>NC_086250.1:59067321-59692321 GCF_021018805.1 Prinia subflava | reverse complement strand
GGACTGAGATGATAAAGGAAGATGAAAAGAATCCCAGATTGGCAGAGATGAAGAGGAGTGGCTTTTTGAGCTAAACTTTTCTTGCATAATGTTAGCCATAGACTGAACCTGAATCCTCCTGGACATAAATAATACTGTATTTAGGTAGATGCACCGTGGAATTGCATTTTTATTGAAATGGTATGCTCTGGCTCACCCCTGGAAAGCGTATGGTTTATCCCAAGTCTGTAACCTCCCCTGCAGTATCGTGTGTCTGTAACCTCATTGGCCTGAAGATCTATCCGCACCCACTTTGAATCTGCCTGTTAAGGGTGCAAACAGAGAAGGCGCCCTCTTTCTGCCCTTGAAGCTTCCGAAGACTCTGCTCCTCTCCCCTTCCCTCTCCCCTTCCCTCTCTCCCCCTCCTTCCCCCTCTCCCTCAGTGACCATGCTGCCTTCCTGGCGTCGAACTCCAAATAAATCCTCATCTCATCAGCACCTCACCAGCCGTCTGGAGTCTCCTTGCCTGCCTGCATGCAAATACCAAAGAACATAGAACCCGGGGGGCTCCTGGGGAACCCTCCCCGGGGACTCCCCGAAGTCTTAACTACAACAATGCACTTGGCTAGAACCAAAGACTTTTGTGGCAGTGATTTGCCACTGTAGGAGTGGAGCAAACAGAGAAGAGAGGAAGAGGGTGTGGTGGTGACCTCTGTCTTGAGGGATGAAGATCTCTGTTCTTGGAACCCTCAGCCCGCGAGGTAAATGGGGGGGGGACTGCTTGTCCTACTATGAGAAGATGGCTGGTTTTTAGTACTTGGCCAAGCATCCTTAAAAGAGCCCTATATGCAGTTTTGGTCCATGGACGGTGGTGAAAGCACTGGACATGGAAAGGAGGGTGTCACCATGGCAGACTTCTCTGGGCAGTGCCGTGGGTGACATGGGAACACGGGACGGTGGACCTGTGTTTCCTGTAGGGGGTCTATAGTGCGAGAGAGACTCCTCTCTCCCTTACTGAATTGAAGATTAGTTCTTTTTGAGTGATGATGACTTTGATTGGGAAACCAGGGTTTTGGTTTAAGCAAGTAAGATAGAAGGCAATGTGTAAGTGTTAAAAGTTGAAGTGTGGAAGGGTGGAAAATGGGGGAGGAGAGGAAATGTTCTGGGAGGTTTTTCATTTCTGCTTTCTGTGTGTTTAGGGGTTTTTTTCTTTTCTATTTTCTGTTCTTATGTAGTTTAATAAAGTTTTCTTTCTATTTTCAAGTTTTGGGCCTGCTCTGCTCTGTCCTTGATCACATCCCACTGTAGTTATTAAGAAAAACATATACACATAGGTGCACTGGCATCTGGCCAGCGCCAACCCATGACATCCTGTGTACAGGATCCTCTCTACTCCAACAGAACCACATCTGTCACTCCAGGAGGACTTATTTAGACTGCTTCCAACACCCTGGCTGACAGGATGTCAGGTCATATTCCTGATTCCATCAGAGTTTTCTAGGACTTTGTTTGCTTGCTTGTTTTTTTTTGTATTACTGCATTTGTATTTTTTAAAATATTCCTAGTAAAAAACTGTTACTTCTGTTTCCGTATTTTTTGCCTGAAAGCTCCTAATTGCAAAATTCTAATAATTTAGAAAGAAGGGTTTTTACATTCTCCATTCCAAGTGAAACTCCGATTTTCCCTGACAGATACCTGTCTGTCCAAACCAAGACATATATTTAGACAATTTAAGAACATTATGTGGAAGTATTAGTGTTTTTATGTAACTTGATCAATTATCAAAATATTTCTGGTTTGTAATCATGATCTAATTACTAAAAATAGCTAAGCAGTGAAAGAGCAGGTTTTATTACCAATCTGACATTTGTAATCTGGACAGGAATTCAGTTCAGTGAGCGATGCTCTTTTCCTCCCCACAGATATCATATAATCTATCAACATACAGCAAATCTCTGCTGAATGAAAGGCATGACTTCCAGTTGGTTATCTGTCTGCACCAAACAATTTCCTCTCTTAGGAAAAGGACAAAAAACCCAGGAAGATTACACTGTAACATTTTTCAACCACAGCTTCCACAGTACTTCGTGCAGCACAACACAGTTCTTACCTCAGCTGCCTTGTGAGCAACCCATGAGCTTCACGAAACAGCTGTATAAATTGCATCTTAATCGTTAGCTAAGTCACGGAAATATTCAATATAAGAATTAGCATTAATTTATCATTTTAAAAAAATTGTAGTGGTAAGTAATTATGTATGAAAACAGTGGTGACAATGTAGAACAAAGCCATTCTGTTTACACAATTAATTAAGGGGAAATGGGATTGCTTCAGATTGCCTCAGTAGTTTTAACATAGTCCTCCTTTCAGTGAGCAGGACGATTCTTCTTTTGAGACGCTATGACAAGAAATTTTCCGTAGGATATTAAGAAAAGATCTCTCATAAGACCGTAAGCCAGGTTGACTTGGAAAACTGATGTTAAAGATTAGAGAGACCAAGTCTTTCATCAACAGCTTATTTTTATTGACACCAGCTACAAACAGACCAAGGCAATGGCAGCCCGTGAGCAAACCCCGCGGCAGTGACCAGCTACGGTACCGCGCTCCGGCCGCGGGGAGCGGGCCTGCCCGGGCCCTGCCGGAGCTCCCGCCGCCGCCGCCTCCCGGTTCCCGGAGCGTGGATCCTCCTCCCGGTTCCCGGAGCGTGGATCCTCCTCCCCGCCGCCTCCTCCCGGTTCCCGGAGCGTGGATCCTCCTCCCCGCCGCCTCCTCCCGGTTCCCGGAGCGTGGATCCTCCTCCCCACCGCCTCCTCCCGGCTCCTGGAGCGTGGATTCTCCTCATTGGCCGGGGGCGCTCCCGCCCCATCCCGCTCCAAGCCGCCGGGGACCCCGCCGCTCCCGGCCACCCTCAGACCCTACGGCCGCCGCTGCCTGCCCTCGTCGTCCATTCGCTGCCCCTCCCTCACGCTGTATCCTTTCCAATCTTCCCAGCCCTCACCTCTCAACCTCCAGGACTTTCTTCTCCTTCCACCCCCTTTCCAGCCACTCCCACTCCATATTCGCTCTTTTGCACCTGTTTCCTCTGCTCCTCCTCCTCCTTCCTCAATGCCGCCTCGAAGTCTCCACGCTCTGGTAAAGCAGCTGCTCTCTTTGAATCCCTGCCTCGCCTCACCCCCTGCAGGCGCTCCTGGCCGATGCCACTCGTGCTGTCCAGCCTTTCCCTCGCTGTTTCGCGTTATCAAAATGCTTTTTCAGCTACCATGAACCGCCTGTGCAGGCGACTGTAGCAGCAGTAAAAGACGGGGGCGTGTGTTTAGTCTCGACATGCTTTATCCAGGTTTTTATTTTAGTTTGTATATCCTGCACACTGTTTTCAGCTTTTTAAAGTAATGCTGAAGTGTGTTGAAGTGCAGGTGGGTGACATCCGTGCATGTTTACATTTGTTTCTCGTTTGGTCTACTACCGTCCTCTTTGTTATTGTCTTTGATATCAATGTGCTTCGTAGCCCATGCTCCTGGGAATGTTTTTCAGTACTACGTAATTTGTGGTTTGCTAAACCATACAGATATGAGACGTGGTTTCCTCACTTTGAACACATCAAAGGACTTCATAAATCACCAGTGTTAAGAAGTGCTGGGGTTTTTGGGAGAACAGCTGTGTTTTTGCATAGGTGGTTGCATTTAAGTCTAGAGGTGCTTTGGGATCTTGTAAAATACTGAACTGAAACAAACGTGTAAAGCAGCAGCTGAGGGCCAGCCTGTTGGCTTGCCTGCATGTTTGCTCAAGGCAGCTGGATTTCTTCCTCCTCATCAAGCTCCCTGAGGTTATTTGGCAGATACCTATCGGCTGCCACGACTTAGGTGTGATCAGGAGAGCAGAAAACAGACAAGGGCATAAGGAAGGAGAGCGGTTTGAATTGGAGTAGCCTTGTACTTGATGGGTGCAGTACAATCACTGTTGTGTCTCTTTAGCACAGTGCAGTCAGATACATAGTGTTAGTGTAATGGACAGTGTTATCACTATATAATTTTTCTCTGTTTTTCCTAAATTCTGATTTTTTCCCTGTATTTTGCCTCATAAAATCTCAAGGAGACATCTGTAGTTATAAATCAGACTATGGTGCAAAGCTGCAAGCAGCTTTATTCCATGCCACTTTTTTGTAAGAGGCATCCCAGTATGATGTTGAGCACTATGGCCAAGTCCTCGTTTGTCTGTTGTAAGAGCCTAGATGAGAGATGCAGGACTCCCAAGTGGCTCTTAATAAAACTGCTATTTATTAATTAATTCATTATTAATTATTATTTATTTATTATTGCTGTAATTTCATCTATCTTATTGCATAGATGAAATTACAGCAATCTTGGGTCGTGGGTAAGAAGAGCCAGCTTAAAGTTGCCAGTCACAACTGAAAGCATGCTTGAGAGACACTTAAGTTCTGGTTACAATATATTATATCTTTTTCTGTACTGAATATGCTAATTTACAACATCCAATCAGTAAAAGACAAAAGTCTTACAGAATCTACATAGAGTCTATTAGAAGTACTACATTACCATACTGTGGTTACATTTTAAACCCTAAAAGCTGCTTTCTAGACCCCTTTTTTTCTTCTCTGCCAAACTGGCAGGGTCTCTGATCCTTGGACTCTTTAGCTTGCAGAAGCATCCCTTCTGTTTGCCAAGGACATTGTTCAATCAACAGGGATCTTCCCTTCAGCTCACTCAGCCATTTTCTTTCCAGTTGTTCAGTAACTGACTGGCTTGGAATCTCATACATCAAAACTAGATCTCGTTTCTATTTCACTTATAGGTTTCATATTCTCAGATTGTTTTGCCAAGCAATCATATTTATAAGGCTTTCCTGTTTCATCTTTCCCAACAGTCTGTGAGCAGATGAGTTTGTTTGCCTGTGAAAACATCTGTTGAGCATCTCTGTTGCACAGCTAATAACCAGATCTATCAGTTTCTCCTTCCAAGCCTCAGTGCCAAGAGCATTTCAAGGGAAAACAGGGCTTAGCCAGAAAAGTCCCTGGCTGCTGAATTATACCCTAGGATCTAGGCATGCCAAAGTAAGAGCTTTATGTGCTGGAGCTAAAGCTGCCTGCTCTTTCTGAGACGAGGGAACAAATGTACAATAAACATATTTTTAGCCTGGTTATTTATCTCTTGTAATATTGTACTTCCCCCTCCCCATTTTCTTTTTGACTGTCTGATCCATTTGTTATTGTAGTTGCTAAAATGATGGAAACAGACTGAACAGAATTCAGTGAGAACACTGTCATATTGCTGCATGTTTGTTTCCTTCCTTCCTGCCTATCCCTAACAAGCAAAAAATACTCTGAATCTGTTCATACGCCTTTCTTAATTCAGGCTCCTTTTGTTCTCAAATACTGTAGATACCCAGAGCTGTTTAGTTCAAATTGTGTATACTTTGGCATGCTATTGAAACTCTTTTGTCATGGATCTACTTTTTCCTCTAAACCATTAAAAAGTGCAAATCTGAATTAATGCTGTAAAATTCACCACTATCTGTGTTTCCAGGGTGTGGGTTTTATTTGCTTGCCTTGTTATAAAAAATACTGGAGTCTTCAGTCTCTCTCTCTCTCTCTTTATATATATATATATATATATGAAGATTAATGTCTGGTATAATTTCTTTTTATTTTAAACCTTATATTAAGCAGTTTTTTCTGAATCATTTTGATATCATCTAAGATATTAGTACTCCCTAGAAGAAATGTAAGAGCTCTCTTTTTGCCTGTAAGGTGTTGCCTGTAAGCTGACCTGTTGGGTCAGCTACCTGTGGGTAGGGTGGGAGTAGCATGAGAGTTGCTAGAATTGTAAAGAAAAATCTGGAGATAAACTAATGCTGCAGTTACTAAGGCGTCAAGCTTGCGCAGTGCCTATTAGTTAATTCCACTAGCACAGGGAAAAGGACTGAGATTTTGGGTATACCTGAGCCCTCTTACTTTTTTTACTTCAAGTCTGAACACTGGCTTATGAGCTTAAAATCTTTCTTTCCCCTCTATTAGAGGCCACTGTCGTAAAGCCCTTTCCTCCATAGTTAATCCAAGATGCTGCCTCTTTTCAAACGCTGCCTGCTTCCATATCCATAGTGCCCAAACCAGTGTTAACACTGCAAGCCGCGTGGCGGCCCTTAATCAGTTTGCTTTGGAAGGTACTTGACATCCACCGCTTTAGAAGATCACTATATACATCGCAGGGTCACAGATTCTCCGGGGCGGCACGTCCCTTGTGTCACGGCGGGGGTGGCACTGCCATGCCCCCGAGCCTGCGGGGCCGGCTGCGAGGCTGTGCGGGGAGCCCTGCGAGCGGCGTGGAGCTGTGTAAGAGTCACGACCATCCTTTGGCTCGTGACAAGCCGCACTCCCCGCGGCTCCGGAGGCTCAGCCCGCGGCTGCTCCCGCTCCGCTCCGGCCGCGGGGCGGCCCCGCTGTGTCCGTGCGCGCCCCGGGCCGCGGCGGCCGGCGCATGCCCGAGGCGCTGCGAGCATGCGCGCAGGGGCGGGCCGGGCGCGCCGCCGCTCCCGTCGGCCCGCGGCTCCCGCCGGGCGTCGGCGGCGGAGCGAGCCCGCCCCGGCCGGCGGTGCCATGCTGAGCGGGGCGGGCGCCGGCCAGCGCGTTGCGGCTCGTCTCGCCCGTCTGGCCTCGCCCGCGGCGCTGCGCAGCGGCGGCAAAAGCGAGAGGTAGGGGAGGGCGACGGGAGGGCGGGGGCGCGGCCTGTCCCGTCCCGCGGCTGCCCGGTGCGTGGCGGCGGCGGGGAGCGCCCGCGGCCCGCACAGGTGTGTGGTGTGCGCTCCGAGCCGGCGGCCGGGGCCTCCCTCGGCGTGGGAAGCCGGGCCAGAGTTCCCGGCAGGGGCTTCAGGCGTGGGGCCGCTCCGTGCCCGTGGGAGCGGTGTTGGGACGCGCCGGTGGCGGCTTCGCTGCCAAGTTGTGTGAGGAAGCGAGAAGTGCCCGAGCCCCTCAGCTGGATCGGAGTTACCGTGGCTTCGAGCGGGCTTCTGGCCTGAGTGGTGTTTGTGCTGTGCTTTGTCCCTTATGTATCGTAAATAATAATAATGGTAATAGTAGTTTCCTAACGCAATTTGCACTTGGATTTATGTTACCTTACTTTCATAGCAATGTACTCCAAATGTGTTGGTGTGTCTGTAGTACATGTGTGGAGATGGGCAGGGATGGGATCAGGCCTCCATCTGGATTTGTAGCTGAAAGTGAGTATGTTTGTGTGGGATTAAAGAAACCAATGAACGGATTTCATATTTCTAGCTGGATTACAAAAATCCACATACTAACTGATGTAGGGTGATTTAGAAAGTTTTTTAGTAAAGTGCTCTCAAATTCCCTATGTTTATCTTGTGCCTCTTTACGGTGTGCCCTTACACATGAGATAGGAGGGAAGATAACCCGAAAATGAACGGGTGCTGTATTGGCTTCGTTGCTATAGATCCTGCGTGGGATAGCAGGCAAGCCCCGCTGGTGTTTCCTCTGTGCTAACAAATGTTATGGCTTCAGTTGTGTCCAAGCAGCTGCTTTGCCATATCTGTGCGCTGAACTTTTACTACTTGTCCTTGAACTACTCCGAGTTAATTCTTTAAAACAGTTACGTGGTGTAGTAAGGACAGAACCTTGCTTCCTGATTTTTTTTTTTTATGCTGTATAGCCAAAAGCCTGTTCCAGGGCTTCTCTGCCCACTCCAGCTGGGGTTTCTTTGAATCGACACACACGGTACCATTTTGTTGATCTCTGCAGCCTGGCCAAGTGCAGAGGCTGTGTCTGAAGTCAATTCGTGTAATGAGAAAGTTGCAGGCATAGATGATTTTTCTTGTGTGAGTTTCAATTTCAAAGCTGAGCAGGCTTTGTACCATGCCATAACAAAGTCTACTGCTTTGTTATGGCATGGTACAAAGCCTGCTCAGCACCAGAAGGGGGCAGAGCAGGGGATAGATCTTGAGTAATTTCACTAGGACATGCCAGAGACTTGATGTTTTCTTGAAGCAGGGTAGATGAGTTCCCAGATTTTTCTACAAGATGATGAGAGCGGTCTCATGTGTTGGCAGTGTTGGTTAGCTTGTCCACCTTATATTATTTAAATAGGGAACCATAAGGTGACATTCTCAGAATACAGTAAATGCATGATAGTTTTCATAGCTTCAGAAATTCCAGGGTGAAGTTCAGCAGTTCCCCAGAAGAAAAACAACAGCGTCAACTTGTTAAAACTTGCAGTGTATTGGCAGGACCAGGCTGTGAGCATATTTGCATGATTTGGAAATGGTTTAAGACAGTATTTCCAGGGCAAGCTGCTTTTTTCCTGGGCAAGCATCCTGCTGCTTGACATGACTCCAAGCAGAGATCATGTCATGTACAGAAATGATTCTGAAGGATAGAGTTAGGATTTGATCCATAATTTTCTTTGGGAAGTATTTTTATAGAGGAAAAAAATGGTCATTTTATGATCGCAATATTCTGTACCTGTAAAAATGGGAAATGCACCTTTTCTTTTCCTTTAAGCTGTAGTTTGTGCCCACGTTGGTCAAATGTAGGAGCCCAGAGCAGTCTGACATCCTCTGAAGTTTATGCAGCCTATTAGATATTTCCTCCTAAGCCAGTGACTTCCATGCACTGTCAGGTCTGTTTAGCAAATTTACTTCAGGACCAAGTTTAATTTTTTTTAAAATTTCAAATGTGATGTATTCACTACCAATAAGAACTTAATTGAGAAAGAAATTAATCATAATAATTAAATGGTGAATGTGCTGGATGTGGCTGGACTGTAAGCAGTGGTGTCCAGGCCAATGTTAACCTTTTTCTTGAAGCAAGAGTGACCATCCAGTTGTCTAGAGTGTATTTTTGGAAAACATGTTTCTGGGGTTTGAATGGTCTTATTATTGCTTTATGTTAAAGCCAGTCAGTTTGAGCAGTATTGCTTGTGTCTTTTAATCACAACAATTTATTCTCAAATTAGAGGGAATATATGAAGGAGGAGGTGGAGGAGTCTGCTGAAGATGAGGCGACTGAATCGGAAGAAGACCTTGAATTTGATGAAAGAGCTGGATGCCTTTCCAAAGGTTCCTGAGAGCTATGTGGAGACTTCAGCGAGCGGAGGCACAGGTGGGCCCTGTTGAGATGCTGGTATTGATAGAAACTTCAGCATGAGGAGGACAGGCGTCTGTGTTCACTTGAAACTAGCCAAAATTGGTTTTTTTAATTCTTTGGTTGACTGACTGAGCTCATCCCCTTCAAGTAAAGGCATAGTATCTTACCCAAACAGGTGCATCTATCACTTGTCTGAAGGGAGATTTTTGTATAAAGCTGGTGACACTCAACCCAATGTAAAGGTTAAAAATAAAAACTTCTAGCCAGTCACAACTGGAAATGCACTGTGCCAAGGCTGTGATAAAACTTTCTCATTTGTTGTCTCACCAAGCTCTTTACTTGGTGTCAGGTTTCTGGGTGAGACTGAGTGGGCATGACCTGAAATGATGGTGGGATTCAACACTCTGCTGTTGCAAAAGTAGAAAAATATTCTCCAGAGACAGATAAGTTGAGCATCAGGATTAAGAGCAGTTTTCTAAAGCTTTTCTCTTGAAGGTGTACTTGATTTTAAGAGTAAGGAAAACCCTTTGAATAACTAAACACTTTAATCCAGGACGTGTGTTTGTACTGTCCCTATTAGTCACTTGAGCTTCTCTGAAAAAGCTGGAGCTGTAAAAAAAGACCTTTCTTTATACATCTGATCATAAAATTGTGTTAAGCTGAGTTAGAGGTAGCCTGATCTGAAAATAGTGACTTCTCTTGGACTGTTGGAATTATTTGCAGATAAGAAACTGCTAGCACTTAGAAGTGGAGGACAGATATTTCTCATGTGTGATTATGCCTGAAACTCAGTTGAATAAAAAGTTCAGGAAGCAATTGCAACCTACAGATAAGCCTTTGAAGCTGTTGTGCCACTTACAGTGTAGAAGTAAATATCAGAAGATTCTATATTACTTTGCTGTTTCCTCAAGTGCACTGTTAATAATTAAAGGATTATTGTATGTAAAATAATCTCTAAGAAGTGTTTAAATAATTCTTTGTTAATGTTAGTCCCAGTCCCTGAGGAAACAAGTGTGTTGTTTCTATGTTGTAATTTGCATAAAAACGCCAAATGCTTTAAAAATCCTTTTTTTTTAGTATAGCACCATCCTTCATGAGACATTTGCTTGATGGATGGTGCCTTAAGGATTTCTCAATACCAGAAGTTACTTTAACATTCTTTGGTTTTATCCCAGTAGCCTTATGAATGACAATATAGGATTGTCTTTTTCTGTACCATTATGAAATCTGAATATAATATTCCTGTTTCATTCAGGATTAAAGTGTCAGGCTTACTTTCTGATGCGATAGGGATCTAAAACACACCAACACTATTCTCAGATTTTCATGGCCTTCAAATCCATTGCAAAAGAAGTACTGGTCTCTCAGACAGGCTGAGGCTCCAGCTCTGGGGCTGGGAGACCCTTCAGGAAAAAAAGTTCTTTTAAGACTTTATTTTCCTGTTCAGATCCATACGTACGTTTGCTCAGAATTATCTGGAAAGCAGCCGTGGCTCTAATTGTATTTGTGTGGCTCTGGATGGCCAATATGGCTGCAGCATTCCTATGGTTCCATATCCAGGGTGAGTCTGGCCCGCTGCAGAAGGAAATGGAGAGCCAGAATAATTAACTGATTAGTGCAGTTGACATGAAGGGTTTCCTATGTGTGATTGTTACATAGTGTCAGCTGAGAGCTAGAACTGGAAACCTTGCTGATGGATACAGCAGTCAGGAGGTGCTTTCCTGATCCCCAGGGACAGTGCCTTTATTCTCTGCTCCCACCTCTGCCTTGTGGAGCGCTGTGCAGGGAGTTGAAGCCTATCAACAATGAGCTTGTTTTTTTCTCAAGCTGCCCTTCACGGATTCCATAGAGATATTCCACAGAATGTAAATGAAAAAACCTACAGTGCCAATAAGCTGTACAAATTACTACTGTGCTCCATTGCTGAAGTGTTAGCAAGTTTATAAAAGCCATGATTTAATAAAAGGGGCATAGCAAGTGCTTCTGTGCACCTGTTACTGTGTTTCTGACCGTGCAGCACGGTGATGTTCCCCTCGGCATTGTACAACTTTGCAAGTGTGAGGAGTAGGCTACCTTGGAGATAAGTAAAGCATGTGTACCACTAAAATACACCAATTCATTTTCATCCTAAAAATAATTTCAAGTTCTTCACTCATTGGTAGAATGGATAGCTGTCTGTTGCTTGTTGCCAGAGGAAGACTTTTTTGAAATATTGGAGTGGAAGTCATGACTATGCAGCTATACACAAGTAATATAATACATCTGATTTCTGTTATCTGCTAGCTTCTTGAGTCTAAAACTTGATATAAAAAAAATGTTATAAAAACTTAACTTGTAGACAAGTGGAGGCCTGAAAGGATTTTAAGGTGCACTTCCTCCTTCCTTCGTGTTGGAAGTTAGGATTGAGTTTTCCTAGACCATCCCTGAAAGTGATTTGTGTGTGTTTTATATGTGGAGGAAGAGCTGTTCTGTTCTTAAATTTTTCATACAGGGATTTCACAACTTCCTAATCATTCCAGTATTTAATTGTATTTAAAAATTACGTTCTTGATGCAAAGGTAGGGCTTACTCTTTTCCAATCCTGTCTAAAAACAAATACCATCAGTATGAAAATAAGAGCAGCTTTTGGATTTATAAATTAAAGATACCAGTGTTGTACTAGTAATGCTCAGCTTCTGGAGTTGTTAGAATTTTGTTCTGCTTATGTTTCTGAATAATATTTCTCACAGTCTGAATTTCTACTTTTTTTTCCTCTGACCAGTTTCTCTGATAGCATTTACAACAATAGCTTTCCTGACTATAATGGAGTTCATGGTGTACCAGGACACATGGATGAAATATGAATATGAAGTAGACAAGGATTTTACTAGGTAACATCATTTGTTAGAATTCTTTTTAACGTGTTACTTGCCTGCATTTCAGGAAAGAATAGATTTAAAATGTTCATGTGACTTGAAAGCAATTTATAATTGAAATTACAAATTAAATACTACAGAGATTTGATTTTTCATCTGTTGATTGTTTTGGGGCTTTTTCTTCTGTGTAATCTATGAAGAAGATAAATTGACATTTCTGCAATGAGGAAGTCAAAATAGTATAGGTTTGTTACTGAAGGAGCTCCCTTAGGAATTAGTTGCTAACAATTCAGAGACCATTTTAAGATGTAACTTAGCATTAGGTAGATAAACCCGCCAGTTTTGGCTGGAGGCTTTCTCTAGTTCATACAGTCAGTATGTTGCCATTGTACTTTGTGCTGCTCAGAACTTTGACTGCATTGTTAGAGGTTGCCACTGATTTTGTCTCCGGATGCACCCCCCTGAAGATTCATTTGGTGATGTTTTCATGTGCCTGTCAGGACTGTGTGTATCTTTCTACCAGAGCTGGTCAGGCACCTGAGTCCCTGTGAAGTTAATGCAGATTTTGTGCCCTGAACACCTTTAAATGTCATGTGTCTGTGTTGTGGTTTGACACTGGCCCATTGCCAGGCACCCACGAGGTGAGCTAACTGAAACTGAACTGAAATAACTTTAAAGGCTGCTCGGGTAGTTGCTGTGGTAACAAGCTAAAGATACATATATTAATTGGATGTCTTGTACATCAGAAGTAATGAAGGTTTCTGTAATGAAAAAAAAAGGAAAAATTTAAAGGAGTTGCATCAAAAGCTCAAATGTAGTAAATCCACTCAGCTGGGATTTCACACTTAGGTCTTTGCTGAAGTAGGTTATATCACACGGGAAGGGTGGTCTGCCAGTTAAGAGACTGTTACGGGATTTGGAGTATGTCCTACTACAGATTCCCCAGTTTGATTGTGGGCTAATCACTCAGCCTGTGGTTCTTGACAATTGGAACCAATGGAGATTGGTATAATTTTAACTGTTTTTCTCCTCTCCCTGTCTGACCCCAGGGTGGGCCAGTGTTGAATCCCTGATGTGATTTGCTTGTGGTCAGCTAATTCCCAGAGGAAGCTCCCTGAGAATAGAATCCTATGACTGTATGAGGGGGTTTACTCCTTATAATTCAAATGACTTCTGTGAAACTAACATGAAAACCAATAGGGAATGCCCAGAATGTTGGGGAATGCCACACACTCACACTTTTGGTGTGATGGAGGTTATCTCTTAAGTTACAAGTGCTTTAACTTGCTCTAAAAATCCATGTTACTTTACCCAAATTTTAAACAGTATTATATTTATACATATAAATTTTGGTACTTGACTGTCTTTCTACAGATAGTCTGAGATTTTTTTCTTGATACTTGTATTCAGGGTTGCTTAATGGATTTTTGCCTTTTTTTCTTTCCAGTAAATTAAGGATCAATATTGATATTACAGTTGCCATGAGGTGTCAATGTAAGTATTCCATCAATGAAAGTGTTTGAATACTTTAAAACCTCTTCAGGGAGCAACTATATTGCTCACAATGTAGTTGGATATTGTTCAGAATATTTTACTAGTGTCATTTCTTCTGATCTTAATGGCATGTAGTGATCTTGATGGCATATGACTCATTGAAGGAATTAGTAAGAAATGTAAAGAATATCTGTGCACTCTCATTCACATCTCACAGAACCTTGCCTTGTCTGTCAGCAGGAACAGGATCTGTTGTTCAGTCTCTCATTAGCTGAAATATTTTAAAAGCTCATTGTGAGACACAACTCAGCAGCAGGAATTTATAACAATTTCTATTTATTTGTGAACTTGGGATATATTAAGCTGGTCTACTATTTAACAGCAGTGAAACCATCACATAATTTCATCCTCCTTATGAACATTAAAGGCAATACTTAATATTATTTTGACATAATTTAGGTAATGAACTTTTATTGTGTTCAGTCTTACTTTTCCTGGACTGAGAGAAGATAGAATACTACTTCTACCAGGAATGCAAGAAAATTTTCAAGATTCACTTTTTTGGCTAGCTTAAACCTTGAATTAATTGTATAGTACATCAGTGGTTCTTTTCTTGGTTTTTGGTTGGTTGGTTGGTTTTTTTTGAAAATAAACTTTTATCCTCTGTTTTGGCTAGTCTTGATCTCTGTTCTAGTGCTTGTAAAACAGGAGAAAATATATATGCATAGCAGATACTAGAAAGCTTGTATGTGTGGTTCATACAACTTCTCTGTAGGTGTTAAATCAGTGGGAAATACTGCAGATCTGAAGAGTTTTTTGTCAGTGTCCATCAGCTGATGTTGAAAGTTAAATAGGTTGAAGGAACAATAACATATACTGACGTTTATCACTGTAGTGTGAAACTTCATTTCAACTTGATTTTTTTTTGCTTGTCCTTGATCATCTGTGTGACTTCATATTTCTCCCTGTTTAAAATAGATGTGGGGGCTGATGTTCTGGATTTAGCAGAAACAATGGTCGCCTCTGCAGATGGGTTAATCTATGAACCAGTAAGTTGATTCTTACCTTTTTATTTAAAAGTTGAATTCCTCTTGGTGCAAAGCATTACTGGGCTGGTTTGCTTGTGTCTTCTGTTCTCCACCAACCTCTTAGAGAAATATTCTGTAGTTGATCTCTTTTGGCCATAGCTTCTGGGTATATTTGAGCATTAGTTGCAATTGAATTTATTGAGTACATTTGTGTTAACAAATATTTAGGTTTGAACTTATGTTACAAACAGATGTTACTAGTGATCCTCTAATGAAGTGTAGCAGGTCTGGTAGCTTGTCTTTAGTGCTTCATGAGGGATGAGCCTAGAAATAAGCAAACTGCACCTGGACCCTTGTCTTGCAGAGATTGCTCCTTGGCAATTCTGGGTGGGAAGGGACAGAAATTTTTATATTTGAGTACAAAATGTATTATTTAAACTGCAAAGTCCTTTCATAAACTACTATGTGATACCAAGTGTGAAGTTGATTATAACTCTATACCCTCATCCCAATTTTCTTCTGGGTTTCATGGAAGAGATGCTTTCTGTATGTTTTATTAGATGTGTTATTTTTGTTTCAGGTACCGTTTGAGCTCACCCCACAACAAAAAGAATTACAAAGGTAAAGCACTGAGAGGCATGTTTATGGTTTGTATTATTTGTACTGGAAGTGACTTTGAAGTACACCAGAGCTACACGACACAACTATGTCTTGAGTCTAACAGCTCCTGCTTGTAATTTAAGAATGCAAGCTTGCAAAAAATGCTAAGTTACTTTGCTTTCCTCATTATTTAAGATCTCTGTTATGGAAAAAGAAAATTGGCTTTGGACTTCCCTGTTCAATGGTGTCATACAGTTGCAAGCCAAGATGTATAGATTCACTCAGCTTCTGTTTCCAAATGAATGCTTGGTAGCACAAATTAAAATCATGGAATCAAATGTGTAAAACAGATATCTAAATGTCAAAGCTGAGCCATTGGAACAAATTGGCACATTCTTGCAAAAGCAAATTAATTATTCCCTATGACTTAATTGACACAGTGTTTATCAATTTAGTATCTTGGTGTTGTGCGTGCCCACTATACTGATAGCCTTATAATAGTACTGAAGCTTATTTTGGGGGTCTGGCTAGTTTTGGTATTTAGATAATACACTGTTGGGAACACCTGAGCTTTAAATTCTGTATAACATATTATCCCCAAAGTTTAATGTAATGCTTTATTACTGTCATCAACTTTGCTAAGTTTCTGATTTGCAACCTGCAGTTGAAGCCAGTAATGAATTGTGAAGCTAGATTTTGTTTTACTGTTGCATGTGTTCACACTTGTCTCCAATTTTTAGGATGCTGCAAATAATTCAGAGTAGGCTGCAGGAAGAACACTCTCTTCAAGATGTGATATTCAAAAGTGCATTTAAAAGTGCTTCTACAGCACTGCCACCACGGTAAGAAAAACTGGGGTTTTGTGTCATTATTCCCCTTTCCTCCAACCCTATGAATTAACATTTTAATGTGGTTATGATTCCACCCCACCCTCAGAAGATAAGGTTAAAAGGTCTCACTGCTTTTTAATGAATTTTAAAATAGTGTACTTGAAACTTGCTTTGGAGAGCTGTTGTGTTATGAAAACTTCTGGGGTTTCCAAACTGGAGAATGTTTCCATGTTTTGTGTGTGTGCTTGTGTACACATAGACAGAGTAAATATATGCACACACCTTTTTATTCCATGTGGTTTGATGCCTTCTTCTTAATGGGAATTAGTAATGTCAGAGCAATACTAAACAAGGTCTTTTTTTAAAACTACTTTTCTTCTAGCAGCTTTTAAAAGCAGTGCTGCTATTACCTGGGTCGTAATGCTTCATAATTTTAAAAGAATCAACCTTTGAATACAAATGTGTTTTGTTAGTAAATTCCTGTGTCTAAGATAGCGCTCTTAAGGTTGTATGGGAAACCCTTATGGTTTTCACTTAGCTGTTAACCAGCTACTGAGAAGTGTTAAAGGATGAGTGCATAGAATGTTTGGTCTGCTGTATCTAGATGCTATGTGATTTTATTTTTCCCCCTAAGGGAAAAACACTTCCTACATGAAAGCTGAAATTCTCTCCACTTAGAAACAGCACCAAAAAAAATCCCAACCTGAATAAAACAAAACAAAACAAACGCCAAAGCTGCCATACACACTTCCTGTGTTGTAATCTTCCTGTCTGAGGATCAAATAGATTTTTTCTTCCTAAGGCAAGCCTAAAGATGACTCAAAAAATCTTTTTTTCTCATTTGCTTGATGTCTTCAGATTAATTAAGTCCTTCTGGACCTTTGTGTTTTTTGTTAGTGCAGTATCTGTACTGTTAGTGCAGTATTTATGCTTGAGATGTGTTGAAAAACATATGGTTTCCATCTTCCTCTAAGGAGCCGATTTTGGAAATAAATTTTTTGTGGACATCACAACAAGTGCAGAGTGGAAGCTTTTGTAAAAAATAAAGTTGAAAGCTCTTCTTGCTACAGTGTTTTTAGCGTGACCAAAATGTATTTGTTTCTGTTTATTGTAGCATTAAAATTTTCCCATTGAGCCATTTTTGGTAGCAGGAAGTGAGAAAATAAAAATCCCTGGGGCGGATGTTCTCTGTTTGCATGTTCAGATATCACAAGCCAGTCTCGTAGGCCAGATCACTGAATACAAGTTGAATGAAAGCTCCTTGTTTTCATACAAACTGACCTGTACTACTTTCCCTTCCTTCTACCATTTCTGCTGTAATTCCAGAGGAATACAAGGACAGGTAGATGATAATGTTGTGTCTTTATGCTTGGAAGAAAAGGTCTAACTGTACTGCTGTTATTTCTGCTAGACAGTGAATATTCTCAAGTACTTTCAATATTGTTTTTATTTAAACAGGGAAGATAATTCATTACAGTCTCCAGATGCATGCAGAATTCATGGTCATCTCTATGTCAATAAAGTGGCAGGGAACTTTCACATAACTGTGGGCAAGTATGTTCTGTTCAATTCCTGAATATAAAAAATCCCTTGACTTCTACATGCTGTATAGTGCATGTATGTATATGTGCTTTTATACTTCAGTTAAGGACTGGCTTTTATTGACCTTCCTTTACTCATGCTTGGTATTTTTTCATGTAATTTATTACCATGTAATACCTATTCTTGCACTGTTAGTTTTCTTCATAAATTACCAAAACCATGCAGTGCAGCGCATTGTTGCATGTAATGTAGTCATTATGAATTTCAGTGTTTTATAGGATGGAAACTCTTGAAAATTGCTTTGTCAGAGAGCAGATACAGAGTGCAGTTAACTTGTTTACTCATAGAACAAATATGGTCAAACTTTAGTTAGTCACTTGAGCAGTTCTGCTGCTTTTCATATAGTAGCACTTGGTGACTCTTCCAAAAGCATAGTGACTTGATGAGGTTTTGATATTTCTAAAAATGCAAGACACTAGTTTTGTGTAAGAGAGTTTTCGTGAGTCCAAGATTCCTGACCTTACTGTTCAGTCTGTCTGTACTTGACAGTAATAAAAATGTCATATTTGGGTTTTATATAGATGTACACAATAGATACCAGTTTTTAAAACACACACATATATATATATGTTACATATATTAAGCATTATATGTTATGTTATACATATGAGGATATGTACATATTTTATAAAGTATTTATTGAAATAGAGAAGTACAGGTGATTTTTGTACATAGTCCTGTGTGGATTCATAAAACCTTTGTTGCTTTCTTCAGGGCAATACCACACCCTCGAGGCCATGCACACTTGGCAGCCCTTGTAAGCCATGAGTGTAAGTTCTCTGCCATCTCCATACCTACATGATTCATTTCAGTCAGACTGCTGTTCAGGTCATGTTAGGTTGCTGCTTTAAAGATGTTCTAGCTGTGCAATTGCATTGCAAGAAAAAAAAAAGCAAAGAATATTCTTTGCAGTGATCTGACTCCATAACAATTTGCTTTCATACATTTAGCACTATTAGGATTATTTTTAGGTTGCTTCTATAGTAATGATAACACTGGAATCTCAGATGTACTTTGCTGTAACATAGATACCACATAAAATTCCTGTATTTCAGTCCAAACGACCTCTTTCCTTGAAAGGTTAAAAATTTCTGACCTTTTTCCTTAGAAACTTAATTTTTGGATTATGAGCCTATATATTAAATATGTGTTGCTGCCTTACTTCATGTGAGGCAAAGGTGACTTACTGTGAAAAATAAACTTGATTAAACAATTGGTTAAGCCTCCAAATGTCTGCCCATGAATTTATGTTAACAAAACTTTAATAATTTTTTACACCTTAACTACTTGCAAAATAGGCAGTGTAGTAACTTGGCAGCTGCCTCATACTTCCTCTGTACATTTGATTTACTAAATTTTAGTATCTTTTTAATGCAATTGCTTACAAGAACATGAACTGTAGAATAATATAAGTATTTGGCGAACTAGAAATCCTCTGTTATAAAATTGTAACTGTTCAGCTCCACCATTGATTCAAATATAGTTACAATTTGGTTCAGAAGCTCTTCTCTAGAAAAAATTAATTTTTTTGTTAAATATTTTGGATTTGCGTTTTCTTTGAAGTGTGAATAGATTCAATGATGTGTACAGTAGCGTTTGGTAAATGCATTAATTAGAATATTTCAGTTTCACAAATGGGTGCATCTTTTTCTCTTCAGTACAGGGTCTCATAATTTAAAAATGCTTAATTTCTCTATATTGTCTTTCAGCTTATAACTTCTCCCATAGAATAGATCATTTGTCATTCGGAGAGCTTATTCCAGGAATTATTAATCCGTTGGATGGAACAGAAAAAATTGCATCAGATCGTAAGTGTTGTGTGTTTTAAAAAAATCTTGTTTTGTTGAGTTTCCCAATAGCTACCTTGAAAGTATTATAATTTTTCATAAATGTTGTGATTGAGAAGGAGCATGTCAGGCTAAATTTGGTAGTGAGCAATGTCCTGTTTAGTTATCTACATGACACCTTAAATGGGCATTTCTTTCTAATATCTGCTTTGGTGTTCTGTGCTGTTTCCTTGAAGGTGATTTGCAGATTTTTCCAGGTTTGTTACATTGAAGTTACACTAGTCTGACCATATTGCAGCAGTATGTTACAGTGGAGAATCATAGATCTGATTGTTGTCATGAAAAATAAGCCTGATTTGATTTAAAAAACAGCACCAGGAGCCTTGGATTCTATCCCTGTATTTGGTTTGTCCCTTCCACTGTGCGTTTTGTGAGACTATAACAGGATGGGTTTGTGTAGCACTTTGTTTCCTCATGTATAAATAAAGGGGAGTAGTAACCTGCCTCATCCCACCACTGGCATTCCCTGTGAGAGTGAATCCCAGAACCTTCTAGAGCTGCTGTTTTCTCAAAGCCAGTTGGTTCCTTGGCTCTTACAGCCACAGTGGTGTAGTGTAGTTGAAATAAATTGCTTCACTCTATTGGTGTTTGTTCCCTTAGGGAATTGCACGAAGAGCAATCAAATGCATGAGCATGCTGATGTCTCTAGAAGTGTAATCAAGAGAAAATCTGTAACCAGTTTAGAAGGGCTTCCAGCACTTTAGATACAATTCAATAACCAAATCTGTTCAGACCACTCTGAAATTTGTATATATCATGAAACACGTGACAGTGTGAAACTCGTTCTAGAGCCCTGGAAAATACCACCTGTGTGTTTCATTTGAAGCTTTGAGTGGCCTGAGCTTAGTGAGTCTTTTCATTATGTGGGAAAATGTAAATTTCTGAGTATAAATGGGACATATGGGTCTTTTCCATGGAAACTAACTTTGTGCAGATGGCGCTGAAGTAGTTTTGGCAGTGCTGGCATTCCTTGAAGAATATCCCTAGTGCAAATGGCTTAGCTGATTTATTATTTCTTTGATTTATTTGCGAACATCTCAGATGGTCTTTGACTCTGTTCCTGATTCAACAATAAGATTTTTTTTTTTTCTAGACAATCAGATGTTCCAGTATTTTATCACAGTTGTGCCAACCAAACTTCATACATACAAAATTTCAGCAGAAACTCATCAATTTTCAGTGACAGAAAGGGTAAGTAGAAGAAAGGAAAAGAACTATGGAGATAAAAAATCTAAAAGTGATTGTTCATAACAAAAGTTCAAATGTGAAAGTAGTACCATGGTTTTAAAAAGTACTCTAGCATGAAGAGACTCTTTGTAGAACATTCTAGTACACTAGATTTTTTCTGTAAATCATACAGCAGTGTTGGTAAAAAAAAATTATATAAATATATATATATATATGCTTGGTGACACATGCAAACTTCTATTAATGTTCTGCGTCTGTAGATCTGGAGTCTGGTATTAGAATTAATGATAGAATGTAATTTCCACTTCACTGGATGCTAATAGTAGTGGTGGTGAAATCCTCCAAATTTTAGGTCTGTAACCCAGTGTGTAGCTTTACAACTTGCTTGAATATCCTGAACTTGGTTGTGGAGTGTGAGAAACAGAAACAGGTAGTTTGTATGAAAAACTGATCACACAGTAAGTGTCTCAGCTGTCTTGTTTATCTTTGTTGAACCACCAAGTTTAATTACTCTCAAGCCTAGAGAGCTTCCACTTCTGGGATTTGAGAGGCTTTTAATTCTGAATCCATAACAAGGGTAGTTAATGCAGCATAGTATATATCATAAAGTTCTAATTTAAAGACTAGGAAAAAAAGTTGGATGTACTGGCTACATGTCTTATTTTCAGACACTGAACTCTGTTTTCATCTTTTATTCAAAAGCCAAAAAAAAATTCTTTGCGAAAAGTTCAATTAAAAATGACAGATAAAGTGAGAAGTGAGAAGACAGCCTTGGGTTGAAAGAAAATGTGGATATTACTAGGACAGCAGTTCAGTGTATTACAGCTTGTGATGTTCTCCAAGGGAGAATTTATTTCCTCACCATTCCATGTTGTGCCTCTGAAAAATACTGAGGTAGGGGAACTAGGATAGAGGGGATGTCTTGGTGTTCAACTTTGGACTGAAGGGAAAGGTTTGCTCCAAAGCTCTGGACTAAAGAGAGGATGAAGAGGAATTCCATAATGCAGTATACTCCCACCTCCTGCTGATTTTGCAATCTGCTTTGTGTTTTCTCTGCACAATCTGCAACAACTAAGGCGTTCCTTAAACTTCTGTATGTCAGTCGCAGTTTATCTTATTCTTGTTCCTTTTTTTCATCTTGTATTCAGTTTTTCTCTCTTCCTGTGTAACAGTGGTTCTTTCAATCAACTGTCCAGTCTAAGTTAGCTCTTCAGTTTTTTGTGGGGAAGTATTTTTATAAAAATTGCTACAATGACAGGTTGCTTGGGAGAAGAGCCTGTGAATAATGGAGTAAAGTGTCCATTATGTACTTGTTTGCTCTTGCTGCCTGTTGCCTCCAAAGCTGATTTGTATTAGATCTTGGGGAACCAAATACTCCTATTAGATGAGCTGGGAAAGGTTACTAAGAACAGCTATTCACTGAACACCTTCGTGCATTTATTTTGAAAGAGTACTCACATGGAGATGTGTAAAAAGGTGGTCAGACAGCCACGGCTCAAACTTGAATGCAGTGAGATTTAATTGCCAGTGTTGGGCACATGGGGAAGCAGAGTTTGAGAGGTGTGGGCCAAATCTTCTCCACTGTTCTTGATGGTTGACCTACTGTAGTTATTTATGTTAAAACTATTTAATTCTAGCAAGGCTTCACTAATGCAAGGTTAGTTATTTTTAGCAGATTTTACCAATCCAAAGGTAAATCTTCTGCAGCAGTAGAAGCTGGAAGCAGATCAAAATGGTTTGCAGAAAAAGAATTCTGTTTCTTTTAAGGGTGGAGTTTTGTGTGTTCTATTTAACATTCATATTCTTTTTCCACTGTTCAACCTCAAAAGACCAGTAAGGCTTAGGAAAATAATAGAGGAAAAGGAAACAAAAGTAGAGTTTTGTCCTTTGCCAGTGGCAAGGTTCTGTTTAACTACCGTCAGTCTTTTCCTTTTTGGTATGACTGATCATCCATCTCCAAATGCTGACAGTTGTCATGCTTTGAAATATGGAAAGCATTTTCTACTGGTTGGTTTTATTTAACCATTGCAAAGTTTTTGGGACCTGATACTGATACGTTATTTTGACATCCTTTTAATTTTGGTGTGGTAGCATAAACAGCAGTATGGTTTTTGGCAGTGTTAGCTAACTGAAGAAGTTGCTTAACTTGTGTTTTCCAAAGTGGTATTCTGCTTTTTATTTTGTATTATATTCTGCATGCTTTTTGAGGATGAACTGTTAAATATACAGGGAAATGGAGCTGTGATATGTTGCTTTTCTGTTTAGTCCTGCTTATCTTGTCTTCTCTGTTCTTACTAGCTTAGGCGTGGCTGTGTTTGTCTTCAGTCCATTATGTTCTTTTCTGCTGTCCTTAGATATTTTCAGCCAGACTTACCTGGCAGTGCATTTATCAACACCTTTCACTAACAACAAAATTACAGCAAACCTTTGAAAGAAGCTTGTCTTGAGGTGTGTTCTCTCCTGAAACCTTTTTTAAAAAGTAGGTATTTATAGCAGCCACACTCTCCTCTTTGGTGTCTTCTGGTTTGAGAATTCGGCAAATAAAAAGAAACTAGAAATATCTCAGATTAGGACTGAGGTGCTGGGTAGTCATACAGAATTTGAGGTGTTTATTTATTTACTGAGGTGTATTTCTTGCTGTGTGACTCTTCTCTGATAGGATGTAACTGACAGAAAGTTTGAAAAGAGGCTTTTGCCAAGAAAGGTTGGACTAGATGTTCCTCGAGGTGCCTTCCAACCTGGTATTCTATGATTTATATAAATCCTCTGGGCATTCTGTCATTGCTAAGGCTGTTCAGCAACGTAAATCTCATTAAGGTCTCATGCTGAGTGAAGTGATTCATAGTGGCTAATAAAGCAGGAAGAGCTGTGGCAGGTATTCCACCAGTGTGCTGGTAATGCCAGCTCTGTGGCATTATCCTCATGGACACCAACACCAATCCAGTTATAAAAGTCCTCTTGAAAGGACCACGTGAGCAAGCCTTGAGAGAACAGTACCAAAGCACAGCAGTGAATATTGGTATGCAGAAAGGCAGATCAGTGACCAGGAAAGGAAATTTTTAGTTCGTGATGTTTGACTTTTAGAAGGTACTAGTCAAAGTGACCTTGATACTCCGCAGTTTTCTGTTCATTGCTAATTCTGATTAAAGAACTCTTTGTAATTCCATCTAGTAGGACTGATTTTCTTATGACTAATAACAAGTGTGATTAACAAGTGTTTCTGTCTTTTCTTTCAGGAAAGAGTAATTAACCATGCAGCTGGCAGCCATGGGGTATCAGGAATATTCATGAAATATGACATCAGTTCACTTATGGTGACAGTGACAGAAGAACACATGCCTTTTTGGCAATTCTTAGTGAGGCTCTGTGGCATTATTGGTGGAATTTTTTCAACTACAGGTGATTATCAGTGCCTTCCTTCTTAAGTTCTAACACTTTTTTTTTTAAATCGTGGTGATTGCTATGGATCAGTTACAGGGAGTCATTTTAACAGGTTTAAGACAAAGTGCTCGTTTGTGTGCATTAAAGTGTGCCATGAAAGCTCAGTATTGGTGTCCCAATATGGCATTTCTGGTGTTCTGAGGGCCTGTTGTTTCCTTTTTGGTAACTATAGCAAAGTTCATTTACTTCTGGAAGAGCAAGGCTATATCTGTATATAGATACCTATGTATATGTATGTACACACACAGATACTGATACTCTGTGTATTTCCTATTGTTGGGATCCAGTAATTAAATCAGTGAAAAAAGTTGAGATAAAATTTCCATCTGAGGTAATTGGGAAGATGTTTATTGTGAATGTACTGCTGGATTTTTTCATCAAAGAAAATAAACTGAGTTGAAAAGGCACAATTCACTTACTGGTCAAGACACAATAGGGTATCTGGATTACAAGTTACTTCTTTCCTTAGCTCTCTTTAGAAGAGATCTCAGTAAAGAGGCTTCAATCCAAGAGCTGCTTTTCAAAATAGATATTTCTGTCCCACACAATGTCTTTTCATCCATGAAAGATGGCAGAGGGAATTATGTTTGCTTGGTAGCTTTGCTTTCTTGATGCATTTCAGAATGTTAGAATTCTCCCCTGCCCTGCCCTTGATATTTCCATTCTTAATGTTAATTTCTCAGTGTTTAATGTAGGGGTTTACTGCACTGTGTCCTTTCCAAAGTATGGTGCATAGCTTTGTTGCAGTGTTTCCATAAATAATACACTTTTACTACTGGTGACAATTTAAATCTTGTCTGACATTGCAGGAATTTTACATGGCTTTGGAAGATTTGTAGCAGAAATTATTTTTTGCCGTTTCAAACTGGGCTCTTACAGATCCACATCGGTAAGGAAAACTTCCTCTAAGTATTTCTCTAAGTGGTACAGCTGAAGATGGATGATAAGGACAACTTTGGGACTTGGTCCCAGGAGAATTTAAGATATTTGCAATAAACCCTCCCCTTGACATGCATATTAGCAGAGATTCAACAGCTTTTAAAAATAGTTGAAAACCTAAAATGTAAATAAGCAGAGTTCTCTAACAAACTGAATTAATGCAGCTGAGTCTCTTAGATGTCCTACATTCCCATCATTGTCCTTACTATATTCTTTTTATTTTCATATTGCTCCAAAAATTACACATTTCCCAGGCCTGGTCGGTCTTCACCTTTCCCTTCCTTAGGCAGTAAGAGAATTGCTTCTCTAGCAACTTCTTGATTTTATATTACTTTCATTTTTCCCCATTTAAACCTGTGGATAGGCTTTGAGACCTCTGCCTTTCTCTCAAATTTGGTTGAAGTTTGCCAGCTGACAGGGTTATGTGAGTGGGGAGAGAGGAAAGAAGGCAACCAAATTTGTATAATAGTTCTATGAGAGGCCAGGTAAAAGGCATCCAGGAAATGTCCAAGAATAAAGAAGTGTGTATTTTTGAGGAAGGAGGGTGAAGATTCTGTTTCTGGTCAAGCCATTAATAGCACCTTGTTTTTGTTTCACCAGGTCCCACTTCCTGATGGCCACACAAGCAACCACTTACCTCTGATTACAGACAATAGTACACATTAGCCTCCTGAAAAAGTTTTTTTTCTTCCTGCCTGATACAGACTTTTTTATAATAAAGAAAACATTGTGCAATATGCTGAGACAGTGCTGATGGGCAGCAAAAAAATGAAGCTTTTACAAAAAAACCCCATCCAACAAAACAATCTGTGCAAGTTTTGTCTTTGAGTGCACGTGGAGACATAGGAAATTGTGAGCCCAGTGAGGTGGATGATCTTCTGGGGAGTGAAGGAGTGTTGCTGCCAGTGCATTTTTCGTGGTTGAGCTGAACATCTTTGTGGTGGCTACCCGTGACCACGGAAGTGTCCTAGTGATGCCTGGGAAGGCTGCAGGCCCCAAGGAGGAAAGAGCACAAGTGGGATGTGTGGAAGGGCTGGCAGCAGCCACAGAGGGACAGTGATAGAGCTGGAATTTCTCTTGACTGTGCAAATGGGGGATTGGCTTTTCTTGTTCTTTTATAATGCTGGGGCTGAGGGCTAAGAGGCCTTTCATACAGCTGGGGAGCGATCCTAGAAAATCCTAAAGAAGAGAAATCCTAAAGAGAGTAAGTAAGGTGGAACCCAAGCCATGATGTTGGTCACAGCCACTGCCTTTCTGCAGCCCACCATTCCTTAGTGAAAGAATCACGTGGAGCAGAGGAGTTCCTCTGTATTTCCACACAGCCACTGTGCCAAAAGTGTGAGTGTCACTTCTGGCATTGGTATAGAAGAGCCCAAGGACTCTGAGAATGCGCTCCAGCCTGCACAGCTTTTAGACTTGGAATAAGAAGCCTGTTAAGTAAGGCATTTGACTGTAGTTTTGATAAAACACAAGACTCCCTAGTAAAAAAAGCCATGGGAGCATCCTGGAATGCTGGAAATGAAGAGGGGAAGGGAGAAGGGGGCAAGAAGCTGCCAGTTCAGGCAGTTGAGAAGTCTGCTAGGCCAGGCAGGGAGTGTGGAGCTGTTGGTAGGTGGCTCCAGGGAATCTGAATCATATTGCTGCAGACAGGTAATGACAGCATCTGCAGAACTAATCCTTGCTGTTCATGAAGGTTTTTGTAAATTAAATGAAGAGAGCAATATTGTATTGTAAATATGCTGCTGAGAAAGAATGTTTTTAATGCAAATGGTGGTTTGAGAAATGGAACATCATGTTACTGCTGAACTACTGGTGTACACCTGTGGTTGAACAGTTACTCCACCAGTGTAAAAATTATTAATATGATTCCTTCTCAGCAAAACTGATTTAATAATATGTTAGAAGATGATGCTGATCCTGGCCTTACTCACCATGGAATTAATATTTTAATTAAGAGGACTAATTACAGAAAAATAAAAATCTCTGTTGTGGTGTCAGATTTTGCTGACTTCCATTAATGTACTTTATAGGACATTTGGACTTTGTGGACAGCATAGTGTTAATAACACAGCTGATTTGCTATGCAAAGAGCTTCCTAAAAAGAAGTGAAATAGTAAATAAAATGTGGGGAATAAGGAAAGACTTCGTTGAATTTGGCTACTGAGAAAAAAGTTCAAGGAAGCCAGGTCCTTGGGGATGACAGCCAGGTTTGGAGTTTTCTCTTTTGTGCTTTGTTTTTTTAACATTGATTAAAACTCCAGCAACTTGAGAAACACTTTGGTTCCCATTTCTCTTTGGTGTTTCCTTCTGAGGTTTCTTTCCTGCTTCTGCTCAGACTGGTTCTGCTTTGGGCTTTTCCTAACACTTATTTCTTATCTGCCTGGAACAGACTGTACTGGTGGGAGAGACTGATCTCAACTGACTTTCTGTAGAAGAACTTTAAATGTTATTTTCTATTCTCACATAAAAGAGCCAAGGAGCTTGATGTGTCTTAAATCCTTGTGTGGCATATTCCTGTTGTTTTATCTAAAAAAAGCTTGTGTGAGGGCTGGTTGCTAATGGAAGAAAATTTATGATCAGCTTGCAGATGTGAGGTGCTGCATTGCGGAGTGAACAGGATCCATCAGTTGGCCCTGTGCTGTTTGCTTTCTCTCCACAGCGGGTTTGGTAGCTGGTGCTGCTCACCCTGGTACCGTGTGTTGTCAGCACCTTAACCAGCATGCAGGGAAGTCCGGGAGAAAATAATAGCTTATTGCAGGGGCTTTTTTTGGGTCACATTTATTTGCATTATGCAAAAGTGAGTGCAGGATGAAAAAATGGCAGGAATGGGTGTCCCAAGGGAAACAGAAGCCCAGAGGTTAATTTATGTGTATTTTCTGAAAGGGGGATAGCAGATTCAAATACCATTTCTTGGGTTAGGAAAGATGGTCAAAATGATCTATTTTTGTCCTTCAAAATGGTGAAGAGAGAGAGCCCAGGGGAATAAGGTGTGTTCACAGCACACCATTTGCAGACCAGTGTCTGGCCAGCACCTCTTCCCCACCCCCGGCCAGCGTGGTTTGGGTTGTGTCCTGCTGCTGCCCTGCTCCCCCGGGGAGGGGCCGTGTTAGCAGGGCCCTGGCACTGCTGTCTCTGACCTGGAGGGCTGTGCCTGCTGGGGGTGTCCCCCCGGGCCCTTGAGCCTCACCCCGGTATTGTGGGAAGCCAGTGCCAGCCCCAAGGGGTGGGGAGGGATGGAAGCAGATATTGCTCCAGTGATGGTTTTATGGCTGAAGGGGAAACACCAATCTGGGTTTTTAACAGAACAGACCATCTTTGGCCATGTCACCTGGGAGCCAGCATCACACAGCATTAACAAGAAGTTGCTATAAAATCTCTGAGTTACGATGACACTTCACAACTGTGTTCCTGGGTGTATTTCAGTAAAGATTTCTGTTTAGAGAAAGGAAAAGGCAAGACTGGCCAGCCTTGACACTGCAGGAGTCCCTCAGTAAGGGGTTGCTGCTGCTCTGTGGTACAGCAGAAGGTGGGATGAGATACTTCAGTGGGCAGGGAGGTTCTTGGGGCAGGTGGACAAGGCAGCAAAAGGGAAGTGGCAGGACAGAGACAGGCTGTGATCAAAACCTGCAGCTGTGCGAGAGAACATCGGGGGAAAATTGATCACGAGCTGAGAGAAGGGGTAAATTAATGTAACTTATGATAATAATGATAGTGCTTCTAGGGGAGTGTGCTGTGCTCTTGAGTTGTGTATGGGGGGGCTGTGGTGGGTGTGGGTGGGCAGTGTGATGGGGAGGCTGTGGGAGTCAGGCTGGCATGGATACCACTGTACTTTATGTCTTTCCACCTCTGTTTTGTGCATTGGTGCCTACTGCAGGACACACCACAAGAAGACAGTGAGGTGGGTATAGGAATGGAAATTTCCCTTCTTCAGGCTCTTTTCATTATTTTCCCTGACTTTTCTAGCAGATGTTCTGGAGCTCTTGCTAGTAGAGAGATGGGGAGAAATGAGTGTCTGTGTCTGTAGCTGGAAAGGAATTAAGTTGAGAGATATAGCAGACACTTGGCCTGCTATAAAAAAAACCAAAAAAGCCCAAGCTGCTTCCCCCTGAAATTCTCATCCTACCTATTTCCTAGAAATGGATAAGTAATTTGAAAGAAAATTCCCCTCTTTCCTCTCAAAAGCTCTGTGGTGGGGCCCTGTGCTGCAGGTCTGAGGCTCGGCCTTTCTCTGCAGCCGCTTGGCTCTGCCTGGGGTGGCTCTGTGGGGTGGTCCATGGCAGGACAGGGACATGTGCTGATGGAGTCAGTCCTGCATGGAACTGAGCAACGGCTTCCTGTCCTGTGCAAGATCTTTTTAAGCTTTTCAGGGACTGATTTGACAAACCAAGCCCTAAGTAGAGGGCATAGTTGCTTAGGAAGGGTCAGAGGCAGATTATATTTGGTGTATAAAGGCAGCTGTGATTAACTGAACAGACAAAACCAAGGTCAGGGAGGCAGCTGTTGCCTTGTCCTTTTGCTATTGAACTCTGTGGGAGGATTTGTTGCTAAGTGTGTCTTGTGTAGTAGTGCAGTAACACTGAAGCAGGAGGATGTGATCACCTTGTCACATCTCCGGTGACACTGATAATACTAAAGTTCTCTGCTCCCTGTTTCTTAGAGATAGCCAAGTCCTGCAGCTTTCTTCTGGGAAAATGGGAAAGGAGAACAGTTTGTTTGGAGATACTTGTTTTTAAAAGGCACCCCAGGAGTTGGGGTTTATTTATGCCTTCCGTACTCAGACTGGTGCAAAGGTACTTCTTGTAAAGACTTCTTTCTGCCAATGCTCAGTGGATGCAGATTGTGTCTGATATTTGGCCTTGGAAGTGGATCTGCTGGTTAGAGAAAATGTCCATGCTTGCAATATAAAGTTAATGTTTAGCAATTAATCCTTCAAGAACCCTTAAGGGGCTTTGCCTACTGCCTTTTATGCACTGGCAAGGGTTGGATGGTGTAGGTCTGTCCACTGTCTGCCCTTGCACACCTTGCTAGAGCACTGGCATGCATTTGAATTGATTTAGTTAAAAACATATGAAATACTTCATCTTTTCCTTCTGCCATAGCTTAGCATCATTTCCAACGCATTTCTGGTTGCTGCTGGCCCAGGGGAAAGGCAGTGTTACCTTTCCTGCATTCCAGAATTTTGTGAGGGCTGATCCATGAGTTCATCAAAACACAAACCTTCAAGGCTGCGTAGTGCAGCCTCCCCTAGGGGAGACCTGAAGGCATGCTCTGAAAACATGTGTCTCTGCGGGCTTCCACTTACCAAAATTCAAGCAAAATCTCATTGTAGCTTGGTTTGTTGTGGGGGTTTGTTTGTTTTGTGTATATACATAGAAATATTCAGAGTTACAGGACTATTGATTTGTGAAGAATGAAACAGAAAACCAGACTGGTTTGTGGGCAGGAAGACCCTGGTGTGGTCTGGGGGTCAGAGGCCATGGCAAACAGCTTCTGGGCAGCTCAAGATGAGCAGAGCTTCTCCAGCCAGGCTGCTGTGCCCGTGTCTCTGCCTGCACAGGCATAGACAGGAGCTGCCATGGATGCTGCTCTGACCTGGGCCCTACTCCCCTACCCCACCTCCATCCCCAGTCCCAGCAAAGCAGATTCCAGACTCCTTCAGCAGGACCCGTTCCTCTGCAGCAGCTGCTTCTGAGTCCCTGCAGAGCCCAGGTGTTTGTCTCTTCCTGGGTTTAGCTGTAATAGCCATAAAAACGGAACTGGAAGGGTTTGGAGTTGTTGGGTTTTACTCCTTGAAAATTTTCCTGTAATTACAAGGTAAGCGTGTATTTTGCCATGAGATTTTCTAGTTGTAGAGTGTTCAGCACGTAGGACTATTCTGGAAAAGGTAAAAAAAAACCAGTCTGAGCTAAGTTTTGACTCATGGATAATATTTGAAAATTACTGTTTACCGAAGCTGGTGGCTGGTTATTAAAAGTCACTGTGAACAACGGTGGCATTTAAACTGAGCAGGGTCACTGCACAGGGCAGGGTGGCCCCAGCCTTTGGCTCTGCATGCATCAGGTGCTGCTGTTGCTCTGCTTCAGCTGGTAGTGTGGGCTGTAGTGGGCGCCTCTCCTTGAACTTTAGAAATTCACTTTGCAAATTTTAAACCTCATTGGAATAATAGGAAGCTCATTAAACCTTTACTTATGCATATGCGGTTTAACAGCATCCTTCGAGTTTCACTTGAACCTCATGGTGCTTGACTAATGCAAAGGAGTGGTCACTGTAGCAGTCTCTGGAGGGTTATGGAGAGAGGAGATGCTTTTTACATGGCCAGCATCACCTCAGGGGGAATGGACTGGCTTTCAGTCCTCCATCAGCAGCACCCAAACCCACCCTCAGCGTGGCAAGCTGCAGCTTCTGCTGCTACTCATCCGAGGGCTCATAGCTTTGAGAGCAGCTCTACAGCTTAAAAAAAAAAGATTTTATTGTGATCTCTGAGGATAGTAGTATGAAGTTGTCATTTCTGGGCCTCAGCCTTAGCTCAGTTGATTTAAAGTCCAAATTGCAGAGCCCAGGAGCCTGACAGATGGTGGTGGGGGTGGATGTTTCTTGTAACTCCACAGAAAACAAATGTTTTCAAGGCAACTGCAGAGGTGTTGTGGCAAGAAAACGCAGAACTGAGACTCACCGACCTTCCGCTGGAGTGTTATTAGTGAAGAGCACCAGGTGTTTCCGTGGCTGCTGCACGGGCCCCTCTCAGCCGGCCTGCGGCACTCGCGGTGTCCTCAGGGCGCGGCGCTGCAGTGCAGCCGGGCCGGACCCCAGCAAGGAGGAGGGGCCGTGCTGGCGCTGCGGGGCCCAGGCACCGCTCCCCGGTCACTGCTGACCGGGCCTCGCCCTTCCTGCGGCCACTGACTGTGGCTCATCCTCCACTCAAAAAGGGAGCTTGTCGTGAAGGGGTTTGTCCCTTTTGAGCCCCTTTAAACAGGTCTGCAGAGGCGAGGTGCTGCAGGGCCAGCCGGCCTGGGGTGCCCCAGAGGGGAGCCGTGGCCGGGGCAAGCCGGGCTGCTCTGGCAAGGGAGCGGAGCTCAGGAGGAGCTGGAAACTCCCGGTGGGATGCAGCTCCATGTCGCTGGAGGGGATTCCAGCCTGCTCGCTCCCGTCCAGGCATCCTTGAGCACCGGGCGCTGTTTGGCCGCGTTTTCTGCCCCGACCTCGCCGCTGGGGACAGCCCTGAGGGGATCCGTGAGGCGGCACCGGCAGCACCAAAGGCGGGCCCCGGCCCCGCAGCGCTGCTGGCTCGGCTGCCGAGCACTGACGCCGCCAGCTTCTGCTTGTTATTTATTTCTCTATGGCTCCCTCTTTCCCGCCTTGCTTTCTCTCCCCTCCCGCTTTCCTGCAGAATGGTTTCAGTGCTTCTCGGCTGGGTGCAGCGGTGTCACACCCCCCCAGCAGAGCCTGCCCCTCTTCCAGGCACAGCTGTGCCGAGCCAGTGCCAGGACATGGCAAGGGAAAAGCACGGAAAAAATGGTTCTGAAAAGGCAAAACACTGAAATTGTCCGAGAAGATTTTAATTTCTTTCCCTTTTTCTGTCTGCTTTAACTTTTCAGGTCAGTGACACTAATGGGCTGTGGTGGAAGTGAAGTAAATAATTACCTACGCCAGAGACAGCACATTGATTTTTAAGTCTCTCCTCACTAATTAGTGACAGCCTTTGTAGGGACTGACGGCAGCACTTAAAGCTCTGGCAGCAGGAAAGGCAAAGCAACACAGTAGAAAGGGAAAAAAGAAAAGGTCTTTGCTTGCTTTTTTACTTTCATCATGTTTTTACTAGAATCATATTGGTATGGTTTAAAAACTGTTTTTAAATAGATCTATTGGTGTATCATAAGTTTTAATAACCTTAAAAGAAGCATTCCAGTTTACTGCTCAGTCCAAAGAATCCATGTAAAAAGGTAGGTACCAGGCAGCATTGAGGTCACTGCAGGGGAAGAAGTTGTATCACCATTGGATAATTCTTATATTTTGCTACTTAATTGAAAAAGGACCAGTCTAAGTATTGAGGAGTCTTGCTGAGGTGCCTAAAGCTAAGGCACAGCTGTCCTCACAGTGCCTGCATCTCTCACATGTGCAGCAAAGAACTGAAACTGTCTGTCAGAACTGTCTGGGTTCACTTCTAAATTTTTGCTAAATGGTGTTTCCTTTTGCTAATACAACAATAATTAATATATCTTGTGTTTCTTCCTTCTAAAATAATGAATGTTAAAATACAGATATGCAGTAAGTATGATTCTCCATTTTCATATGATTATGCTACTCTGTATTTATAAAGTAATTGTTGCAAAGACACATGCCTACCTAACAACAACAACCAAAAAAATTGGAAAAGCTACCAAATAATATGCTGGCAGCCAGTGAGTTCTACTTGTTCAAAGGCCATGAAGAAGGCTTTATATAAGAGAATGTGCAGGTCAGTACAGTCCTGGAATGAGTTCATAATATGGATGAAGAACTATTTGAGACAGAAATAACAGAATACTTGCTAGTTCTCATCAGGAAGTTTGGTTAAGGCAGGTAAGGAGAGCTCATTCCAGATTTTTTTTAATGAATGTCAAAAGCCAGAAAGTGAGAAAAAATGTTCATATTTTTCATTGTTCATGCTTTTCTACTTGACAGACTCATAGAAAAATATGACTGTCACTGTCTTTTCCTCATTCACTGAGACTCATTGTTTTCCCTTACTACTTTCTCATGTCTCTGGTATCTGAAGTGTTTATTTGTAAAATGGATTATTTGTCTTTCAAATGCCCACATCTGGGGGTTAAGCCACACTTAAGAGGCCTCATTCTCTCTTCTCCCTCGCTCTGTGTCCCAGTTTTGCCCCAAAGTGGTGCCTGAAGAAGTAATAGGGTAATAACATGAGACACTAGAGGCAGTATGAGAGTTCAGAGGAATGGCAGGACAAAATAGCAGAAGTGCATTAAATCAGGCTGTGCAGCTTGTTGACAGTGGGGTTGACAGGAACTGCTTGGAAAAGAAATGAGGTTAAAAGTAATGACCACATGAATCTGCATATGTAATTTATTAGAGCAAGCAACCAATTAAAAAGGCTGACTCTAATTAAAGTCAGTAGCACAGGAAGGGAAGGATACTTTAAAAAAACCCCAACAGTATCCAATCAAGCATTCAGCTCACCCTGTATGTTTAGTCTCCTTGTCTTTAGGTTTAAACCCCAGCCCCCTTTAGCTGCACTGAGGGACGTGGGGTTACTCACCTGTGCCAGCTCAGGTGTTCAGTCACACACACCACATGCCTGCTTCCCAAGAGTAAACAGGCTCTTTTCTGAAGTAAGGGTTATCTGTTTTCAGATGTTGGATGTCATCCTAAGTATGCAAGAAACTATATCTGACAGAATTTGTCCTCTTATGTGATCAGCTTCCACTGGCTTTCACACAGCTCCACCGAAATCAGAGTGAACACAAAGCTATGGATTTTTTCCCCTCTTTTCTTAGTTTGTCAGTAGAGATATTTCTGGGAACAGGTTTCCTTATAGTGCAGGTTTCAATGGTTCCTGCCCTTGGTGGCAGGTGCCAGCTGGGGAGGGGATGCCAGTCCCTGAGTGCTTCTAGCAAGAAGCACCAACACAAGATGTTCAAGATGTTCTCCAAATATTTTCTTGCAGTACTAAAAGGTATTTGGTGAGGATGCAGCAGGATCACTGTGCTCGGTGTGAATGAGTGCTGTATTGCTGAACAGTGGGTTACCACCATGACAGAATTTTTCTCTCTAGCCACAGATGAATCAGCAGTGGCCAGCTGAGTCATGTTTGCAGTGAACTTCTGACTCTGTCTTGGCTGCTGTTTCTTTTGTTCTTCACCCTCCCTGTAATAATACATGACTCAATTCTGTCTGTGGATCAATGTTATCCTGAATCCTGGAGAGCTGAGGAATGACCACAGGGACAATACTCCTTCCAGGTCACCTCCCGTCTCTGGGGAACACCAAGCAGAGGACAAACAGGGAAAGGGAAAAGGGCTCAAGACATGCACTGACACAGAGCACAAGCAGCAATGCAGCTGTCAATAATACCTATAGAGCCAGGATTTTGCATCATCCTGAAGGAATTAAATGCCACAAAAGCCACACAGAAAAGCCCCTCCTTAAAAATCCAATGATGAGAAAGTAGACTTAAATTATTACTTAAATTATTAACAAAGCACAGTTTTAATAGAAATGTTTAGGCTTACATTTCACAATGACTTACAAATAAACTTAATCACAATGCATATATTCTTTTTAAAAAAATCCATATTCATTCTAACATAATATATATTTTCTGAGTTATAAAATCCCATATAAATAGCAAATTCTTCTCAGTACACAGATTACAAGAATACATAGAAACTGGGATGCATATCTGAAAAGAATCCTGAGTATGCATTCCACAACTGGCAGAAAACAGAACAATGCTGGAGTTGCACACAAGAAATGCCATTGTCCCAGTACATAATTTTCTAAAAAAAACCCCAACTAAACAAAAAACTGAGAACTTTTTGGTTGCTCAACCTTGTTTAGCTCCCTAGATTCAGGAGTGGCTCTGGATACTCCACTCCTTGAGATTTTGGGAGCACCCTGTGGATTCTTCTGATATCAAAAAAAGAGAAGGGCATCTGGCTCCAGGTGGACAGAAATAAGGCACTTCCTTAGGTCAGTGTGGGCTGTAAGCAGCAGCTGGGACTTACAGCCAGAAAGGAGCAAAAAGTGACTCTTGAATGTGTGGAAACAAATGTGGAAGAGGCAGCCAGTTCTTACACTCCTCGAAGTTCTGCTGATTATCCCCCAAAACAACACAAATTCCAGCAAGCATGAATAAGTAGAAACTTTGCATGTTAGAAAAATCAGAAGTTCCCCTTTTTCTGAGACTGAGGTAAGCAAACAAGCAAGTTGGGCTTAGAACAAGTCATAGCAGCATCTAGATCAGAGCATTGACCCTGTGCTTTCTCTTCTCTCTTCCAAGAGATCTGCACAGGAGAGCTCTGTGACTGGCAGTGATCCCAGTGGTGTGACTGCACCTCCTAGGAGCAGGCAGACTGCAGCGCTGCAGGAGAACACACGTGGAAGCCTCACGGTGTGTTTAATTTGGAGGTATTTTATTATTGTAGCACAATGGGGTTTTTTATGGTCATAATGAAAAATAAAGTCAATTATTCATGGAAGAAACACAGACAATTCTGCCTGTTGTTTTCAAAGAGTAATGTAGTAATTATATATTCCTCTAAACACTGCTGTTAGATAAAATATGATTTTTTCATAGGGTCATGAGCTCTGACATTACTAAACCATGAATCATAGGAGCAAACCCATACATGCAAACTGCAGTAAACACACAGAGGCTTAAATTTTGCTTCTTATAAAGAGTGTCAACGCAGTAGAGATAACGAAGTAAATTAGAGCCATTTACAGTCTCCTGGCTTATTCCCAGTTGAACTGGAATGAAAAACTGGATGAACGGTGTTATACTGAAGATGAGCCATAGCTGCAGCAAGCAGAACTTCATAGGTAAACAACAGATACATGATACCATTTTGGAAACAGAAATTCTCAACAGTTTTTTGTCCTTTCAAATATTACAAATAACTTCTTTCTTCTTGGTATCCCGTGAATACTCTCATGGTAATTTTCTTCCTGCTTTAGGTTAACAACAGAAAGAAGTTGTAAATATTGCACAGTATGTTAGGATGGAGGACTTGAAAAAAAATGGAACTTGCAGGGCGACTTTTCAGTCCAAAGAAAAGCTCTTCATTTTTTCTGCTAATTCCTGTCTAATTTCTACGTGTTTTTTCAGATTTTGCACTTCATGGGGTAGGTTAATGTCCCACACTGATACGCAGGATTGTAACTCTGGAGAAAAATAAAGAAAATTTGAAAACTGCAACAGAGATGAGTTATTGCATAATTAGAAATTATTTTGCTTATCTGTTTGTTCTCAATTATGCATAAATTTACCCAGTGAAGCATGATCTTTAGGACCCAGAAGACACGTTCCATGACACTTAACGTATGAGGTGATGCAGTTATGGGTTACAAGCTGTCTGTACTTGCACAGTGATTTGGGTTCTAGTTCCTAAATTCAGAGTATCCCATGTACAAGTACTTGTAAAACCACTTCTGGTGATTGTGAGCCTTAAGGTACTGACCTGAGCTACAGCTAGTGCTAATACTGAGGTGCCTGCTAAACTTTCATCTCTATCTCTCCAAGCAGATATAACCTAAATTCCTGTGAGACTCAAACCCTATTCACTGTATAAAAAAAAAAAAACTGTTTTCATAAGCTAGTGAATATACTGAAAAAGGTCACTTCTTTGGTCTTCATTCATGCAAACAACTCTTTATTCATGAAGAATTCACACTGGTTTTGGTAGAATAGGGATAATTGAGAACACTCAAACGACTCGAGGCTTACAATCTCAGGCCCCAAGGATTCTGGAGTCTCTGATTCTTCTCTGTAGTTAATGTCACTCTTAAATAAAATTAAAATGCTAATAAACCAATAAATGTTCTTATGGTTACAGGAATTGGGGAATACCATTGCTCTGAAGTTTGACTCATTTCAGGCAGCTCATGTACACTTGCCCTTCTTAACTTTATACCATCATTGCTACATTTTTAGGAGTCACTGAAACTCGGATGAGATAAAGGTGAAGAAGGGCATTGATATGAGCATCAACTTTAGCTGTTCTAAGAAAAATCTAAAGATGCAGATTTTCTATCTTTCAGCACTTTGCTGTCCTAACTGCCAGGAAGGTTTTACCAATGTCTGACCGAAATCTCCCTTGCTGTAACAGGAACTTGTTAGTGCTTATCTTACCCAAAGGAAATATGTAGAAGTCTTTATTCTCTACCTCTTCATTTACATATTTGAAGCCTATTATCATGTCCTCTCTAAGCTTTATTTATATTTACCAATTGAACTCCCTGCAACATTTCCTCACAGGCTGCATTTGTCTCCTCTGGACTACTCCTGAAAGTCCAGACCATTGAGCAATAAATGGTTAGGCCCCTCCAGCAGAGGCCACATCAGCACTCAGCAGAGAGTCAGAACTGGCTCATGTCTTGCAGACACCACTTCCATGGTGTGAGAGGGTGTTTGCCCCATCTGCACCCACGTGACAGCGCTGATTCACGACCAGCCTCTGATCAGTTCTGACCTTCTGCTGCAGCACTGCTGTTTAAGCTGATCACTTCCTCATGCTGGTACAGTGAATCATTCCAAATTAAATAAAAGGTCTTGCATTTGTCGTTACAGAATTGTATCCTGTTTCCTTCCAGACCATTAGTTCTATTTGTCAGGGTCACTTTGAGCTCTAATCCTGCCCTCCAGTGAGCTTGTCTTAGCTGTGAGTTGTCTGCAAATCTGAAAAGTACATTCACTATTCTTTTATCCACATCACTCATGAAAACATTGGAGATTCCTGACCTAGCACAGACACCTCTGGAAATCCATTTGATACATTCTCCAATTAGACATGACATTTACTCTCCAAATAGAGTTTCCCAACAAATTGTACTGCATTCTTCAAACAGGGGCTTCCTCAGATCCATTTTTGGAAGTTACTTTTAGTTTGTATGAGCCCAGATATGCAAAAAAACCCCCAAAACCTATTTAATAGTAGTGTTTCAATAAAATTGTATCCAATGAGGATCAACTCTTCACTCTCAGTGAGTAGTCAAGCACAACAGTGTCTCCTCCACTAATAATACAAGTTAATAAAACACAATTCAGATACCTTTGTGATACTTGTTGTCTTCTGCGTCACTTTTATAGCAATATCCCAAAACAATGACCACACTCTTGAGGCTCCCTTTTTCAAAGAAATAAAATGTCAAATCTTAATTTTAATGTGAATTTTGTAATTTAAGGACAGAAAGAGTAGATGACATCAGGGCACTAAGAGGACAGAAAGCAGAGGTCAATCAACCGGACCCTTTATTCAAAATCATTAACCATGAAAAACCCAGACACAAAGACAATATAGTTCCCATCTCTATTTAATGTCAGGGTTTGTCAGGGTTCCAAGGAACAAGCACAGGATCAGCCCAGCAGCCTGCTGAGCAAGCACACAAACAAAGCCCCTGTTATACAGCACAGGCAGAGGTGGTAGAGTCACAGGAAACAGATCACAGCAAAAGGACAGGCTGCAAGGGAAGTCCCAGTGTACAGCAAAATGTGCCAGTTCAGTTATGAAAAAACTAAACTAACCAAATATGACAAAAAGCTAAGTAAAAATTATGAACTAGAAGTTTTGTATTTATGAGGGTATATGGGTGGGAAATGGACTAGGGGGATAAGAAGGTACCTATGGAATAATGCAAAAAAAAGACCTGGAAGACAGGAGTGGTTGGATCACTAAAGGCTAAACAGAATGTGTCAGTGTTTCAGTATCAACTTCCTGCTTATTTCCAACAAGAAAAAAACCCTGACATGTCTATAAATGTCTTGCAAAGGTATTTTGCAAACCACCAAGGACCCAGCCTACGTCCCTGGGTCAGGAGCAGGGAAGGAACAGCCCTCACTGTGCAGACAGCCCACTGCAGCACCACGCCTCACACCGTACACGGAGCCTGACACTCCCAGGCAAGGATGAGCAGGGGAGAAGCTTCTGGGGCACAGACAGACTGTGGCTGAACTGGGAAACCTGCAGGTAGCAAGTTTTTCACCATGCCGTGGCACCTCTGCAAGGTAGAGAGGAGTCAGCACTGTATTCTCCTCTGAGAGTGATGTAGATCTGGTTACAGTAGGTGAGGGATGGTGGGAACCATACACATCCTCCATGTTCATATTTTTCATAAATTTAATTTTTTCCTATAGTCACTCCTATCTATATTACTTACAAAAGTGATTGGAACTTAAGTATAATGTTTCTTATTCAGATCTAGGTCCTGTCTTACTATATAGAAATCAAAATCTGCACTTGCAAAATAAACTACAGATTTAGATGGAAATTATTCTCTATGGTAGGTCTCATGCCTATTGAACATCAATTTGTTAGGTGACAGAATTGGAAAATGACATTGTATTTCCATATTCATATATGAAGCACAGATAAAATTAATGTCTCAAAGCATGGCAATCTCTTTTTCCTGAAATATTTACCTCTGCTTGACATTGTATGTTTTAACCTTAAATGAAACTACTTCACACAAAAATATTTCCCTCTGTCTTCTCTTATTTCATATAAGCAATGTGGTACTGTTGAAAAACTGCTCAGAAGCCTCAGTGCCATTTTCAGAGATGCCAGTGGAAACCAAGTCCTTGAATTTAGGAAAAAAACCCTAGCCCTTATAAATAATTGCTGCAAAAATATGATCAAAAGAAAAAAGTACACATCAAACTGCATGTATCAGTATTACTTGCTGTTCTTGAGATTTGTGCAAATGCAGCTAAACTCTTGAATATTAATTTTTCTATAAATAAAATTTGGATTAAAAATGTTCAGGTGACTAAGCCTCAAAGTTTTAAAAATCACACGATTCTATACAATGTATTTTCTCTATCAGTGACAGTGGCAAGGCAAAAATTATTACGTTTTCATAGTAATTATTCTTTACACAATGCTAAAAATAAAATGTACCTTTATAATAGTAACATTGTAGCTATTAGGACTAGATGGAATAATAATACTGTGCTACAGCTGGCACCATTAACAGCTGGGCTCTGAACAGACTGCAACTCTTGCTGTTTCAGGCAAAGGCAAGTCAGAGGAAGCTGAGTCTGATTCATACAGTGCTGCCACTGTGACTTGACTGTAATCTGTGGATTCTTCTGCTGCCAGAAAGGAAGAAACAGCTCACAGAATAAGCTCCTGATGGTAAGGAGAAAACATCCCCAGCCTGCAACTGTGAGATTTGCTAGCAGAATTAGTGTGCTCCTGAATTCACAACAGCTTCAGTGTTTGATTTTTTGGTGGTTTTTTTTTTTTTTTTTTTTTTTTTGTTTGTTTGTTTTTTTGTTTTTTTTTTTTGTTTTTTTTTTTTTTTTTTTTTTTTTTTTTTTTTTTTGGTTTTTGGGGTTTTTTTGACGTAACACTGACAGGGAAACTCCAGATTTCTTTCCAAAACACAATGGAAAGTGATGGGAATTCTCATGTCATACCACAAAGTACTTTTTGAAGTAATGTGTATTTTGAATATACTCATCACAGCAGTACCACAAATTTGAGTTGATATGGTCTTTATTACTTTTGGGAAAGGTGTAGGACAATGTACAGGTGAAGGAAGTTTCAACAGCCAAGCAGTGTCCCTTCCTCAGCTGCATTCCTGTGGCTGTTCATGGTCACCACTGAAACCCCAAAACTCCTGTCTGCCTACAGCAACTCAAAACAACTGTCCCCGGTAACAGCAGCAGCACATCCGTACAAATCCACACTTCCAGGTGTGTAGCACTTTCCCAGCTCTGCTGTGATCTACCTGTGACCCAAATCTAAAAGAACCATTCCTGAATGAGGATGGGAGAAGAGAACTAGGCAATAAGCAATGAAAGAAGAATGATTAAAATCCAACAGAGAGAGATGGTCCACAGAGAGAGAAGCCAGAAGTGTAACACGTGAGATGGAGAAAGAACAGAGGCAGACACACATGACAGAGCATGGTGAGAGCTGTGCTGAAGCACAGCACAGGGATGCAGTGAAGGTGGGGGTTCATGTGGCAGTGACAGTCAGGGAAGAGCTGCTGTGGGCACAGGTATTCAGTTTACACCCTAGAGTCAGACACTGATGGAAAATGACAGCCGTGGAGTAGAATGAATAAACAAATCCTGGATAATGCTAATCTGTTTCTGGAACACTATAACAAGCAGTACAGAAAAAAACTAAGCTTAGCAGTGATTTCAAAGTGATTTCAAAGATTTCATCACTTGAAGGTTTTACTTACCCAGCTGAGCTGTTATCATAACTCGAACAGAGTCACAGAACTTGTCTATGACTCGTACAGGACGACGCGTTGACAAATCAAGCAGCAGGATATGTCCTCCTCCTGTCCCTATCCACAGTGCAGTATTTTTCTGCAGACAAATGGTCTTCACTCTTCCAGAATAAGCCAGTTTATGTTTTGATTCCTTATTTAATTTTTCCATTTTGTTCCTACAAGTACGGAAAGAATTTGCATTGGAATTTGGTGGCACCCTATTCTGCAGCTACTAAAACAACACTCCGAATACCAGACATTTAAGCAATCATTCACCAAGTCAAATCACAAAATTCTCAAGCAAACAAACTGGGATGAAAATTATTGGACTCCAAAGAGCTATCAAGTCTGCTTCAGAAGACATTTAAATAGAAGGCAGAACACTTCTCAGCTCTCCCCCAGTCTGCAGGAGGTTCATGTCACAGCAAAGTGGGAAGAGCACACTACTCCTGCTCTTAACCTCACCACAAAAAAGAAGTGGATTTGGCATTCTTAAGGCAGAGGAACAATTTAAATGCAAATGAAAAGGTTGTCGCAATTAATAAAAATCTGATTTCCTACTGAGTTTGTGCTCTGAACAGACATCACTGTTCAGGGGATGAAGGAAGTAGCTGGATTAGCCTTAGTACCCGAAGGACAGCAAAAGCCTTTCTTCTTTCTTGAGCTAAATGAGTTTTCTTGACATCATAGAGAAATTGGGAAATACAGTAAGGGTCTTTAAAAAGTGAGATTCTGCATGGAATATTCTGAAGTTCTGGGCCAAAAGACAGGATAGGAAATCCACACTTGCCCAATGAACTGGGCAAATCCCTTACTTCTGGCAGGTCAGGGTACCATGCTAGAGAAGGCAACCTGGTATTCAGCTTCCTATACACCAGGCCAACAATCTGAAATAAAACACTTACCTAAGAAAATGTGCACAGTCAATTAATTCTGAGAGTTTTTCTGTCTTCTTGTCCCAGATTTCCACAAAATGGCTGTTTTTCTTTGCCAAGTAGATGGATTTGTCTATTGCTATTGAAATGATGTTTGCATCACTGTAAGCATTATGACAGAACCTAGAAGAGAGAAGAACTCCAGTAAGATACACAGAAGACACCGAGTAGAAAAACTTGACTACTATGAGTGGGATTAGTTTCCCTCTGACTCTTGCAGAATCTTTTAGCCTTAAAATCAAACTAGGCCAAGATACAACTGAATGGCTTTGCTTTAATCTTCCTACAGTTTGAGATAAATTCTCACAGTAACAGAGTTAGGCTGATAACACCCTTGGAGGCACACTAATGCTCAAAGTCTATTAATAAATCTTTCTCATCAAACGCTGTTTTCCCTGCTCAGGAAAAACTCCCCTTAACTTCAGTGTAGGATTTGTCCATGTGAGAATTACATCAAACACTCCCAAACCCTCAGTCAGTAATTTCTAAATAGTGAGAAGTCAGCAATCAGATGTGATTAAATAAATATAGGGCAAAGATACGCACACATATCATACTGACAAACATGCAAGGACAAATACTATGATAAATATGTATGTGTAATTCTAATTAAAGTATACAGGGCCTGGACTAGGCCAACTGGAGAAGAAAACTGATCAGTTGCATACTGACTTCATCAATTCTTTATGGAGCAAAAATCTATATTTTCAGCATTGCTCACTGATCTTCCATCTTCATTATGGAAAGAAAAGAACAGAAACAAGCAAACTCAAAGAATGAGCTCTAGAACAAGATATTATATCAAAGTACTGTTAGAAATCTTTAATGAAAGCAAATGAGCCAAGTAACATCACTTATAAACATCAAAAACTTACAGTTGACTTGTCTTTGTTTCAATGACCTTTTGAACAGAGAAGTCACTGGTTAAGGCAATGATTTTTGTTCCACAGCCTCCCCAGATTACATTTTTTTCAGATAAGCATGAGGATTCGTTTAAACACATCAGGGGTGTGCTAACATTTCCTATAGTCAGTATCTTCAAAGGTGTAGCACCCTTACACTGCAAGAAAAAATATACTCTGCATTAGAAACAAGGAGGATGCAGACACTTAAAACAAGGCCACACAGCCTGCTGAATTAAATTCACACATCCAGATCTTCTGATGGTTCAGAACACTCCCATAATGTTACTGAGTGAAAAGCACCATATTCCCATTGGAGATGTCCCATAGGAGACAGCCTGTGAGCAGGAACAGGCCAGAGCAGGGACTGACACTTGCTGCAACCCCTGGCACAATTCAAGAACTGGTTGGAAAGACATCTGTGGAAAGACACATCTCTGAAAACATCCCAGACTGGACCATAGTCTAATTCTGAAATGCACTGCAACTCTGTAACTGCTTAAATGCATATGGTCAGGAACTAAATACTCGGGTGCCAGCTGATATTAACAGCTTCCAGCATTTCTTCATCTGCTCTGTGAGCAGAACTCTGATCTACAGAAAATCTAAACAATATTTTATTTTTGACATAGCTGTATTACAAAAATTACTAAATGAGAGGAAAAAGGAGCTATTACAGCAATAAATAAATGAGATTAAAACTGTTAAAATATTCTTAAACAACCAATAACGTCAGTCTCTAGCCAGTTGGCCAGGCCTTTCAAAGGAATTTTCCACCTCTTAACTCTTTTTTTTCTAAAGAAGTTATTGAAAAATGTGCAGTTCCTCTCAGATTGCAGTAGAAATTTAATTTTAGTTTTAAAAAAGCAGTTAAAAATAAGTGGTATGAAATAAAGCTACTCTTGGTAGCTGCTTTAGATATTATTGATAACACTCTGTTGAACAGACAGCAAAGAACAAGTCTACCTTTACTGCTCTGTCTTCAAAAACTGCCAGTCTGCCATCAGCTGTGCCTACCAAGAAGAAATTCTTCTGTTTGCTGAAATAAAACAAAATAATTAATTCTAGAAATGCCTTAATCAGGTAAGAAGAAAAATTAAAATGTTAAGTCTCTACTATGTCAAGTATTCAATTAAACACTAAAATGAAACACAACCCCTGTGATCATGAATGTATTCCCCAGTTGCACAGGCTGCAAAATTAAGTGGAAACACAGGCAAAATAAGCAGTTGACAGAACAAATTGCAGAGTGTACAGATGTCATTTTCTGAACACCTCAGTTTAGCAGTATTTTCAAAATGCAACCCAAAACATTTAAAATTAATTTATACCTTTGCTTTGAAAGAGAATTAGAATATAAACAGGTGATAGAATCGGACATTTTCTGCAGACGATGCCTTCTGGTTTCATCTTCTGTGTTAACTGCCCACAGAGAACCAGACTGGGTTCCTGCTACAATCCAGTTTTCTTTCTCAGTAGGAAGAGTCACTAAGGCCAAACTTATAATTTTACTGTCTGCAATATCCTGAGTCAGAAAAGAAGAAAAACAACTTGGTCATGATTCCAGTAACAGTAAATGCAGGTAAATTACTGATGATAAAAATACAGCACAATCTTTGTGGACTCTGGACAGACCCTTGGTCTAACTTCCCCTTCAAGAAATATAATTCCCTATTAGCAGACTACATTATCAACAGAGCCACCTATCTTCCAAGTGCTGGGAAGGACCCCTAAAGCAGTACATAGGAAAATCTCTCAGCTGAATTCTGACAAAAAATATATTCTTTTTATTCTAATCAAGGTCTCAAAGCCATCACAGAAGTGAACAAATTCAACTATTGCAATACTAATTGCTAACAATGGAAGTATTGGTCTAATATTTTGTTCTCATTTTATTTTTAGAGAAACAACACATATCATTTATACCAAAGCTACCAATTCAGATGTATCATAGTCAACAGATGGCAGATGGAAATAGAACTGAAACAACTTTGGTGATGAATCATGCTCAGTTCTGGCACACATGTTCATCACAGCACATCAGTGCTGGGTAAAACCTTTCTCCTCTGCTGACGGGATAGGACTGAGATGTACCAAAATCAAATGAAAAGAGCTGGAGGGCATCACCAACGTGGCACAAGGAGATGGCACCTCTGCCAATTGGGAAGCTGTGAAGAGACAACCTGGACTGTTAAAATGAGGTAGAGATATGAAGGTCTGCCTAACTATTAATTCCTTTCTGTGGTCTCCATGCTAGAAATAGTTTCCATCCCAGTAGAAGAAAGTAATCCAGTAGTGGAAAGACATTATTATGAGAAAGTTCAGGCTGGATAGCAGGAAGAGAGTAAAGAGCAACTGCTTTTCTACTTCATTTCATAGATACAATGATGACTCACAAGCAATCTTTGTTCTCTCAAAGCTGAGCTTTCCAGAAGTAATATCATGCTGTAAAAATGCAATTAGTTTTTCTGAAATACATCTGTCTGCCAGAAAAAATAGAATAAATGTCAACTTTCCCACGTACCTCACAAGTATGTCCATCTGTGTTTAGGTTAACAAATGAAAGTTGTGCCTTTTCTGTGTTCCCATTGCCTATCCAGACTCCTGCCTTCTTGCAGCTTTGGTTGGCAGCCACCATGCACTCTGCTGTAGATGTGCTGGGTATGGAGACATACCTCATCAAACAGATAAGCTCTGCAGAATTCAGCATCTCATAAACCTATAAAGAAAGCCACAGCTCGACCATGGTGACAACAATGGCTTGTACAGAGATAAGTAACAAGCAACAGATAACAACATTTTTTAGATATGGACACAGTATCTCATCAGGCCTGGTCATTTGTACCCCAGAGCAGTGTGTAACTGCACTGATACCATTTAACAAACTCCTTTTTGCATAGCTCTAGTAAAGACCAAGAAGTAATCTGAACTGTGTTTCACTACAGCTGCTACACAGCAACAGAGGGGAAAACAGCGAGGTAGAACATGTGGTTGGTAGATTTCAATGGAACAGTTTATTCTGGATGGCCAGAGCAGGCAATATTTCACAGCAGTTTCCATTCCAGAAAAGAACAGCAGAAAGAAACCTGTGCTTCTCATTAACTAACTGCCTGATTCCTTTTCAGAAACCACAACTTTGCACTGCCATCTATCATAAAAAAAAAAAAAATAAATAAACTAAGTAATACCTGGCAAGATGTTGGTCGTTCCTGAGGGTTTTCCTTCAAACACTTTTTAATTAAATTTTCAACTTCAGGCCAGGGGGAACACCCATATTCTTTGACAGGATCTAGAATGTAAAATTACTAACTTATTAACCAGCATTTACCATCGTTCTAACTAACCTTCTTATTTTTAGAATTCATCTAACATCTTACTGAGCTGCTTCAAGAAATATCACATTCTTAGGTAAAATGTCAGCATGAACAGCTTGGAATTGCTCAGCTGCCATTCTATGCTAGAGCATGAAATGCTACAACTAGAGTCCTTTTAATTAATAGCAGTTAAAGCAAATGGATTTTGCTTTATCTTTTTCTTTGATGTCCCTGTGCCTGGGACTGAATCACACATATATGAGGCTTGTGTTTCCATTAATGCTGATCATTCAAGGGTATGTCACTTCAGTCAACAGTCTAATTCCTGTAAACACTGTTTTCCACATTTATTCTTCTGAGTATATGGAACACAGATGAACTTCCAATAAAAGCTACAGCAAACAATGAACAACTCCATATAGCATTTATACAAGACATGGAAGTTTAAATTCCCATGTAGTGCTTGGAATATGTATCTTATGACTATAGCTGCTGAACCCTCTGAGAAAGAATCATTCATGATGGTGCCTCTATTTATTGCTTTTCCTTTTAGTTCATCATAATCCACAACAAATATTCCAGTTCTGCCTCAGACAGAGGTAACATTAGTGATGAATACCTGCAAATGAACATATTCAGTACAGCAAAAGACAGGCACTGTGTGCTTGAGAGATCAGCACTCTTTTGGTGGAAATATAAAAATGATGAGCATACGTGGAAGAACTGTACTATCTCCAGAAATTAATTCTTCAATTATTCCACAGAGCTTATAATACAGTCAGTACAGCTGCATTTAAGAGATACTTAGTCATTAGTTCCTGGGATGTCCTCTTCAGGAAGGGGGCAGAAACTGTCTGAGCTTAGAACTGGACTGTTCTCCTCAAAGAGCAGAAAATGTATGAACAATCTGTCTCATAATGGAGAAGCTATGCCAGACTGGGTGATTCTGCTCCTTCCTAAATGGAGCAAAACATTCCTTAAAGAATGTTTCATGAGTATACCCACTACTGCTGGGCAATAAATAAGAACACCAGACATTAAGCTTGTAGTGCTATAAAAATTCAATAGCTCTCAACACTTTGCCAGAAGTTGCTCAAGTTAAACTGTCCTGAGTTATACTGTCCAAATGATTATATCATGTCCAGCCTCACAACCTGTTTAATCTTCCTTCCAGCAGCCAATAGTTATGTCTTATAATGCTGAAGGAATATGAAGAATGTTATATTTTTCTAAGTCTCCTGTATGATCACTGTTAGATACAAGATAAATCATGAGATGCTATTTCTGGAAAAGGCAGGACAAAATGCTAAAACTTCTAGAAACAAGGCATACCTGGTAATTTTCCTTGTATTGCTAATTCATCAAATTCATTTGGAAATTTCAGGCCTTCCATTATTCTACCTCCTCCCGTTAAAATGTCATAAAGCAACAAGCCAAATGAATAAACATCAGCTTGCTGATTGTAAATAACATTTCCTCTGGCAACCTCTGGTGCTCGAAATCCTGCAAATAAATCATTCATTAATAAGTTTGCTTCATATCAAGATGAAGGTATCTTTGTACTTTAAAAAGTAAACAATTATTGATAAAAATAACACAGGAAGTGCAAGGAAAAACATCAAAGTATTTCTGAGCTGGCAATAGCCTTGTATTTGGCAATTGTCCAAAAATATCAGCAGTAAGTATAAAGGAAGGGAATAGTACATCAGTTACAGAGCTCCTGCCCCTCTTAATATAAATAATTATTTTATCAATGAATGCTGAAAATCAAGTGCAAGTCTGCAGCCTTCACTGAAGGTCTATCATTTAACAATTGAAGTGATGCTCTCAGGGACAATTTAATAGACCTGAAGGAACTTTTCAAAGTGGTTGAATTGTTCAGTGCTTTAGAATGGAAGCTAATTCTCTCTAAGAGGTTCTCTCTAAAGCTGGGGAACAGTGAAGATAATTATTGCCTTTAAAAAAAATTAGGACTTATGTATGCATTACTTTATTAAATGCAACAGAAAGGAAATTAAAGCAAAATATTTTAGCAGTATAATTTCAATATCACAATAACCATATGAAAACAAGGCAATGAAAAATTATCATGAATGCATGTAATTTAATTTCTTCTTTTTAAACCTTTAATATAGTCCTTGATTCTTCTAAAAGGTGTTAAAACATGAACAGGAGGAAAGGCCAAGAGGTATAAATCTGGCATCACAACTCATAATATGATTAGGACTCTTTTGTGATTTTTGACTAGAATATAGATTTGGGTTACTTCTTACAGACTACCTGACAAATATATTAGCTGTTTTTGGACATAATGGACTTTAAATCAAATCATATTTCCCTACCTGGTGTGCCTTCGGAGGTTTTTATTCCCATTCGGCAACAATACTGGGAAATGCCATAGTCAGCTATTTTTGCAATAACAGCTGAGTTGGGATATAAGGTAAAGAGCAACACATTGTGAGGCTTTAAATCACGGTAGATGATCATTGCTGAATGCAGGTACCTGGTAATGAAAAGATATTTATTGAAAGCATTCATAACTTAGGGGTGCATCTGTATACACACACTGAGTGCATTATTCCCACAACAGTAAATTGTGCTTTCAAACATGAAATATTGTGTTAAAAATGTCAAACTCACCAGCATGACACAGCCTTTCTGGATAATGACTTTAGAATTATTCTGAAATACTATTTACTGTTTACTACTTCACTATTTACATTGCAGTGTTTTAGTACCAAGTTTTACCCGAAGAGTCACTGATAGTTTGAAAAATGCACCTCAGAACCTTAAGCTTAACCCTCTTGCAGGGTTTATCATTTTAAAGTCACACTGCAGTGAGGTGAGATGATTAATGGACTTTCAGAATTTGAAAAATGCACTAAATTAATTTGACATTTCAGGAAGAAATCAACAGCCACATGGAAATTGCACCCAGAGTCTTGCAATTTCTCGACTTACATGAGCATCACTTGTTAGCAGGAAAAAAGCAGCTAATGAAAGAACATGTTACCTATCAGCCAATCAACCATAAAAACACAAGCATTTGTCTGACCCAGGAAATATTCTGCTTGAGATGTGAGAGAACAGGAGCTTTTCATTTGCAGTATATCATCTTTGAAGCTATATCCTGTTTTTACAGCAATGCAGAAGTCACACTTACCTTAAGCCATCTGCTACGTGTAGAGCTATCCTGTGCTGAAGTGTTCTGGTTAAACTTGCATTGTCTTGTTGAAGCAAACGATCAAGAGATCCTTTGAGGGCCAATTCCATCACCAGCATCCGGGGACGGACTGCAGCAGCCAGCAAAGACACTAAACTGGGGTGGTGGAGGTGACAAAGCACTGCAAGCTCCTGTAAATTGTAAAATCGGATGAAATAGTGCAAATAGCATAATCTCAACATCTGAAGTAAACTGAGGAATGTTTTGGAGTGAGGACTTGCAATTTACTTCAACTTTTAAAACTCTTTGCTAGGGTTGGTATTCCAAGAGCAGCACTACAGCAAAAAGGCAGTATTTCTTACTTGTCTTAGGAGCCTGAGGGAAGTGTGTTTATTGAAAATCTTGACAGCAACCTCTTCGCCACCATAGGATGCACGGTACACAGATCCAAACCCACCATCACCTTTGGAACAATAAAATTGAAGAGTATTATAGAAAAGGGATAATGTGAATCATCTACTGTGTTAAGACTCACGATCAGTAAACTGAACATATAAAAACCAGTGTCCTAGTGCACAAGGAAATTGTGGAATTTCACAATTCCACATCATTTATGTATCCATAAATGAATACACAAATAATGGAAAATTCAACTCAATAACCTGAAATTCAGAACATCTTAAAATAATACATTCCTTCAGAAAAGAAATCTTTAAAATGCTTTTTATATGTTGCAGAACTGATTTATTTACATAATCTCTGTAAAAAAACCCCACCCTACAAAATAATGCTTACCCAAGAGAAATTCAGGAGCTTCATCAAATTCCAGATCATCATTGTTCAACATAATATTTCTAGGTAAATCAGCCAAAATCAGATCAGGAGCAATCTGAGCAATTGGAATGGTCTGTCTTGGTTGATCTGGATTTACCAAAAGGTCACCTAAGAAAAACAAAAGAGAAAATGAAAAGAAAAAAGAAGGGTAGGCATCAATGAAAATGCACTGAAAGGCATGAGGATCTCTGAGAATGAGTAAAGTCAATGTACCTAAAATTAGATTCATATATGTGCTTACATATATATATATAGGCATGCACACAGACATACACACTAATTAAGTCTGCCATTCAAACTCTTGGCTCTCACATGTTTAAGTATTTTCAATGTTCTATATATGTACCAATCAAATGTGAAAAAATTTGCTGCTATGTAACAGCATGAAACTAAGATGTTTTTCTGTCTGTAAAAAGAAAGAATGCTGTTAGTGTGTAGAATGCCATACTGAATATTGTCTTTTAAATTACTGTGCTATGTGATCCAGCCAGGAGATCAAGTATTAGTTTTACTATCTGTTGGATTCAGTTCCAAGATTGATGCTGCATTATCAGTATTAAAACAAAATGAATCTTTCAATTATTGCTATTTTTATACAACTACACAGAGTAGATGCAATCTCATATTCTATACTTACATATAATAGCTCTTACATAACAAATCCCCAAGTTGCTTTTGACTTACACTGTAATTTTTTCTTACGGAAATGAAGCATTTTTAAATAACATGAAGCATCCTAATGTTATAAAGCAGATGTTGCACAGTATTTGTGTAGATACAAATGCACCTCTATATACCTCAAACAGCATAAATACATACCTTCTTCAGCTTTCCTAAGCAAGTCATCCAGTAGTATTTTTTGGTGTTCTTGACCATCTTGAAAGCTGTACAGAGCCCATTTCTTCAACAGCGTTTCCCCTTCACCACACACATCTATTTCCAACAGACCTGGAAACCACTCTTCCATAAGAGAATCTATATGATCCACAACTTGCCCCAAAAGGATGCACCCTTTAAGAAACAAAAAGAAGGAAATTACAGACCAAATCTGCCATACTTTTAATTGCAAAGATAAATTCTATACTCCAAAGGCAAAAGCACAACAAACCAAAAAGCCAAGCTGCAATCAAACTGGAGCAAAATTCAGGCTCAGGAATAATTAACCTTTTCTGCAAGAAGGTGCTGTAATTTTCAAAAAACTGTCTGGGTTGTTGTCAAATACTGCTGATTCCACTAGACAATAAGCTTCAGGAGACCAGTTCAGGTAGATGCCTTGTCTCCAGTACATTCTATTAGGACGAAGAGCTCGCTCTAGAAAACACAAAATTAGATTAAAAGCTTGATCTCCAATATGAATGTCAATTATAAAATATTCAGAATAATTCATGGTACTTTGAATATAATAATTATAATTGTAGGGTTATACTTACCTAAATAACAAACAAAATAAAGGCTACAACTTTGCAGGCAGCATAGCCACACAAAAACTAAATGTATATCAACTTGTGTTCAGCTCTAGAAGGCATACCCACAAACTGTAAGTATTTAATCAGATGGTAAGTCATGCAGCAGGTAGGCATTACAGAAATGCTTAGGTACATTCAGGTTCAAGCACAGAGTATCTCAGGCAAAATACAAAAAAGTGCCGTGGTTTAAATATTTCCTGTCACACACTCATGAAATGGCAGGATTCAACTGGAATTTGATGCTTAGAAGAAATTTGAATGCCAGTATATCAGGTATTTAAAAGTGCTATTTGTGCAGTATCAGCATGTGAAAGCATGGGATTCTTGGGAAAAAAGTAAAGACATATCCCCTCTTTCTGACAAAAGCAAAGCTTTGAGACTTAAATAAAGGGAGAATTAATGAACCTGAAGAAAAGCACTTTGTTTTTCTGTATGGAAGACATATCCCTTCCCATATTCTGCAAACAGCAATATTGCATAAACATAAGGATTTCCCCTATCTCTAGCAAGTGAAGGAGAGAAATGGACCACTTACAGCCTTTATTTCTTTTGCACACCACTCTGGAGATCAGGCACTATCTGTTCCTGGATACTTCTAAGTTACAAAAATGACCACTGTCTTTTTCTTACATTTATGAAGTGTTCAGAATATAGCTAAAGCAAAACTGTTGAGGACTAAATCTTTAACAAGCAGGTGATGGCATTCAAAGCAAACTTGTACACTACTCCTTTGGAAGATAAAGATTTGTACCTCTTCCTGACAGCATGTAAGGTGATATCTCAAGCAACCTGTTGATCAGCCTGGACCAAAATCCCATAGGAAAGTATGGCATCTCATAAAGCCTGATGATAATTTCTGAATTTTCACAGTGAGGAAGCTCTATAACAGGTCTGTGATCAGACAAGCTGAAAGAATAAAAATATTAAGACAGTATTTGATGATGTAATGTATCTGAGCTGATGACATATATTATTGATCATGTGAAATGCATTATTTATTAATGAATGGTCAGGGAAGGTCAGGGTTTTAATGTAGTGTGTTTCTTTATTCTGCTTGCTTGTGTCAAAGTCTAGTTCTGACAGTAATTTAAACCCAACTGCACCTCACTAACGGATCATTAGATATTTAATGCAAATATGAGAAAAATCTGAGACATATATAGGGCTGGTAAGTAATTCAGATAAAATCTTCCTGTCCCAGGGCTTTGAAGGACATAAAAATCCTAATCAGTGCAGCCATGCAACACTCTCTGCCTTTGGCAAAGTAAACATTAATAAACACATTAGGGAAATCTATAACTGAGGCAGAGAAACTGAGTTATCTGCTTCAGATAAAAAAACCAACTACACTCAAAGTCATAACACTTTTTTTGTCACCACATTTAGTATCTATCTTTTGGAAGGAGATACTGGCTCTGAGTAACTTATCTGTGGTTCTCACTTCACGCAATTAGGTTACAAAAGTGTCTTCTTTTATATTGCAATAAATATCTGTAATGCTGGCACACTGCTGTGTGAAGCTAAATTATAATCTCCTTGCTGTAGTCTTGAAGCACAGTAACTGTAAAAGAAGTACCATCCTCATAAAGTATTCTATCATTTATAGTTTTCATTTACCCACTATGTTGATACAGCATAAGCTTTATCTGCTACAAGATCAGCTTACCATGTCTCTTCTGAGAGCATTTACTAAAATGTAATATACAAAGAATATGTCATGCTTTCATGTACCAAATTGCTCTGAAGATCAGTGAAACTATTTATCCTGATGGGAGGTTTCTATTTTGATCTATCTCTATGGCTGTCATTTGTGGGTTTAGCCCCTTGCTTACCTGCTTGGGATAAGTAGCTGGTCCTCTCCTAATGGCAAAGCAATCTGAAACTTTTCCAGAAGCTTGAAGTATTGTGACATATAGACTTTAGGGAACTTGCTCTTCTTCAAAAGGAATTTTTCCACATCTGAACGCTTTACAATTCCCTTAGGGTATTTAGAAGAGCCTTCCACTTTCACCATCAGAATCTTTTAAAAAAAGTGAAACAATTTCAGGTGTACATTCATCACTAGATGAAAGTTTCAGAGGTTAGAAAATCTGGGTATATATAACAAATTTTGAGAGTGTTTCTAGATCAACATTTCAATGACGGTCTCACTTTAGCAGTCAGTCTGCTGCTCTCCAATTCCAACTCGATATTCACTGACTTTTTTTTGCCATCTGTACCTAGCATATAACTAAAATTCTTCCCCCTTCTTACAGTCTTTAGCCCAAAGCTTCTGATTTCATCCCAAACTGTGGCAACATATTGCAAGATTACCTTGCATCCATGGGGTTTTTCTATTCTACATGTATTCTTGTGTCCATTGCAGTTTAAATGATTTGGACATCACAATGTAAGAACAGACACACAATGACAGTCAGTAGTCGAGAATGCAATAGAAATAGAAATAATCAAGTAAAAAAATGTGGGCGTTGAGAAAATTCTAGATCATGAAACAAAAAATAGTGAAGAAGGAACACTGATGAGTTACAGTGGCTTTAGACAGTGGGTATGTACCATAAATGAATGCACAAAAATATAATCAGTCTGACCTGTGCCATGATTTTACACAGCCACTTTGGATCTACAAAATACAAATCTCTGAGCTGTAGTGCTGGGTCTTGGAAATGAAGGAGAACACCTGCACAAAGAACACTGTAATTAGCAATGCATTGCTCAAGATCAATATTAAGCAAGGTAAGCACTCCACTCTGGGTGGTTTTTATTATGACTTGGCATAAACAATTTGAATAATAAATACAGCTATATTTATGTCAATATCTCAGAACAGTAGAGCGCAAGCACAGCTTGCTCAGCTTTACCTTTACTTTCAGACTTTTTGTTATATTTTTAATCTGACTTTCTTTTTTGCTAAGCTCTGTGTAGTTTATTACTTAACCTTAGGAAGTCAGTACTGCACTGAGATAAGCTGTTACAGGTGTTCCTCTAACCACTACTCTGTCTGAGCTACCACAGCAACTGCATCTTTCTTCAGTGACTGTGCTGCCTAACCAGCAGCAGAATGTTTTCAAGGAGGGGTAAGAGAGAGCAAGAGATATCAACTGCTACAGTACTGATCCTTCATGCAATGGAATCTCCTTCCTAACAATGCAGTTTAACAAACTAAGGGTACCCAAGCTTAGACACTTCAGATTACCATTTTGTGGCAACCTTGTGAAAGATTTAAAAACATGCACAGATCTGTCAGCTGCAGATTTACAAAGAAGTGCTAACAAACTCACACTGAAGAGAATATTTTACCTGATTCATTCAGAAAGTGAATTGCATGAGGGAGCTCATTTTCATCCAGCTGTAGCTGCCCTTCTTGTACCAGTTCCACCAAACGTTTCTGATCAATTACAGGAAATTCCACTGGGACGTTTTTACGTTCCAGCAAAATTCTCTTTTCCAGCTCCAGGTAGCTGTCAGGAATTAGCTGACCAACCACTGGTTGATCTCTGATCTGTAAAATTAGGAATAATAATCTTAAAAGTATATTTTTATTGATGTGAAATGCAGAAAATAAAACTAAGATATAAAGTGTGCATCCACTCGATAGTAGCAGAAAGGAACAAGACCACTCATTTATTGACTAACATAAATTAGTGTTCTGCTGAAAGGTAGATGAGAGAAATAATTATTCTTTCAGAATTATATCTTTCTATAAATAAATACTCAGAGAAGAAAATATTTCCATATTACTTGTACATTAAAAATAATTAATGAGGTCTCTCAGAAGATGTTGTTTCAAAGAGAAGCTTTGGTTCAAAGTGAAAGGAAAATATTCACTGTATGAACAGATGATATACATCTTTAGTTAACACAAAACAATAGATAAATTAATAAAAAACCCCTATCCTTCTTGTAATATGTAGTATCTCTGCCATGTCTTTAGGGAAACTGCAGGAAGAAGGTAGTAGCTTGATTAAAAGTCGCCACTGCTGGCAGTCAGTGGACAAGAGAACAGAATTATATAAATTTAGCCACATGAGTGACATAAATGGGTGCTCTGTGCCTGTTTCCTGAACCTTCCATTCCATTATTTCCTGCAGACAGACTTTGATATTTGGTAATCACTAGTATCCAGTCAGATTTTCCTTCCTCCATGCATGCTGACCTACTTACTTGTTTGAGGAAAAGGGAAACAGCTTTCCCAATGTTTACAAACTGGCTTCTTAACTGTAATCTTTCTCTCACCAATGCACTGTGATGTTTTTAATGTGTCAAAAATATAATTGATACCTTGTGCAGATGAAATTAGTACCTTGTGCAATTTCAAAGACTTCAGAGTACTTGATGACAATGCTGAATCCTTAACTCACTTTGTCTAACCTCTAAGCAGATCCCTTGTAACATTCCTTTCACCAACTACCGACATAATTTATGTCAATTATCTCATTTCCTTCAGGCCATCTTACATTTGTGTGGAAGTTTAAACATCAGTTTAAGTCATAGTATCAAGAGATGTAGACATTAAAGGAACAACATTTTTCAAAAAGCACAATTTCTCTGGAGTGTTGAATAAGTATGGTGAGACAAAGAGCCATATAAAATCACCAGCTCTAGTCATGCCCACTGGATGAATGAGAAGAGGAATTAACTCATTTCACTTGAAGAGGACACCTCCTTGCCATTTAGCACTGGTTAGCTGTTCCTTGCACTGTGGAGTGAAATTAGGGAGACTTTGGATATGGGTAAGCTGCTAATTCCTAAAAGAAACAAGAGAGGAGGGTGCACTTTAACTCATTTGTAACCTGGTGTGAGGCTAATCATAAATACATTTGCTTTATAAAATCTTCCAAAGTCATTCAGAAGCAATTTGGCTTCTGGTACGATTTATGAAAATCTGCCATTGATTTAAGTAGCACAGGACATCATCTTTTCTCTTCAATATGTTATGACATAAATGAAAAAAATAAATAAATTCATAAATTTAAAAAAAAAGTATATTCTTTTTGTTACAGGTAGGATCCTGTCTTTTTATAAGCTCCATGCCTGGGTTGGTCTCTTCATTCACACTTAGGGCTTCATGCTGTGGCTAAAGATAGAGCTGGAAGTGAGTTGGGATGACTTTGGAGACAACAGAATTACAAATGCAGATATTCCAATCTAGGAGGATCACTCAGTCCACAAGATCCTCTTTTCCTGCTTTAATTCACTTTCCTCTTTATAGAAATAGTTTCATGCTATGTTAAATGTACTCAGTAAATGGGAAATCAGTGGGTTTTCACAAACCACAATATCATATTTCCTGTCCCCTGAAATCTTGCGATCCTCACTGTAATTACATGATGCTGCCCAAGAAACCAAAGTTTTAATTGAATTTCTTTGTAAGACAAAGATGGCTCATTTTTAATTAAATACTTGATTTATGGCCCTAGTGCTTGAAAATACAACTTAGCTGGGATTTTTACTAAGTTGATTTTTTGGGAAGAAAATCAAATTAAAACAAACCTGGTGATTTTCCTTCATTATTTTGCTCTGTGCAACATTTTGTAGAAGGCAAGATGACTTTGCTATCACGTGGAAATTTATTTATTTATGCATTAATGTTCAAAAATGTATTGACTTAAGTCAAACAAGGATTTTTTTCAGCATTAAAAACAGTATGTAGCTTACCTTGAAGTGAAGACTCTCCTTTATGATGATTTTCCGAAGCCTGATAATGGAATCAGATTCCTCTGTAGCATTGACAAAGTGGTAATCCTGGATTGCTGGGAAGCCTCGCTTGTTCAACAGCTCCCTGGTAATTTTACCCATGCAGGCCTTACGCTGCATTTCATCAGAAACATCCAAATGAGTGCCAACAAGAATGACAGGGGATGTTGATGCTCGAGCCTGTTAGTGAGAGCCATACTGTTGATTAACTCAATAGTGGATGTTGATTTTAGTGTTTTATATTCACACAAAATGTGAGCAATTTAGTCAAACATTCAGAGAGCCATCTATTTCAAAAGAGAAATAATAAAAAATCAGCTTCTTCTACAAGGAAGGAGTGTACATCAGGACTTCATTCCTTGCAGATTAATACTATTGGCAGTAAAATAGGGGGACGTTATTCGTTAAGAACATCCAACAAAATGGAAAAACAAAAAAAAAGGTACTTTGCTAGCCATCATTGGAACAGGGCAGCAGTGAAACATCAGCAAGTACTGCATAGCAAAGGAGAACACATCAGAAGTGATTTTCATCAACACTAAACTGATTGCAATGCTGTGCCCTGTACCACTGCCCAAGGTGAAAAGAGTGAAAAAGACAAGTTCATTAACAGGATCAGGAAACAAACTCTTTATATGAGCGTACTGCTCAGTCATGGCTAAGCATCCTACCAAAAGAAAAGACAAGTAATGCTCACTCGCCATGGAACGGCTCCACAAATGGAGACAAACACTTAGAAAAAATGACAAATACAGAGGCAGATTCTCAGGTCAATTCCCTACCATAGTTCTGGAATCATTCCTATTAAAAATAGGATACTAAGCAAACAGTTGATACCATGATTTCAAACCTGTATCTAGTCAGTTGTAAATTAGTCTAATTCTGATTTCCCCAAAATTTATACTGGTGTAGAAGAAAAATGCAAGTTTAACAACTCACTATTTCTTTAATACTACTCCTTTCTTATTTTCATTCAAAATAAATTCAAATATTGCCAGAATATACAAACTATTTTTTTGCACATCACTTTATATAATTTTAAATCCAAAATGGTGCTGATCATGTCTTTTTATGTCTAAGAATACTTTCATATATTATGTATTTCAGTTCTTTAATATTATTATTCTCACTTTCTGAAGATTTTTTTTCTTCTTTCTCTATATATATGTATATATGGTTAATTTGCTGTTCACCTACAGCTCCCTGGAAAGGAGAATTCCATTCTGTATATCTTACCTTGATGTTAAAAAGCCATGGCTTCATAGCATCCACCTCTGCTTGTCCTTTGCTGAGATCATAAACAGCAAGATATAAAGCCCTCGGGGTCATGAAATGAGGATGGGTGCTGTAGAACTCTTCTTGTCCTAATGATCAACATTTTCCATTGTTTAGAACTTCCTCGACTGAACATCTTCAGATCACAAAAAGGCAGAGGAACACATGTCCCCAGACCACGAGTTCACAAACAAAATTAATGTTTGCTGGAATGTGTATAAATTGACAGGAAACCATAATAACTACAAATTTTAGGAAGGCACTCTGTGGTAGCTCATTGACTGAACTGTAATGTTAGAACAGATACACTGGTTTTACATCAAGTGTAAGATTTAACTGGATAAACACATTTGCTGCATAGGCAACTTATAAGGTTGTGATTCTTTTACAACTCTAATACTGAATGTCTCCCTCACTCTTTTTCTTCTACCCTCTTCCTTTCCTTTCTCCTATACTTTCAGCAACTTCAAAAGAAATTCACATAATTAAGCACTTAAAATTACAACTAAAGCTGGACATCCAGCTTGAATGGTGCTTATGCATTGTGATAGACTGTATTTAAATGATGACAGATCTCTGTTTAAAAATAACTTTTCTATAGCCTCAAATAGTCCTGGATTTTAGAAGTGCTTCTTTAGTCCCCCAAACTTAGAAAGTTTCCCAGAAACACAAGGTTCAAAGACTCATCCTAAGTGCTTTGTTGTCTGTGACCTTACAAATCTGTGATACTGCAGAGCCTAGAGAGACCCAGACTACAAAAGAGAGAAACAGAGTTCAATGAAAGATTCTTCTGGTGATTAAAAGCCATTTCTTACTATTCTGAAATGATTATTCTGAAGGATTATAGTTGAAAAGAATGGTCAAACTACATTTGGTGATAAGAAATTCCTGAGGCTTTATATTAAATTTGGGGGATTAGCTGCTAATTTACAGAATTCACTAACTTATAAATCATTGGACTTTTGGTGTATGCTTGTGATTCCATTGTCCCCAGTTTGAATTACCACAGGCTGACTCTAAGAATAATCAAAGCATTAAAATGTTAGAAAAGACAATAGTAAAGGAAAATAAACTCAGGAAATACCTCCAAAGTCCCACACATTTAATATAAGCTCCTTCTTCATTTTGCCTTTCCCTTGAATGATCCAATCTTTAACATCAATGCCTACTGTAGCTTTTGGAGAGCCCAGTTCTGTTCGTTTGCTTTTCATTAGTTGTTGTAGCAGGGTAGTTTTCCCACTGCCAGTGTTTCCAACAATCATGAGCTTCATTCTGTTATAAGGCACAGCCTTCTTCAGTCGTTGTTGAAGAAATCTGGTAGAAAAAAGTTTGCAAAAATCACAGAAGTGTATAACAGAGAAAAAGACCAAGAGAACTCAAGAACAAGAAAAATCTAGAACCATACAAAGTTCCTCAAATTTTCAATATCTGTTTGATATTATTGTTAACTGTCTACTCTAATTTCTGATTTGAAAGCGAAAATTTAATTCAGAATATGTCTTTATTTAGTAATTATCCCAAAATTGTGCTCTGTTCATGCACTGAGGAACACAATAAACATAGTAGAAATAATTGGTAAGCACCACTTATTGCACCGTTTATAGAAACATCAAATTCAAGAGGTAATACTGGTATGGTCTAAATCACTCTCATCTCTTGTATCTGTGTGTGTTGATATCACAACCTTCCACAGAACAGCATGCTGGATTTCACATGACAAACCAGAATGTCTTTTCAAAACAGCATGTTATTTTCTCAGTGCTTACTGCAAATCCCAAGAAAGCAAACCAGGAATTTTCAAGAATAAGAAGGCAACAAACCTGATAATGTCTCTGGCTTTGCATCCTACATGCTTGAAGTCTAAATTAAGATGGAGTCCCTCCAAAGGAAGATCCCAGACTTTGGACAGTCTTCCCATTTCATCGGGAAAGAATCTCAGATCAGGATTATGACTTACATCCAGAGAAGTCAAGTTCTCTAGGAAGCCAATCTGAGGAGGAATCTAAATAAAAGAACATTTAATAGGCAATTAAATGTTTAAAAAAATGAGGAACACAAATACATTAATTATTTAACAGACCTAGGTATTATTTTTACTGCTGGAGTTCATTTTTTTAAAAATAAACAGGCCTAATATCCCACAGTAAGAGAGAAGGGACTTTATAAGTACTTCAATATACAAACTGATTATATGACACACTCTAGGCAGAAAGGCTAAATAGAATACAGTGATTTTCCTTCACAGAGTACTATTTGCACTTACATACCATTTCATTATACAGTGTACAATGGTATGAGAGGTGACATGAAAATCAAATGAACATTGAAAAAAATGCATACAACTGAAAAGCAATTAAATTTTCTTTAGGTAGAATCTTACACTTTACCTCCTTTAACTTGTTGTGGGAGAGGTGTAGCTTTTCTAGCCTAGACCATGCACATGCCTTTTCACTCAAGTCCAAGACATCTATTTGATTATGATTAAATAATAGCTCTCTCAAATTTAGTGATTTCCAGTGCATCGGTCCAGGCAGGCTTATGATCCTGTTTTGGCTTAAATCTACTGATCGCAAACTAAAAACATGAAAATAAAAGACAGCAGTTAGCAAATGAAAAAATAAAACCCAGATTAGCTGGAACCAAAGCTGTATTCATTTTTAATTAGCAAGTGGATTAGCTATTAGAAGAAATGGTTTTCTGATTGAAATCCCAATACAAGAAGATATGTTTGCAAATACATGTATGTGCAGAAATTACATGGTTCACCTACATCTATTGGACAAATATGCTGTTTATGTTACTATGACACATGAAGCATATAAAAATGCATACAACACCTTGATTTGTCTGAGCTGGGAGATGTAGAACCTGAAACCTGCATTTTTTTAACACATCCATTAAACCTGCTGCTGTGAATGTTAGCATGCTGAAATTGTGCAGTATCATGCTACTTTCATTAACATAAATTCCCAAATCTGTGGATGTGCCCTCAGCACTCACATTTCCCCACACCTACTGGATCACCCCTTCCAAGCACTCCCTCCACAATCTCATTCTAGTGTTAAGGTCTGCAATTTCTATTAAAAAAGCAGAAGTCCAATTTTCACATAAGTGATGCTTTGAAGGTATAGCAAAATAAATGTCACATGCTTGTTTATCACAACTCCTTCTAGAGGAAGTGTTTTTCTTTGAGAATAAGTATCTCATGTTATATGGGAAGTGGAAAACTAATCTCAGGAGTCTTGTGCAAAAGTTTACAGAACTCAGAATGGGAAAACTGCTGGTATCTTTTTATTTTTGGTTCCAAGGAAATATGAGATTAATTCTAGTATTCTCAGCAAGAACTGTCAGCTTCAGCTGTCAAGGAATGCATTTTCAACAACAGTGATTTGAATATGAGGAACAGAATTTTCAGAATCGTGAACAAAATGTGACTAATTTGTCTTCAGTTTAAAAGCTACCACGTTCTGGATTTAACCAGTGAGGATTCCCTGAAAATCAGTAAAACATGCAGAATTTTCTGCTTAAGAATGATTTTGTCATCAGATTTTCTTTATCAAGAACTTGACATTAACATCAATGAATAAAAAAGTAACTTACTGTGGTAGAAGAAGAATTGCTTCTGGAACATTATTAAAACAATTCTGGGATAATTTTAAACTTGTTATGCTGGATGACAAGTCAGGTATTTTTTCTAGAGCAGAAAAAGAGGTTAATCCTATGATCTTAAACTATTTTTAAGACTGGAGTTTAGACAGACTAAAAGGTCAGTCTATCTTTCTCATACAAAGGTATCACCTACCAAAGGCAAAGTTCAAATCCTTTTTTTAAAAACTTATTAAAAGCTAAACTCCCCAAATTAATTAATATATTGGCTTTTAATAAATTTCCTTCATCTCCTAGTGGCACTAAACACCAAAATAATCTTACTTACACTTTACTGTACTGCAAGTATACAAAAGATTCCCATGTGACCCAGGATTTCTTTGGTCTTATTCACCCATTCATTGTTATTCATTCTTATAAAAATGAGTCTAATGGTTCAGCTGTGTTTAATGCAATTCTAAGAGTTACCTTCTGAAATAATGTGACAAAAAAATTCTAAATGGAAGATTTTATGTCTTGAAGAAAGATTAAATTCTAACAGTAACTTATGAACTCCCACTCTATAATTGAAAATCTGATTTGTATAACTTTTAATTTGCATAAATAAATTATTTTTGACACTTTTGCAAAAAATATGCTAAGCCACTGACACCCACTCTGGATGGATTCAATTCAGTTCTTTAACACTGGGTTCTAGTGAAGGGGATCTGCCCTGTGCTACCTGAGCCAAGGTTTAAACATAAAACACAGGAGCTAACAGAAGATCTGCTTTTTCTGGAGCAGAAGCTGTAAGCCCAGGGGGATGATTCAGGGCATCTCAAATGACACCTGAATGCAGACAACTCAACAACATTCTCTCTTGTTCTGATGGCAATGCTGGATATAGTGTGGTAAATATTTAATTATAGCATCATTTAGGTTGGAAAAGACCTTTTAAGACAATTGTGCCCAACCATTAGCCCTGCACTGCCAAGTCACCACTAAAGGCCTAAAAGCCACATTCACATATCTCCTAAAAACCTCCAGAGATGGTGACTCAACCACTCCCCTGTGCAGGTTATTCTAGTGCTTCTTTCAGTGAGGAATTTTTCCCTAATACCCAATCTAACCTCCTCAGGCACCACTCAAGGCCATTTTCTCTTGTAATATCGCCTGTTTCTTGGGAGAAGAGACCAACCCCCACCGCTGCAGCCTTCTTGCAGGCAGCTGTAGAGACTGATAAGGTTCCCCCTGATGCTCCCCATCACACTTGTGCTCCAGACCCTTCACAGGCTCCTCTACCCTTCTTTAGATCCACTCCAGCACCTCAGTGACTCATAGTGAGAGGCCCAAAACTGAGCACAGGGTTTGAGGTGTGGCCTCACCAGTGCTGAGTGCAGGGGAACAATCACTGCCCTGGTCCTGCTGGCCACACTGCTGCTGGTACAAGCCAGGATGCTTCTATGTATTGCAGTATATTAAAACTGTATTAGTAGTAGATTTGCAAGCTAAACTGGAATGATTTTCTCTTCTTTGAACCTTCCTTGACAGTGTGTACAATCTCAAGTACACTCAATCATTTTTACAGCGTGCACTCCAAATGCAGGAACAAGATGAGTTAAATGAGTCAGATCAAATGACTGGAAGCACACTCTGTGCTTCAGTGATCAAAAGCTGATACTTAGGAAACTATAAACATGGACAAGTACATGTGGTATTACTCTTTTCTGTTCTCCCAATATTCCAAATATTGAATGCAGAGGAATTTTGTGACTTGGAATAGTTTCTAGAAGGTGAATCCTACTTTCCCAGATACTTACCAAGAACATTCATCCTGGCATTGAACTGCTCCAGTTTTGTACAGCCCATGAAGACATTCTCAGCAAGGCATGAAATACTGTTCTTACTAATGTTTAAAATTTTCAGATCTTTCAAGCACAGGGGTGAACATAAGCATGAAATTTTGTTTCTATGACAACAAGAAAAAAGAAAATCCATGTTTTATTTTGAAACTGTTAGGTAAAAGGTGAAAGTAGTCTTGATCTGACAAAGTCCTTACACCAGTAGAACAAAAGGAAAGCTTTATCTACATAAAGACTGACCAGTCAGCAAAAAACCTAGTACATATGGGAACATGGAATAACATGACTGATATTAACATCAGTTTAATCAATTTGGAGACCAAGTGTCAAAATGTATTGCAAAGTTTAATTTTCTGATTACATACTGGAGCTCAAACCCACACAAAGAGAACTGCTGCCTTTGTGGAAGGTTCTATGTACTAAAAATATGTGTTTGCAATATAATAATTACAAAACTACTGACAACCTAAATTTTTTTTAAAAAAGGATTGTTGTATGGAATGCAATTCTGGATGAGTATGTAATTTTACACAATGTATTCTGGGGAGAAGAACACTAGAAAGAGGAAGAGAAAGATCCCAAAAATACAGAGATAAAAAATACAGCCACTGTTTTGCCAGGGTAGTATTACTAACAAAGTTCACCACCTTATTTAGCATGAACTCTGCAGTTTACAGAGCTACCACCAATTACATTCTTAAGAATTCCACATAGGTACAAATTACCTTGCTAAGAAATATGGCAAAAACTAGCAAACAAAAAAGCTACTTGTTTTATCTCTTTCTGTCATCTAAAACATATCCATATCAATACCTAAAATTACATTACTTCTACTTCCAGAGAACCCTTCATGCATATGAAATACAGTGGAAACTGTATTGTGTATACAGAAAACCTAGCTGAATATGTCAGGCTACACAGCCCTGTGGACTAATAGTACAGTAGCAGAAAGAAACTGAACTACAACATATCTAGCATGTTAATAGAACAGCAATGCTATTAGATTCTATCAAGGCCCAAAGTCATTCTCATGTCTTGTACTTTGCAATCCAACTACGAAAATTGTAGCAATTTACACGTTTGGAGGATTATGTCAGAGTTCCAATCCTTTGCATGCTTTAACAGTCATCATTCTGCATGACAAATCTATTATCTCCTATTATGTTTGTTATGCCACAGTCCATTTACTCCTGCTACTCACCCTTCCAGCAAGAGCTGCTCTAGATTTTCAGCAACACTTGTAAGAAATTCAGGAGTGCACACCAGCTGATTGTATGAAAGGTTGAGTTGCTTTAGAGTTGGACATCTGAGGCACGGATCCAAAGCAAAGGAAGGTCCAATGTCATTTCTCGAGATATCGAGGGTTGCAATACAACCCATCCTCAGTAAGTAAGTTGGGAAAGAAGTAAATCGGTTACTGTGCAAATCCAAGTAAGTCAAGCACTTCAAGTTCTGAAAGAAAAGGATAATTTGTTTGTAAGAAGTTAAAAGAAAATATGAATTTGTATGTTAGCAATTGAGTTATATTTTTATGCAAATTATTGATTTATTTATATTTATCTCACATGGAAAAGTAGCAGAAAATAGCAATCATACCAATGTAACCTGTAATAGTTCTACAAAAAAATAAAGTATAGGGCATTATTCAAAAACAACTAGCTCCATTTCATAAAATTTAGGCTATTAATTTCCTGCAGTTCTCTGTTTCACTGCCATTATTATGCTACTTAATATCACACATCTTAAAGCAGTTCTCTGCAGTAATTGACTTAAAACAATCCCGTGAAAACACTTTGATTTCTAATGAACATGAATCCACTGAATGAAAGCTGAGTAAATGTATGAGGCATGCCAAAATATACACCCATATTCTTGAGTAATATTGCTATGGATACATTATTACAATATATATGGATTACATTATTAGAGATCAACACTTTAACTAATTTCAATTTGTGTTACATAAAATTATGCAGAATTACTTCACACAGTTGTTCTGGAATGTTTGTAAGAGCATTTTGGTGGAGCTCCAGTTTCTCAAGGTGTTCCAGATGACTAGTTAAGCAGCTATTCTGGCTGATGGCATCAATGTTCTCCAGCTCATTTGATGAAAGATCTAGTGATTTAATATATTCTTTCTCTGAGATCAATGAAGAAAGACTGTCTGATGATCTTAGATGTGATGACAATTTTGAGATGCCTTCTATTAAAACAAAAAAGTGAAAACACCATGATTTCATTTATCGTTTAGGTAAAATTACGATCATTTAACTTGGGATCTAAAGATGCAGAAAAGAATGAATGTTTGGATATTGGTTAAGATCCAAATCCATGAAGAATCCTGTTAAGACACAGAAATTTGTAAGACAAGAAGGGGAGGAGGTGAATTTTTTGGCACTGCAGAATGGAAGGAGCTTTTGAAAGCTAATAAGGGCACTGATGAAATTCCATTGCCTACATAAATTATTTGTGGTGCCCAAGAAATAAAAATCCCTGCATATGCATTATTTGTACTTCACTGTAATATTTCCAAAATGCATCCTCCTCTTAAACAAATATATAATCTGTCTCAAATCTTTGCATGTTGTGCTTCTGAAAGCATTAAGGATGCAAAATCTGTTATATACCTTAAATTGCATAGATTACTTACTGGTGGATTCATCTGAGAACAAGAATTTTCGTCTTTGTTTCACTAATGGTTCATAATCTGAGCCAGGTCCCTGCAAAATCCAAGAGAAAAAGCGTTTAGGAACATACACATGTTCTGAAATCATCCAAATTCAGTAAAATTCTTTTAATTGTAATTTCTTTTTATCAGTGCTTACAGGGAGAACACAAAAAAACTATACACTTGAACTCAAAATAACAATAGGTCACATCTTTATGAAACATATTGACCCATGCAATATGGAAGAATGGTAGATTTAAAGTGCAATGGAAGTAGTGTATTTCTGGCAACCCAGAATGACTTTCACTAGGGTGCAGTAATAGGATAGAGCAGAGTATTACAAAATATAACTTTCTCTAGGAAAGCCAGTCTCCCCAGTTTCCCTTTACAGTCAATGGAAAGAGACAAGCTCCTACCAAAGGAACCTGACTTCGATCCAATTTGTCCTCTTATGTCTTCTTAGGGAATCAGTCTCTCCCACTGATCATTACTGAAGATCAGCTTCACTAAGGGGAAGTTAAATCTTTGTGAATGGGCCCATGACCTCTGTATTTCCATTTGAACACCAGACTGCAAACTTGAACACTTCAAAAGGGCGTCTACTTTCTAGATCATGAATTTTTGCTGACATAAACTCATCCACACAGTGCACCACCACTGAATGGTAACACTGAGACAAAGCTCATATGGTTACATGACCTTTCCTAACACTTGATGGTTAACAGTTTTGGAGTAGGCTATGTAGATAGACTTAAAAACCTGGAAGGAGCATGGATCTGACTTACCACAGAGTAGGAATGTCGCAGCAAAGTAGGGGAACCTCTCTGACATGCCACTTCCCTACAATATAAATCAGCAACTGCAATGGAATTGGACTTCTTTTTTGTAAAAAGTGAACCTTCACTTCCTTGAACACAGGAACAGAAATAGGGAAGAAAATATACTTAAAGATGAGGTTCAGAATTCAACTGTAATATAGATGCTGGTATACAAAGAAGAGATGCATTTCAAAAGCATCAATACTGGGAGGATCTCACTGGTCAATTCTGTGTGCAACAGGCCAAGAATGCTGTCAGAGTGTTTTAGCACAGAGGGGCCATACTCCCCTGACACTCCTCAGGTAGGACTTGCAGGTGATTGCAGGACCTGCACTGATGATTTATGATACAAAATTTCCACTGGTTGGGATTATTATCCATGTTTCATAGCACAGCTTTCTGCTACTTCAGTGTAAATGATTTTTTTAAATAGAAAAGGGTTGTATTTCGATAGATAAATTTGCACTCCCACATTTATTGAGAATGAAACATCAAATGCCACTCTGGATTTAGTGACTTAGGAGACATTTGGTGTCATTAACTGGAGACATTTGATGTCCCTCTTCTCAAAGCTAATTTTAAAACTTCTAAAATCACTACTGCATTTTTTATAACTTTTCTACATGGGGCAACAAATAGATCTACAGAAATTAAAAGTGGTGCTGAATGATGTAAGGAAAAGAACAAAGCATAATCAGAAAGTTCCTTAGGATTCTCTCATTCCAAAATTTAAATTCTTCATCTGTGATGATTTTAAGTAACCAGCTGCTCTAAAATAAGAGCAACATTAGAACAACAAAAAAGATACATTAAAAACTAAGGCTACTTTCATTATTAGGTTGCTGGTATTATAGACAGAAATGCTGTCTTTCTATAAGTTAAAGGCATTCAAATGTCCCAGTGACAAAGAATGATGTTGGGCTGAACATAAATCTGCCATTTACGCTTTCTGATCCATTAGTTATCTTTGGGATAGGGCTTGTTTCACCTACTTTATTTGTTAATAACATAGTTCTTTATACCAGATCTGGCTGTACAAACTTTATTTACAGACTACCTAGGGAACAGAGGGGTTTCTAGATCACAATACACCTGACTTCATGATGAGACAAATTGAAGCTCTTGCTTTTTATCATAGACTATAAAGGCAGCTCAGAAGAAGACAGAAAAAGTATCTATATTCAATTGCAAGAATCTTACTCTTTCTCTCTACAAAAAACTGAATGCATGACAAACTAATTCTAAATGTATAACTGAATAGAATTCTTCAAGGTCTTAAGTTTTGTAGATGAAGGACATACTTACTACAAACTATTTCTAATGTTACCCCAAACAAAATTTTAGACAGAAGTTTTTTTCTTCGTGGCAGATGTTAAATCTCAAATATAAATAAACAACTGATTTATGGCTATAGTCTAGCCCTAGTACATTAGACTGGGATTACAAAAAGCAAAAAAGAAAAGAAAAACAATTACCTTCACTATCAATATCATCACTCAAAGGAAAAATACTTTCCACTAATGGGTCAGGTATGAAATTCCAATCATAGTTTCTATCCACGCCATCTTCAGACAAGTTTGGATCAGAGGAGGCTCTTGATCTATCCTCTGAACTGTTCTTCATCTGGTATTTGATCACCATCCTTGCCAGTGCAGAACCTGCATCTGTATGTACAATAAATGGAAAAGATAAAATAATCTTCAAGAAATCTAAGTAGCTTCAAAAAATAACAGAAATATCTTGATTTATTTTCAAGTTTTGCCAAACTTTCTATAGAAAGCTGAATGCTATAAAGAGATTCTCAACTGAAAGTCTTCACCAAAAACACATTCATGGTATCATCAAAAGATATTGACACATTTTGTACAGCAATTTCTATATATACTCACTCTGTTTTCTTGTTTGAGTAAGTTTATCTGGGAACAAAGGAATGAGCCAGGAAGGCTCTAATCTGCCAAAACCAAATCCTCCAAGACATATACTGCTGTTGGTGACATCAAGGCTGAGCTTCTTTAAGAGCAAACTGATGATCTGGCTGTCTCCTCTCTTTATACTGATGGTCAAAGCACTCCGAACATCCTGCTCTCGAGCACCATTGGCTAGTAACAACTCCACCAATTTAGGATTATTTCCTTTCTCACAAACCTAATAGAGAAAAGCAATTAAAACAAACCAAGAATATGAAGCATTAAACAGCTCAGACTGCATTAAGATGCTTGTCTCAAATTTAGACTGACTTCATTTTAAGGATTATGTCTCCTTCTCAATTATGCAATTCCTTACTCCTTGGAGCATGCGCCTGCCTAAGGTGTCTGAGTACCAATTCCCACTTTCATGAAGGCTTTACCCAAATTTATCAAATGCTTTAGATCTGCAGTTGTAATTTTTGTCATGAATGCACACAATTTTCAGGCAGAAATGAATGGCAATTTATCTAGTTTGGTTATTGCATGTGGTCTATTGCAACTGCATTTATTTAACTGTTTAGTGGAAAATGGACACTTAAGGGTTATCATCTGGATATTTAATGAACAGGCAACAATAGTCAGTCTCATCAAGCCTTGCCTAATGATAGTGAGCTCAGCTCTGCTGGCTTTAACTACCTGAAAGCAGAGTGTAGCCAGGTAGAGATTGGCCACTTGTCCCAGGCAACCACTGACAGGACAAGAGGATATGGCCTCAACCAGGGTAGGTTCAGGTTCAGGACATCAGGAAGAATTTTTTCACTGACAGGGTAGTTAAGCATTGAAACCTTAAGTGGGGGAGTCCCCATCCCTGGAGTGTCCAGGAAGCAACTGGATATGGCATTTACTGCTCTGGTTTAGTGGACAAGGTGGTGTTCAGCCAAAACTTGGACTTCACTATCCTGAAGGTCTTTTCCAACCTTTTTATTTCTATGGTTCAGTCAGCTCCTCCCAATCTCCATGCCTGCATTGCTACACAGACCAGTGTTGATTGTGAACATTAAAAATACTTTCTAGAAATACTTACAGTTACCTCAATTCATCCACTGTGGTTTGCTAACACTCATTTGCCTACCTCACACTCTATGAATGGATGGTCAGCTCCAAACCCAGCTGTGCTTCACCACCCACGCAGTTCTACAGCAGAACTGAACACTTCCTAATTCCCTTCAGGCATTACTGGTGGGGTTCCCTCAGACTATTTAAAACTTTGACACTGAACCAAAATAAAGAAATGCTTATGCATATCACTTAAAAGAAAAAAATTAAATTTAAAGGTGGTCACAGTTAGCAAGAAGCATTTGTGGGCAAGTGGGAGCAGCCTCTCTGTTCTCTGTGTTTGGCCAAATAAATATTAGAATGACAACAGAAAGGAACCCAAAAGCACAAATTTTTAAGCAATAAAATTATATATGTATTTCCATGTATTACCTGATAGATCAAAGAGTTTGTCTTCGTCTTCCTATTAACATCAGCTCCCAGCAGAAGTAAACATTCAGCCATAATACTATTGTACTCCATACATGCTTTTTCCAGCATAGTATTTTTTAAATCATCATTTTCAGCTATTTTAGCAAAACATTTACAACACAGGCTTTGAAACTGAATGGGAAGACAAACAATAAAAGTTAGGGCAAAAAACTACTAACATTTTTCAGCTGTGGAATTGTCAGAGAAAAAAGATACCTGTTGATCTCGCTGGTCAGTGAAACACATGGACATCTGGTAGAAAATGACTGTGTCAAATGATTCATTTATCAGCAGCTTTGCAAAACAAGGTGACAAACCAAGAATTGCCAAGATTGCATGAAAACCCTAAGAACACAATGAGAACATGTAAAGAAGTACAGTGTTAAAAAGTGTCACTTTAAAACAGGTCATGCAACAAAATCAAATTTCAACCACAAGATTCGTGCTTTAATTTTTTGTCTTACTGTTAAACATGCAATAGTTAAATAGGAGAAATTTGGGAGAGAAGGCAGAAATAGCAGGTATCTCTGTTTTTATAGCTGTAGTTCCATGCTTGTTTAGCTGACTCAAACAGATATTAACTGACACTTTGGAAAGTCAAAAATGCACCATAATATCTGACAATGTCCTGCCTGGCAGTGACAAATGTACTTGTGATTTCCTGAAAATGTAAAGAGGAAATGATCCCCTTCGAAGGATATGGAATGAAGACACATCCCCTGTTCCAGTGTGTTGCTCTGTAATCCCTGAATTTGAGAAGAACTATTAGACTAAATGAAAAAAATAGCAGGTGTACCTAAAAACTAAGAAGAAATACAAAATTATCCCACGATTCTGCAAGTGAAGTTCACCTAGAAGGGTGAACTCGGTAAATTAAGGACTCTTCATCCAAACCCAATTGAAACTAACTCACTTGAAGTAACTTCCTAATTCCAGCACATTATTTTTATTTCTCTCTACACTGGTTGCTAAAGTAAATGTGGAAAGGCTGGGGGGAAAGCAGAAGCAAAGAAGGGAGGCTGTACTTGTGATATTTTCATATTCAACTGAAAGAAAAAAATAGAAACTCTCACAGAAAGCTGATGTCACATGCAAACTCTATCCCACTAGAAAAATGAAACTGGTAAGTAACAGGGAAAACTTCTGAAGCAGAAGAAACAGAACTTTACACAAGGATTAAATGTGTGTTAACAGAGAAAGAACTTTCATTCCATACACAGATGTGGGTCCAAAGTCTGGTAGTATTCCAGTAATATCTTTTCTTAAATACAGCATTCCTACACTAAGTTTATTCCTGGTGACAAGGCTGGGAACTAAGCTATGTTCTATGACTTCTCAAAGAAGAACAATCGGTGCTCTAATGATGGTTACTTCATGAAATGGTTACAGATTGACAGAATGATGGATCATGACTGAGAAATTTGTTCTAGTTTGCAGATCTCAGAAATTTTGGATAAACAACCTATGCTTACACATGCTGGATTGACTATATGCCTCCAAGAAAACCATGTCTACAACAAATATCTCAGTTTAATAACAAAGGTTTATACTAATTTAGTAATTTAAACAAAATCAGAATCAGGTAAGTAAAATACAGAATTATACTTCAAATATAACTATTAAAATAATTTTCTGTGGTTTTGAGTTTTGTTTTTATCTTCATAGACAGAAGTGACACATACATGCATCTGGATTTCAGTGACTTCTTTAAACCGTCGCAGAGTAGAAACCAGAACTGCTGACAGGACATGCATGGTTGCAATACACAAACTCCTCCTTGTAATCAAAGAGCGTAGAAGACTCAAACCCAAACACTGTATGTCTAGAAGAAAAATAAATTTTATTCAGACACCGATAGTTCAGACATTCTGAGTGCAGTAAACCCACGATTTAAGTAATCTTTTAGTAACATTCCAGAAAGTTCCTTGCACAAGGTATTATAGGGCCAGGCATAACTACAACGTGGGAGAATCTGAGCACTGTGCAGCACTGCAGCCTTCTCTCGCCATGCAGCCAACATCACATTCAGCACTAAAGAGGGCAACAGATGTGTTACAAACCCTCCTGCCATGCCACTCCCATTCTGCTGACCTTCCCTACCTTGTTCATCTGGATACATCTGCAGCGTGTGGAGCACGGTGTCAGTAGCTCCCTGCTGGGTTAGAATTTCTAGTGCACCAGTGCACTCAGCTACAGAACCAAGGAGTTTTAATCCACACTTCTGAATGCTAGGATTTCCAATAAACTAATGGAGAAAGGAAGATAAAATCAGATCAAGATTGTTCTGCTTACAGTGGCAACAGAAGAGTTGCTTGTTCTGAAAGCTGCTCCATAACAAGTGAATGTTGTTTGTAAGTATGTGAAATTACAGCTGATGTGACAATAAATAACAACAACCACAATTCCAAAAAGATTTTCTTACCAACCATCAGTTTCAGCTGCTCATAACTTGCCCAGATTTTCATCTTTGATTCTGAGAATATTCCCTAGGTACTTTTCTGATGAAAAATTGGATTTTTTTCTCCTTAAATTCTCATTAATAAGTTTAGACCATTTTTCTAGGTCAAGCAGAGGGAGAAAATGTACTTCCTTTGAGGTTAAAAAGGTTAAAAATTATGTGAGTGTTTTTTTGTTTTGTTTTGGTTTTTTTTTGTTGTTTTTTTTGTGGGGTGTTTTTTTTTTGTTTGTTTGTTTGTTTGTTTTGGGGTTTTTTTGTTGTTGTTGTTTTGGGGGGTTTTTTTTGTTTTGTTTTTGTTTTTGTTTTTTGTGGTTTTTTCTGAGAACTGAAAAAAGTGATAAACATGCTGGTAACTGAAAAAAATATGAAAAGAAAAAGATATGAAGCAATGTACCTATCACCACCCCCCACTTTTAGATGAAGGCCTAGATGAGGCTTAGACCTGAAACTGTCACAGCCATCACAAATCTGCAAAATTATTTCAATGGAGTCATGCCCATTTTCCTCCTTATTCTGTCTCTAGTTTTTAATTAAATGTGTCAATTTCTAGCTCCTCTGGCTGATATTGTACTACCTCAAATCACAAACCAGCTGCATTGGAAAATGCCTTCAGGATGATCACAAAATACTGAAGACCTTCTGAAGCAAACATTATTTTACCTCCTTTGTTAGCTCCTATATCTGATATCTTCAGGTCAAGATGTCCTTTAGACACTCTAGAACAATTTCACTGATACATTACTTGCTCTGACTTCTATAATAAATGTAAGAGACATGAATTTCCTTGACTGAATCTGTTAGGCAAGCTTAAAATTCCTAAGAGGGACTTCTAAAAAATTAGGAAATGCTACATTTTGATTGTGATCATGTGAACCTTAAAAACCTTGTAGAGATTGGATTCTTTTGAAGGCCATGAAGTTAAACATTTCTGATCACTAGGATTTAAGGTTAATTTGCTATGCAAAGTTCCCAGTGTTTCCTTTGTATAGACTGAGTCTGCTTCAGCCTTTCATTTTTCAGTTTCTTCTTCAAGGCACTGTGATCATTCTATTTTACAAGGGCTGGAAGAAGTTAAACAGTGAAAAGAACGCAGACAACTGAGTTTTCCACTCAGTTCTATGTGTAGGTGAGGTGTAAGCATAAGGACACTTTTTATAAATACATTAGTCTGTTTTAAGAAAAAATATACACCAAATAAACTGTATCCTTGAAAAAAAAAGCTTTTTTTAAAAAATAAATATCCTTTGGAATTACTGTATAAAGAATCATCTAATACACTCCAGAAAGGAAAATAAAAAGAAACATTAAAAGATTCATGAAACTTGGAAGTTAAGAGTAATTCTACCAAATCAGTAGGAAAATGAATGCAGAACTAAAACTTACAAATGATTCACTGTTTCAAGTGTAAAATAATGACAAAATCCATTAGAATAAAGAATAAAGCTTTAACTATACCCTGTTTAAAGCATTAAGCACCAATGAGTGAGTTCCCTCCAACAGACACTGGCTTTTAATGACTTTTCCCGTAAGTGCAAAAGCAGCATCTCCCACATCTCTGGAAGAACCATTCTGGTGTTCACTCTTCGTATCTGCAACAATGGAAAACAGCCTTCCTCAGAACAGCAGATTTAATATTCTCCCCACCTTTAACCCAACAATATGATCTAATAATGAAATGAACATTGAGGTGACCAGAGAGCATATTTCAGATCTTATGGTACTTTCAGAGCACTGTATTGCAGAGACTGGAATCCCTCCAGATTTACATTGTAATGTGAGTACATTGTGTTTGAAAGGAAAATTTCACCACATATTTGCTCAGTGCTTACTATGAAAATACAAAATCATGCCAAAGAATCTGTTCTAAGGTACATTGCAATATGTTACTTTTTTGAGCTATGGAGATTTTCCTGCTACCTACTTCAAAATGCCTCTTCCTTCTGGTAAGGAGACACTACAGAGAACTACAAACTATTTGTTTTTGCTCATGTTGGCAGCACATCATAGGACAAATTTTACACACAGATGACATTAAGTGGAATGTGAGCATATACAAAAAAAACAGAGAAAGGTCTTTCTTGTAGCTTTTGGCACTTGCAGTCAAGTGACACTACAGAAATTACACAGAGATCCTTTCAAAGTCACTTCAGCATTCATATTTATTGTGATTATTTTTTTTCCCATGAATTACTTTTTGTTCCCTAATTAACCTGCAAGTTTCAACATCCAGTTGGTGCTCTCTGCGTTTGATTACACTTTAGAAGGGCCTCACCCAGGATACTGGCAATCAAAGTGCCTTGCCTCCATGTTAGAACACATTTATCAAGTCTAAATCTTGCTCTTCATTGAAAAAAGAGGAAAGTATTAGGATTAGAATTCAAATAACAGAAGGAAACTGAAAACCTGCAATCTCTCTGCATATTAACCAGGCTACTATTTTCAGAGTTATTAGTTTTGTAAATGTTCAGCTAAAACTGCTGAGAGATACTTGCAAAAAACTGTTCTGAAGAAAGAAATCAGTATCCCACGTCTGCACTCCTACACTCAGTATCAGAAGAAAAATGCAGGATATATATCAGTTCACTGACAAAAACAGTTAAAACTTTGCCAAAATTCTACTAAAGGCATAAAACTAATAAAGAACATTTTTGCCCCATTTGGATTGCTGATAAAGAGGGATTTTTTTGGAAAGGAATTTCTAGTGTCCTGGTTTAGGGTTTCTCCTTTTTGCTAGAAAGTAGTATATAATGGTATATTTTATATCTTTACATACAAAGGTCACTGTCCAGTTTTCATATTCCTTCCAAGTGATACTATCAAAACAATTGCATTTTGTGGTACAACAATGCTCATGTCATTATCATGGTTTGCTCTCATTTAAAGGGAATTGAGGATCCAAACCACAATGACACTGACAGCTCCACACTCATTCCCTGAATTCCTTAGAAGCAATGGAGCTAACTTCACTGAGGAAATCAAGGGGAAATCAGCAGTGATAATTTTAGTCTGTTACCTTTAATACCTCAAATATTTTCTCCCATTTTGTACATTCCTAAAGACTTACAGCTGTTCTCTGAATGTACAGAACTGCAATAACTTATTGAAGTCCCATTAAAAGTTTTCTCATTAGATAAGAAAGACTAAAACCCATCTATCTGATTCTGTTCCCTGATTTGGTGTATGCCTTTGGATGACTTACTGGGTATCATGAAGTGTAAAAGGACTCGAAGTGCTTCCAGTTGTACAGAGAGTGATTTTTCATGCCTCCTCATGGCTTTTACAACTTCTGATACTGCTACTGTCATTACATCCAGATGAAGGAAACTGAAAATAATTTTTATAAAAGAAATTAAAAAATGCATTTGTAATTTTTACATGTATTATTCCTTTATTAACACCATGTGACAATGCTTTGGAACATGAAATCTAAAACAAAAATTAAACTGTGGCGCTTTCCTTCATCATAGCAAATTATTTTCATGCCATTCCATTAATTCAGGCTATGTAAATAATTGCATCCTAGCCAACAAGAAAGTAGTATTAAGAAAATGCTATTTTAATAATCAGAGGTAATTTTGAGGGAAATTTCTTATCTCTCAATGGAATTCAGTGTGGCTAACAGGGAAAAAGACCACCTAGTGATTGTCTAGTTGAATCTCACTGCTCAAGAACCACAGAGGGAAGAACATGCAGCTCCCTAGAAACACCCACCTGGGCATTTGACTACAGGGCTTACAAATTCCATGTCTTAAACAGGGCTTTCAGTCTGTGGTCAATTTTACCGTCAATCAACAATTTAAATGTAATGGCACAGAACCTCAAAACCCTTCACCAAGAAAGTGGACATGCATTTCTAATTTTATTACCTTCCTTCGAACACATGATTCAGAATCCTGCAGGCACTTTCAACCACTTCAGGAGAATGTGGATGCTTCCTCATTATATCCAAAACATTCATATGTATGCCTTTTGCCAGAAGTGTCTTCCTAATATTTACTAAAACACAAAATCACAAGCATCCTGTAAGTAAATCAATCTGTGTAGTTCTCAAAAAATTTTTCCCTCTTTTTTTTCAGTATTTTTGCCTCACCAAACAGACATAATAGTATAAATTAAAATGGGAAACTATTTGAGCTGAAGCTGACTTCTGTTAGCATAGCTTCATCAAACGCATTATAATTTCTAACTGTCTAAGTAAGTTTCTATACATCTGCTATCTTTACTTAGGTGAAGTCAGCATATGGGAAGGAGAATGTATAGCCTTATTTATATTTTCAGAAATGTTTATTCTTAAACTTTTTCCTTGTAATTGCATTCTGTGATCACATAGGAAAGCTAGAGCTTAAAACTTTAAAAAACCTTCTAACTTCCAAAACTGAACTTCAAATATGAACTTATATTCGTTATATTTACTTTGTTAATTCATTTTTTGCAAATTCAAATATCCAAGCACATGTTGTAGAGTTAACTGTAACTAATAAGAATTAGAACACTCTTAAAATTATCATGGCAACTACTACCAAATCTTGTTAGTCTCAGTTCAGTACATCCATTTTAGATGGTTAGTTCAAGCAATACTGCATTGTGCCAGAATGTTTTACTGAGCTTCTTTATGTCTATCATTTCTGCTGCAAGCACATTCATTCAAGAAAAAAAAAATCATTATTAAAAAAAAAAGAAGAAAAACTTGCTTTAGATTTCCAAAAGGAATCAGAGGTCCACTTGTCAGTAACAAGTTATGAATGTACCTGGTATATGACAGTAGTATGCATACATTTATGAGATCTCTCTCTCAGTATAGATATATATTGATCTCATAAATCAATAAAACCTTTTCTGTGTTAGGTTTTATGTACTTGGATGGTTCAATAAACTGGTGATAAAACAATGCTTTCTCACCTAGAGAATGGTAATTAACTGCTAGGATTTTTCTTCCTATCTAGCCAGTGGTTTTCAATGTGCAGTCTGCAAACCACTTGAGGTCCATAACCATTTCAAAGGATTCTGTGAAAGTTATCTAATAAAAGCAGGCCAACTGTCAGTAGGCTTAAATACTCTACTCAGGGGTCCACATCTCCACTGAAAAATTTTGAGGGGGTCTGCAAATTGAAAAAAGTTAGGAAACCATGTTAGGGACAAGATCAGGAATAAAGTAATCTTGAAAAGTGTCATGCACATGCTTAGGTTTCTAGACAATTTGATCCACTGAAGTCAACAGGACACTGTTAAGCAAGAAAGTGGTATTTGCTGGGCCGTGATCCTTATTCATGTGATTTTTCAACAAATGCTGCTCTTGACGAAATTCAAACATGTGATAAATATTTAAACAAGCATACAAAGAGAGCACACTTTTTCATGTCTCCTGCTGCAAAAAGTAGCAATTGCAACACAAACTGGCAGAGAGCTCTTTATTTCCTCGTATTTTTTATACTAGCCAACAGTAACTTTTCAAAGCAAGGAATAAACTTTCTATTTAACATAATATTCTAATCGCATAGAATATTGTATTCATTCAACAGTACACTAAATTCTCTAATATTTTTGCAGTAACTTTCTGCTGAATGAGAAAAAAAAGATAATTGAAGTCCCTTACCATTTTGTTGTGACAAAATTGCCAAGGTACTAGCAGCTGCCTGAAACACTTCTTTTGAAGAGGAGTGCATCAGCATGGACAGCATCACTGCTCTGTCTATTGGGAACCTTTCAGAGAGAAACAAATCACTGCACATGGACTGTACTACAGCAGTTACTTCATCATTGCAGATAGGTTTCCTAAAAAGGTATTATGTAAATTATATAATAAAAATTTCAAGTGATTGCTCTTGGTTTCTAATATGTTTCCAGAGCAGCAGCTGACAGAAAACCCTTTGTAAACTATGCAACTTTGTCTAGTCTGAGTCTCATTGAATTCCTTGGTATTACACTTTCCAAGGAACCTGTGCATTTACATCTATATACATGTTTATACAAAGGAAGGTATGAAGGGGGTATGAACAGGCTTACAAAAATTGAGTGACTAAAATTTTAAGGAATTCCAAGAAATAGGTTAAGTAAAATGGTAATTTGTGTCTTGTGCATCCCCAGTAGATTCTCCCTAATGAGGCATTGACCTTTTCATCTGATTTGTGGGAAAATGAGCACTGCTTTTCTACACTCCCTACATGTCAGGTATCTTAATCTTGTCTGTTTTCCCAATTCTTACACTCTTTATCCCTGCTACAACTGAAGATAAAATTTCTTATGAACTGTAAAAATTAGCTTTACGAGGCTGTGTTCTGACCCTTTATGAAAACATTAGCAGATTTTCCTGAGTCAAGGTCAGCACACTTTGGAAGAAACTTTCCCAGGTGTGGTTGATCACCATGCATTTCATCTACTACAAAACTAAGAATAATTGAAAAGTGAAACATCAAATGGCTTAATAACAGGTACTCATTTCTTTTCATTTCCAAAAATCCATTTAAGACAACACTGACTGATTATCTCCATCTCCAATCTTCTCATGAAGGTTGTGTTGATATAGAAAAAGATTCTTCAAAGCCCAGCACGCAGCCTCCTAAATATAAGCCAAGACAAAAAGATTAAGAAAATATACCTTTGGAGATTAAAAATATATGAAAAAAATAGTTTGACTGCTTTTCAGTTCACAAAAGAAGTACAAGGTACTTTACGTAGAAATAGAACAAAATGTACACTGTAACATTCTTTACAGCTCAGATAGGCCTGAGTTAGAAACATGCACAATCTCATTATTTGATTTGCATTTTGATATCTATTTTAGGCCAAGATTAGTTCTTCTGCTGATAGGCCTGTATTTGGCTGTTGGATACAAAGAAGGTATGTAAACAACAATCTTTGCATGGCCAAAGTTTCAGGGACAAATCTCATCTTAACTATCTCCATTTCATCTGAAGAAGTAACTAAAACCTCTTGAGATGAACAAAGAAAGGCAAGAAATGTAGGATTTATTCTAAATCTAATACAGACATGAATGTCTTTTTTTGCCTGAGGAGACAGATGAAAAAAGCATGTTTCTAAACATTTTATTCAATACATAATAAGTCTTTCCATATTCCCATCATCCATAATTCCTCACCAGCACATCTGTATTTTTTCGGTGCAGTTCTAATGCTCTGTAACATGCTTCCAACCAGCATAACTTTTCTTCCTCCTCTTCTTCTTTTCTCTCCTCTAAGTCCCGGTTTAAGAATATTGTTTCAGCTTGAAATACAAAATATTTACAATAAATTCCTACTGTGAAAACAAAACACCTATGTCTTAACCTTTCTGTAGTCGTGGAGGCACTCCCACTGGCAATGTGTGAAAATCAGTGGGAAGATAAGCCTTTTCTGGGAAGGGAGAAATCTTTTGATATATACTCTGAGACAGACTTGTAAAATGTCTTCAAGGTTATAAAGGGAGTTAGAAACTTAAGTTTAGTGTAGTTAATGAGTCATATAGTTAAAGATCAGTCTAGGCTTTGGCTCTGAAAAGACCTGCATGCACCTCTTTTTGTTGTGTATTTATGTACAGAATACCACAGACATAAAATATAACTGTGAATCGTTGGCATGGAACCACTTATTACAGAGCCATCTACACTCTGAAGCAATGCCTTTAAAAAACAAAATGCAAATTGCAGCTGCTAAGAGAGAAGTATCTGGTCCCAGAAAGTGCAACAGAATTTGAAATATATTATTTTCTACCTGTGATTTTTCAGCAATTAAGGGAAAGAGGTATCAACACTGAGCATAATATCTGAGGCAAAATGGAATGTGTACTGATTTCTTGTCTTTTTTATTTTGGGGATTCTTTAACAGCATTTCTACTGACTTTTATGAACAATTACTCAAGCACAAAGAGGATCAGATTCTTAGCTTTTCCCCACTAGCTAACTAATTCCTGCCTGAACTATACTTGAGGAAAAGTGTACATCTTTTAATTGATTTCAGAACTCAAGCACAAGCATTGATTCTGTGTTGCTTTCAACTGCCATAATACCAGTACTGTCATACCTGGCAAACCAATATCATATCAGTGTTGTTATCTTTGGAGACTTTATGTTAAGAAGGGATTATCCAAAATTTGTCTATGAATAAACAATTTGCTCTGTTCAGATCTGTCAACACATATTACCAGCTCTGAACACTGGTGTGCAGATGCTGGGCACATGATATGAGCACTGTCTTATCATGGTGAAACACCAAACTGTAATCATGAAGGAAATCCAACTTTATTGCAGCTGACCTGCCTGAGGCTTTTGTGTTAAAGAAATGCAGTTTAATATTATTACAGGAAATTATTAGAATTAAAAAATTAACAAGCAGACAGAGATTTACTCACTTAGAAGAGCTAAACAACTGAGAGCTGCAGCTTGTAACTTTGCATTTTCAGGATATGTTGTAACAGCCTTCACAATGACTTCTGGAACCTTATGTAATACAAGGATATTGAAAAAATTTCCTGAAACCAGAGAAGATATCAAATTAATACAAACACATAATTTACAGCTTTACATACATTTAACAGAATTTTTTCAGCACACAATGCACAGACTGTGTACCAAATGTTGGTTTTCTTATTACACAGCTTAACACACTAAAATTTTATTTGAGGAAAGAAGAAGTTAAGGATAAAAAATATTTGGGATCTATTTTGTTTGTGAGCCTTTTAATTTTTTTTACAAAAGACAGAGGTTTAATGCAAAATGAAACACACACTGTCATCAAAATAAGAAAAATAAGTTGGTGTATCACTTGCAGACTTCCTGCCAGGAAGCAAATGCAGTCCTGGTGGTCTTGAATTCCTGCAATGATTTGATTTATCCTATGACACAAGTAATTTAACCCTAGTTTATTCTCTGGTTTTGCCCTCCTCATAAATAAATCAAGGCTAGCATTTTAAGTATAGAATAGATTTCTTCCAGAACAGAAGAAAGCCTTTGGATAATAAATATATTTAAAGCATAACAATTATTATAAGTTGTACAGTATTTTGTATTATAGGCTGAGTATAAAGCACTCTTCAAAAAGCAAGCAATTAACTTCTTTGTTTGGAAGTATCATGCAGAAAATAGTAGATCAACATCCACTTTGTCAAATATGGTTTGATAGCTATGGCTTCTATTTTGATATTCCATTTCATTTAAATCTTGATTAGCAAAAATGAGAATCAGAGTAGTAATGTGAATGATCAGTTGTGTGGTCAAGTTATATCAGCATTGCTGTTTCTTAACATTTTAGTGGAAAAGGTATGTTTGTGTAAATGCATTACTCACCTAAAGAAGTTAGTAAACCTAGGCTATGTGATAGGTAATTCTGTTGGACTTGTGGCTGGCCAAACAGGCATGAGCCAGTCAAATCTAGGATAGTCATTACCAGATTAGCAAGAATGCATGATGGTGATTTTGGAAGCCAGTAGATGCTGACTTTACCATTTCACTGTCAGTTAACATGGGTTTAGGAAGACAGCGTCCATTAGAATAATCTGGGAAGGAACACTGGCTATATAGGAAAATATTCCAGACTATTTCCAGAAGAAATGGATCTTGTGGCTGCTTTTCTGCCACTCTTCACTGTTGGTCAGTATAAACACATGACAAACATCTGACTGAAACCAGGCTGGTTGCACTCATGGTGAGATCAAGGCCTCTCAACCAAGTTGCTGTGTCCCAAGTGCTTGGTTTCCCTGCCTGTCTTCAGTTAGCCTTGCACAGCAAACTGTTCAAGGTTAGCATCATCTCTTGCCAAAAAACCCTGCAATTACCACCTCAGCAGCCATCATGCTTTCTTAAAAATTGTATCTGGCTTTCTGAAGGGGAATGGGAAATTGCTCTGGGTTACACCCAGGTCTGATCTGTATTTTCTACCATATCTGCACGAAGAAGTGGAAACAGATGGTGAAATGATGGGACTGACTTTATTACAGTGAGTCATACACTGGTACCAGCATCTGCAGTAGCTTGAGGCCACCACCTGCAAAAAATGGGAAGTCTAACTCTTGATGAAGAAGAACCAGCCATGGATTGAGGGCTGCTCAGGCAGCTGCTCACAGTGGGTTTGTGTACAGCGGGGGAAAAACATATTTATTTTCATTTGAACTTCCTACTACGTGTGCAAGTGCCCAAAGGGATTTATTTTAGTTCCAAGTGTGAGAACAGAGCTGCTAAGAGGCACAACTTTTTCCCACTGATGTAATTTCTCTTGATGTGACACCAGCCCATTTTAGCCCAGACAGCCAAAGTACATTTTTTCAAGTCAAGGCAAGTCCAGAACCCAGTGATTCATTCACTGCTGCAGCACAGGGGGGGCTGAACACAGGCATCATCACTGTCAGGAATGCAGCACAGGTCTGATGATAAATGCCTTGCAAGGAGGAAAACTAGAGTTTTAGAGAACACTTTTCAACTACTTCTGTAGCACCAGTTGTTTCTCACACATTCACCACTGGCACTTCAAAAAATGAAATCTGTAAGTAATTTTCTTCTTTTCTATAGTAACCTCATACAGAATCAGATCTACTGATTTCCCATTCTCCTGCTGTGCTTCTCACCCTTTTGTGTTTCATTACTTCCCCCTAACTTTTATGGCAGCTTCTTATTGTAACTTATACTTACCACACAAGGACACCATATTGACTGTGGCCAGGGTTTTGCATCATTAGACACAAGGATCTGTGCAGCACCCTAAGGATTTACTGGAATAGCAGCTGTTGCATGTAACACTCTTACACAGTCAGAATAAGCTGTGTTTATATAAACACTTTGTGAACTTACCCAATGTAAGCTTGTGCAACAAACAGCAACTCACTTCCTGAACTGTTTCACTACTGGGGAAACTTTTCATCATTTCCACTATAATATTGTAGCAGCGCACATTTCCTGACATGAGCACTTCAACATTGCTGGCTAAAGAAAGAAACAGAAACAAAAACTGCTTCTTAAGTGAGAGGGGAAAAAAAGAAGTTGACTACATTGCAGTTTTTACTTTGCATCTTCAAAGAAAGCTGGCTTATTTTTTGATATGGCCATAAAAGACATACATGACAATGTACATTTGGAAATTATTCATTAAAACAATGCTTTCTCACTTAGAGAACGGTAATTTAATTGCTAGGACTTTTCTTCTTATCTAGTCAGTGGTTTTCAATGTGCAGTCAAAATTCAGATTAACATTTTTGGTTTAGTCCCATTCTGTATCAGGCCATGTAACAGAAACCTCCTCCCAAACTAATCTTAGATCGTTTTTTTCTGAATAAACTTCTATAAATACTGTATCAATCTTATAAATGGTGTTTTTAACATGACTGTGATCAAGCACACATTTTACAGTATTTCAATAACTTCCCCAGGGGTGTAAAATTAAGCAACACTTAAGATTTTTTTTTTCTCACAGAATTTATTTTGTAGCAATTTATTTGATTTAATCATGTATTTCTACGTTTTTATTATTTTCATCTAAATTAGCTCTACTGTACACCTGTTGTGTACTGAAGGTACTGAAATTTTCATCCAATGTTCCTGCAATATTTTGAAAGCCACTGCACACCCTGTATTTCACAGAATCACAGATGGCTGATGCTGGAAGGAACAGCTAAAAGGTCACCAATGCACATGCTCAAGCAGGGCTGCCTACAGCATGTTGTTCAGATGGCTTCTGGGTATTTCCAAGGATGGAAACTTCACAGCCCCTCCAAGAAAACTGTGCCAGAGCTTGGTCACTCTAACCCTGTTTACAGTTTATTACTCAGGCCAGATACAGAAACCGACAGGACAATCACATGAGCCCACACAAAGACAGAATGTATCCATTCCAACCGGGAACAGAGTGATCCCACATACACTAATTTCAGGCAAAAACAGCATCATGGTAGTTAAAACACACTATGAAAGCAACCTTGCAGTATTTCTATCCAGGGTATGAGACAGAATATGAACCCAAGAAATCCTAGCCAAAATCCTGGCCCAAATGAATGAAAAGGAGTCCTGTCACTGACTCCAAGGGAGTTAGCATTATTCTGCTGAGGTCTATACATTTTCTTAATTGTTCTTTCAACAGCTTCGCTTCCCTGGATACAACATCAGAGAAATATTCACAACTGTATTATTAAAAATAATTACCCTTTTTAAAAGAACAGCAAATCCTCAAAATAATACATCTCTAGATATTAAATAATGACAATCTGCTGGATGAAAAAGCAAGCTCTGAGTGGGAAGCATTTCTGAAGCCCTCTGTTTGATAGTGAAGGAAAGTACCCTTCACAATGCTTTAACAGGACAGCGATTTAGCATGTCATTCTCAACTGAAAACACACATTCCACAAAACAGGAGTGCATCACTCCACAGTAAGTTACGATTTCAAAGGTGATACTTATGAATATAGTAAAACCATCAGACAATTCCAAAACTGATCACTACGGAGACAGCACAATGAACTGCGTGTTGAAATCTGCAAGATCTAAGCAATGGCACATCTGCAGGGAGTCACTGTTTCCCACAACAAAAAAAAGAGAAAAAGACGTGGAACAGATCTCATTTAATCTTAAGCACCAAAATTTGGTCATCTAGGTTCTCTCAACAATTGATGGTGAGATCTGAGCACTCTGTATGGTGACTGATCCCAGCGGGTTTAGGGTTAGGTAAATTTGCTCTTGAGGTGACTGTTTATCCCTACTAAACAGAGCTCCCTATGCCTGCCATGTAGATGGGTAACATTCTGTGATCCACCACTCCACTTTGGAGGACAGTCAGCAGGAAAGCATTTTTCTCATGCCACAAATACTACTGAGGTTTAAGAGTTCTTGTACAGCACTGGAATAAACCCTTATACTGCAATTTTTTATGACATGAGCCAGAACCAAGACTAAGTATGTATTAATGAAAGAAGGCACAGTAAGGTACTCATTCAGAATAGAGACTTGAACTTCAGTGTATGAGGAGACATTTTGCTACTGGGTAAGTTACTGGGTGAATTATCTTCTCCATGGTGGCCTTAAAGGAAAATATTTCATTGAGTTCTTGAGGGATGTCATCAAGAGTATGAATACCAGCTTTGCACAGTCATGTGCAAGTAGTCTGTTCCTCTGGCTACTTTCAATATTTCATATTAGAAATAAGAGTATTAAGTACCTACTTTAGAGCAGATCTTTTTCATGCCTTCTCTTGTTACACTTCATATAACTATTTACTGTTTTGAAAAGGACTTAAAATCTGGCATCCTCTTCCCTAGAAAGCAGCAGTAACTTCTGGGCTAGGGTAAAATCATTTCTGACTCAAGGAATGCTAAACGTTTTAAATACAAACTGGAACAATAAGAATTTTGAGAAAGAGGAACTAGCTAGCTTGGAGTCTGATGAAATGTGGGACACTCCACCTAGTTTTTGTTCAGTGGGCATTCATGGGGCCAGCAGAGCCAGATAGGATGTACAGGCAAGGCTTTGCAAGTAAACACATCTGCAGGAGGTACAATATTATGCACCTCATGAAAGACATGGAGAGTAGAACTCTGCTCTCTGCTTCCCAAAGTTTGTCAGCAGGAAGCTGACAAAAGCTGCCTCTGTGTCAACAAGAGCAGATCGCTGTCAACAGATTGACACAAATCTTTAAACACATTTCTCAGGATGTGATTTTTGCATGTAACAGGGAATGCTGTTACCAGAAGACTAGAGGTAACAGAGGTAACAAAGACATTTTCTTCCAGTCTTACTGTGAGGACACTGTAAGACTACCACATGCACCGTGCTACCAATGCTCGCCACAGCAGCCACCACTGACTGACCACAGCAGGTGTCTGAACTCAGATATCTTTTCCCAGGCCTGGCCACTGACTTCATAGGGGCAATTTTGCCTTTGTGGGATAGATTTTGCCATGAATACTCTTTACCTGCAACCCAAACTTACTGAAGATTTATTTAGTCAATATATATTCCTTATTTTTCAAGTAATAAAAGATGACAGGGCAGGGTCTTGAACTTCAATCTCCACAACCATGATAAGCATCTTTGCTACCACTTACTCCAAGGGGAAGAAAGTATTTTTCTGTTATGTAGGAGAGATTTCTGCTTTAATGGTTAAACATAAAAAATATCCCATTTAAAAAAAGGGTTCCTTCCCAAAGAAAACAGGAAGGTGATCTGTCTGGCAACTCCCAACCAGTTCTCAATGATTTTTTGCAATCACACAAAGATTACATTTTATAATCACAGAAAGTATGAGCTGATCACACTGTGGGAGAAAAGGAATTGAAAATAACTTCTAATACTTACGTGGACCAGCTAAGGAATGTAATGAATAAAGTGCAGGAAGAATCACCTCTTCTTTCTCTGGAAACTCTTTAAATACTTTCAGTATGATCATATGATCTTTGCTTTCAACAAATTCAGTCAGCTGCTCCTCTGGAACTAAATTGAAAGGCAAAAGATACATTATGTCTTGAAGAATTAGTTCCTATGCTGGTACATCATGAGAAAAGACAACTGTTTTTGTCAAGTTTCCTAATATTTATTTTCTATGTTTCAAAGAAAGTAAAGTACTCTCCTTTTATAACTAAAAAAATTTAACTAGAAGTTTTTAAACTAAATGGTTATGGCTTTTTAAAGAAACTGAGTTACTTTATAAACACCTTTTTCTAGCTTACATTTTATGTGGTAGAGTTCTGACTTTTAGATGCTACGTTGTGAATCTGTATTTTACAAGTCTTTTAGCCTTTTTCAGAAAATGGTAGTCCAAACCAAGTTTCCACAGATTGTCCAAACCAAGACAGTATATAAGTGAGGCAAAAGCTAAGCATCCAGTAAAAAAAAACAGAGAATGACATTTTGCATACTCTGATTTTATTTAATTTTTCTTTTTTCTTTATAATGCACTTTTTTCCATAAAGCCACACTTTAATAATATCTTACCTTAATGGCTTAAGGTTTTTCCCTTCCTGGCCCCTGTTATTCATACTGACATAACTGTGTGGCTGTGCAACGAAGCAGATAAGGGAACTGACCCAGGATGAGAAAGAGCACCTTTTAAATTTCACAAGCACAAGTGTTTTCTGAATCTGGTTCAAGATAAAGTTATGCAAACATCCACATAACAAAACCTGACAAGGGGGCTTAGAGATAGAGAAAATGAGGCAGGAGCAGCCTAGGAACTTGTCACATTGGTGCTGCCATCAAGAAGAAGGTATGCAGGTCTGCACCTGCAGCCAGATCTTTGAAAATCTGGCACTTACAAAAAACATGCACAGAAAACATAAGTTCAGATTTTTATGGAGACTGAAGAGAAAATATAGCAGGGCAAAAGTATTTAGGGACAGGAAGAGAAAGACTTAAAAAAGCAATATAGAATGGTACAAAAAGACCAATCTGAAGAACTGGAGACTATCTTTGAAGCAAAGAAATACAGCAGAGCTATAGCATTTCTCAGTATTTATTTTGAATCAAGAAACTCAATTCAAAGCAAGGGGATTACAACAAGGGGTTTCTGGCCATAACATGTAGAGTTCCTGAGATTTGTGCAAAAAATCAATACATGGTGACTTTATTTTTCAGAATAAATGGGAATATTGTACGAACACGTGATCACCTTTTAGCATTGTCAGGGTAAAAAGCAGAATCAAGTATTTTTCTAAGGTAAAAACATTTTGCTTGATTTTAGAACTGTTCATGTTACTAAAATTTACCATTCCTATATAATCAATCCTGGTTTTGAGAATTAAAATCAAATGTCACTATTCCAGTTACTGACCAATTTTAAATCCCATCTCTTCAGTTAACTCTGGAAGTAGAAATGAAGGGACGTTTTGATTTTTTTGAAAGATGTCATATACATTGCTCTAATTTATAGAATTTGTGGTATAGTGTGGAAAGTCTGTTTTGTCCTAGCTTATTTAAGAACAGACATAATTCACAAACCAATGTGGAATGCAAAAGTTCATTTATTCCACCTAAATCTGTCACCTCTCCCAATCTATACATTTTTCTGTTGTCATAAACTACAAGAAAAAATACCTTTCTCAAAAAGTTTGTGTAATGCTTTACATCCATGCTGCTGGATCTCTTCATTTTTAGGGAAGGTGTGCATGGCGTGAAACACCAAGGAAAACACATCCACCTCTTCTTCCAAGAGCAGGAAAGCAATTATATCTGAACAGCAAAAGAGATTACGTGTTGCACTGATTATTTCTCAACATTTTCACTGAAACACCATAAAATCCAAAATTCTTTAATACTGTCCTTAAATTTACTCTGACAGTTCAAATCCAGCTTTGTATAACCCATGACAAAGTTCTCTCTTAAGGAAGCATTTTACAATAGCACTGATGTTCTAAAACTTTACCACCAAAAGACAGTTCATACCTACCTGCTAAAAAAGGTGCAAAAATAGTACTCTTATTATTTTGTATACAAGTAAAAATGACAAGTGACTTAATGGAGTAAAACAGAAAAATCCAGTCTGCCACGTACAGTCACACACTTTGTATCAGCTCTGTGTTTTAAATGCTCAGACAAAATAGGAAAGTAAAGCACACAATACCTGACATGAGGAGTAGATTTAATGCTTTTAGTCCGATTATTGAAAGATTCATATTTCCTTTGTGGACTGTAAGCATTTTAAGAATCTGCCTAAAAATTAAAGACAAAAAAAGGGAAAAAGGAGTTATAGCTAAAGAAATATTGACGTACACAGATTTTTATTAAACATTTACTTTGAAAATGGAAGTAGTTACAGAAATTATCAAAACCTTAAAAAGCTCTCAAATAATTTTTAAACAAGTTTTATTTCAGTTTGTATTTTTAAAGTTACCAATGAAGCAATATAGGAATTTCAACTATGATCATAGTTCATTAAAATACTGATGCATAATTTATCCAATTTACTTTAATTTTTAGTCAGTTATATAAACCAGTTCTGCAGGGTCATTTAGGAGGTGGTCACTCTCCAGAGCACTGATCTGTGGAGCACCATGGGGTGTGGACAGCACAGCACTGCCCACTGCAGCAGGAGCTCAGTTACACTGAGCAGCCAAGGGTTTGGTGGAAGGGAAGCAGAAGGTTCCCAGCTGAAGACCCTGAACAGCATCTTGATGAACCTACACTACTTTTCAGCCCTACAGCACTTACATGATGCTGGACAAATCACTACAGAGAAACATTTCCTAGACTGCCAGTTGCACACTCTGCTTTCTGTAAGTCTGTTCTGACTTGTTAAACAGAGAGAGCCAAACAGTGCCAGTACTGCAAAATTCAGCTCGTGTATCAAACTGGGCACTTAAAAATTAGTAGGTATTTTTAACATACTTTACTCAAACTATTATCTGTAAAATAGTGACCAAAAATCTGTAACATGTCTTCAAAAAAAAAAAAAAAAACAACTTTAAAAGCATTGATATCACGCTGAATGAAGCATAATGAAGCATATCTCAAAAGGGGGGGGGAACTGCAATTAAAAACATAATTAAATTGCATAGATGTACACACAAAAAAATGAAAAGAAACTTTTTTTCCCTTATTTTAGAAAGCTTGACTCTGCAATATTAATAATCTTCAAATGTGAATCTTTGCATATATAATATCTAAAATGAATAGACTGTGCAGTAGTTTGTGATACTATCGTTGATATTTTTGACCTGTCTTGAAAAACATAAGCAGCACTTGAAGTTTCATCCAAATTTCATATCCCAGCTCTGGCACTGATGTTTTTTGCCTTGCTGAAGTCTAAATTTATACGTTGGAATGAATGTATCAGTGTTTTCCCTTCATACTATGATGCTACTAGTTTCTCTCTCCTCTGTTGTAGCACTAGTGTTGTAGTTATGATGACCAAAGTACACATGAGAGGCAATATCTGATGAGAGGTGTAACATCTGTTATAGGCATAACACCAATTTTCTAAATTTACCTTTAGAGAATTCCCTCCCATATATCCTCCCATTTCAAGTATAACCAAGAAGAAGGATGTAAACCTTTCCAAACTTCTTCTGCTTAGGAAAGTTTAACGTAAGAGATTACAAAACATCTCATGAAGTCTATTTAAGCTTGTGGAAAGAATGCAAATACATTGAAAGAAATTTACTTTCTCTTCCGAGTGATAGCAACTATTTAATTATTTATTACACTGTCAAAACCACCTAAATCAATAGCAAACTACCATTTGTAAAAATAACTGCAATGTAGTCAAGTTGGATCATAGCTGAGAGACAAAAGAAATGCTTTTTCTAGTTTAATATCCCTATTCTCTTAAAATAGTTACACACACAAAAGCGAAGATCTCCTGCCAAAAAAAAATGACCTTTTCTTGTCTATTGTAACTGTTTCCTGCCTTGCTGTAAACAGCATGTATTCATTATGGTGTTGATTCACTGCAATTCTGGTATAATCCATGCTCAAGGAACATGAGACATAATTTAGCTGGCTTGCTCTGCCTTTGGCACTGACAGAAATGCCTGAGCCCACTCCCCACTAAACCTCTCCTCAGCAGGGAAAACTGTCAACATGTCACACAGGGATACACAGTTGGCTAAAATACTGATACTGAGAAAGAATCATGTACAGCAATGCTTTAGTGAAGTTTGAGTTTGAAAAGGGTGCTTTGTTAACTCCACACACAGCGTGGTCACTGAGGAGGCTGTGGGAAAGATCAGTCCCAGAAAGTAATTTTTCTGGGACCTGGGAATGAGCAGTAGTATCTCCAGCTCTCAGGATAACTTTCACTCAATTTACAAGCTTTTAAGCTGCCAAAGAAATTGTACCTGGCATGTGCAGCTTCAGCTCAGTTATTTCTTGCTCATGAAAAGCAACCCAAATTACTTTTGCTTTCCAACAAAAACTGCCAACGAAACTGCCTCTTTCAAGGGAGTTCATTGCCCTACTGACCATGTATTCTAGCCACTATAAAACAAACAAACTCTCACAAAGCCAAAATGCATCTTCATGCTATTTTTTCGAATAGCAACCTTTCCAAGGAAGGGTGGGGTGAGGACTATGGAGGCAGATTCATGGGGCTATAAGGCTGTGCTTGATGCTGTCATTATCGGCCCTGAAGGCAGCAATCTGTCCAAGAGTGAGAACACCTAACCAAGCCCCCAGACCAACTCCCATGTGCCTTGTGCATGTATCTACAAATAGCATTTGTGCTATTGAGAAACAACTGGGTGTTCATGCCATCTAACCACAGACATCCAGGAAACACTTGCTTAGGCTTCCCTTAACAGCTGATGGATGAGAGCTGAGCAAGTCCAAACCTCAGTTTGCTCCATTTACTAAAAAGACAGAACAAACCATCCCTTCTAAAGGTAACTGTATCCACTGAATTGACAGGTAGTTGAGGTGATCAGGGTAAACACTCACCTTTCCAACAATGACAACAGGTGTGACAAATGCTCCTCTTCTTGATTTACACTACTTTAGGTTTGTGGATACAATTCCTCACATTTGAAAAAATACACACAAATATCCAGGTGATACTGCCTCTGCCGAAAAGGTTACTTAGTATTTTTTTCATATGAAAGTGGAATTTCCTGTTTTTCAATTTGGGCCCTTTGCTTCTTGTTGTGTCACTGAGTGTCACTAAAAAAAGGCCTGACTCAATCTCCTTCACTTTCTGCACCAGGCATTTAAACATACAGATAAGATCCCTGTTTGTGTGTGTCACATTCTGAAGACTGAAGAAATGCACAAAAAAGCTGATGTAATAACTTTATATATTTCATTGCATATATATGCTGCCAAAATGACCAAGCATTCTGGCAGACTCTTTGCATACAAAATACTTACTGATGAACACCCAGTACTTCCCAGTCCTTCCCAACATCCTTAGGAGCTATGTTTTGTAGAGTACTTGGACAAATTTCTATTAATTTACAAAGAAGTGACCAGCCCATCTGTAAAACAAAATGCAGACATTTTACAATAGATATTCTGCTTGGAACTTTTACATTGTCTTCTAATATCTTTGGCTTTTGCAAGACAGCTGTTCTGTTACCTAGCTAAATCAGTAAGGGAAAATTAATTAACACAAGACAAATGGCATAGAAAGTTAAAAGATGGAGTAGAACATATGCTAATGATTGACTGCATTGCTTGCAGGAACACATCACTCTCAATCTGTTCAGCACTGCTTGAGGATGAAGGGCACACAGCTAAATGAGTTGCTGACAGACAGAAATATATGATGTGATCCATAGTATGTTATCACTAGCCACAGAAAACCCCTGCACTATTACAGGGGGTTCAGCTTTAATGAAAAATGTGTGTTTTCATAAGAACTTGCTATTTAATTGCAAATTGTAAGGATAAAGTATAGGTTTTTAAGGGTCTTCAATGTTTTAAATGGGGATGAGATACATAAACAATTACCATACATTTCCTATTATTGCCATCAATCCTCAGTACTCTGTGCTTTCAAAATGTAAAGAAGGCAGTAGAAGTTTGGAGATCATACAGAGTGAAAGACAAGTAAACCCAATGTATTTTTTCTTAATAATATTTGTTCCATCCTGTGCAAATTCTCTGACTTTCAAACATCTGTAAATAATGCCAAAAGCTAAAAATGCTCCTCTTTGATCTTCTGTATTGGAGAAATCTGCTCTCTTATGAATGTTTACAGGCTGAAATGACTGAATAGGCTGCAGTGAGGAAGCAGTAAGCAAAATCTGAACAAAGAAATAACTGATGAAAAAAAACCCCTCTGTATTGAAAGAAAACTTAACTGTGAAATGTCAAAAGTCAAGATGAAGCAGATTTTACAAAAAGGAATTATAACAAGGCATGTGAGTTTCTTTGAGCGGGTAAGTAAATAAAAAAGTCAAAGCAGGCCTCAGTGCTTTAATAGAGGCAAGGCAGAAGATAATAAGTCATGAAAAGTCTATGCATAACTGGATTACTTTTTCACAGAAGAGTTATGTAGAGCAAAGAGGTCAAGATGGGACAGCCAACAACAGGAATGTAAATGGCTACCTCCAAAGAGTTGAACAGCCAAGTTCATATAAAGTGCATGATCCCTAACCCTGCAATCAGTAAGACTAGAGACATGGAATTACAAGTCTGGTAGTGTAGAGTCACCCACAGAACAGCATAAGCTTGAATCCAGCTTTCCTGACAGCTGTGTAGAGCATTCAAAAGGTGATGTAGCTCCCTGGGGACTGGAATTCTGCCTTTGTCTTTCATGTACTTGGTTGCAGTGTGAGCATGGCCCATATCTGCTGTACTTTTGCTTCTGTTTCAGATTAGATTTGCAGAGACAAATGCTTTAAGCCAATTACAACCTTAATGTGTGCAGATTGAGCTTGACTATGAGCCAATTTCCATGCACTTCTCTTCCCTGGATAGCAAGCTGCCTTGCCCTGCATGAGACTACAAATCACTTACTACAGACATTCGGGCTGCTCTGTGTAACTGCATCCCAGCTAAGTGTAGGTACAATGAATAGTCTTAGTAACTACTGGGCTGAGATGAGGATGTGTAATTCCCTAATTTTCCATATTCTAAGCAAAATAGAGTTTACTGGTGACAATCAATAATGCCAAAAGTAAATGGAGGATGATTCATTATTTATTCAATTAAAAAATCATTAATAGTGCAAAGAGACTGCACTGTAATCAGGACCTCATTACTTTGCCACTGCTGTAAAGTGAGAATTTGTTCACAAAGATTACAAACAAATAGCAGTGAACGAAGCAAGAAGACAGAGCTCTAGTTACATGGTCTGAATGTTTGTAAACATCAAAACTGAGCATGAAAGAGCAGCCCAAGATATTTTATGAGGAATGGGATTTGAGCTTTGCACTGGGTATGAATTTCCCATTGTGACACAAACATAGTAATGAAAAAGAGGTCCAGAACTTCTAAACTGAAACACTGTATGACTGCACATGTAGGCAGGTAGAAGATTAAAATTAATTTTAAAATTCTGCATTAGAATGAGTTATTTTAAAAGAGTTAAAATGAAAATTAATCACTATCTTCCTCATGCAATTCTGAGAGTCTTGTGCTATCATTTCACACCTACTTCTTGTTGTGATTGATGTTTTACTTCTGAGTCTAGACTTCTGGGCACAGCTTTTATAAACTGTATAAACTGTCTAATATATTCATATTAGACAGTTTATACAGTTTATAAATGTTACATGCTGATTCATATTTCTGTATTTTTTAACAACCTAACAATCAAATAGTAAAATAAGAAAAACCTTAAGACACTGCACAAATATTTAGTCTTCAAAGAAAATCTGAGATCATTATTTCAGATTAATAATTACAGAAATACAATTTCATAACTTATCTGGATTTTAGGCTTTTGACCTCTAACTAAGGTCTAGCACACAGCAAATCCCCAAAGCCAAAACCTTAAAATATATTTTTATTTAAGAGGCATTTGCAATATAATTCATGTTTTGCCTTTCAGCTGAATTGAAAAAAACCCAAAACATGTCCAAAATATTAACTATATAAATGGGCTTAATAATTAAAAAAAAAAAAGAAGTGAGCTGCCCAGAAATCTGGAGTTTATAAACAACCTCTATGCATAGCATAGTCAGAAATTTAATATATGCCTGCCAGGAAGGACCTGTTTCGTATGACAAGTTTGGCAGCTGTACCATAAGTATAACATCAAATTGTGTAAGTGCCACACCTAGTCCAAATGGGCCAATGCTAAATTACAGGAGCAGGCAGGCAGAACCTTAAATTGCAGAACTTACCCCTAGCTAAAATATTCCCCCTTGCCTTTAAAAAACTATGTTAGCACAAGTCTCAAGAATATGGCCACATATATGTGAATTCATAGTAAAAAACAGTGCTTTTCAGAAGTTTGTCTAACCATGGCAGAATTCAATATGGACTCGCCAAAATTATCTTAGATAACATTAGCGGTAATTTAGAACCCTACATGACACAGTATTCACATGGCTTAATTTTTATTTTCTATTTCGCCTCCTTCTGCCGGTAAAAACAGAGACGCGGCCAGTGGCGTCTGCACTAACTTGGAACGCTTTGTCCCTTTAAATGCCAGCGGTGACAGCGCCCTTCTAACAGCTCAGAGCACTTCATGAAGCGGCCCAGGAGCCAGACAGCAAGTTAAGGAGACATCAACAAGCGGAACGAGAGCTTTTATCCCGGGAAGGGCCGCGCTCGCTCATCCCGCGGAGCACGGCCGGAGCGGGGGTAGCGGCCCCGGCCCCGGCCCCTGACCTGCTGCACGCCCGCCGCTCCCGGGTACAGATCCAGCACCAGCAGCAGAGGCACGTGGACGTTTTTGCCACTGAAGAGCCGGGGAGCTGTGGGAGGACAGAGACAGACAGAGAGACCGCGTTAGCGACCAGCGGCGGGCGGGACAGGGCAGGGCAAGGCAGAGCAGGGCAGGGCAGGGCAGCGCGCTCACCGCTGTCCCGGGCCGCCAGCTCCAGCAGGTCGCTCAGGGTCTGCACCAGCGTCTCCAGCCGCTTCCTCTCCTGGACGTTTTGGAGCCGGACGACCAGCTTCCTCAGGGCTTGTTCCTCCCCCGCCGCCGCCTCCCCCTCCTCGGGGCCGCCGCTGGCCATGGCCGAGCCGCTGCCCTCTCCGTGCCCATCCGCCGGTCGGCGGGACGGGCGCAGGGCCGGGCTGCGCGGGGCGGGCCTGTCCCGCTGCTGCAGCCCCGCGGTGCCGCCGCCCCGCGGTGCCGCCGCCCGGCCGCCGTCACCCGGCGCTGCCGAGCCGCCCCTGCCGCGGCCTCCGGCCCCTCCCACGGCGCTGCTCCATGGACACGGGCCAGGACCGGCCCCGCGGGCGGGCGGCCCCGGGAACCCCTGGGAAACGCCCGGGGCCTCGCGCAAGCGCCCGGCAAGGAGAACAGGCCCGCGGCAGCTCCCCTCACCGTGACTGACGAAACTGCTGCCCAATGGAGCTGCCGGGCTGGAGCCGGGGCTCCCCAGCAGTGCCCCGGTATAAACACCGGCCGGGAGGCGGTGGGGACATGGGCGGGTTTGGTTTATGGGCTGGATGAGCTTTGGGGGTCAGCATCTGTGACCCTGTGGGATACCTACACTGAGGCAGTCTGTTCCTGAAGAGCTGCGCGCTGTGGAAGGGTGTGGAGTTTAGCCTTAGAAGAAGGGAGGGGTGAGGTGAAGGTGTTTTAAGACTTAATTTCCATCTCTAATGGCCCTACTCTTATTTGTTTGGCAACAAACTGATTTCCCCCAGTTGAGTCTGTTTTATCTGTGATGGTGATTGGTGAGTGATCTCTCCCTGCCTTATCTTGACCCATGACGCTTTAACTATGTTTTCTCTCCCTCATCTAGATAAGAAGGTGAGTTAGAGAGTGGCTTTGCTGAGAAGCTGGTGTCCAGATGGGGTCAACACACCTCAGTCCTTTTTGGCCCCCACTGCGTTACTCTTGCTGAAACCAGAGATGTCTGACGTCTTCAGTGTGTATTTTCTACCCACCTTGATAGTAAATATTGTGTAGTTGAAGTCTCTTTGCCTGTTCCAGCTCCCAGCTGGCTTAAAGTCCTGGATCACTTGTAGTTCCTTCTGTAAATAATTTGTTGCAATTGTAGATTCCTGAGCTAGACAGCTTGAGCCTGAGTTAATGTTTCCTCTTCTTCCCATGTATGTTGGTGAAGAAAAAACAAACAAACAAACAAAAAAACCACACAAAAAACCCAACAAGCAAACAACCACACCAAAAAACCCAAAACAACAACAACAAACAAAACAACAACAACAAAAAAACCCCAAAAACCACAAAACACACACACAAAAAACCCCACCAAAAGACCCCAAAAACCAAACTGTGCTAGTGTTTCCTGAGGTTCCTGAATAAATACAGGCACTAGCTTCTAGAGATCAGGTGTCTCAAACACTATAATCTTGAAACACACCTTCCAAGGTTCATTCCTCTGCAGGTAGCAGTTCCCTGGAGTGCTGGTAGGAGAGGATGCCAGCATCTGCTAAGCCTCTGGAAGTCAGGTAGAGTTGGACAAAAGTCTTCAGAAGTGTATTAATTAGCTAGACAAGAGGAGAATGGAAAGAATGAGGTAGTCTTGGTAAGCATCTATATTGTAATCCAGTTTTCTTGGACTTTTCTAGGAAAATCCAATGAAGATATTAATATATCTTCACCAGAATGAATGGGCAGAATGGGTTCAAATTCAAAGCCAGTAAGTTTAGATTGAATACTAGGAAAATTTCTTTACTGTGGGGGTGGTGGGGCACTCTAACAGGCTGCCTGGGGAAGTTACAGATGTCCGATCCCTTGGGATGCTCAAGGCCACGTTGGATGGGACTCTGAGCAGCCTGGTCTAGTGGAAAGTATCCTGGCCCACAGAAGGAGGGTTGGAACAAGATGATCTTTGAGGTCCACTTCCAACCCAAATCATGGTATGATCTGTAGAAGGGATTAGAGGTTGTGACTGAGCTGTCTTGTGTTGATTATTCTGGCAGGAAAATTGAGCTCTGATAGTAAAGTGTAGTTGTCTGAATGTCATTCTTATCAGAGCATGAAAAAAGGGCAAAGGACCTCACCTCTGGAGCACCTCTTAAATGTTCTTCTGCTCTGGAAGTTTCATATATTTCTGACCTCTTTCTAACATTCCATCAGTGAGTGTGGATTGCTTACCATGAAGACCACAACAAAGGCCCCCAGATCTTTAACTAATTTAAACAATTTGTTCTTTTTCTCTTGCGTCTCAGTGTGTTTATTCCACATCTTCTGTCCTCTATCACCTGTAGCGTGTTGTGCTGTCTTATGCACATAGTCTGAAAAGACTTTACAGAGTCACAGAATTAACTGGGTCGGAGAAGACCTTTGGGATCATTGAGTCCAACCTATGACTAACACCACTTTGTCAACTAGACTGTGGCACTAAGTGTCACACCATGTCTTGTTTGTTAAACACCTCCAAGGAGAGGGACTCCATTTCTTTTTGGCCACTCCAGTCTATTTGGCTACAATTCCACTTCATACAATCTTTTGGTTTGATATAGCAATTTCCATGGCCTTATCCAGTGTATAATGCATATTGTTATATTTTCTGAAAATCAGTGTAATGTTATGTATGAATGGAGGATGCATTGACCCTTGTAGAAACTTTCTAAGTGAACACAATGTTAGATTTGAGTCTACTGTAACTGTATTTTGTTTCAGCTCCATGTAGAAGTTGATTGGGGTAGGGCTTCTGTTGGAGTAAAGATGCAAAGGGGACTCCAAAGGAAGGGACAAACTGCTGGAAAACACACGAGAAGACCCACAAGAACTTTTTTTTGTCTGAGTTATGGCCCTAAGGCTCATCCCATTCCTAGGATTTGTTTTAGAAATGAAATCCATGTTGGAAGTCCAGGTTGATTTGGGTTGTAAAGGGGCCATTTTTGCCTTCTGTTCTCAGTCATCGCTAATGTCTCTTCTGAAAATAATTTTCTTGTCTTGGGCCCGTTTCCCCCTCTTGGCTACATACATTTTCATGTTTGGAATAAAATTTTCTGCTTCGTGTTTTAATTCAGTCTGTCCTTGATATTAGCCATCTTTCATTGGCTTTTGCTATCAGCTGTGTAGCAGGTCCCTCATTTCTTCACCCTTCCTAGCTTTTGTGTTGAGATTGATTTAAGTGTTCTATGGTGCTTATAGGGAGAGATAGCGGGATTAGAGAGAGATTCTGGGTCAGCTGTGAAAGGACTGTTGCAGTGTGATACAAGTATATTTCAGAACTGAAACTTCATCTTTTTGACAGGAGAGGGAGGCTGTGTGCAAGGAAAGACTGTAGGTTGTTGTTTCTGCATTACTGAGAAGGAAGGTATTTTTCTGGAACAGTTCTTTTCCCCGGATCATTGCTAGTTCAGTTGGGCTTTTGGGAGGCGTAACTCTCTTTGGATTTTCTTTCTCTTTGCTTTTGTGGTGGGGAATGTATGTGCAAATGAGTCTGGATTTTTGTGGGGGAAGTTCTGAATGGTTTTTGTTTGGTTTTGTTTCCTGAGGGGTTTTTTGTTTGTCTTTTGTTGTTTTTTTCCCGTCTTCCTGCTCTCCCATTATTTTATTTGCAGTGCTTTACACCACCTGGTGAGCCTGCAGAAGCTGTGTTAGGTATTGCCTGGGGACTCTCCTTTGCAAGCTATTTCTGACAGAGAGCAATGCCAGTCAGATCCATTTCTTCACATTCAGTTTTGTCTCGTCATGCTTCCCCTAGAGAGGACAAAGAAAATTTAATTACACGAGACTTTATAACCACCTTTTTTTTAGTTTTGAAATCTGCCTTGAAGAGCCAATGCATATTTATCACTGAAGGCATAATACTCTGAATAAATATTCTTTCCAGAGTTATATCCCCATTCTGTGTGTTTTAACCCTGCAGCTGGAGAGGGGGCAGTGTTAATTTGAATGACAGAAAGTGCTCAGACAGAGCCTGTTCAGAAGTGATATGACAGTTATTTGATTCACCCCTGGACAAAATGCTGATAAATGATCCATTTGCTTTTATGTCATAACCAGCAGGGGCTCTGTGGTGTTAATGAATTCATTGCTTCAGAAAACAGTGGCAGAGCAGGTATTCTGCCTCAACCTTTTCAGCTCTCATTTTAGCTATTGGGGATTTAAATTTTAAAAAGATGAAGTACTGTCCATGGGCCCATACTTGTTCACTGCTCTCTGTACGTGAAGGTGCATCATTTTCACAGCTTCCAAATGGATGGGCTCGGATGGGCACTCTCTTTGCTGGGTAGGAAACTGGTTCTGGCTGAGCCCAGAGGATGCTGGTGAATGTGATACATCCAGGTGGTGGCTGGTCAAAGTGATATTTCCCAGGGGTCAGTATCTGGACCAACCCTGTCTAATACCTTTATCAGTGATCTGGATGAGGGGATCAAGTGCTTCCTGTCAGTTTGCAACAAGTTAGGACCAAAGTGGAAGTGTTGATCTGCTGGAGGGTAGGAAGGCTCCCCAGAGGACACTGGATGGGCTGGACAGGACTGATGGGCCAAGAACAATTGTGTGAGGTTCCACAAGGTCAAGTGCTGAGTCCTGCACCTTGGTCTCAACAACCCCTCAGTAATTGAATGCTGAAGGCTGGAAATCTACCCAATGGAAAAAGACGTGGGGTGCTGGTCAACAGCGGCTGAACATGAGCCAGTGTGTGCCCAAGTGCCCAAGAAGGCCAGTGGCATCCTGGCTTGTACAAACAGCAGTGTGGCCAGCAGGACCAGGGCAGCGATTGTCCCCATGTGCTCAACACTGGTGATGCCACACCTCAGACCCTGTGCTCAGTTTTGGGCCCCTCACTGCAGGAAAGACCCCGAGGTGCTGGAGCAAGTCCAGAGAAGGGCAATGAAGGTGGTGGAGGGTCTGCAGCACAAGTCTTATGAGGAGCAGCTGAGGGAGCTGGGGCTGTTTAGCCTGGAGAAAAGGAGGCTCAGGGGAGACCTTATCAGTCTCTACAACTGCCTGAAAGTAGGCTGTAGCCAGATGGGGGTCAATGTAGCAAGTATAAAACAAGAGGAAATGTCCTCAAATTGTGTGAGAGGACGTTTAAATGGGAAATTGAGAAAAAATTCTTCCCTGAAAGAAGAACTTTCCCTGAAAGTTGTCAAGTCCTGGAACAGACAGTCCAGGGAAGTGGTTTATTCACCATCCTTGGGGATATTTAAAAGACATGTTGATGTGGCCCTTAGGGGCATGGTTAATGGTGGACTTGGCAGGGCTGGGTTAATGATTGAGCTTGATGGTTTTAAAGCACATTTGCACACTAAAGGATTCCATGCAATGTACCTTTCTGAAAGCAGGTGCTCTACTTGAGTTTCAAAAAGATTTTAGGTATTCAGCATGCTTTTTTGAAATTGTCGTTAGGTATGTTCCTAAAGTGAGCTTGAGTGTTATAAGTGTATGTATGCATTATATAGATATATATGAATATTGCCATTATGTAGTTAAAAGATTATAACAAAAGTGAAATTTTGTTTAAAGAAAACTGTGCATAGTTTAAATTGGGCTGACACCTAGTGGTGGGAATACTTCTACTACAGTAGTAAATGGTCTGTAGATCCTTTGGTTCTGTGAGTAGTTTGAGTTAAACAAAGATGGCTTGAAACTATGCTTTTCTTAGAGAAGGCCGGAGAAGACCTGTTTTCCTCAAAAGAAGGGCTGTCCCTGGAGTTCCTGACCTTTATCTTTCCTGAAAATCATCTTCCCTCTGCCTGCTTTTCCCCTCTCATCATCCTTTGCAGTATACTCCATTGCTGTATACTCTATATGGTCTATATGTTAACAGAGCAGATGAGTACTCCAAAGCCCAAGTAAGCTTTCCTGCTGTTTCCTGCTGAGTAGCTGATGATGCACTTCGTGGTTCTAAATTAGAAACTGAAGGAAATGTTCAGGATGTTTTCTGCCAGTATCCAGCTGATTAAACAGCTTCTGTTAAAGGGACAAAGCTTTCATTTCATAGAATCGTGGAACTGTTTGGGTTGAAAGGAACCTTAAACACCATCAAGTTCTAACCCTCCAGCCATGGGCAGGGACACCTTCTACTAGACCATGTTGCTCAGGGCTCCATCCAACTTGCACACTTCCAGGGACGGGGAATCCACAGCTTATTGGGGCAACCTGCTCCAGTGCCTCCTCACCATCCTCACAGTAAAGAATTTCTTCCTAATGTTTAATCTAAACCTGCCCACTTTCAGTTTGAAACCATTCCCCCTTGTTCTGTCACTACCTGCTCTTGTAAAAAGTCCCTACACTCCGGTAGAATCCCTTCCAGTTGTTCTTTGCATCTCTGGCCAAGTCTAGCTCCAACTTCACTTTGGCCTTCTGCCCCTATTCCTGTGAAACTGGACAGCATCCTTATACTCTCCCCAGGTTACCCACTCTTGCTTCCCTTGCCTGTGCACATACTTCTTGCCCTTTAACTTCACCAGCAGGTCCAGACTCAGGGATTCCCATCTTCTGCCTTCCTTGCCAAATTTCTTGTCTGGGGATCACTAATTTGTGTGCTCCATGAAGATGTCCTTAAAAATTTGCCAGCTCTGTTCTGTCCCCTTGTCCCTGAAGAAAGTTTCCCAGGGGATTGTATTAACGAGTTCCTTGAGGAGCTAGTGTTTACTTTCCTGGAGATGATCAGACCTTTAAGGGGGAAAAAACCCCTCAAATGAAAAATTATGAAGTGGACTTGTGGGTGGTCTCTAAGGAGGTGTAATAGAAAGCCTGACTTTCTGGATCACTGGCTTCAAGGCTGTGTTAAAGAGAGCTGCGAGGAGGAGGGTTAGGGGCCACAGGTATGTAGCACTTGGCCGTGACAGCTAGAAAAGTGATGCAGGTTTAAAAAGGAGATTCCCACAGTGTCCTGGTTGCGGGGGGAGGTGAATTTTTCCAGGGGGATGTGGGCAGGCCAATTAGTGATGGGCAGGCCAATCAGTAATCAGCTTTTCTGCTGGCACCTAGATTGGTCACTCGGAGGTTTGGCCACGCCTCTGGGGACACAAAGAGTTAAAAGCAGGACTCCAGGGGAGTTGGGGTTCTTTTGGGTTCTGGTTTCAGCAGTGGAAACATCTCCTCTCTCCTGCTCAGCTTTGGGCTGAGTGGGGGAGGGGAGCCACGTGGCTGGGCTCAGGACAACCACGCGGTGGAACTAAAGTAAGCTGGGGCCCCCGGGGGAGAAGAGAGGGGACAGGACTGGAACTGAGCTGCCCCAGCCAGGATGGAGGAGTGGAAAACTGTGGAAGTGCCTTCTGTGTGTGCTCACCCCCCTCCCCCCAAACTCCGGGAGAAGGTGCCCAGCCACGTGGGGGTTGCCGAGCCTGGGAGTGCCTGAGCCTGCATCCTGCCGGGAGCTAGAAACTGTTAACCCTTGTGTAGCAGAAAGAAACTTTTCTTAGACATTGATTTTCATGACTGGTAGTTTAGAGGAGAGAGAGGGAAGCGGCCTGGGACCGAGATGATAAAGCACGATTAGAAGGAACCTGATGGGCAAAGAATGAGAGGAGTAGCTTTCTGAGCTGGACTTTCCTTGCATAATGTTAGCCATGGACTGAGCTTAAGTCTCTTTTTGAACATAAACTGCATTTTGGGTGGATACAGCTGCCCTGCTTTTGCTACAGTGACTGGCACTTGAAGAGTGGAGCGAGCAGAGAAAAGAGGGGGAGGGTGAGGTGGCGCCCTCTGCCCTCAGGGGAGACCTGCTCTCCGAACCCCGGCCCCTGGGTAAAAAGGGGAGAGCTCAGCATGCAAGTATCCTTAAAAGAGCCCTGTATGCAGCTTCAGCCTATAGACAGCGGTGAGAGCGCTGGACATAGGAAAAAGAGAGTGTCACCCTGGCAGACTTCTCCGGGCGGTGCCACGGGTGACATGGGAACACATAAGGGGTGGACCCGTGTTTTCTGAGGAACAGTCTGTGGTGCGAGAGAGACTCCTCTCTCCCTTGCTAAACTGAAGATTGGTGGTTTTTTTCAGTGGTGATTGTTTGATTTAAAACCCAAAGGTTTGGTCTGTGAAGAGTAATGTGTGGGGGGTGAAAAATGGGGGAAGAGAAGAAATGTTCTGAGAAGTTTTTATTTCTGTCTCTGTGTGTGTTTAAGAGTTTTCTGTCTCTGTTCTTATGTAATGTAATAAAGTTTTGGGTTTTTTTTTGTTTTCAAGATTTAAGCCTGCTCTGCTCTGTTCCTGATCACATCCCACAGTAGTTGTTAGAAAAAAAACATATATTCATGAGTGCATTAACATCTAGCCAGTGCTAACCCATGACACACAGCTGAGGATAAAACAGCACTGACTGCTTGAAAAAAAGAGTATGAAACAATCATCACTGTCAGAGTGGCTGAAATATATGGGCCTTGGATATAATAGGATATAATAAGGCCATTTGTTTATGCAATATGGTGAAGTTCAGAATGTTAGGTCTACTAGAAGGTACTGCCTCTACCCATGCTACTTCCTTATAGCATAGATACTGCAATGCATACAGAAGTGAATTTGCTCACCAGATAGAGGCCAGCACTGTGTCTGACCTGGGTAGCACTGCTATCTTGGGATTATTTTGCTTCTTACTTATTTAATTTTAAATTATTTTCTTAATAACTGTAGCTATTACTATACAGCACCAGTGGGTTTACAGGGCCGTGTATGATGCATTTAGCCTGCGTCTAGGGTTTTGCATACTTTTCTAATTTAATTTTTATGGGTCTCTTTAATTGTACCATAATGTTTATCAGTCATCAGCTTTTATAAAGAGTACAAATAAAGATGGTAATGCAAATGAGTGTAAATCCCTGAAGCAGAATTCAGGAATGTGGCACCAAGGTAAATCATAATCCAGCAATATAATTTTTCCCCTCTCTGTCTATTCAGTTATTAGTGGATTGAACACATTGGTTTTAGTAAGGAAGAAGTTTGTTGGCTCTTATATGGACAGTTATTCATATGGCTTAATTATTTACTTTGGCAATTTATAGAAAAAAATTCTTACTGGGTTTGCCAGTGATAAGATAAAAAACTTTCTAATTCCTACAAACCATTTTAGATTTACTAGATGTTTTTAGCTCTTTCAGATATTGCATTGTTGTCCAGTACATGTTTTTGCGGTGGTTATAAATCAAAGTAAATTTCTTTATAAGAAATAAGGTAAGACTTCAGGGTGACCTAATTGCAGCCTTGTGGTACCTGAGAGGAACTTACAAAAAAGTTGGAGAGAGATTTTTTAAGAGTATTTGGTGCCAAGGCAAGGGGAGATGGCTTAAAACTGAAAGAAAGCATATATTTAAATTAGATATTTGGAGGAATTTTTTTACTGTGAGTGTGGTGAGGCACCGAAACAGGTTACCCAGAGAAGCTGTGGCTGCCCCATCCCTGGAAATGTTCAGGGCCAGGTTGGATGGGGCTCTGCACAACCTGATCTAGTGGAAAGTGTACCTATCTACAGAAGGGAGGTTGGAATTAGATGGTCTTTAAGGTCCCTTTCTGACCCAAGACATTCTTTGATTTCATGATTCTTTACAACAGCCTATTTCATTAGTCTGAATGTAAAAAATGTTCTAAGCAGCACTCACTGGATTTGCAAGTAGCTAAAATGATTGACAATTAGAAAGTCAGACAATCAGTGTTCCTATGTCTGTCCAAGTGTTCTGGTGCTGTATCAAGTAACTTATACATGATAGCTGAGCTATCCCATAGCAGGTCCTAGCTTGCCACTGGTAATAGCATAAAACTTCCCATTCCCTTTACCAAGAGGACATTTTCTGAATTAGTTGCTTATCTAGATATTGCCTTTTTCAAACTAGAAAAAAATCCAATCTACTAACATTCTCAAAGTAACATAAAGGAATACTAGTTGGTAATTAGCTCTTAATTAGCCAAGTACTTTTCTTAAAATATTAAATTTGGTTTAGCCTTTGTCAGCAATGACAGTGGTAACGCCTGTCCTCATTAATTCCTCAGTTAAAGTAGCAGGATTAGTGTTAACGTCATTAATTTTCTTGATAGAGTGAGAATTTAAGTGCTTTAAACTTGTTTCTTGTCACTGCAAGAGACTTCTAATCAATATTTTCTCTTCCTAATTGGAACAGCTTCAGTACCAATAAGTTTTACTGCATGAATCTTTTGACAAATTGTATCAAACCTACTGTATCAAACACAGGAATTATTTTTGCAAGGTTTTGTGTACCAGCATGCTGCTCAGATTAAGCACTATCATTATTCTAATTTCACAGTAATTCTTATTTTCTATCACCAGTAGCAAATCGAGAGTGAAGCAAATAACAGGACTGGAAGGGAATAATGCTCTGGTTTAACCCCAGTTCATAGTTTTCCAAGGATATGTTAGCATGCCTCTTTTCTTCAAAGAAAGACTCTGCATATCCTCAGTCCAACTTCCAGCACATTCTCCTGTCTTTGTTCTCCTCTCCTATTCTTGTCTCTTAGAGGACTCTTCTTATTCCCTAAGACATTTCTTGACTTTGGCATGTTTGTTTCCTGTGGTCCTTCACCAGACTGCTGCAGGCACAAGTGGTGCCTGCCCCAGTGCCAGGACTTGTACCAGGCATCCCTGTGGCAAGAAGGTCAAGCCCTACTGCCACATCTGCCTGCAGCATCAGTCCCCTCCCTCTTCCTGCTTGGCCAGATGCTTGCCATCTCTGTTGCTACTCCTAATAGTGATTGTCTTGGATCTTCCACCATGCTGATGCAAAAAAAAAATATTGTGGCACTGTCAAATACTGTGATATAGCATTATTAAACTGATTTGAAAAACATTAAGGCGTATAAACTTCCTAATGGTACAATTCCATCTACTGTGTGTAAATGATTGCAGTATTGAAATTACATTGCAGTTGCTAGAAAACTACTTCAATCACTTCACTAAATGCATTGCTGTGTGAACAGTATATTGTAATACTCAGCACGCTGTCACTGACACTGAGCATGTAAACACAGCACAATTATGTAGTTCCTGTACTTGTGGTGATAGACTACAAAGTCTGTTTACTCTGGCTGTTCTTATCTTAGCAGTAAGATAAAAACCATGAGCCACAACAAAGTCAGTCAGATATCTCAGCTAATGCTTATTGCAAGGGTGCCAACTCCTCCATGCTTTTACCTCTTTCCAAAGAAGGTATGTGTATCCAAGTGCTTGTGAGAAAGACAACTGAGCTTTTGGCACCAAGGGTGTAACACCCAGTAGCACAGCTGCTTGCTGTAATGTGCATTTATCTTGCTCTGTTGGTAATAGTGGCTGTGGTGGGCTTTCTGGCAGGCTTACTACCACATCCGTGGGTGACATTCCAGCTCTGGAAATGAAAGGGTACAATTTAATTTCTTTTCCTTGCAGCCTGTTAACAAGAGTACAAAGTCCTTACTATTTTACTCAGTATTGCCAGTGTAATTAAGCCTCTCTCAGAATTGATTTGGCATTCACTTCAGCCATTGAACAGCCCTCTAAGTCATATCAGGGACTGGTTACCTACAGCAGTAGTGGGTCTGTCCACCAGCTTCCAGTAGGACCTGCTAGAAAGGGAACTGTGCAATAGGTTCTGCAAGACCACAGGAACAAAACAATTATTTGGAATAAATGAGTGGTCCTTTTTCAGTCATGCTGTTAAAGGAGAAAAAATTTAGCCAGATGATCGCTATGGAAAAATATGAATTTAAATAAGCTTTGTCCCAGATGAGTTCCTGAATAGAAAGGAAAATGAGGCCTTCACATGTGTTGGTTATTGCCCTGTCCACCTCAGCAGTGACACCTCAGGAATGACTGTTCCCAAGCCACTGCTCAAATCCTGGCCCACATGATGTGTGTGGATGGCTGACAACGAGGTGTGAGGACCAAAGAAATTTGGCACCGTGGAAACTCAGAGGCTTTACTTTGAGGAGAGGGAGGCAGGCCTGACTGGGAGGATGTGATTCCTTTCAGAGCATGGTCAAGTTGAGGGCCTGACACAGAGGCCATGTCACCCTTTCCAGTGCTGAGCCTCAATAGCAGCAGAAGGCCTTAGACCAATGGCCATGCACAACTGAATGTTGCTGCATCTGCTTGCAGTTAAACAGCAGGGAAAGGCATCTGACCATCCTTCCTGGTGTGTTAGTAGCTCACTGTTCCTTTTCTTCTGTGTGATGCTGGTTTAGACTGCACTACCGGCCTTTAAAGTTCCCCTGCTATGGTTGCAAACTGGCTTTGCTGCAAAGTAATGGGTAAGGCCCTTTTCAGTTTGCTAAGTTGGTGACTCAAGAAGGAAAGGATGAATATAGAATGCCTTAGAGTATGATGTTGAGATGTGTCAGAGCTTGGGAAGCCACAAGTCTATTGGCACAGACATGGTGATGTGATATTAGCAAGATCTTGTCCATGCATCTGAAAAGCAATCCCTGCTATTATCTTACCCCAATCACTCTGGGGTTTCATTCTAGACCGAGCCACTTGAATTTCTGGGGTATTTAATATGTAGATGAGGTGTCTGGCTGTTCCCAGGCTTGCTTCTTAGGATTATTTTGTAACATGAACATAGCTTGTAAGGACTTTCTTCTGTTACCTTTGGGAGAATGGTTTAATCAGTTGGGGGTTCTTGCAATTGTATGCCAAGTGACACTTGCCTGCTGCTGGTTCAGAAAGTTTGCACCTGCTCATGTGAGAATCTCATGTGTTTTATTCAGGGTGAATGAGGTTGTGAGTGGCAAAGCACATTGCAGCTATTTTTCTTTCCTTCCCCTAAAAACTAGGAGGAAAGCAGAGCTATTCCTTTCTGTTCCCCTTATCCCCCAAAAGAGCAAGTCTGTATTTGATCTATTTTCTTTTTTTCCTTTCTTTCCCTAATGCACAAAACTAGATCATGAAATCCATCTGTAGACCGCTTGGCAAATTTCTTTGGACTTGCTTGAAGAATCAGTCACAGTTTTGATGTAGTCAGTGTCTTTAAACACCCCTGGTTTTAGAAGGTATGTGTTGGTATAGACAGATGCAGTGTTGCTTTCTCGTGGATAGCCAGCTAATAGGACCACGCAACACAAACCAGCAGGTAATTTCTGAGTTGCAAGTACTGTTTAACAGTATCATTTGAGCTGGTTTTGTCTGCAGTGTGCAATAGACTAATACTAAGGACTCACAGACTTCTGTTACTATTCAAAGCATGGTGATTTCCCTGAAGAGTTTCTAGGTGGGTATTTGGTCTTTGTGTTTAACAGTTTCAGGAGGTCTGGCATCCTCCTCCCTCTATAGTAAAAAGTGAGATTTGGTTCCTGCAAATATACTCTGCAATAAGACTTTCAATTTCTTTTATAACATTTTGTAATCAATGAAGTGGGACTTACTGTTGATGTATGGCCCCAGCCTTTTGATGAATACTGTCCTGACATGTCTATTGCAAAGCTAAAATTAGGCCATATTTAGATGCATGATTTTAGAGTATAGTGACAGGAGGGAATTCCTGGGTTGTCAGTATATTGGCCAATAGGTTTTACTTTCCATAAGATAAACCTTCATAAATACTCTCAGATAATAACTCTTTTTTTTCTGAATAATTTAGTCCCAACAAAATTTATCTGGTGCTGGAAAGAATCTTATTGACAGCAGCCACCTCACCATAATCCTCTTCTCTCACTGCAAAAGTTCTCTTTTCTCAGTTATGGCTCATTTGAAAAGCCCAAGTCTCAAACATATCCATTCTATTAAAAGAGGTAAGTCCCAAACTCCAGCTGGATAATCTCATCCTTTATTTGTAGATTAAAATTTCTTGGTCTTTCATTAATTATTTGCATTTAATTTCTGATCTCTCAGGATTCATGCACAGTAGGGCTCATGTCCAGTCCATGTGCAAAACAGTCTTGTTTCATGAAAAACTGGGACAAAATGGACATGAGCAAAATTTTGAACCTAATTGCTAAATATGAATTATTATTGCTAGGACTATTTTTAAAGTATCAGTGAAGCAAAAACAGTTCAAGTTTTATAAGCTATTAAAATATTTATGAAAATCACTGAACAGAAAAAATTCCTGTTTTATCTAACTTCATGTGTATTAGTGGCTGACAAATTTCAATAAGTCTTAATCTCCACTTATGTTATATTCAAGACTTAGTATTGCTTCTTAATTCTGTGTGGTTTTGTGCCAGTCACTTGAATTGCAGGGTCAGCAGCCAGGCAACAATATCCAACATCCTGATCCAGTCTGGCTGACTGGCATAGCTTTTCAGTCTGTCAGAGGTTTGCAGATATATTGCATTGTCTTTAAGTTATGAATTTTTAGTTGGAAAACTGTTTTGCTCATTTTTTGTCATGTATTAAATTAAATCCTTGTTTTGTGCAGCTCCTTGCAGTTGTATTTTGCTAACCTTTTCCCACAAAACAGTGAATGTACGATGTCAATGGATTTGCAATCATTGAGAAGTCTTTGAGGCTGAGAGTTCATTTTAATACTCACAAGCTGAAATTATTTCACTCTTATTACAAATATATTTCTTCATATTACTGTATTGCTTGCTGCACTGAAATAATGTTAAAAATCCTTGTACTGCTACTATACCTTTACTTTTCTGCCTTTGATCACATTGGTTACAAATGGCTGTAGATGTCTTATTCTTATTTGATCAATTGTGCTTTGATTTAGTCTTTTTATAGGTAAAAAATTGTGCTTTGAGCTGTTTTGAAGTATGTGCACTGGAAGATTTTGGATTTAACCATTTTTGGCATATCCTATTTTCTGCCTGTCTGGAGATTTTTCAAGGTTTTTACTGTACAATTAATCAGATTTTGACTTGGGACGGAGTCATAAAGAGAGACTGTGAAGCACTTTGGATCACAGTCAACTCCTCCAAAATATCTGTTACAGAGTTAGTTTAATTTAAGAAACTGTAATTAGCCATCTTTTTCGTTGTTCCACCACAAACTGAATTTTTTGAAAACCAAGCATATAGGACAAAATATTTGTGGTGGAACATAGACTACAGAAATATCCAAATCTGGACCATGGCACATGTAAATATTGATCATTTTCCTCTGCCAAAGGCCTTTCAGAAGTCAGGGTAGATACATAAATTGCTTTTCACTTGTCCATTGATCCAGTCATTCCACTGTAGAAGGCCAGGTTTGTTAGTCAGACACTGTTTGCCCTTTATGAAGTCAGAAATCACAGAAAACAAATATGCTCTAACTTGCTAGGATTAAATAAATATACAAAACATCTCTTTGCTGCAATGAAACTTAGCAGAGCACCAGTTGTATGTATGACTGGTGGGCTGTGGAGTAACAGTCTGGATTGTCCAAATCTCTATAACAATCATAGAAATACTAAATCTAGTCATTATCACAAATTAAAAAAAAAAAGGTAATACAGTCAATATTCAAGTATAAGGTTTTTCAAGACTAGGGCTGCAAGAAGTGTTTAATAGGATATCTATGATGTAGATGTTACATTAGCATTGCTTGTCATTAGCAGTGATTTGACATTAGCATTGTTTCTGTCAGATTGCTTTTCTTTAGGAATTTAAAAAAACAAGCATATAAAGTCTGGTTTTGATGCCAAAATTATTACTGTTGCTTCCTCTTTGTTCGCTGATTGAAAAATTCACAGATAAGACTTAAATATGCCATATTAGCATATCCATATTATCCTCTTAGTGCAGGGAGGGTTAACAAAATGTTTGTGCAATTCATTCTCATTCATCAGCCTCATTACACTTGCTGCAATAATTTCTGTATTTAGCCTTGTATTTATTATTCAATCTTGGATTGTTTTTTCCCCTTCCTTTCTAAACATTAGAGGCAAACCTAAAGTTTTATTTTAAGCATGGTTCTGTTTTGAGATCTTAATTTTCTATTCTACTTCTTGTATTAGACCTGAAAGTGTCTATTAGGGCAAAAGTGCTCACTGTGCACACTGCTTGCAGGAGTTGCTGAAAAGAATCAGAATATTGCTTTGTGAGATTGCTACATAAATATGTTGAACTATCTTTAGCAAATTAAAATCATTGTTTATTTGCAAGAGCTTCCAAGCACCATATATTTGCTGACAGGTCTGCATTTCCTGCTGATGAATAAATCTTTGAATAACATGAGCCTGTTTTGGAGATAGTTACCATGAAAATCTAGTGACTGTTGCCATTCCATGCTAACAATGATACTTTACAGGCTTCAGTTGCTCTGGCAAACAGTGGAAGCATAAAACTGATGAAGGTGGCGGTCTGAAAATAAAAGAAATGTGTAAATTTTGTGAGAGGGGCTTCTCTTCTGGAGTCAGAATAAGCAAAATTTGAGTGGTTACCAAATTCTAAGCAAACCTAATACTGCTACAGACCAAAGTAAGCCAGCATTTTTGTGAGTGGAACATGCCTGTGTGCTGTGGTATAGTCAGGGAGGTTTTATGAATGTCTTCAAAAAATCTGAAGCCTTTCTGTTTTCTTGTTTATAAAAGTAAGTAATTGGTCTATTATGTGATATATTTGCTGATTAAAAAAGACTGTAATATTTTTTTTCTACACAGAGGACAAAAAAATTCGCTTGGACTTTGTATGTTCGTATTTTATTATACACACAGTCAAAAAGTCATTGCATAGTTCAGCTGTAACTTGTTTCTATGGTCTTGAACACCAACACTGTGGCTATGACTTATCTCATGAATAGTTAAATTCTGTGGATGCTACTTGTTCCTCTCTTTGCAGCTGCTGTTTCTGTCCTAAGAGTCCTTTTCACTGTCTTGTGTAGAAATGCTGCACTTCCCAGGCTTATTCACAGCTCCAAAGCCATCATGCTGCATTGCAAAGCTTGGATGCAATTAACATCATCCTCTCTCAGCAACATCCTCTGCTCATGTTTTTTTCTGTATTGAACTGCTCATCACTAAATGGATATATTGCTGTATAAAGCCATGGTGTACTGACATATTGAACACTTTATAATTTGTCCTGTTGTCTCAAGAAGAATATAGTGAAACTGGAAATGTCCTGTCTAATATGTGGCTGATTTTTGTGAGCAAGGAATTGAATGATTTCTGTATGGTGGACAGTCTGCTGAATCCTCATGCAGGCTCTTTGGTATCAAAGAGAGAACTGGGTTATGCATGTGTGAAGCTGTGACTGCTGGCACAAACTGCATAGGGAACTTTTTCCACTCTCATTCTGTGCAGGAGTTAGTGACTGTCAAAGCCACCTAGCCCAGGGTAGGATGCAAAATATAATTCATCATAGCATGCTCTTCAGCTGTGGAACTGGTCATCACAGGACATTGTGGAAGCTAAAGATTTACATGTGTTCCAAAAACGATTGGATTAATTCATAGAAGAAAAATATCTCAATTACTATTAAGTACAAAGATTAACTTTTGACTCAGGATGTCCCTGAGATGATGGTTCCTGGATGCAGTGCTGAAGCTTGCACTGCTCAGATCAAACCTCACCATCTGGCAGGTCTGTTCTTACTCATTTGTGTGGTTCTGTAATCTAACACCCAGGGCTCTACTGTGCAAATGCTGGGGAGAAATTTGTCCTGAAATGTCAGTGCGGCTGAACAAATGAAAGGTATCATCACAATGAGAAAAAGTCCCAATGGCTCAGTGAAATTGAGGGAAAGCAATAAATATCACAGAATGGTTGAGATTGGAAGGGACCTCTGGAAGTCTTCGGATCCATCTGCCTGTTCAAGCAGGGCCACTTTGAGCTGGTTGCCCAGCACTAATGACCCTGCATCCAAGGAGGGAGACTCACCTCTCCAGGCAACCTGTACCAGTGCTCAGTCATCTTCATAGTGCAAAAGTGTTTCCTGATGTTCAAACAGTGTCACCTGTATTTCAGTTTGTGATCCTTGCCTCTCGTCCTGTCAATGGGCACATCTTGAAAGAGTTTGACTCTGTCCCCTTTTCACACTCCTTTCGGGTCATTTTCTGAAAGCTGCTTTCTTAGTTGGATGTCCTCTGTTGTCCTGGTGCATGTTCTTCTCCAACTGCAGGACTTTGCACCTCCTATTCAACTTCCTGGGGTTCCTGCTGGCCTTTTTCTCCAGCCTGTTTAGCTCCCTTGGGATGGCAGCATGGCTCTCTGGCCCCTGCTCTCAGTTTTGCGTCATTTGCAAACTGGCTGAGCGTACACACTCTGCACCACCACCTAATGAAGGTGGTAAACAGGATTAAACCTAGTATTGACCCCTGGGGTACATTGCCAGTTACTGGCTTCCAGCTTTACTTCGTGCCACTGGTCACCACCCTCTGGGCCTGGCCATTCCGTCAGTTTTTGGTCCACCTCCCTGTCTGCTCATCCAGCCTATACTTCAGCAGTTTCCTTGTGAGAATCTTCTGGCAGACAGTGTTGGAAAGCCTTACTAAAGCCTTACTAAGTATCCATTGCTCCATCCTTTTCTACCAGGATAGTGATTTCATCATAGAAGGTTATCAAGTTTGTCAAGCATGACCTGCACTCAGTGAATTCATGCTGACTCTTCCATATGATTCTTGTCTTTCATGTGCTTAGAAATGGTTTCCAGGATTAGCTACTTCATCACCTTCCAAGGGATCAAGTTGAGTCTGACTGGCCTGTAGTCCCCTGGGTCCTCCTTCTTGAAGATAGGATGTCATTTGCTTTTTTCTAGTCTTCAGGCATTCCTCCCAATTTTTGGGGGGAATCAGCGATTACAGAGTAGCGTTACAATGGCATCAGCCAGTTCCCTCAGGGTTATCATCCATCCCCAAGAAGAACTCCATGATATTTGGGCCATCCAATATCTAAAAGGGAAGTCTAGCAGCAGCTCTGTCTTGTAAGTTGAAGTGGGAAAGAAGCAACACTGAAGCAAGTCTAAGAAGTGGGAGATTATTGCTAGTGGTTGAAAATTACTGATACATAACAAATGAGTTCAAGCTGGAGTTGGTAAGTGTGATGCTTATGCTAAAATCACTACTGAAGTTAATAAATAGCATCAAAACCATCAGCAGTTCAGCAGGTAGAGTCCCTGCATGTTGCTGAAAATATGGGTAGTCAATGTAGAAAACTCATTCAATTGGCCTTTTTTAGCTTGATTTGTATGCATGAATTGTGATACTGCCAGCTGCAGCAAGTTTGGCTTCGAAGGACTGCACAGTGACACTCTGGAGGGAACAGCTACCCTCTTCTGCTCATCAACAGAATTCAAGTGCAGCTCTGGACTTAAGAGAAAAGGTTTTCACGCTAGAGTCCTGTCTAAGCTCTTTAATCTTTATTCCCTGCCAAGACCAAACTCAACAGAGTAATCTGTTTGGACAGATGGAGGCAAAGGCTGTCATTTTATACAGTTTCATACTGTTGATATTCTGAGCATTATTCAGTTTGACCTGTCCACAAACAGCTCACTTTATCTTTCCCATGCCTAAATTCTCCTACCTAAAATTCAGTTTTGTGTAACAGCTCTAACACCACAAAGTTATTCTAATTCTCTTCCTCCTGCTCTCGCTCAGTGTCACAAACATCCAATACATCTGCAATATTTCTTAAGAGAAGTCCTGCTTCTTTGCTTTCTCAGCTTTACCTTGTGCTACCACAGATGACAGTTCAGCTGACAAAATAAAAATTTGCATCACCCACTGACTGCGCTAACTCCTGACTTGTGGTAATGGCCATGTTCTTCCAGATGCTGCAAAAACAGATCTACAAGTGTGAAAGCAGTAGGCTGCAAGAATTAGAGTAAATCTGCTGACTCCAAAGTATGTAAGTAAAAGCTTAGTTGCCTGAACAGACTAGCTTCTCCTGTGCATGTATTTTCAGGATTACTGGAGAAGTGTAGCTTGGGAGAGTCTCTGCTGAATATAGTTAAGCTTGAATTTGTAGATATTCACCAGATTAACTACTTTAAGGACTTGTAGCAAAGGGCGAGGAGAATGCTGCTCTGATGCATGACAAGGTGGATGTTAGCAGCTGTTCTGGGGGAATGTTTAGCTTGACAATGATGCTCAAGCTAGTGGAAGCAGAAGCGATGGTCTCTCTGGAGCCTTATCTAGCCAAAGTAGAGGCAGATTAGAAAAACACAGAGATAACATAGAATTGGACAAAATATCCAAATCACTTATGCATGAGAAGATTCCTTCTGGATACTGAAGGTAGATGCAGAGATGAGTTATCTGATACCAAGAAGAAGGTAGAATGCAGAAAGACTGCACTTTTCTGATAGTAGCATTTAGTGATCATCAGCTGGACCCAAGAAAATATTTATGTCTTGGGCTTTTGAACAGATACACTGAGAATAATAGTGCCATTGTGGGCACTGATGCTGGAATTTCATTGCACCTGTAAGCTTCTCTTCAGTGCAGGATGGAATGTCTTAGAGCCCAGCTTTTGAGGTACAGGTGACTGGATTTGTGCTTAGACCCCATCTTTCGAGGCAGAGGTGATTGGATCTGTGCTGTAAATGCCAATAATAGATGCTACAACAACTGGAGAGGGGATTATTTTTCAGAATTAAAGCTGTTGTCTAGGATGACCTGTCCAAACTGCATGGGCAGAGGCTGGCCTCACTGATCTCTTAGCCTGTCTAGGCCGTCTTTTTAAAATTCAGTTTTCTTAAGCACAGATCTGTATAGCAATATCTTCTACTGCTGAATGTAGGCAGAAATATCATCTCCTCAGGACTGCCAGGGTTCTCTGCAGCTTCCATGGCTGCCAAACTGTTACTAATGCCAGCTGCAGAGTTTTTAATCTTCAAGGTACAAATTATATCTGGAGCTAGGCATCTGAAACTGTTTTATTCTCCTTGTGACAACTGTTTCTTTCAGCATTAGAATTGTGTGCAAATGGCTCTCCTCTTCCTGGCACTGACCTTTCAATTTGAAATCATAGAAATTTCCTTTAGGAAACTATTCAAGGGACTGCTGCAGAATTTTTGCCTATTTGGGGAAGCTGACACTCCTGGGACTGGGCCGGTTGGTATTCATCCAGCCCCTTAAGGTTTGCCATCGTGTAGTCAGTTGACAAATGCACACACTGGTCAAAGTATTGAGGTGGTCAAGGCTCGTGGGAGTGCATCAGTGAGGGCTTGTGTGTTTATATTAGAAGGAGACACAGTGTCTGCCAAGCTTTAGTGCGGTATTTGAACCTTGGGTGGTAGGCTGATGTGTCTGTGCCTGGGAAAAGGATCTTTGCTTTACCTTTCTGACCATGGTGTCTCAAGTGCAGCTGCTATGTTCATCTTTCTCAGTGGTCTTTAAGGGTCATGGAACATCCAAGGTTCAAATTACTCAGTCTTCCCCATCCAGCTTGTTCATTGTGGACATGCATAGTTTTTCTTTCTTTTATTAGTGATGGCATAGTGATTATTCTTTTATTAGTGATGGCATAGTTCTGGAGGGCAGTATAGTGTCCTGGGAATTGGGGTGTTAGTGCTAAATAGCAAATGTTAGGCTCCTTGATATCCAGAAAATTGTGGTCCCACTGTTGTTCAACCTGTGTGTGTACATTAGTCTTTCTTATCAGAAACAGAATGGTGATGGTTCAGGTGAGCTGGCTTACCACAGCTGGCTTACCACAGCTTACCACAGTACCATATATCTTAATGGGCAGCTCAGGCCCTTGACATGGAGTAAAACCTATGATGCATGGAGCAATTCTTGTGATCCCATCTGCAGGAAAAAGCCAGGCCCACAAAATGGAAAGAGAAGATGTCAGAGACCCTCTGGAAGAAGTACAAGGAGCAATGCAGCGGATGTAGAGGTAAGGTCAGTGAGAGTAGATGTCATTGTAGAGAGTGCTGCACAAGGGTAGGAGCCATCTTTAGGTGTCTGTTTCTGTGCCCTGAACAAGCAAATGGTGCACACAGTGCACATGGTGTATTGAAGAAGTGTGCAGGTGAGAAGACATCTAAGAACATAGAATAGATACTGAGCACTGCAAGTGCAGAGTGGACATGACCATAGATGTGGTCTGTATGGTGCTCTTTGGTCTGCAAAGAGGAAATTGCTGCTGAGGAGATGTTTGTGGTCATGTAGATGTAGCCTAAGGTAGCTGTAATGCAGTTCTTGGTACGCAACCCCATCCAGCTTAAATATGTGTGTCTAATGAGCTAAAAGCATTATTTAAATGTCTATTTAAAACCAGGTTTCTACAGAGAGTTGCCTTTTACCTCTGGTCATCATAGTGTTCTTCCAAACTGTCTTGGATTATGTAACCAAAAAAAAAAGTGTGTTCTATTTCATCTGTAGAAAGCAGTTGGGGGATGGTTTCTTTTTTTCTTTATCTCTTGTAAATCCAGGGGGGAGCGGGCAGATGCCTTCTGATAATAGACCACCTGTTAAAACCAGGTGGGGCAGTGTTTCTTATCTCTTTCACCACTGTTTACCCTCTAGGGGGAATATCTTCTGTTAATGGGCCATTAAGGCTCACCAATGACACGACACATTCCATCATCCCATTGTGAGATGCTCCACCCAGTGAGGGGGAGCCAACCATTTCTACCAAGATAAAAACTGAGATGTAAGAACACCAAGCAGTTGGTTTTCCACTGGATTCTCAGAGGAGGACCAGACCCATCTCATCAGCACTGGACCCTTTTTTCCTACATGATCATCGCTACTCCCCAGAACAACACCTGTTACTCCAGGAAGACTTATTTGGACTGCTTCCAGCACCCTGACAACAGGGTGTCAGGTCATATCTCAGACTCTGTCAGGGTGTTCTAGGACTTCTGTTTTTTGTTTGTTTGTTTGTTTGTTTGTTTGTTTTGTTTGTGGTTTTGTTTTGTTTTTGTTTTTGTACTACTGCATTTGTATTTTTAATATTCCTAGTAAAAAAACTGTTATTCCAATTCCCAAATTTTAGCTTGAAAGCCCTTAATTTCAAAATTATAGTAATTTAGAGGGAGGAGGTTTACACTCTCCATTCCAAGGAGAGTTCCAACTTTCCCTGACAGGTACCTGTCCTGCCAAACCAAGACATGAATCAGAAAAACTTTGTCTGTAATATATATACATTATTATATATCCACTCAGGGAGTGTTACAAGCCTGGTAGGCCAAGTCACCTGTAGCCATCACCATTCAACTCCTGAAGGGAACAGATAATGTTTGTGTACAGGAGGAACCGTGGTAACAGACATACAGATAAGTATGAACAGAGAAAGACCACAGTAACAAGAAACATTTCTTCTGAAGAAGGTCTTTTTTAGCTCTAGTAATAAAGTTGCATTTCTGTGCTATGGATGTATTTCGAACTTGTTATGCAAAATCTGTGTTAAAAAACCCAATAAACTGGGCCTACTTTAATAGCTATTAGGTGGAAATTAGTGTCTTTTGGGGAACAATTAGAGCTCCTCCTAGTGCCTTTGGAGTAATATTGTAGAGGAGATGTACCAATTACACTCAAAATACCTTGCAATTTTCACAGAAATAAAAAGTAATTAACAGCTTGTCTTAGTAAGTCTCATTATCTAAGTTCTGAACTGTTTCAAGGCTAGGATTTTAACTGGAAAATCATTGGAAAGCTTTCCCTTAAGAACTATTACCTTTTCCTTTTTATCTCTCCATCTTATATAAACAGATTTTAGAGTACTTGTTTGTGATACTGCTGCTGGGGAAAACAGTTACATTTTTGGTTTATTAGAGCCAACAAGACAACTAGGAGAACTGGATAAATCTGTGCATTTTCATGATGAGACTGTTTGAAATTACCCATCAGCATGTGTAATCATTTTCTGTTTATCTTATATTTTCAAAACAAATGTATACTCTAAAGGATATTAGCTAGCTAATTGTGGTTAGAGCCTAAGCTTTATATGCCAATAAATCAAACTGAGAGAGAATTCTTCTAGCCTATTTTATACTATTGTTCCTGAATTCTGAATTGCTTTGTAAAGCAAAAATTTACTGTAGCAAAGACATATAAATGCTAAGTAGTACTTTAGTAATGGAATAGCATTCATAATTATCATACTCTATATAAATATAAGGGTTTGTTCAGCCTGGAAAAGAGAAGACAAGGTCTAGGGATGACCTAATTGTGGCCTTCCAGTACCTGAAAGGAGCCTACAAGAAAGATTGAGAGGGACTTTTTACAAGGGTGTGTAGTGATAGGACATGGGGGAATGGTTCAAACTGAGAGTAGGTTTACATTAGATATTAGGAAGAATTTTTTTACTGTGAGGGTGGTGAGGCACTGGAGCATGTTGCCGAGAGAAGTTGTGGATATTTCATCCCTGGAACTATTCAAGGCCAGGCTCAATGGAGCTCTGAGCAACCTGGTCTAATGGAAAAGTGTTCCTGTCCACTGCAGAGGGGTTGGAACTAGATGACCTTTAAAGTAATTTCCAATTCAAGCCATTCTTTGATTCTATGAAGTATACTTAAAATTTCTATTACACAGTTGAAGCATAATGGCAAATTTAGTTTGAGAAGTTCCACATGTTCTCTGTCAGACTAGGAGACAGGTAGTTACTGAGTTTGCTCATGTTAAAATCACATTGATGCCAAAAAGCAGCAGCAATTACTTTTAGATGGATGCAAAATCCTGTTTTAGTGAAGTAATATTATGGGCTTAAAGCTGGTGAAAGTATTGATATGTGTTAGCTGGACTATTCTTGAGCTTGATCAAAAGCTGGCATTGCATTGGGAATTTTGGCAGACAGTGTGACAGAACTATTCACCTTTGGGAAATTTCCAGGATATTTTGCATATTGAAATCCACTTAAAGGAGATAAAACCTGGGAAATTTTTTGCTTCCTGGAAGTGTTGACTATGGTTTTATCTCCTTATAGGTATAAATTGAGAATGTTTAGGTAATTAAATGTACTGCTCAAATGTTTTCACCGTGATTTAATTATCTTGAACCATGCTTTTCTACTTTCCTGTACTCTTGAGAGAGCAGTTTTAAAAAGCACACAATTATTTTACGCTTGAGCTGGCAGAGGATCCAGGGCTTTTGACAAGGCAGTGGACTCATTAGACAATAGAGATCACACTAATGAGTGGGGTACCAGTTCTGAAGTGATGCAGCAGGCATGGTATGCAGGTATGCATGGGATGAAGATTGATCATATTTCAGCTCAGTATTAAACTGCTCACAGACCACTTGGACAGTTTGTGCAGTGCAAGACCTGTGCTTGTGGCACTAAAGCAGGAACCTGTTTTCAGAGCCTGTGGTCTTCCTTTCCGCTTAAGAAGCATTGTGCCTACCTAGAAGGCAGCACTGCTAAGATGCTATGATAAAACATTACTTATTTAGGGAGATAAAGAATGGGAGTTTAAGCCCTAGCCTTTGAATTATACCTCTTTTTCTACCTTTGTAAGGCACTGAGTCCCCCCCTAGTTTTTGAGAGGAGCCCAAAATTGAGCAGAATTACCCAATCCTGGAAACTCAGCTAGAAGAGGAAGCATCTACTTTTCAGGGATGGCACATTAAGAGCCTTTTTCTCTTAAGATGTTTCTGTCTGATGTTAGTGTCTAGGGCCATGTATGTCAAAGGAGGATTCCTTCACTTGCCAAAATAATCTGTAATGAAACAACATATTTATTATGCATAGAAGAGTCGACTGTCTAAAATTCAAATGGTTTTGTTTCTTAATATGACTTCACCAGGACAGTGAAAAAACCTCAAGAAAAGATTCTTCTTAATATCAGGTTAAAAGGCAGATTGTAATGAGGTATAGAGCACAGAAGTATACTGTCTTAGCAATAAGCTGATGAAAGCATCATTATGAATGACATTTTTTGTATAGAGGATATTGTTCAGTTTGAGTGAGTGAATTGAGATATTTCTGAACCTGCTTGGGCATAATTTTTTAAGGATGTCATTTGGCTTGCAATATTCTTATCTGCATCAACAATCACAGTTGAAAGTGGAACCATATATCTCAAGCAGACATTTAATTCCTGTATCTGTTGAATCTGAAGCTGTCATCACTCTAAATATCTTTTTAGTCTTTCTGTTTGAATTGTGGTTAACTGCTGATATTATAAAAACAACCACTTCCAAGTAGGTATAATGATAAAATTCCTAAATTTGGGTATCTGCTTCACTATAGTCACCCCTGTTTGCATTTGTTCAGGACTTTTTCTGGCTCCTATTGCCACTTGAAATGTTTCTGGTGACTCTATTCTCATGTGTGACTTTTGACTAAGTGAATGGAAAATAAAGTGAACGATCAACCTTTTACTGTGAAAGACTCTGGTACTTGTGAACATGTTCTGTTTTTCATGCAAAGAATGATGGATTAAGTACTAAAGGGAAAGCTACACTTTTTCATTTGAGGTGTTTTTCTCAATTTAAGGTCTAGTTCAGGAGTATTCAAAGTACAAAATCCAATGGAGCTTTAGTTGCATTTGATAAAAGACCCCAGATATTGAAGCATGTACTCTTGCACAGGACTTGTGGGACACAGAACTAGATGTTTACTGTGCATTAGCACAATATATTCTGAATTACACCATTTCTGTCAGTATTTTGAATGCATGATTTAACTAATAGTCTCCTGCATGCTGTGTAAATACTATCCTTGCCAGGTTAAATTCTAATCATGAATAGTCACATTGATTTCTGGTTGTTGCTGTTAGGTTCAGGAGTTATCAATAGATTGTAATAGGCTAAATGAATTGTATTGCTAGAACATGGAGTGCAGCTGTTGTTATTACTCAGATTAATCACACAAAATTACTTTTGCTGATGTACAGGTTACCTTGAACAATCCAATTGGATATTCAATATTCATATTGTCACCCACTTATTGTAGATGGAAAACTACCCATTTTTAGAATTCTGTTCTTGTAGTACAAAATATGTTTGACTGGACATACAAGAGAAAATATTAAAACAAAAATGTAATTCAGACCACTGAAATTCAGGTTCTAGGTTTTTTCCTTCCATTCTTCCTCCTGTTTCCTTTCCTATGCAAATGGTTTCTAGCATAGGTTTTTATAGGACTTGTACAGTTCCTATCAAAGCCCTGTGATTTTCAGCCATGCAAGCATGGCTCTTTTCGTCTTTCCTTCCATCCTAACAGGCAGCATATAGCCCTTTTTCTCTTGATGAATTGCATCTGTTCTGTAATAGATGGAGAGCTGGCAGAAAAATGGCTGGAGTAGTTACGAAGGTGAGAAAAAACTCCAGATGAATTATCCTGCCATGATGTGCATTTTATATTCCCTGTTCTTTTCTTTCTTTTCAGTTTTGCTACTTTCAGTGTTCCTAAACCATTGCATTAAGAAGGACAAGAGCACAAAGATAAAGTGTGACTTTAGACCTATTTCTATTAACACATAGCATAACTTTGTAATATCTTTTCTTTGCTAATGCTGCTGTCAGACTTATTTCTTAATAGCATACTTCAAAGGCTTAAAATTAAAGTAATCCAAAATATCTGTCAGTGGCAGAAGAAAACCATTAAACAATAGCAAGTGAAAATCTGAGCACTATCTTAACTAAATGTTACCCACATCAGTTGGTACACCAGAAACCTGATTTTGAATCATCTTGCAGTCTTGATTAGAAAATGATTTTTTTTTCCCCATTTATTGATCTGGAATGAGATGGAAGCATAATTCCAGAGCACTTAAACTAGCTCAGGCTATGACTGTGCATTAAAGTAGGTAATGAGAGATTCTGGTTTTTGGGTTTCTTAAGCTTGTCATTTAAACTTACACTTCTGAAAAGCTCTCCTTTTAAAAGATCACCCTCTTACCAGGCAACTAGCTTTTTAAAAAGGGTTTGCTCTCCTGCATGGTAATTTCTCCTGCTTTAAATTACTTGTTCATGTCTGTTATTCTTAAATGTCATGTGATTAAAATAAAGTGTAAAATAAAGTCTTTCTCATAGCCAATTCCTAATATCTCACAAATAGTATTGCACTGTGTAAATATAAAATGACTGAATTAAGAGAATGTTATTACCAAAAACCCCTTGCAAAGTTGTATCACTTACTGGGTTGGTTTCATAGTGTGGAAAGCACATGGGGCTCCAGACATTGAGAACCAGACTGCTGTAACACCAAGCATTGCTCTGTCAGGGCTTGGGTCCATCTCTTGGTTCATGTACTATGAAATTTTAATAATGTCCTAATGAGGCAAGTCAAGTGTAGAATTAAACTTTCCTTCTGACACTCAGCTTAAAGGAAAGCAAGACATACTTATTTAGTAAATACCATATTTAATCTCCACTATTCCGAGTAGCTCTGAGAATGATTAAGATCACTTGCTTTCATAATGATTATTAATGTTTACTCCAAAGCTGGGTTTGCAGATGGGGCCACCATAGTACCAATAGAAAATAACTTTTTCAGTGATGACTAATAATATAGGCAAGTTGGGTGGACCTCCTGGGCAGTTTGAAATAAATAATAAGATTGAATTAAGGATCTGCATTTTGTCTTTAATTTTTATTTGATAAATTAATTTTCCTTTGTCTCTCTGTTACCTTTTATGTAATGTGTATTTTATGGTATTTATAAAAGGTAGTGAACATTACAGGAAGAGAGTAAAATATAAATTCAGTTCAATACAAAGTACATTTATAATATGCCACATTGTTTATAAACATATTTCACTGACTCTACATTCAGTCAAAAAAGCCAAGCAGCTCTCTGGGCACAAAGGAGAGGCATCAGAGTGTGACCTGTCCTTATAAACTTGCAAATATGGTTGCCTTAGGCTAAGCTAACCACTGCTGAGGCAAATGAGCACCAGACATGGAGTACTAATACAGGCTTCTGGCCACAGCCTATGGCTCATCCAGGGAGACATGTAGCTAGGACGAGGCTATGAAAAAGTGTCATTGCAGGATCAGATGGAAAGGAAAAAGAGCAGAGTAGGCAACCCTGAATGTCATCTGAGTCTGTTTTTCTTGTTTTATAGATGAACTTTCTTGGTGTAATAGCTTCAAAAACTGTTGAGTTTAAGAAAGCTATTTGAGGTCTTGCTCTCTGCCCTAATACAATATTTTCTCAGGTACTGAAAAAACAAAATATGTCTTGTAGAACAAGTGCTGGTTTTGGGTGCTGTTTAGGAATCAGTTGAAGCCTGTTGCAAATTTCATTTGATTTCCCAGAGTTCAAGAAATGCCCTGTGGTGTCAGACAAATCTCTTACAGTGAAAATTGAATATGCTGTTTAGGGAGAAAGCACAAATCTGTCTTCTTTCTGCCATCCATTCCAGTTGTACTCCTCTATTGTCCACATTCATTGTGGGAGGAGTGCTGGACGGGGAAGTCCTGGTCTGTTCCTTCAGCATCTGGTACAACACCTACTTGAACCTTTTGCCTCTACAGCTTTCTATGACAACAGATTCCACAAGTTCACTACAACCCATGGGAAAAAAAAAGAGCAGTTTATGCATTTTAAATTGATCCCCTTCTATTTTCAGTGAGTGATCTATAGTTCTGGTACTTGGAAATTTGGTGATATTTGGTGAAAAACTTCTGCTTTGTGATTATTTAAGGTTTACTGGTATGCCCTCTCAGCATTTTCAATTCTCCTTGCAAAGCAGCTGATCTCTCCCTGTCATCATTCAAATTGCCCTTCTGTGCTTCTTCCCTGTCTCTGCTATTTCCTTCCTGATGTGTGGAGAGTGGAGTAGCAAATTGTGCTTGAGATGAGAGCTCAGCAAGGTTTTGCACGGAGACAAAACACTGCCCTCTGTTTTGCTCTTCTGCCCTTCTGGCTTCAGAAGATAAACTGCATCATCAGCTGCTCAGTGCTGTAATGTGCAAAACCCCGTCCCAGACATTTTCCTTTGGCATCTTCCTGATCTTGAGGCCATGTCTTTATGGCACTCCCCAGAAGTGAAATAAGCAAAGACTCTTAAATTCACTGACTCCAGCATATGAATTAATGCTCCTTTTGGAAAGTTGCAAATAGGATTTACTGCCACCAACCAGAGGCTAACCACCCTTTCCCAAAAGAGGGTTTGTCTTAAGTTGCAATGCAAAATGTAACCAGAAGTATGTATTCTATTACCATCTGTTAAAACCAGGTAGGGCAGTGTTCTTTACCTCTTCCATGACCCATCCCTCATAACTCTGGGGTCTTCTGTTAATGGACCAGCTGTTAAAATCAGGTGGGGCAGTGTTTTTATCTCTTCCATGACCCATCCTCCCTCCAGGGGGATATCTTCTGTTAATTGAGTCTCACTGCATGACTGATGAAATTACATCATCCCCTTGTGAGATGCTCCAACCACGGGGAGGAGCCCAGCATTCCTACCCAGATAAAAATCTGAGAGTCAGAACGCCAGGACAGCCTGTTTTCCACTGGATTCCCAGAGGAAGACTGGACCCATCTCACCACTAAACCTTCAGAAGAAAACTACACCCTTCTACAGAATCATTGCTTCAATAGAACCACATCTGTCACTCCAGGAGGATTGCAGCCACCATTTAATTGGACTGCTACCAACATCCTGACCAACAGCGTGTCAGGTTGTATTCTAACTCTGTCAGTGTTTTCTTTTTGTTTCATTGGTTTTTTTGTACTACTGCATTTTTATTTTAATTTTCCTAGTAAAGAACTGTTCTTCATATTCCCATATCTTTGCCTGAGAGCCCCTTAGTTTCAAAATCATAATAATTTGGAGGGAAGGGGTTTACATCTTCAAGGGAGACTCCTGCCTTCCTTAGCATCCACCAAGCCAAGACAGGGTTGGTGACCATAATGATTCCCTATGGATTATTCTGGCACAGTCACAGGGTACAAGGAAAGACTTCCCAGAATCCTGTGTGTGTTGGCTCTTGCCTGGTGGTTGTTTACACTGCTGGGTAGGGAGGAAATTTCTTATTTCTGGCAGTGAGTATTTGAATCTACATCAAATCCCACCATTTATTTTGATTTCTGTATTTTTCTTTCATGAAATGTTTAATTCCTTTGCATCATAGGCTGTTTTCTAAATTAGAATTTCACTTTAATATCAATTTCTTTGGAAACTTCCAGATTTTGAGAAGCAATCAGTAAGGCTGAAATAGTTTACATGACCAGAACTGAAACCTAAAGATACTCAGTCACTGCTGCAAGATTTTCATTAACATTTATCCACAAATAATTATGGATATTTTATTCTGAAAAACATCTTATCCCTAGAGCCATATTATTGCAAAGCTAGAATATACACTTCTTTGCACAGACATTTCCAACCCCACATCAAACCAGCCTTTGCTTTCATAGGGTCCCTTCTACAGAAATGGTCCTATTAATACAGCAAATAGTAAAAGATCAGCCAGTATTGGGTCTTGGAAGGTGTATTGCAAAAGAGAAGCATATAGGAGAATCCAGTGGGAGATCCAGGCCCTGAAACCCTGGGATGAAGCTTCCTGGCTGAGGTACTCCCTGTGTCACCAGCCTCCATAGACATTTACCAGTAGGGGATCAGCTACTGGCTCCTATGAGACCTTCAGGCCATCCCCTCCTCTCACCAGCATTTTTCCTGGGTTTCTCAGAGGCTGGGTCACAAGGCACTTGCACCTTACTGCTTCTATTTCTCTGTGTTCCCAATGTTCAGAAGATGAGGCACTTAAGAAGGAAATGTATGATTTTGGGGTGAGATAGACAAATCTGGACCTTGGCAGGTATACTAAAGAGCAAGCACTATTCATGAACTTTTCCTATCAATACTTTTCTCCCTTGAAGAAAAATATTAACTTGAAAACGGGAGAAGGAATATGGGTTTTCTTTTATACAGACATATTACTTAAGAGTCTATTTTATTTCCTGAGTTATTTTTGTAGCTATGTGAACAGTATTTGTGTCTGTCAGAGCCATGCAAAAGGTAGAAAGGCCTGCAAAGGCACAAGGAAGCATCTGGATGCATGGCAGGTGTTGGGTTTATGCCTGAGGCTGACAAGGACTAATTGTCACTAATAGCTGCCTGAAAGCAAGGTTACAAAGCATGGAAATTGTAAGTTCAGCAAAGTGAACTCCACACTCTAAAATAGCTGAAGAGAATGCAAATGAGGCAGAGGGTGTTACTCTATGAAATGTTTTCCTTTCTTCTTTTTAACATTTCATTTCTTTAGATTCTTCTCCTCCTTCTTTGTTTACCTTTTCACCAAATTTCAGCTTTTGAATTGGAATAATTTTGGCAATGTTACTTTCTTTTCACTGCCCCTTATTTCATTGCATTTGGTGTCAGTCACTCCCTTTCCAAATTTCCTGATTTTTTTCAATTGCGCTTTATTTGAACATATCTCCTTTCCAGAGGGTTTGTTAGACTTTGTGGTCTGATTTCAAGATTTCATTCCCTTTACTGAAAAGAAGAATTTCCTTCCATATTTTTAATAATGAATCAAATTTTCCCTGCCTCATAGAAAAATGGGCCTCAAGTACAAGTCTGGAGAGTAAAAACCAGGTATGTTTTCCCTCTTAAAGTGCCCAACTCCTGGAAAATCCCCTGCAGGCCTGTATATGGAGTTGACTTTTGGAGTCAGTCCTGAAAAACACCCATCTGTAGTCTTCCTGCAAGGAAACCTAGAAAAGGTCTGTCCTGTGCTTCAGCAAAGGATGTTCTTAACAAATATCAGCCTGGAAGCTCTTTAATACACAGCTTCACCATAGTGCAATCACATGGTGTTGGGCTTTTACAGCAATGTCAATCCCAACAGCAAGAAGGAGCAGAGGGAGGGATTGTTCCACAAACTGATGCTTATCTACTCCTTTTTTAAAAAATTCCATTGTTGTTCAGAGTTTTTTGCCTGAAGAGCTGCTTCTTGTTGATTGATTCTTTTGACCTAACCCAATTCAGCTGGAATCAGTGTCTAAAACTTACATTTATACCTGCTTACTCACCATGTCTTTTTTCTCCTGTCTCTCTTTTTTTTCTGTCTTCACTACTTTTAAGTTTCCCGAAGCCCAGAGGTCTATTTTTTTATTATTCTCAATTCTTCCTACTATACTTTAAGATTTTTTTCTTCCTCTGCCATTTATAACCTCTTCCATTTCTTTTCAATTTTTCCCTCTCACTCTTACATTGTTATCTACAATAGTGCTATAAATACAAATTTCTCTAATTGCCAGTTTTAGAGAGATGAGTGTAAGACAGATGATGATACAATGATGATTCTTTTTCACTTGCCATTGGTCCTAACAAATAACCATCCCATTATTCACAGAACTGCATCTTTGATAACAGGGGTAAATATACTCACCAAACTGAATAGTTCTTGTTCATTTAGAGAAGGTCCACCTGTTTACCATTAGAAAAATATAGACCACCTAATTTCTCACTTATATTTCCCTCTGAAATCAAATTATCACAAAGATTAGCATACAGTTGCAGATCTGCAACAAAAATGTAAGTTTAATAGTCTTCAATGCTGGCAGTGAGCACACATATTTCAGTGCAGCCAAACCTTTCACACTTTCTTAATGTGTTTAAATTCTCATGGTCTTGTGAAGAATACAAGTGTCATTGCACAACTCTTCGTGTATTCTGGTACCTCCCCAAACCTGTACACTTACATGCCTCCCAGTGGGCTGTTTGGCTGTGCTCCCCTAGGACATATTGAGGATACTTCTACTACTGATTAACAGTAGGTATCTGCCTTTTCTGTGTTAGCTGATCACTTAATGTCACCTACATATGTTACTGTCTGAGCTGGAAGCTCCACGTATCCTAAACTGCATTGTTAATGTCTTAGAGGAGACTGAATGCTACACCATCCTTTCTTACCTCATATATTTCATATTCACACATTATACATAAAGTGCACATTGCTTTAGTCTCAAGTGACAAATAACATATGTTGCTTTTTGTAAGCCAAGACCTCACATTTATGTCTGTATTACATGTCAGACTGTGCCTCTCAGGGACATTGTTTTCTGTGGTAAATGCTTTAGTACAGGCAGCATGCCCAGTTGTCTACGTCAAGGTGGGTATTGACAGCATCTTCTTTAAGCACGTAAGCAGGAGTGTTGAAGCAGGAGCTACAGCTGCCTACATGGTCAGCAGAGAGGCTCTTCTGCTCTGCTAAACAAAGTAGCACTAGTGAGAGAAGTCCAGTACTGATCCATAAAAGGCGTAAGTGCAAAATTGTAGATCACTTCAGTCTCTGTTTTGGAGCAACTGACAGGATCTGAGACAAATCCTGGAAGTGGCTGGGGATAAGTTGCTCCTGGGACCATTCCCAGCAGGCAGTATGAAAATGGTCGCACCAGTTGTGGCTTTCTGTGTCATACAGTCCTCCAGTGCAGTCCCAGCACTACTTGTGCCAAATAGGCTCTTGGTGATGAGCAAACACCTTTTGTATGGAGGACAAAGCTGTCTTCTTATCTGGCACACGCCTGCGCTCCCCCAGGTAAATGTCCAGGAGTAACAAAGAATGACCTGTCCAGGAATCACTCAGGCTGACCTACAGTTCCCTGTATCTTGTCTTGCCTTTAAAAAGAAATGTAACATTAACCATCTTGCAGTCAGCAGGGTCATCTCCTGCCTGCCATGATTTTCTGTAGATGACAGACAGTGACCTTGCTGGCCAGCAATATCGATGCTTTCGAGTGACCACCACCTGACTCCATGGGTTTGAATGCCCATGATATATCTCAGTGCTCCCTAACTGCTGCGTCCCCACTGCTCTTCTGTTCCCCCCGTGCTGATATATGCAAAGGCCAGACAGTGTGATTCACGTGTGCAAACTAATGCAGAAAAGTTGCTGATTACTTCAACCATCACTGTGTTTTCTCTCCCATCCACCTGTGGACCCATGTTATAGCCATGCTATCTCTTTTTACCTTACTACCCTTTATGCTCCTCATTAATTTTAGTTCCAGCTGGGCTTTAGCTTCCCTGATTTTACTTCTCAGTGCCTAAGCAGTGCTTTTTGTTTCTGCTTCCTGCATATTCCCTGTCTGTATTGTAGTTCACCTGGATGCTCCTTGCCTGGCCCATGGGCTGTCAGCTGAAGATTCCTGTGCTCCTGCACAATGATATAGTTCATGCATGAGCTCCAGTAAGCTCTCTTTAAAAATCAATTAGCTCTTCTAGGGAATTTTCCCCTTCACAGCTGCTTCCCACAGGCTATTTCCTGAATAAATCAATCTGCTCACCCAGAGTCTTGTGGCTCTGCTTCCTTCCTGGCTCTGCTACATCTGTCACCTCATGACTGCTGCAGCCTGTGACAAACCACCCACAGCCCGAGCGGTGCTCTGTGACCCCTCTCACCCCCATTTCTTCCCTGCTCCTCAGCAGAAAGCCAAGCCAGCATGAACAAGTCAGTCACGACTGCCCTGCTCTTGTGTTGGGAAAACGTTACAGTTGCACTCTAAGAACATCCTGGATTGCCTGCCCAGTGCTGTGCTGCCCTTCCAGCAGACAGCCAGGTGGCTGAAATCCCCAGTGAGGACAAAGGCTCCAAGTGGAAGGCTTCAGCCCCTGCCTCCTCATCCTCTGCAGTCTGTAGTACTCATCTACCACAACATCCCCCAGGTTGCTCCTTGCTTTGATCTTGACCCAGAAACTCTCAGCAGGTCTGTCTCTAGTTTGATACTGGGGCACTGCATTTGTCAAGGAGAGAGCTCAGTTATGAAAACATGACACCCCCAGCTCTTCTCTACCTGTCCTTCCCAAACACTGTGTATCCATCCATGGCCGCATTCCAGCTATGTGCAGCACACCACAAAGTCTCTGTGTCCCTGGCAGCAGCCTCTGCAACTGTGCCTGGCAGTGCAGCTGCTCCTCTGATTGCCAGCACCGTGCATCACTGAGGGCACCTGAGGGAAGCCTCTGAGTGCCTGCCTTTTGATGAGAGCAAAAATGGGACCCTTATTAGGCATGTAATTTGGAGCTGTAGAGAGAAGCAGGTGCAGAAATTTTGCATCATTAGTGAAAACAGCCTGGTGCCTTGGAAAGCTGCTAAAAAGAAGTCCTGTGTGTTCAGCTCCCATTCTTTCACCCAGAGCACCATCAGAAGTGCCTCCCCCGTATACCCAGAGCCATGTGTTAGTATCATATTGAACACAGAGCCCCACACTGAACTTACAGATGCTTATTAAGAGTCAGGGGCATTGCTTTGTGATGGGTATTAGTGACTGCTCAACGCTTCCTACTGGCAGCCTTAACCTTCCCAGGGGATTAGCACATCCACATATCAAATGCTTTGAGAGGGCCAAAAATCGGTATTAAACCAATTTTAAGAGTCTTTAATGTTATATTTAATATTATCACCTTGGCTGCTATGATACTTGTCAGGGAATTGTAAAATTTCTAGAGGAAGTTCCAGAAAACATTTCACAGTGAATCTATTCTAACATGCAGCAGATTTTAATATTTATAGTAGAACAAAATAGATTAAAAAAAAAACCCCACCCATTTACCTTGGTGGAATTAGGACTTTTGAAGTACAGATAGAAAAGAAGAAAGGATATACAAATGGCAATGTGCTGCAGCTACATCCTCTTTCCCAGCAATGGAAAGTGCTGGTTTTCAACTTCCACATCCCAGTATGATGCCTGACATACGTCAGTCAACTTTTGGCACTCTCTGAGTGTATTTTGCTTTTGTACAGGGAATTCACACGGTACAATTTCCTTCTCAAAGTTGCCTATTCCTCATGGTACGGTCCTCTCAGAAAAAATCCCACTAAAATTTTTTGATGGATTGATAGTCTGTCAGATCCAAAGGGATGACCAACTTAATGAGTCAGTAACTGGATTCTTTGTGGTCTGATTCCCATTTCCTTTGCAAACCTTGAAAAAGCACTTCTGTACAGTGTTCTGCTCTGAGGCAATGCAGTGTCAGGGCTGACAGCAAAGCCAGCTTTTAACCTGCAGCTAACAGGATATGGCTTCCACTTCTTGGAACTTTAATTTGATGGAAATACTTTGCATTGATGAGGTGAGAGTTTATAAAAGAGCGAATTCATGCCAGGTCAGATGGTACTTTTCCAGGGATGGAGAATAGTGTTTAGTTATAAATAAGTCTGAAAGCTTTATTTTTCATTAAATGATAGACAACTGATGTTCTGGTCTTATATAATCTGTAGAAGCATTTGGTTTAGAAGTATATTCCACCTTTTATGGAAATGGACTCTCATAAAATTTGTTTAGTGAACAATAGAATGAAGGACATTTGGACCAAAATAATTGGATCTGCATGTATTTCTCTTCTTCCTGTATATGTCTCCCACGTACACCAGATGCTAGGTGCGTGCTGGAGTAGAGCATTACTCTGATTCCAGAAATCTGAACTGACTGAGAGATGTCTTGTTATTCTGGGCTTACCTGCAGCACTTGAGGAGGTTTCTGTTTGGCAGACAAACAGCTCTGTGTTGGCGTACATCTGTTTGAAGATACATTGTATAAAGAGCATCCCTGGTATCCCTGGAATCCCAGGAGTAGTGTGCCAAGTCCTTGATTTTCACACTGCCAGATGCTGTAACTATAAGTAATTATAACTTTTACAGGCAATAACGACTTCATAAGGATTGTAACCTGGCAAACCATCTTTGCAGGTACACAAATGTAAAAAATCTGAATTGTGCAATAATAAAAGTCTGCATCCTCCTCCACCTCTGCTCCCCATTTTGCAGTGCCACTGGCTTTTAGCATGAGCTGGGCCCTGAATTTTAGAGCAATTCGTTTAAATGCATATCCTGACCCTCAGCCCTGGACACCTGCACGGAGATCAGTGCACAACTCTCCATTTCATGGCTGCAGATGCAGCCATCGGGGCACACTGGATTCAGCAGCCAGTTTTCACACATGTTGCTGCTGACTCTGCCAGAGACTGCTCCAGTCAAACCTTGTTTGATCTTCCTTTTGACAGTCAGTGGAAAGCCAGAAAAGAACTGTTCTCCTGCCAAAAACTGAGACCCTGCTCTAAAGCATAAAAAGTTATAGATTTTAAAATTAGAGAGAAAAATTTAACTACAAAAAATGTGTTTCTTACAATTGCATTTTCAATAGGACTGAAGTAGGTTTGCTGGAATTCATATTTATAGAAAGAAAGTGAAATTATGCAAAATGTGAGCTCAGATGGATATTTTGGTAGTTACCTGGGATTGAAACAACCTGTGATGTGATATCTTAGCAACCTTGGCTGTACTGCTGCCAGTCTGTCAGGTAAGGAATGCTGCATCTTACAGTTTGTCAGCTTCTTTCTGCCATCACCATCATCCACACCCTTCTCCAGTGCTAAGGCTGTAACTCTCCCTACTTTTTAAGCAATCTATCTCTTCACACTTGATCAGTGGGATTAAATGCATAGCACCAGCACATTCCTTATTAATAAACTCTGATGATACTTTCATTTTGAAAGGATTTTACAGAGGAGGTCAATGGTGATGTCCCAGTTTACAGCTTCAGATAACTGCAGTAGAAGGTAAATAACAGGCTCTAGTCTCACTGCAGACCAGAACACTCTGAAATAAGAGAATATAGCAGCATCCAATCAAGGAGAGGTTGTGTACATGACAGGTGACTTTTGTTGACATATTGGAGAAGGATCTAATCAGGATCTGTACATATAAATGAGAACACAAATCAAACACTGGAAGGATTATAAACAACTAAAACTGTATTGAGAGCTCAGAGATAGACACATTGAGATAAATGAATGACTCTGTCAACATAGAGAAAATGGCTGGAGAAGCAATGTTATATGGGGACTAGAAAACTATGGAATGTATCTGAAAGTGTCTTCTTTCCAAAGAGACCAAACAACATTGTAGAAGGATAAACTTAGGAACAAAATGAAGTTTTATGGCAATACATTGCTTATTTCAAATAGTTTCTAAACTCTTATTTTGACGTCCTTTTTTTCTTTTAGAGAATTCCTTACAGTCTCAACTTTATGTTATCCATACATATCTGCAAACTCAACAAACTGGTGTGATGATGGGTCAAGGTTTGTGTCTTCTCAGCAGGAAGAAATCTTTTTTGCACAAAGATTTTTTTTACAAAAACACACTGATAATGTAAAATTCTGTGTACCGAAAAGGTTTCTGAACCTTGAGATTATAAGCAAACTTAACTTGTAAGAAAATGTGCTATCATTACTATCATTGCTTTTCCAAGGTTTCAGACATTATATAAGCTGCTGTTATAAATTGTATGTGCTGATCTTTTTTTTGCATATTCAGCTAGGTGATTTCCCTCAGCCCAGCATAGTAGTATTTCTCAACTCATATAGCAACTCTGTTTGCCAAAATATTGTGCCAAAATAATTGACTATCAAAGCAGTATCAGAGTTTCAGGCATCATAATATTAACAAACAAGAAACTAGTTTATGAACCTAAAAACAAAAGGGGTTGGACACTATATTGCTGAAACTCACATGAAGCTAAAGACCTCATGTCCATCCCCATAGCACCAGCTGAGAGGGGAAGAATTCCTGGTTTGAGGATTTGCTCCTGGTATTGCTCCTTTTTTAAATTTTTTTTTAGTGCACTAGTTTTATGTAAATAATATAACTATCATAGATAAAGCTGACCTTCTTTTGCCACAGAATCATATCCTTTTCTTCCTCACTCCCTGCCCCACGCTCACTCCTCACTGCCCCACAGGTTTTATGTTCTTGTCTGCACATCATCACAATTTCCTTTAAGAATCCATCTTTTCCTATTGAACCTATAATCTTCTTGAGAGGTGAGAAAGAGATTTCCTGGGTCCTGAGTCCTGGGCTGAAGAAAATCCATGAATCTGGCCTCTCACTTGCTGGGTGAAGCTCCTGACCATCAGACAATCACACAACAGACTTACAGCATCTCTCTGTGAATCTTGGCTGATTTGAAGTCCCTAAGTGATTTCAGCACTCATCCACCCACTTCAGAGTGTCTGCAAAGACAGGAGCTTACTCCCCTGTTCTGGTCTGGCAGAGTTCTGGGCACATGTACAAAGTCCTCAGGAATTTCCTGGAAGACTTTTTCTGATGTATACCATGTATCAATAACATAAAAGCAGTAAAATCCTGTGATTATTCCTGCTGTGAAACACAAAAATCTGAGTATTTGAAAGCTGGACCAGTTCTTTGATCTGGTTCACAACATCCCAGCAAACAATTGTGCAAACATACTTTAAAGGAGAGAATGAGTGCTGTGAATGTAAACAGTGTTTCAATTAAATATTCAATCTCTTGAAAGCATAACATCATACCTATAATCCAGTCAAATCCTTCTTTGAATCTGACGCTCTGTCTTTGATTACTAATCATACCTGCTGCATTTTGAATTAATGTGAAATCATTTATAAGTCAGTTTTTATCATGAAATGCAGATGATCACCATAATGAAAATCTACAAACCAAACAAATCCTCATCTTTCTCATGAAGTAAGGCTTCAGTGTAGTGCATCTCACAGCTAAACTTTTCATCGTGTTTCTTTGGGGAATCCTTTTAAGAAAGAAGCTTGACAGCATGATCTGATGAGAAATTATGTCTGTTTGTGCTTGTGTTGGGCCATCAGTGGAAAAAATAAAAGCTTTTTGTTAGCTCTCTTGAGTCTCTATTAACTGCAACATACAGAATGCCTCCAGCATCTGAGGTGGCTGTTAAAAAGACAAGTTGGTTTTGTGACAGCCAGCTGTTGTGACAATATTCTGTAAAAGCATTCCTTCTAGCTGGCTAGGGATTTGGTGTGAATGCTTTCTGTTTCATGCACTGTGTCCCACATTTTTATTTGGGGCTTACATAAAAAAAAACCAAAAACAAAACCAACCAGTGAGTGTTGTGCTTGTCAGGCAAGTTTGGAGGCTTCTGGAAGATTACAGCTTCTCTCCTGCTTGTGCTGTAGAAATGTAAGCCAGTCTGCTCATGGAGAGCTGCTGGACCTGAGGGGACAGTTCCTGGTAACCCACCTATGATCAAAGGAACACAGCTGATGTAATCTTTTTGGATTTCAGTGAACCTTTGGATAGTGTCTTTCACAGTATCCTTCTGGACAAAGTGTCCAGCATTCAGCAATTCAAGCAAGCAAAGTGCCAGATTCTGCACCTTGGATGGGGCAACCCGGGATGTATGGGCAGAGTGGGGAATGAGAGGCTGGAAAGCAGAGCCATGGAAAGGGACCTGGGGGTGCTGGTCAGTGTCGAGCTGAATGTGAGTCAGCAGTGTCCTGGCAGCCAGGAGGGCCAAGCATGGCCGGGGGCATCAGGGACAGCATCGACAGCCAGGCAAGGGGGGGACTGTCCCACCCTGCTCTGCACTGGGGCAGCCTCACCTCCAGTGCTGGGGGCAGGTTTGGGCACTACAATATAAAAAAGACATCAGACCATTAGAGAGTGTCCAAAGGAGGGCAGCAGAGATGGTGAAAGGCCTTGAGAAGGAGCTGTGTGAGGAGTGGCTGAGGTCACTTGGTCTGTTCAGCCTGGAGGAGATTCAGGGGAGACCTCACTGCAGTTACAACTTCCTCATGAAGAGGAGGGACAGACACTGATCTCTTCTCTGAGGTGACCAGTGACAGGACCTGAGGGAATGGCCTGAAGTTGTGTAAGGGGAGGTTTAGGTTGGATATTAGAAAAAAAGCTTTTCCCCCAGAGGGTGGTTGTGCACTGGAACAGGTTCCCCAGGGCAGTGGTCACAGCACCAGCCTGACAAGAGTTCTAGAAGTGTTTGGGCACTGCTGTCAGGCAAATGATGTGACTCTTGGGAATAGCGCTGTGCAGGGCTGGGAGTTGGCTTCATGATCTTAGTGGGTCCCTTCCAACTAAGCATATTCTGTGATTCTGTGATAACTTAATTCCTGGTGCTAGAACCTGGAACTGTTTCTTGCTCTAGTACTGGGTTGGCCCCTATTGGTTTTCCAATAATTCCTTATTCCAAAATAAGGAATGCCCTGTGTCAATCATACCATGTTACCCAAATCTTGACTAAAAATAACTGAATGTTAACATGCATTTAATTATTATCTAGTTCAGCTCTTCTCCCATGCTCAAACATGCAAGCTGACCTATTGTACTTAGAAATCCACTGCCACATCTGTCTCTAACCAGATTAACTATAAAGACATTACTATACTGTTATTATAATTCATTTTAGTAACTACAGCTCACTATTTTATTTAGTTGGCATTATCTGCACCAGTACTAGTATGTCACAGCTTGCTTTGAGGCAGATGCAAACCACCAAAGAGGCTGTGTGCAGCTGGCCATGTTGGACTTTGCTCCTTCTTCTGATTTTTAAATTCACATGGCTATGACTAGTATTGCTCACAAGGTGTGGGCTGGTAACTGATCCAGTTAATTAAAAATATTCTCTGGCTACTGGCCTCATTACGAGAATCTCTACAGCAGACAGTTAAGTCAGAAGGAAAATTTTGTTTTATCCATATATATGCCAATATATATATATACAAGAAGTAGAAATATGATATGTGATATTATATGTTCTTTTTCCCGAAGGTCTGCATTGCATCTGGCAGGCCTTTCCATGCGCACGGGCAATAAAGCTTGCCTGGGTCCTCACGGGGCTGGACACCTCTCTCTGCCGACAGGATCCGCCAGGCTCTGCATCCCAGTGAAAAATCCCCACTAAGACTGTTCAAAGCGGAATTAGCAAAACGCGATGTCCTACTTCAAGCACAAGCACGAGAAAAAGCTCCAAACTCTGCTCCTACCTGGTAAGAAACCTGACCCTGTCTAAACTACTGCTGGAAATTCCCCTTTTTTGTAACAGAATCAGATAATTGTTAGGTTTGGAAGGGACCTCTGGAGATCGTTCACCGCCCCTACTAAGGGTTCCCTAGAGCAGGTTACACGGGGACAGTCCCGGTGGGTTTTCGGCGTTTCCAGGGAGCGGGGCGTCCCCGGGCAGCCTGTCCCAGTGCTCCTGCCAGCTCTGGCAGCAGCGCTGCTCTGGCTCCCGTACAGCCGGCAGGGACGGGGCGGGCACGGCTCACAGCCCCCGCAGCGACGCCAAAGGCAGCACGGCCTGAGGGCTTTCTGGAGCTGTGCAGCCCCAGGGGCCCTCCTGGTCAACACTCTGAAAAGAGGGAGAGCACGGGAGGTCGAGACAATCAATCTGAAATGGTCCCCGCAAATGGGTTAGGACGAAGAGAGCCGGGAGATGCCAGCAGTGAAAACCTGCTGCTTCTGTGCTCAGCAGCACAGCCAGCGTCACCCAGCGCTTCAGAAAATGACAAACGCGGACGCTGAACGCTGTCTCCGTTCAAACGATCCAGTTATTAAGCCAACTGCGATCCTTACGCGCGCCCGGCACCAGGACAGCGCTCCCCAGGCAGTGAGGAAACCCCGAGGGGCGGGCGGGCAGCCCCGGCCGGCGGCCCCTTCCACCTCATGTGGATGGGGGCTGCCAGCAGGAACAGCCCCGCGGGCTCGGGGACCGGTCCCCGGGTTTGCGTGGCGCCCACCCGCCCAGCGCTTCCTCCCTGGCTTCCATCCCGACTTCCTTGTGGCCGCAGCGCACGCCGCCAGCCCCGCGGCCCGCCCGCGGCACAGCGCAGCGGGGGCGCTCCGTGCGCAGGCGCTCCGGGCCGCGCCTGCCCCGTACCGCGCACGGCGGGGCGGGCGGCCGAGCCCGCCCCCTGCGCCCGCCGGGCCGCGCTCGCCGCTGTCCCCGCCTGCCTCCGCCTCCAGCTCCGCCCGGGCGCTGGGAGCGGCGGCAACTTCCCCTCAAGTCCGCCCGGCGGCGGGGGGACGATGCGACCCAGCTGAGCGCGGCCCGAGAGGGGCGGGCGCGCCGAGGACGGGCAGCGTCGGCAGTAGCGGCAGTAGCGGCAGTAGCGGCAGTAGCGGCAGCAGCGGCAGCAGCGGCAGCAGCGGCAGCAGCGGCAGCAGCGGCAGCCCCGCCGCCCTAGTCTGAGTAGCCCGGCAGCCGCCTCAGCCCCCTGCCCTCCCCCGGTCGGGGCGGGAGCCGCCGCGGCCGTCCCATGTCCCGCAAGGCCAGCGATAATGTGGAGTACACGCTGCGGAGCCTGAGCAACCTGATGGGCGAGAAGAGGCGGCGGCAGGCGGACGGGTCCGCCGGCTCGGGCGCGGCGGCGGGCGAGCGGAGCCTCATCGCCGCCGAGTCCTGCTCCAGCCTCAACAGCGCGGCGTCGGGCGGAGAGCTGGAGCGGGCGGCGCGGCGCCAGTTCCAGCAGGACGAGACCCCCGGCTTCGTCTACGTGGTGTCCGTCTTCTCCGCCCTGGGGGGCTTCCTCTTCGGCTACGACACCGGCGTGGTGTCGGGGGCGCTGCTCCTCCTCAAGAGGGAGCTCAACCTGGACGCGCTGTGGCAGGAGCTGCTCGTCTCCAGCACGGTGGGCGCCGCCGCCCTGTCCGCCCTGGCCGGCGGCGTTCTGAACGGGCTGTGCGGCCGGCGGCCCTGCATCCTGCTGGCCAGCGGCCTCTTCACGGCGGGGTCCGCCGTGCTGGCCGCCGCCCGCGACAAGGAGACGCTGCTGGCGGGACGCGTGGTGGTGGGGCTGGGCATCGGTGAGTGCCACGCCGCCCCGCCGGGCTCCCTCCCCCCGAGGACCCGGCTCTGGCCCGCCGAGGGCAGCGCTCCCCCGGGGCAGGTTTAACCGAGCCGGGAATCGCCCGTCCCTGCACGCTGCAAAAACCCTTGCGGTGAAGCAGAAGGCGAAGTGGCCCCGGAGTGCCCAAGGCTGGGGAGCTGGCGAGGGGAACGCTTGGCTGAGCGAGGTCCTGGGCGGGTCCCGTGGCTATCGCAGCGCGGTGTGCAACGGGACAGTGTGTGTGTTTGTCCTCTTCGATTTAATTACGATTCTGCCCCGTTGCTGGGAGAGTTGTCTGGTTTTTGTACGAGGAGAATGTCTCGCATCCTTTCTGCAGTTTCATCTTGAGGGTGGTCTGTCAGTGTCCCCAGCGCACGCCGCGGGCTTTGCATTTGGGGGGGTTCTGGGAAGTCAGGGCCGAGGAGATCACGCCTGTCTTTCTGAACTGTAAATGCCTCTCTTCTGGTTCCCCGCTTTACTTGAGCACTAAAGGAATGCCTCTGGGACAAATTGCGGTAGTAATAAGTTAAGGCTTGTTTTGGAAGGCTTTGGTTTTCAGTAATGACACCCTGAATGTGAATTGCGGCTCTTTATTTGCCTTCCTATAAGGGTTACAGCAGTGGGTTCTTGTAAAACTTTGTAATTGTCCCAAAGAACTTGCAGTGATGAGGACTGTTTCCTTTGACCTATGAGACTGGTTTCTGTGCCAACTATATCCTAAATATCCCTCAAATTTGGATTGCTCTTCAGCTTCAGCTGCCGTCCTATCTGGCAGTAATTGAATTATATTCATATCTAAGATGGGCTCTATGAGGTTAATCAGAATCCTTGGACTACAGTAGTTATAATCTTGCATCCCTTTCTATCTGAAAGCACAAGGACAAACTGAGAACTAAAATTGTTTTCCTCTGTGTAGCAAAGTTACGTTTCTTAGCCATTGGATAATTTTCCGAGTCCTTGGGCTTGTTACACACACACTTTCTCTGATGCAAATCATGGCCTTATTAAGGAAGAAAAGTTAGTGAGTCATAAGGGCTGTCAGAAATAAAATTGACTCCATCCATGAAAGGGCTGGTTTTCCTGTACAGCAACATCTTTGAGTTGCAGTTTTCCTACCCCAAACTGGATGGTTCTTTTAAAATTTTTTTAATGCTGCTTCTCTGTGTGATTTTTGTTTAATCAAGACTGCAGAATGTTGACAATATTGGTCATGAAGTGCAGGAGGCAAAACTGAATTTGACTATGAGATTGTATGAATAACAGGAATTTTGGTGGCAATATGTAGTACATATATTTAGTGGTAGATACTAAAAATACCAAATGCGGTGTCTTTTTGTGTTTGTAAAGCTTGACATGTTCCTTTACCATAACTGGTTACAATGACAACTTAAGGAAGTGTAGAGAAATGAAATGGATGGATGGTTTGCTTGACTCCTGTGTGTGTGTGTGTTTTGTAGAGAGATACATAGGCATGTTGGAATTGTCTTACAGTGGTGCAAATAAATTATATTCAAATTGTTGGAGGGATATGAGACTTGGGACTTAATTAATATATAAACCACAGAAATGAAAACTAGAAGCTTTAGATCTCTTGTGTGCCCTGGAGAGAGTGATCTCGTTTTGGCCTCTGTCTACATCAGGGGCAGAGATAGTGGTAGAGCTGAAGTAAGAAATGAGAAATGTTCCAAGGATTTTGGAGCACAAAGGCACAAATTTCTGTTTTAAAAAAGTGATTTTTTTTTTTTTTTAATCACAGACTGCTCTTTTTTATGTGATGTAGCTTAGGGCCAGAAACAAAGCTTTACCTCAGATTGCTGTGACTGAAGCATGACAAGAGACTCCAGGAATTGCAGAGTCTAATCCTAACACAGTTTGTTTTACAAAAGAAAAAACCCTTTGTGGTTCAAAGATGTTCTCATATAGCAAACTGGAACAGTCTCTACTGTTTTATTAAATCCCCCACCAGAGGGAGCCTTGATAATTTCATGGAGGCATTAGAAATTGGTGGAAGTTTTTTCTTCTCTTACATCTCTTGAAGACTTCTGACTATCATTTTACTGCCCAAAGTGAGCCAGAACTTCCTAGTGTTGGTGTAGGAAGTCTGTTCAGTAATGTGACACTTCAGTGATAGTACAAACTGCTAAAATGTGAGGGTGCAGTGTTATGAATGCTTTCCTACCTGAAAACCAGTAAACTTCTTAACTGTGCATAATTTTATACATTTCTTAGGTTTCTTTCCTGTAGCTCTCTGCAAATTGCTCATCAAGAGATCTATTCCAGATACGTGTGGGGTTTTTTGGGTTTACTAAATGAATTACTGTGTTACGATCAGTACTGTGGTGATGTAAAAGAAGATGCAGTGATGTTCCTTCTGCCCTTGCTGGTGCAGGTGGATCAGTGTTAATTTTGTGTGTGTGAGAAAATGGCTATTTTTCTTGTGACTGTGATCTATAAAGGAATACCGTTAAACTTTCAAGGATGAAAAACACAGGATATGTGCTGAAATGAGGAACATCTCTCATTTGTCTGTCTTGTCCATTTTTTACCGTTTTCCTTAGAGCTGTTTTGAAATGGAAAAAACTCTTTTTTCTACAGCCATTACAGATTGAGATGTTTCTGCAAATAAAGACTTTCTCTCAAGGACAAGCCTAGATCCTCTTTTATTGTAAATGTTGAATAAGTTTTTATGGTGGAAACAGTTATGTTCCCTTTCTGTCCCTCTTCCCCTCAGTATTAATACCAAATACAGGGAATGCATAAAAAGGGAAAACATTTCAGCATGAGCTTTAGAATATCATTAGATCTTTTCAGGTCTGAATTTCTAAATACGTAGTTCATGACAGTTCCAGGCTAAATGGCTTAAGGACAAGGTTGTGGCCATTATTTCCTCCCACCTGCCCATTTCCAAGCAGTTCTGGTGTCCTGGCCTTTTTAGGAATTTGTCTGAGCCAGATGTCAGGAATGCAACACTTGGACAGATATTCATTACAGCAAATGGGGGCAAAACGCAAACATTTAGGAAACTGGATTGCATGTGCTTGGTAACAGGTGGTATGAGCATACCTAAGTAAAGTCATTGGTGCAAAGCATGTTTGGACCTTTGGCACCTGATAATGGTGAAGGCTTTCTCCATTTGTCATGTGTTGGCTACTATAGTTTGTGTGCTCGACGGGAAAGCTGAGTCCTTCACTTGGCTCATGTTTGGTCTGTCCCAAAGCCTGAGGTCAGGCCAGAGCTGAAACACTAAAAACAAGAACCAGGCATGACTGGAGATGAGTTATTTCTACTGAAAACTTGCTGTCTTGAGAAGGAAGTCGAAGGGTGAGAAGAGTAATCACTGGAACTAAACATAGTAGAGACTAGAAAGGATAATAATAATCAGCCATGTTTGCGAAGTCACTTCTTTCTTAGGCTGCAATCAGTCCAGTGTCCTAAATTGCCTGAACCCATTGGCCCCGGTTTGTGAACAGCTCACCTGTCTGCAGTGGGAGTAGTTTATCCTTCTGTCATCTGGGGATGCTGAAGGTTTTAAGCTTACAGCTGATGTGGGTGGTTCAACACCCACCTACACCAGCTGAACACCGTGGTGCTGCAGGTAGTGAGCTGCTCAGGTTACTGTTTCAAGAACACTTCCATACCACCTGTGGAAAGAAAGCAGTTTGAGCAGAGTTCAGGAAGTGGCAGCATTAAGCTTGCTCCTCCATAATTTACCTTTTGTCTTGATATACAATCGTTAGCTGGATAATTAGAGAAACCTGTCTTGTTTGGCATGCAGAATAAATGGTGCTCAGTTAATGATCAGCTTTTCAGAGTTTTGTTTTCTTGCTGTGGCTTAGGAATTGCTTAATGTACACATTATTACCCAAGCTCTCATGAAAGCAGGGTTACTTAGGATTACAGTATGTGCACATTACTGAGTCTGTAGTGCAATGGAGACCTGCCTGGTTAGGTGCCTTATCTTCTCCTTGACTCCTGTTTTTCGTACATGAGATATCTTCACAGTGTAAGCCTACTGCTCAGTGCTTGCTTTGTGCTCAATATGTCTGTAGTAGTTTTTTTTTAAGGCTATATTTGAATCTGACATATGTAGTGCTCCTGGTAGCATCTTTTGACTACATATGTAGGTCATTTTCTGAGCAGAGGAAACAAGACTGTACACAGAATTAGGCAGGAGTGAAAAGCTCTGGCATATGGTTGTGGCTCCCCTGGTGGGGTTGGCTTCTATTGACAGTGAGGTTCAATCTCAAATTTATCCAAAGGACTTGCATAATGCAGTTCAAACTCTGTATGATATTTGAAGTGGTTAAATAAAGGTCTGCCATATAATCTGCACTGCTAGATATGGTGTGGAAATAGTAGAAAATAACTGGTATGACATGTTGCCTGTGAAAGATGAGGATATGTGTGCTGGTTTTATTATTACTTTTTTTTTTAATATGACTGAGCTTTTTCAGGCATTTTTCAGTGTATTTTTATCTTGGAAAACCAGATTAATCTTCTCATCCTCCCTTGGCAACCTGATATGGGAAGCTCTGAAGCTTCAGTCTGTTTTTATAACTGAGTGTCCACAGCTTTTTTTAAAGGGAGTTTACACCTTGGAGTACATTTTGGAGTCAGCCTCAGCCCCCAAATATGCTGTGCTGCTTCTGACAGATGCTTGTAATTTTCAGCCCAGAGGTTCTTAGGCTATTTTTACCTCTGAAGACAGTGGTTTGTTAGTACAGGCTGGCAGTAGGGATGGAGGGGGATGGAGAGACAAATTTCTGGGCTGTTGTAATTGACTCTAGTGCTGTCACTGCCCAGAGATGGTCACCCAAACTTCCAGGATCTAAAACTACTGAAATTACTGTGTGTGCTCAGGATTGAATCTCTGTATCTTAAGAGCGTAGTCTATTCTTGTGCAAAAGCATCTGGAAGGATACATTAGCTTCTGACTGGAGCTGAAATCTTTCAGAGTACCAGGATTAATTTAAGATGAAAAACTCTGTCTTTTGTAGTCCTCTAATTTTGTGTGCCTTGCACAGGATACACAGTGCTGTGCCCAGTTCAGTGTCACATCAATAAGCACTGACTCCCTTATTGTTTTGTCTGATGGTATAATACAAAAATCAATTTGCACATGAATGTATGTGCAATGAATGCTACCTTATATTTAGTGACCATTTCAGGATAAAGTATTAAGTACACAGAGTTATATCTAAGAGATTTTTTTTGGTTTTTGCTTATTCTGGGCACTATAAAGTCATAAGGGAGGTGTTATAGCCTTTTTGCTATTGTTTTTATTTAACTTAAGAAAGAAATTACTTCCCATAGTTCATAAATCTTGAAGTCTGTTTTCTGTCTTTAAAACATGGGAATTTTTCTAAAATAATTTTCCCTGTACTCGGCCAAACTTCTATTAAAACATAGTCCCTGTTGGATTATAAGTATCTTTGTTTATTTTGGAAAAAGTAGAAAATATCCATTTCATAGGTGACATAAAATTGAAATTATGGTCTTCTTACTCCTGATAAAAAGGCAGCTTGAAGGAAGCTTGGAGGAAGTGTTGAGTACAAGAGTTTCCTTACCTTGAAAAATTTATGTGGGCACCATAGGTGGGCTTATTTTCAAAATGCTTTGTTGCTACAGGAACAGCAGAGCAGTGGCATCCACTTCCTTGGATGTTAGAGACAGCAAATGGTTCAGCTGGAACTCGTGGGTGTCAGTGACTTGTTTGGCTGAAGTTTCCACCAGTCCCATCAGCAGAGCACAAGGCAGGATATCTGAGGACAGTCCAAGCATCACATTCAAGGTGCTGGCTGCTGTCTCGTGGTGTGCACTGTCAGAACTTGCACTTAACATTTGTTCTGAGCATACTAGGCTGTACTTTGCCAATTGTATCCTGAGAAGCAATGAAAAAAGTGAATCACTGAAAGGAAGTGCTGAAAAGGTCTTTTAAATTTTTCCTTATCTCATTATCAGTAGACTTCAAGATTAATTATAGCAGATGTATGCTCTTAAGTGAGGTTTTATAGAATATGTCCTATTTTAAAGTACAGTAATTTATTTTAAAAATAGTATTTTAGGATTCTTAGGGATTATTAGATTCAAATATGGTAAGCTTTTGAGTTGCAAATCCTACAAAAATCTTGAAAATTGATGATTTCTACTTAAGGTGGTTGGACCCAAAGTGAGCAACTGTGGCTGTGTGGCATGCTGGCACCACAGAGCTATAATGGCCCTGATGGATAACTTTGTTTGTGAAATTGTGTTATGGTCTTCATTGGTGGGCTTTCACATATGACCTGTACTGTCAGTGTTTCTAGTGTGAAGCTTGTCAACAGCCTGGGTCTGCACTGAGCTGCTGGAAGCCTGAAACCAGTGACTGCTGAAAATCAGGAGAGCAGAGTTCCACCTCTGGGCTTTTTTTTTGCCATGATTATGTCTGTGAACAAGTATCAAGAGAAGCATTTGTTAATTCTGTTATAGAGATCTCATGTAACAGCTCTGGATGAGTCTGGAGCCACCTGATTACTTTAGCTAAACTCTCTGTAAGTCTTTTGATGCAACTTGGGTGCAAACTCTTCTAAAATATACACATGATAGTTGTAAAAATGAAGGTTTAAAACCACACATTCCTGTTCTTTCCATTTCTGGAAAGTTGTCAGATTTGTTATTTGTTGTCAGATTTAGACTGGTTTCTTAAAGGATTTATTCAAAGCAAATATATGTTCTGAAGGGGATTTTAAAAATATTTTAGCAGTTTATATGCTCAGTCACTGAACTTAGATTTCTTAGCTCGGACAGTCTGTCCCTCCTTCCTTCTCGAGTCCCTCCCAGACATGCTGCTGGCATGGATGAAATGCCCCACTGTGACCCCAGAGGGTGTCTGCCTCTTGGGCAGTTGGGAACACACTTCCTTTTGTGTTCCTCCTTTTCAAACTGCAGATTTTTGAAGTCTGCAGATTTATTTCAAGTCCCCGTGTGTCCCCTAGGGATTGTACCTGGGTTGACTTTCTTTGGAGTTCTGCCATCATTTCGTGTGGCTGTGTGCTAGTGAGCTCACACACTAAAGCGATTGTGGGGGAAAAAAAAAAGAGGTGTATGTTTATTGAGAAATGCAACTTCTTGCCTTTACCTTGAGCTTGTACTTTAGTTATCACTCAGGGGATTTCCTGCCTCCTCTGGAGGTGGGTTTTTTAGTTGTGTGTAGTCAGGAGTTGTCAGCCCAGCTTCTCTGCCTGAACTTTTCTTCCACCCTCCTTCTTGATTTTTCTGGTGTAATTCAGCAAGGGAGCAGCTCTCTGGAGGAGGTTTGTCCTCTGTGGCTATTCTGAAAGGCTTCTTGGTTCTCATTAGAGCTGATGTTTTCCAAGACCACCTGACACTGACCTTGGGTCTCATCCTTTGTGAGTGTTCTACAGCAACAAGCATATTCTACTTCTACTCCTGAGTGAGAAGACAACTCCCAGGCAAAAACATTTTCCAAGTAGTGTGGAGAACCGCAGTAATACCTGATGCTTTTAGCACATGGGCTGTCAGCTTGCAGCCCAGGCAGCTGCAAGGCTCAACAGTCTTCAGGGAGAAGGAAAGATTCCCTTTCTTCTTCCTGAAGGCCTGAGGAAATTGCTTCAGGCCTCAATTCTAGAACTCTCTGGTCTCTTTTCAACACTGTGTATTTGGGAAGGTCTGAGTTCCACAAGCCTCATCTCAAGTGGTAGCTTTGAGGAGCTCTCTAACCTGATGAACAGCCAGCCAAGCACATACAGCTGCATGCTGTTTCTGAGACAGGAGTGAAGTGGTTGTCAATCTCCAGATGATAGACACAAAACCAGGAAGGAGATGCCAGAAATGGTGGATGCTATGCAAACAAAAATATGTAGCTAAAATTAGAGTCACCTTGATATCATGCGTATTTTCACAGTCTAGACAAAATTAAATAATTCTAGAAACTTGTACCATAAGTGGGAGCCCTATGGCAAGACTTTTCAAAACTCTTCCCAGAAGTGGGAGTTTCTTCAGGCTAACCTGCAGAAACAAGAAGTAACAGCCCTTTTGTTTCCCTTTTCATTTGTTTAGGACCTTCATGTACATGGTTTTCTCCACTGTTGCTTTCCTTGCAAGGGAGGCAAAACCAGTAATTGTGGTTTTAATATGTCTATGCATATAATCACTTTGAAGAAGATTATTTTCCAGCAGCTGGAAGTATTAGGTGTTTGTGTTTAGCCATGGCTTTTCCACTTAGCTGCCTTTCTCTGGATGTACAGGGGAATGCATTCTAAGGAAAGAGCAGAAGAACCTGCCTGGGGTTACACATGTTGTATTGCCCGTGCTGTGAGGTGTATGACCTTATAGCAAATAGGGAATATGTAAATAGGGAAAAGTAAATAGGGAATATGTTCTGGTGGGTGCTTCTCTGAGAAACATCTACTAAATTGATTGCTGGCATGTGCCAGTGGAAGAAGCTTTTTAATTTCTGTTTGCTCATAAGAAATTCCCTCCTGTTCCTTCTCCTAAATACTTGGTCTGTGCAAGAACCCTACAAAGACTTGACCAGTCTCAGTTTCTTAGTAACACTGGGTAGTTCTCTAGGTATGTTTTCGTAGTTTTAGCACTTCTACTCTTGTTTCACCAGACAAGAACTTTGAACTTAGGCCTACTTGAAGGCACCAGTAATTTGAACTTTAAATCCATCTTGAACTGGCCACACTCCTAATAAATGGGTGGATGTCGAAGTTTTGCATTGGATTGTTTGTCCTTGTCTAACTGTCTTCTTTCCTTCAAGCTGAGAGTCATAAAAACAGGAAGGCCTTAGTGTCATTAAATAACTTCATTAAATAATTTCCTCATGTTGTGAGGATTGATATGTTGCTGTCTGAGCAGTACCATCGTTCATAAGCCATTAATTTCATTTATTCTAATAGAAAAGTTAAATATTGGTAGTATTTGACAACTGTAGCAATTGCCTCGATTCATGTCCTTCTCTGAGCTGTTTTCTGCAGTTCATCAGATCTTGCTTTTGCATCTCTCTCATTTCCAAGAGAGATGAACAGGTCTAGAAGTACTCCTCCTTTTTCCTAGTGCAGTACCAGAGCAGAACTGCTGTGCCCAGAGGAGGAGCACTGGTGCCATCCTGTTCTCATACCCTGTGGTGCAGTTTAGGCTCCAAAACAAGACCAGACCAGATGGTAGAAATGGGCACCTCTGCATCCCTCTGGTTTCCTCCCCTAAATTACCATTAATTCTTGTTCAAAGCCTGTAATGGTACTACAATACTTGATAGTTACCTGTGATTCTGTGGGGTTTTTGACTAGTATTATGAAAGCTCAAACAGAAGGACCCATTAGGTTTTACAGCTCTAGTCTCGGAGGAACTTGCAGTACTTAACTTGGAAAAAATAGAGTTGTTGATTTACTCTATCATTAGCTCACAGAAATGAATAGGCAATCAGAATTCAATAATTTCTTTAAGGAAGAGTTAGATGATCCTGATACTGATGACAGCTAACTTCTGAGCACATGGCAATTTTTTCTCATGCTGTTGTAGCATAGGTTTCACATTCCAGCTGTAGAAATTGTCAACATTCCAATTGTAAAAATTATCAGGAGTTATGAAAGGAAAAAAAAGCTACTGTCTTAAAGATGCCTGAAGAAATTAATAAGCAAAACCTCTTTATTGAAGCTAATAAGTATACTTAATAAAGTACTTACGAGATTTTTATAGGAAAAGTGGTAGATAACTAAATAAATTATGATGAAAGCCATGACAAGAAGGCTGGAGCAACTTCAACAATCTACGAAGATAACAGAAGCACAGAGCCTACATGAAACAGGGAATATTTTTACTGCCTGTTTGAACATCTAACTGGAGTGCAGGTGGGAACAGGAGCCTGAATTCTTGTATAGCTGGTGGAGGATGTTATACCAGAATCCCAAAGTCAGAGGACTCGAGTTGGAGTTAGTACTCTTGGAATCTACTTGTTCAACAGGTGATAGCAGGACAGAAATACCCATTCTTATGGCATTTTTTGTGTGTTTAAGGTGCAGGTCATTGTGCTTTATTTGCTATTCCCAGCTGTATGAAGGCTTACTCTGCCTGTTATTTTGAACTTACTTTTCTGCTTGTAGCTGCTTGTACCTAGGAAGTTTTGTTTATGAAATTGAGAAGATAAAAATCATAGGGACCTGCTACTAAGTACTTGCTCTCTGATTTGGTTAGTTAATTTTTTTAGGGTTGTTGGTTGGAGCTCTGATAGAGAGTATGGAGAGTCTAACATCTGAGGAAGGCAGTGTGGTACTGGATGAACTAGAGCATGGAGGAAGTAATGTTCAAGTCCAAAGCTGTGTGTACTTCAAGCATGCACTTCAGCAGATGTTTGCATACAAGTGACCTTTTTTGTTTGTTCACAGGTCCTTGATTATTGGACTGTTGAGGTCAGTAGTAGCTATGTCAGCACAGAAATGGGGAATCTGCCTGAGGGGAAAAGGTAAGTCTGGTTTTATTCACTATGGAGTTCAGCTAAGTCTTTTGCCTGGTAGACTCCCTGCTCCTGCATTAATCATAGGTGCTGCTGACCTCACCAGTCCAATTCACATTGGAACAGCTTGGTACGAATGAAATCCAAAGACACCTGGGCAATTTTAGGATCCTGAAAATAGATATGGAAAAGGCAAAATGTTGCACATTCATGATGTTTTAGCCCAAAAAATCAATCACTGTGAGAATATTTTGAGCTAGTACTTGTGTCTGGTTTTGTGCTGTGTTGTTCTTGGGTAGGAAGAGAAATAAAGCACAGATCCTTCCTCTTGTAATGATTGACTGGTGTGTTCCTGGAAAAAGCATTCTGCATTTAGCAGAAACGTGGTCACACATTGAGCAGAGCATTACACAAATGTTAACTTCCCTTCTAGTGAGTGGGAATGTGCTTTACTAAGTTCTTTGACAATTTGGATGAGAAGATATTATTTATCATAAAATATAACATTGTGTAGGGCACAATATTTGTTTGCACCTGTGTGGTCTGTGTGATTTCCTCTGTGCATCTTGCCATCCTGCAGGCTTAGGGCTTCACTCTGCTCCCGACCCCAGTCTGCAGATTTTCTAGCTGGGGTTTACAAAATACTATCTTGTTCAACAAGCCTGTGTGCTTCTGAAAAAGCTGGAGTTTCATGGCGTATTTTTTAGGTCATGCTTTGTTGTTTTACTTTCTGTTGTGTCTCTGATGGTGACTTTAGAATAAGGAGAGATACTGTTTGTGTTTTGGCTTTGATTCTGCCTGCTCTGTCCCCACCTACTCCTTCCTTTCATTCAAAAGCTGTCTGTCGTATCAGTCTGCAGGCCTCTCCCTGATTCAAAGTTAATTGCTTTGCCTGACACCCATGAACTATCTGGGCTATTAATCATTATCCTCTTAGATGTGGAGTGTTTCCTTGTACCAGAGGAAACAGTACTCCGAGCTTGTTATGCAGGAGTGCAGAGAAGGCTTCTCCTCATAACTCAAGACCAGCAGTCCTGTCTCCTTTGTACTACCAGCTGGATCCTTAGCAGATCTGAGGCACCTGTTTGGAGCAGTTGTATTTAATCTATTCATAAGCTAATTCTCAGTAGTTCACCCTGTAGTGGTAAAACTTCTAAGGGACTCTGTGCGTATTTTCTGGTGTTCCTTGTCTAGAATCTTAACATGTTTCTGGCTGACTTAATAGAGACTGTGCTTATGGTTCTATGCTCCCTTGTGTCTTTGATTCCTGAGTATGGAATTGTGTGTGTGACTGCTTCAGATGGGTTGTGGAGGCATCAGTCTCTGTGGCACTGTGCTGGTTGCATGAGGGTGAGCCTGGGCAGCCTGACAGCCTGCTGTCTCAAGCTTTGGGACTCATTCTGCTTTTCTTCCATTCCGTGTGGAATACATGGAATGGAACTGTGCTTGTGTGTTAAGTGTGATGGGGACTTCCTATGAACTACTTTGCTGCAGTTGAACTAATTAGTTTTTCAGTTTTGCTGGCTGCTTACCACCAAGTTTCTCCAGAGAATTTCATTTGTACTGGGATGTAGGGAAATCAGTCCTTGCACTGGTGCATAGAAGGAGGAACTGGAAGTGTGAGTGCTAAAGTAGCACTATTTGAACCTCAGTGATTCCTGTGCTGTACTTGTCCTTCCTGGCCCATGTTGGTGAGAAACAAGGTCTGATCCTGGCCTTGTAGACAGCCACATTGGGAACTAGGAATGAATGCAGACATCTGGAGAGTTCCACATGTGTGTGTATGCACAGAAAGAATTGAGTAATGAAATAAAATTATATTGCTGAATATTTTAATTAGGAGTTGATTGGATTATTCTGGTGAGAGAAAAGGAGATTGAAGATGGTTATGCAAGAGGATAGTGTAAACCAAGTGTACAGATTTTCAGGGTTAATGTGTTTGAAATAGATTCTGCAGCTGTGTTCTGGAGGACAGGAGAATATATGAAGAATGGCTTTGGATTATGGGGCCATTCTTTCTGCTTATTTAGGTTTTTTTTAATCAGGTGTGATTATATAGTTCTTGTCTCCATCCTTTGTTTTTTGTTAGTTTTTTATCAAATAGGGATGTGTTTCTTCACATAGATAATACAGTTTTGTTTGTTTTAATACCTGCAGAGGATAACTGGGTTTCATCTCTGCTGTGATAGTGAGCAAGAGGAAGAACTTCAAGAGGCCTGACTTGGCACACTCCTAGCAGAATTGATTTCTTTACCTCATGATCTTGATCTTAAACTACAAATTATTATAGTACTTTACAGGAGATACTAATCTGTTCATTAAGTAATTGTAGGTTCATATAAAATCAGGTCTGTATGGATGTCATACTGAGCTACAACTGAAAAGTATAGCTTTAGGCAGATTTTCTAGGGAAGTTTGTAAGACTTTTAAACTAGTACTTGAAGATAACACATAGTATTTATTTATGCTATTCATCTTCTATGGTATTTTGCTTACAGCAATGCTCTGTTTTGTGCTTGAAGCAAATGATTCAGCTAGTTGTAGTCAAACATAAAAATACCTGTGTGCATGCTTCTCAGTCTCACACAAACTTGTTTCCAATGTAGCTGAATCATTCAGAAGCAATGTATGGCTCTTTGGATTTCTATTTGTCCTGCACTATCAGCACTGAAATATGTGTATCCCTAAAGCAATAATAGGTTGAGAAGTGTTTGGTTTACTCTGTTTTCTTTTCACAGTTGTTCTGAGTGTTCTTTGGTTTCTGTTCCTATTTGTCACTATTATCAGCCACTAAAATACATACATCCCTGAAGCAGTAATATGCCAAGAAGTGTTTGGTCTGCTGCATTTCACTTTCACCCTTGCACTGTGTGTTCTGTACTCTGGGAATTTGTCTTGTTACAGCCATCAGTTTTCTAATCACAGCAAACTTTGCCAGTGCATGTTCCAGATGGGGTTGCCTGTTCTACAACCTGGAGCCCATTCTATTTGCTTGTGTTCTGTAGAAGCAATCATAGCTTGAGCATTATTGCAAGAAAAAATAAAAATATTTCATACTGATACAAGGAGCTACAGACACAAACCCTCAAACTCATCTTGCTGTAACATGAATTTTTTTGTGTAATGCACAAGCCTAAATTACAGTTCAATGTTAAAATAAGTTAAATATATGCATGCGATTGTTTTATTTGGTCACTTACTTGAAATGCTGCAATGAGGATGCTGAGGCATTTCAACAGATTGCTCAGAGAAATTGTGGATCCACCCTGGAAGGGGCTTTGTTTAACTTGGTCTAGTGGAAGGTGTCCTTTCCCATCCTGGGGCAGGGCAGTTGGAACTAGATAATCTTTAAATGAAGTCTTCTCCAACCGAAGCCATTCTTGAATGTCTGTTGTGCTGTTGAAAGATGTGACTTGCACAATGAGTCCCCAAGTTTCTGATGCAGTCTTTTGCTGAGTAAACTAAAGATCAATCTGTAATTCTTGAATTTGTCACTTTTTGGCATTTGGATCATCAGGTGACTGTGGTGCCTTATGCCTCCATTTTTCTTTCTGTGAGGTGGAACTGATGTTTGCATTTTCAAAAGTATTCCTGGACTTATTTAAAAACAAATAGTACTATTTTTTTCTATCAGTCATAACCTGTTCAACACTGCAATTTCTGTTAATGGACATTGTAGTGTGATTTTCAATTTCTCAGGTAGTTTCCTCTATAGTCAGATCACTTCTCAGTCCCTCCTTGGTGTGTGTTTGGCCTGTAGACAGGCAGCACTGTTGGTGGTAGTTCTCAGAGAAGTCTGGTCGCATTACAACTGGACATTCAGTCTCACTGAAATGCAGGTAAATTAATTGTAACAAATTAATTAACTGCTGTATAATGGTTTTTAAATTTTATTATTTAATTATCACTTGATTTTGTAACTGTACTTAATTCTACTTAACTGGAAATGCAAACTGTGCATTCATAGATACATACATACAAACTGGCACATACTTGTCATTTAGAAGAAAAAGATTGCCAAGTCAGGCCACCTCTGAAAAGCATTCTAAAATGTATCTCAGTGGAATAATGTAGACTTAACTTCCAGAATGTACATGCTGTATCACTGACCGTGCCTGTTCTTCAGTTCCTCCCACAAGCCTGTTCTCTGCCTTATGAGGAAATGGCACAAGTGTCATTAAAGGACTACCACTAAATGCTTTTTGGTAAATAATTTCTAAGATGAATTTTTCTAATATGGTATATGGAAACGCTGCTCAAAGGGTCTGTTGTCTTTGGTGACAGGAAAAGTAGCATTCTGCTAGAGTAGTGTCTTCTTCCCAACCTCATTGACATAAGCCTGTCACCAACATATGCTCTTTGCAATGGACAGTAAAGTTTTATGGGGAAAATACTGTGTTTTCTTATTGTATGCAAGTGTAAATAATACTAACTGGGCAGGTAGGAGTGGGTAGTGACTAACTCAGAGATCTATGAGCTATTTTGTGCTTCACTGTAGGTTCTTAGTGCATTATTAGAAGCTACCACAACTGGTTCCATTCCTACTCACAGTTACTTTATTAGTGCTCAGTTTAATGATTCTTCCCCAGTGGGTAATTAATTCTGCTTTCTGATCTTGCTCTCCTGCAGTATTGTCAGCAGTCTCTACCTTTTGTTTTGGGAAATAAGAAAGAAGAAGTAGGCCAAAAATGTTATAAAATGTAAATAACATAATTTTTACTTCTGAGTGAAAATTCAATTATATGTAGGTAGGTTTTACCATAATTGGTGTTTCAATTAAATCTTGCTTTATGAAAACTTAATTAAAAGATCAGGTGAAATGTGATATAGGGAAATTCAAGATGGGAGATAGTAATTACTTGGTAGAGTTTTTTTGGTAAGAGTCCTGTGAGGATTCAGACATCCTTCCCTGCTCTGGTCTAAGACTTTTCAGTTTTCCTCAAGTATGGAAATTTCTTCATAAATTTTTCTCTGTGAAAGTGGAAAAATTCTGTAATCACAGGGCTTGCAAAGTTTATTTTTCAGAAAGATCCTGGATTTAGTTATTTTTCTCAGTGGTAGCATGTGCATGAAATCTTTTCACTTAAAACGTCAACCTTAAATGAGAATGTCTTGTCACTTTGAAGGAGAATGTGGCTTCATTTTTAACTATAAACTTTCCAGTTTTAAGGATAGAATCCACTTCTAAGCAGGAACAGGTATAAAGGAGTTAAAATTTACTACTCTGTAGTAGCTGTGGCTCAAGTACAAAAAAGCTGGGTCACTTGGAGGCTGGCAGACAGCAAACTGAAGCAGTGGAGTATTTCATTGCCCAGCTTGTTATCTGACAGCTTACACTGATTTATTGCAACTTGTGTAGTGCAAGTCACAGCAAAAGCAGATTTTATCTTAGACATACTTGATGTATCAGTGTTAATTGGCATGGGACTGTCAGATATATTTTTTTAAATTGCAAATCCTAATTTTTCATAAAATTTCTCATTTTTATTGTTCTCTCACCATATAGGGGCAACACAGCAGACTGACAGATAGGAGAATCAGTGCCCTGAGTTGCAGAATGGCATTTCAGATACCCATCTTTACTTCCTCTTAATCTTTAGGTTATGTAGAGTTATCAAAGTCTTGTATCACTCAGTGAGATTTACCAAGAGCAATGCAGTCTTTGCCCAGCTTTCTCTGTAGGCTGACCTGGAGCTCTGCCTGAATCCTCCCCTGCTATTGTGCCTGAGAATGAAAACAGGGCAGGGAAGAGCTGCTCTGCGGGGGGACCTCGGGAGTTGTGCTGTGTGCTCTGAGTAAGGACCTAACAAAGTAAGGACCTGCAAAGTAAGTGTTGAAGTAAAGCAGCTGTTACCAGAATTACCTATTTTGTTTGGAAAATGACTGTCCATCACAATGCATCTAGAGAACTGCAAGTTGTCAAAAATTGAGTCATGAGAGCAACATTTCCCAGAAAGTACTTTGGCAGTCCATTTCCCTTACGAAATTTAGCAGTAATTTCTTTCCACCTGCGGCATCCATCCACTCCTGCATTGGCTGAGGCTTCCTCAGCTTTATAGTTGATCTGTTCCTTTTTTCCTTTTCACACTTGACACTACTGTCTTACTTTTTCCCCCTCAAGTGCAGCAGCCTCATTTTTCACTTCTAGCTTCCTTTTTTTTTGTCAGTATGAGCCACCTGGTGGAAGTAAATACACATAAAAGGTGTTTAAAGTAACCTTGTATCCCTTGACAGCTTGAATATTATACCATGAGTGCTGCAGTTGTGATAATCTAGGAGGGCAGGCATTTCTAGGTGTAAACCTGTGTGACATGAAGAAATTCAGAATTGGCTTATCCCTCTGCTAAGGACACTCTAATGCGAGATCCTTGTCCTAATAGTTAAAACCCTCTCTGAGAATGCCACTTTTCATGAGACATCTTTACTTGGGGTTCCTCCATAGGATGTTCTTCTAGGACATTGCACTGGGACTGAGCAGCTGTTATTGAATTGGTAGCAGGGAAACTCCAGATCATGAGAAGGACACATGGCAGCTAGATATTTAAGCTGAGCTGCTTCTCTTAAAGCAAACAAGTGTGCAGCACTGGTTGACTTAACCCATGTGCACTGGGAAAGGCTTTACTCTCCCTAGCATACCCCTAGGTACCTTGAGGAAGAAATACTGTACTGATTTTTACCACCCTCCAATACTGCAAATATTTTCCCATATGGTCAAAAAGATGTTTTATTATCTCTGCATGGATCACTTGTGTTTGTAGACACAAGCTTGGTTGTATGCAAATCTGCTAGTGTAGAAAGAAACTGAGAAATTGCTCTGATTCCTGTATTTTCATTATAACTGTAGTTATACTTACATTACTGTCGTAAGTGCTACTTGCATTATAAAGGTGTAATTGAAACTTAGTTTTTAAAATCAAGCCTTAGGCTGTAAAAGGCTTACAAGGCTTTTGTTTATTTTTTAGAGTAATAGTTATAAAACCATATAACTGGTTCCTCTTTTCCTACCAGTCATGCTGTCTTTTGCACAAGTGGATAAATGTAGCAATTCTGATAAAAATATAGTTCTGTGTGTTGATGTTTGCAATGTATTTACTCAGGGCAAGCACAAAATTACTGGGAATATACATTAGACAGACAGTATTTTTGAATGGCTTTCCTGAATAGGGAATGGTATCATTCAATGTTACTTTTTCTCTAAAATGTTAGTTTGTTTCTCTAAGACACTTAAGTTTACAGTGAGATTAGTCTGATTTTTTGTTTTCTTTTAATTAATTGCCAGTGGTAGGGAAGAAAATGTGTTCTTCTGCTCATCTTCTTCTGAAGCTTCATGTTTGGAGACAGTTGCTAGACTTTTAACCCAGTGAAACTTGAAGCAGTTTACAGAGAAGTTAACCAGTTTCACTGTTTTGATACCTGCACTTGTAGAAAGAGGCATTGTTAAAAACAATTTAGGTCTTAGTTGAAGAGTATAACTATAGCTTTCAGGTATAACCTGAAGGCATGTTTTTGGCTGAGTTGTAGTTCAGCTTCTAAAGCTTGTTCATATTTGAACAGATATCGTTTCCCTTAAAATTCTTGTAAGCTGGGTAAAGCATCACTTAGTAGAATTGGGGAAAAAATGGTTTATAAGCAAAAGTGTAAAGTTAGAAAGTAACATTCATTTTCTGTATAGCTTTCAAACCGTTACCCTTGTCCTCTGAAAATAAAATTTTTCTGCACAGAAAATGTGCTAATCCTTGAAGCATTCAACCATTGTTCTGGGGTTTTTGATGTGGGTTTGGTTTTTTTCAACCATGTAAAGATTGTGTTTATAATGCTGGCGTTCTGGCATATATGATTGGCTATGCATGTGAGGCCTGACGAATCTTTCTGGCTCATTATAAAACCATACTTCCCTGCTGGAAATTGCAGTTTGTGTGGCTAACTTAGCAGCAAGAGCCAAATTGGCACCCCCAGCCTCTCAGTGCCTGTGGTGACCTGTGTCTCAGCACAACTCCATGCCAGCCAGCAGATCAAAGGCCTCCAATGGCCAGTGGGGTGGCTGAGATGGGGATGCTCATCCAGATCCTTGCCCTGCTGGATGGGGAGCAGCCACTGGATGGGGAAGCAACTCCTTGTGTGTGGCTGGGGCTGCCTCAGGACCTGACCACCTTCAAATGCCAGTTCTTCCTAGGTGAGAGCAGCACATACAGTGCAGTCTGCTGGAGCTCAAGAATGTCTACAGAAAAGCACTGCTTATCTCAGTTAGTATTTGTTTAAACTGAAACCACTCTTGAAGCAGATCAAGTAGTGCTTGACTTACGTGTTTATACAAGCTGTCATAAAGAAAACTACTATGTTGTATTCATAATTTTCAAGTGAAAATAAAAAAATGGTCTTCTTTTCTGAAGGGAGAAGTTTTTGCAATGTGGTAAAAATAAACTTGTTGAGTGGTATAAACATCAAGGCTGCTTTACTCTTTCACAATGAAGGGTCTGCATTTTAAAATACAGTTACAGATTTTTGCAAATAGTTCTTGATCAAAATTAATTCAGAAACAGAACAAATTAGAACTTTTTCCTCGTTGCTTTTGGCAGCTTTTACTCACTTCTAGGGTTGATTGTTATTCTATATATCATTTTTAAATTGCTATAATAATTCAAAAATGCATTTCTTCGTAATTTCTTGTATCTTTCTGAAGTGATATCTTACAGATATGAGCTCCAGGCACAGATTCCCATTATAGCATTCTCAGTGGGATACTCAGGGACTCAGGCAGCTGGGTGGGGTCTGGCTGGGAGTTTTACAGCCTGGATAAATAGGAGCAGATGCTAGCCATAAAGAATGACTGAACACGAGTAACTAATTCCGAGTTGCTGGGAAGTGTCAACTGACACCTGTAGTGCTAGGTGTGGTCATAGGCTTCAACAGTTGCAAAGAACTTTGCTTCCTATTTTCTGGATAATTATCTTGATTATTTTGCCTCTGGTTAATTAAATCCCACTCTTTCTGATTTTGTCACTCAAGATAAATTTCCTTTTAACAATTATAGAATATTATTGAATTGAATAGAAAATATTATTTGTTTAAGAACAGTTTCTTCCCAAAATGAGCTGTTCCACAGATACTGCTAATGTTGAGTTGAATAGGACCCCACAGGTGAAGTGGTTCTAACACTCAGAATCATAGAATATCCTCAGTATTTTTTAAATTACTGCCTATTTGTTATTAAAGACCACTACATTCTTCGTATAACTCCTAAACTGTTTTCTTTTAATAAACTGAGTAAACTAGGCTTTATTTTAATAAATTTTCACACTGTAGCCTGTAGGTGGTTCTTGTCTGTCTTCCCTCAAGTGTCATGGCTCACTTTTTTCCAGTTCATAACCCTCAGTTTCCAGATTAAAAATACTACTTGACTTTAAGAATTTCAGTGTAGAAAAATCTATGGGACTATGATAAATAGTCCCTTCTTGCTTGTGCTTTGTTGAATATTCGTGTCTCTACTATATGTGATTACCCTAGGCTGTTCTTCTGAAATACTGTCCTGGAGATGCCAGAGAAAGGCCATAACACTTTAATTATGGAGGAATTGTATTCTGTGTTGGCATGTTAATTTTGGTATGAACTGGATTTACTTCTGTATCTTTTGAACAGGAGAGAGCTTGAAACTTGAAATTACTCTTGTGGAAGGTTAATGCTATCTTCTTGGGGCATTGCATTTACTATATGACAGTTGTGGTTGTTTCTACTGGATGCAATTTGAGGTTTTCTTAAGTGAAGGAGGATTTTCGTGGTTTTAATCCATGCTGATAACACAAAAGAGTGAAAAGCCTTCTTGTGGTCACCAGAAAGAATTATTTATCCAGGCTCATTAAAATATGAATGTTCTATAAATCTGAGACAATATCAACTAGTGAGAAGCTTCATTTGCATTTATTCAGATTGCTCTGGTCTTTATTTAACTCCTTCACAGTTGGATGCCACATAGTAACAGAGGGGTTTGGTTGTAATTATAATGTTGGTCACACAGGTTTAGGCTGGTGGCTAGTTAGGGACACAAAGGTCTGGAATTAGTCTATTAGATGTTCAACAGTACAGTTTAGTTATGATGAAGCAGCTCTCTACAATTAGGTAAATTAGTGTTAAAATACCAGACTTAAATGAAGGCTGCTGATATTGGACCCCCATTCTAGAAGAGATGCACCTAAATCTGGCCATTACTGTGATCTATAGTCTCATGTGGTTTTAGTGCTGCTGGTTTGTCCCACTGCCCTTGTGCATGTCAGTGCTCTCCTGTAGCCAAGCACGGTTGTGCCACAGCTAGAAAGAAGAAATTACTACTAATTCTACTAATCTGATGTAGGGGAGATACTAAAAGGGGAAGTGTGCTGCCAGTCATCCTTGAAATAACTTCCAGTAACCAGCTATAAACTACTGATAATGCCTTTACTAGATAAGTGCAGTGGGTGGGAAGCCTAGATTAGAGGGTACTTGAGCTTTCACTGATATTCACACTCAAATACAAGCTGTGCAATGAATATTTTAGCTTTATCTGCTAGGGAAATGGTTAGTGTACTAGAACAGCATTCAAATGCTTCAAATGCTCTGCTTTCTCAAGTATTTCCTATTAGCATGTTTAATAAGGCACTCTGTTATCCCCTTAGGTTGACTGTCATTACTGAAAGCTGAAGTGTTAACTGTGACAGCACAAAAGGACTCTATGAAACTATAAAAAGGCTTAATTTCTGATTAGGTTAAGCAATATAATTGTAGTATGTTGTAGAGCTGTCTGTAGAATAGGAAGTGGCTGATTGTTGACAAGTCCTGTATGTGTGTTTGGGAAAGCTAATGGTCTTTTAAAGTAAGTATCCTTTGCAGTTAAAATGTGTATCTTTTGTCAGTGATGGATTTCTTCACAAACTATGTAAATTGATTCTTCTTTGGTGGTAAAGATTATACAGTTATTGTAGAACTTTTCCGTTCTTTCAGGAAGTTAACCAGCATGTTGCCCCTGTCCTCCTTAGTTTTGCTACTCAGATGTGAGCAGCGTTCTAAAATTATCAGTTGGCAAGAAAAGCTGGTTTTGTCAGAGTAGAACAAAAACTTAAAGTATAATTTTGTGGGAACACAACTGAAAGAAAATACTTCATGAAAGACTCTTTGTCTATATAGTGTGCCATACTTCTGGGGTCAATCATATTTCCAAGCCACTAAATTTAGATTGCAAGTCCAGTGTACAAGATTTAGGAAGTTTACCAGATTTCCTTCAGAGCTGCTGTGAGAAAACTCAGCTGTAGGTTGGCAAGTTTCCCTTTGTGATCTTAGGAATTTGCTGTTTACTTATACTCCCCTCGCACCCCCACAAAAAGCTCACCTTGACTGTGTATTCAGATTTTCTTGTAGCATAGCAACCTCTGTTAATATTTAATTCCTGCTTCTCTTTGCCACAAACTTGCTTCATCAGGTTGCCTCCATAAATCCTTGCAGCTTTATATGTTAGTGAAGGATGTTGAGAAAGGAAACTTTTTAGTTTCTGCCTGTTCACTTGGAGCTCCCAACAACAATTTTTTTTTATAAGCTATGTATGTTCTTTATTTTTAATAGAGATTAATTGCTGAGTTGCTGTACTCTGAAATGGGACAAGAGATTTCTTTGTGCTTTTTTAATGATTATTTCACATTTTCATTTTAGTTTCCACCTGGACAGTCTGGAGTTCCATGGTGGTTCAGGTTACTCCATTGTCATAGCTAATCCTGCCTGGGAGCTGGTACAGTCTTCTGATGTCCCTGTGAACTATTTAAAGGAGATAAGTGGTACAACTCCCTCAAGAGGCAGGTGGATATCCTTCCAGCTGGTTGTGTTCCCTGGTTTGCTTGGTTTTCATACAAGGTGTCATCCCAAGCTGGACAGGAGGAACAGAACTGTGATACAAAGAGACATCAGTTCCTAGATGTGCCTCCTTAGCACTTGTAGTTAACTATCAGTCCTCTTTATTTCGAAGTATGAAAGACTAGTTGAGTTGCAGTAAGAATAAAAATTTGTCAGGAAGCCTTCCCTGTGTTTTTGCTGCTTCTAACACTGCTTATTGGCTGATGCCAGTGAAAAGACTGGCACTTACATTCCTTCTACCTTAGAGCTTTTTATTGTGCTAGGCGTAAAAGTGCATCTCATTCAATATCCTGTTTCCAGCTTTTGTTGCTCATCTGTTGGTTTTATGATGCACCTTCCCTCCTATTGACAGGAGACAGGAGCTGTGGTGGAAGTCCCGATCTGGACAGAGTACGTTTGTATCTGTCTGATCTTGCAAAAAGAAGTCTTTAAAATGATTCCATCTCCTTAGCATTAATGATTAAATGCCTTTTCTGAACAATAACCTGGATTCCTTTTTTAGTCCTTGTGTTTTCTACTGTCATCTCATTTCTTAAAACATTATCATTCTAATTATCATAGAAGCTCTCCTTCATTAGCTTTTTTATTTCTGTTGTCAGTAGGTTTACTGACTTAATTTCTGTACTCTTTAATAAATTCTTCATGATGCTTACATGTTCATACTGGAAATACCTTTCTGGAAGGTAAAGTGATTCTAAGATGTCTTTTCACACCTCTGGTCTATTGATTGTCTTAAAATTGAGCTGTGTACAGGCTTGTCTCTGCTTTCTACTGGTAAGTCTGCAGATTATAATAGGAGCCTAGTAATTAGTCTCCTAAGTGATTTTAGTAGTGAAAAAAAACATTTAATGTGATGATTTCAGCCTATTGTGTCATCTGATGCTTCTTGTATAATAATTAGATGCATCTTCTGGTAAAAATTTAAGAAACCTTCTTTTATGTTTTTTCTAAGCTTTATCCTTTAATGAGGACAGAAAGTTCATGCCTTGGTTACTCAAATGGATAAAGACTGGACTTCCCCGCTCTCTTTTCTGATATTTTGTAGCTGTGGTGCACAATGTAGAGCTTCAGCCTTCTCTGACAGATTTCCAGTTAATTGTTTCCATTTTCTTTTTCTCATGTCCTGTAACTTATCAGCTCTATTAGTTAGGTAGTAATATACTTGCCTGCAGCAAGAATCTTTTATTTGGTGTGAGCAGTTTAACAGTGACAGCATATTAGAAAATGTCATCTAAGTGTAGATGAAAGCATCTCGTATGATGCATTAAGGAAAGATTCCATTGCAGCTGTATTTGTTTTGCTAGGAAAGCTGTTCTTTGTTTTTAAATTTAATGTCTGACTATTAAAATAATTACATAACAAATACTGGTTATGTATTTTAGAGATTTTGATACTTGGCTAATACTTAATGCCTTGCTTCTAACTGTGCCTTTTCAGGAGAACTCATTCTCCTCTGTTCTAGTGTGTCTTAAATGGAAATCAGAAGAGGTAAGTCTGGAGAACATCAATGCATTCTAAGGCAACCAAAAGCAAATGAGTAATGTAAATAACACTTGAGAATCTAAAACTTTATTTCTTTAAAGTGATATGACTTTTTTCTCTTAAATACCCATTTTTCCACTCTTGGTCTTTTTTTCAAGAAGAACTTTGCTTTTGTGTATGAGTGCTTGCTGTGTGACAGACAGATAAACTGGGAAGGCTTTCCTAATTGCCTCCTCCTGTTCCCTGAAACCTCCTGCTGCACTCTTTGAGACTCAGAGTAGCAAAGCATATGTTTTGATAGTGAAATGATAATTGAATATATGTAACAAATATATCTTCTGAATTGAGATTTTTTTTACTTGAATGTTTTGAAACCTGTAGGTTTTGGGACACAACAGTAAAGGAAGTAAGGTCTGAACAGAAATCCAGAAAGGCTGTTCTAGACAGCATTGTGAACACATTTCTCAGGGTGAGAAAGCTGGCATGGAAGTTGCAGAATTACAGAGTCATTTTTTTGGAGATCCACATGTTGAGATGGTCAAGGCCTAACTGAGCATGATTCTGGGCAGCCTGTGCCAGCTGCCCTGCTTGAACACCAGTTAGATTAAATGATCTTCAAATATTTCTGGCAATCTAAACAAATTCTGTGTGATTTTGAACTAATACCCGAAGTCCTTAGGTTTCCCTGAGAAATTGTGTGCTTTTTATTGCAGGTTTGATAATAAATGATTTCAACTATTGTATTAATGCCAGCTGAATAGCTGGTATCACTGGCTAGCTAGTGACAGGATTGTTGGGTGTGCAAGCTTCTTTTTCTCTGTTTATTCCTGTAGTCATCAACTTGTGAGAAGAATGCAGCAGAAACCATCTGTTGTCATGGCATCTCTTGTTTAAGACTTTTTACAAACACGTTAACTTCCATACCACCCCTATGTTATGCAGCAGGTTTTAATTTCCCCTGTAAGAGGCAAGTGTCATAGCTGCAGCTACCAGGGGTTCTAGCAGTGTCTCAGGGCTGATGGTGTGCTCTGAACATCAGTGAGAGCTTCTCACAGTGGTGTGGGTCTTCTTTTTGTATGCCTGAGGAGCGTTTTTGCCTGGCATGCTTTAAACAAGATTCCTCTGCAGGTCCTTTGTAGAATCAGTCTTTGTTAAGAATTGGAAGGGGGTAAAAGGTAGCTTTTTTACAAAGCATGTTTTGGTTGTGCACATTTGTCTAACTGTGTTCTTGTAAAAACCACAAATGTTGCTATCTTTACTTCTCAAATTAGCTTCACTATGTGATTGTGTATGTCAAAGGTACATCTTAAAATACAGTCCCAGGATTTTTTGGGAAGATGGCCACAGCACAGTGAGGGAACAAGCATGGGCATTACTGGCATGCCCAAGGCAGAGAGGTGGCTGGGGGACCAGGAAAGCCCAACCTCATTGTGCCAGGGCTGCCACAGCTGTAGGGACCTGTCACTCTGCTCCAGTGGCAGCCACTGTCTCATATGGGTCCTCGGTGGCTTTGGCAGCAAGTGGACACACTCCTGTGCTTTCCCAAAAAGGATTTTCTGTTATATGTATGCAGTCTTCATCACTTTAATTGTCCTTATTTCAAATACTGATGTGAAATATGGGAGAGAAACACCCCTAATGGTGGGCTGGGTTTGAAAATTCACTTCTCTGTCAAATACACGAAGGACTATTTGAATGCTTCTTTCCATGGTGCATTCTGGTTGGCTTTGAAAATTGGTTGAATAAATTTTTAATGCTCTTTTTTTTTCCCCTGACATTTTTATTTGAGTTTTTTATTCTGTGCCAGTTGCTCAGTCAATAAGAGATGGAGGCATTAGCATGTCCTGGGAGGCTCTGCTGGGAACTGGGTTATCATGCTGAGAGGCTGCTGTGAGTGTTTACCTATCTCAACAAAGCATCTTCTCATGCCATTTTATTATTAAACAATCTGTATTCCTTGCTCGAGCTTTTGGAGGCTCCCAGCAGTCCTGTCAGGCTAACCTTGTTGCTAAAGATGATTTTGTGCTCTTAGTTTGGTGAGTCAGCCAGGCAGTGGAGCGCTAGCTGAAGCCTCTGCCATCCCACGGTGAAGCCCTTCTGCTGTGACACAAGCCAGGAACCACAGCTGTGCTTCAGGAGCTTGTGCACACTTTTAGGTGACCCCATTTCTTGCTGGGGCTGTGGCACTGGCTGGTGCTGGTGTGGGGCTGTCTGTATGGAGCTGGTGGAGCTGCCCCAGGCTGGAAGATGTGTTGTGTCTGATGGCACTTGGCTGTGCTCAAGTTGTATCTCAGCTGACTTCAGTCAAAATATGTTTTTGGGTGGCTGCTGCCGATGTACTTCCAGTTTTAACTACAGAAGAAATCACTGTTTCTTGTCGGTTTTGATTCTTGTAAGGAAATAGGAATTTGGACCACCAAAGCATGTGCTGCACCCAGCTGTGCTTTTCATATGCTGTTGAGCTCTGTTTTTACAGTTTTTGTGTGCTCCTTGTGGACATTTCTGTCTTTTGCACAGATGACTCATTGCATAGTTAGTAGGAAATACTGCCAGTGTGAAGACAGAATAAAAAGCAGCTGTGGTTTACCATTAGTCCTTGTTTCTGTATGGTGATAGGGTTTTTTGCATTGAATCACAGAATGGTGTGGATTGGAACCTTAAAGATGATTTAGTTCCAATCCCCCTCCATGGGCAGGCAGGCCACTCTCTCAATCAGGTTGCTCAGGGCCCAGCCAACCTGTACTTGAAATAGCACATGAAATATTTTTAAACCAACTCAAGGAACAATTTGTTCTATAACAATAATGAATTGACACAATAATAATAATGATAATAATGCTTCGCCTTGTTTTTGTTTTTAGCTGTGGAAACCATGCTAAAGTTATTTTTAAACAGAATTTTGTGAACACCTGATGCCTTCAGTTAGTCACTTTGACTTATGTGTGCTTACTTGGATCATAGCATTTCTTTCTTTCAAAACTATAGTTATATCTATCCTTTTAACTTAAGTGTACATGCAATGTGAATTGAAGAAAGTTATTCTTTGTATCATTACATCAAACCTTGAAATTCCAATACAGCTACTGGCAACCATTTGCTTTGGGTATGCTTCTAGAGTTTGTTAGTTGCATTTTCATTGTTTTCATCCTTTGGAAGTCAGAAATCAAATTTGTCCAGCTTATTCCATTTAAATGTGTGCAGATTTTGCCATGAATAGAGTTAATTTTGTAAACATGAAGTACTAAGTTTAAATCCAAAATGTACCCCATACTGGTTGCTATGAAGAACAGTAACTCTACCACAGCTGAAATCAGCTCATTCTCCACCCTTTATTCCATCTAGATTCAGTGCATTCTTTTTACCAATAAACCCCTTCCCATTCTTTGATATAATACACACATATTCCCACAGTCTGTGTACCACCCCTTTGACATGTCTGTAAAGTGTCCATAAATGTCCACTGAGTTCCTTTAGTCCATGACTTTGGGCTCCATCTGTTAGGGTGCTCACTCAGGGCAGGAGAGGTGGTGTATTCTGTGGAGTTAGTGGGGACCAAAGCCAGCTCAGTTTGGGTCACCACTTGTCGTGCCCAGCCTTGGTCAGCAGCTCAGCCCTGTGGAGCTGCTTGTTCACACCTCGCTGACAGGGTGAGGGAGAGAACTGGAAGGGTAAAAGTGAGAAAACTTGTGGTTGGAATAAAGACAGTTTAGTAGGTATAGCAAAGGCACACACAAGAACAAAGCAAAACAAGGAATTCATTCACCACTTCTCCCGGGCAAGCCTTTATTGACCCACTTGCAGGAATGCAGGGCTTCATCATGTGTTACATCTGCTGGGGACTACAGACTCCATAATTCTGAATGTCCCCCCTTTCCTCCTTTTCCCCTAGCTCTGTATGTTGAGCACAATGCCATGTAGTTTGAAATATCCTTGAATCAGTTGGGGTCAGCTGTTGTGGCTGTGGCCCTTCAGAACTACTTGTGTGCCCCCAGCCTCACTGGTGGGGTGAGGTGAGAGGCAGAACAGGCCTTGACTCTGTGGAAGGAATAAAGAAAACATCCCTGTTTCCAGTACAAATATAAGACATAGCCCTGTACTAGCTACTATGAAGAAAATGAACTCTGTCTCAGCCAAAACCAAAATAGTATTTTATGATGAAAAGTGATGTAGTGTCTCTTTTGATTTTCTAACTGTAACTGAATTTATTCTTGTAGGTGTAGCATCTATGACTGTGCCAGTGTACATCGCAGAGGTGGCCCCGCCGCACTTACGAGGCAGATTAGTCACCATTAACACTCTCTTCATCACTGGAGGGCAGTTCTTCGCAAGTGTTGTCGATGGCATCTTCAGCTACCTCGCAAAGGATGGATGGAGGTTTGTGAGCCTTCCTTGCTAAAAGCAAGCTGATTTGATTGACAGCTATTACAATTCTTGTTGCTAAAACAGAATTTACATAGAAAGTGGTAAAACTGTTTACTAAAATGGAACTTCAGTAAATAAATCCTGCCGAAATAGAGCCAGACTGCTTTCACTTAAGCTTAATTTTCACAGTATGTGCAGGGTTTTTTCACTTTACTAAACTTTAAAGTGGGAGAGTAATAAATATTCATCACAAGCGTGAATAATTGTCATGATGTTTATAAAGGTAGTTTGCCTTTTGCATTTAGAATAATTACATGCTGATTTTTCAAAAAGTAAATTTCCAGTAAGTAATATGCTGTATGTGCAAGATAGAGGTGAAGTTTGAATATTCTTAATATGAGCAGTAGCAATCTATCAGAATGGAAGGATACTGTAGCATAAATTTATAGTTAAAAGCTTATGTCATAAAATAATAAAATTCTATTTTCTGGGTTGCACAAACCCAGTTGTCTCAGCCTCTTCTATGTCACATGCTCCAGTTGTGCGACCCATCTTAGTGATCCACTGTTATTCCTGGTTTGTGGTTTTCTCTTATATTTGTAGTCTTGGTCTTCCAAGTGCAGAACAATGTGTTGAGTAGTGAAGAGCAATTGTTTCTGCAGCCTGCTGGCATTTTGCAGTAATGCTATTTTATGTATGTGCCAAATACTTCTCTGCTGGATTGAGTGAAGTGAAACTTTCTCTGAAGAAACAGGCTACCACTCAGTGATGAGCTATCCAAGTATTTCAGCTGCAATGCTGGAGCTGTTGGCAGTGGTCTGCTGTCCTCAGCTAGTTTAGTGCAACTTAAGGCTGAGTAGGGAAGAGTACAGATGGTCTGTCCCTTGAAAGGAGTGGCCAGCAAATGCATGGAGAGAAATCACAAATGTTTACCCCTGAGTCATTACATATAAAAAGGAACATTACAGTAATTATTGTATCTCTTACTGATGGAATGGATAAGCACTGGAGTGCTGCAACAAACAATAAGGAACTTTAATTTTTTTTGGCTCTGCTTGTTCTTGGAAATGCTGGATATTAAATTAAAATAAACCAAAGAAAACAAATATTTAACGGGACCCTTATGTCGGGTTAGCTTTATAAACCCTGCTAACGCCATCTTAATAGTATTGCAGCAGTATGTCAGAGAAGGAGAAATGTTACAGCAGACTTATTAAATTTCATGCTGGATTTTTTCAGGTCCGCTAGACATCTGGCTTCAAACTCAAAGTCTTGTAATCTGTATGGGAAAGAACTATATTAGATTTCTGAGAGCTGGCTCACTGCATGAAATGTCTAAAATTGCCTGCTTTTTACTCTAAATTGATTATATCAAAATGGCTTGCTTTGAAAACGACACCAACTCTAGAACTTGCAATGGAAGTTCTCTCTCAACTAAACGTTTTCTTTCTGGCTTGCTCCTTTTACTTAACTTTGACCAGAATTTTGCAGATTGGAAATTAACTTTAGTGAGGAAGCACTGTCTGTACATTTCTTTCTTGTCTTGCCTATGATAAACAATCCAATAGAGTCCAACTGGTATGAATCAAGCTTTCAGGAGCCTTGATTGATTTTGCCCCCTAAGATGATTGCAGGCACCCAACTGCTTAGTTCTGGAGGCTCTTTTGCATCTAAGTGACTGAAGGGCTTTGGAGGAGCAGAAATTTAAGTAATAGGAGTCTGAAGGACTAAATCTGCATACTTAGATGCATTAAAACATACTTTTGCATGCATTTTGACAGGATACAGCAGTTGTTTGTAATCTCTGTGAGTTTGCTTTACTCTTCATATGAAATAGAAAAGGCTTCCTAAATATCACTCCATTAAAGATATTGAATCTACAATTTGGCGAGCTTCAGTGGTCTATGTATTTTGTATACAGCTACCAAAATGTTTGTGGAGGAGGAGAAGTGTAGGAATAAATGAGGCCATTAAAGAATGAGAACATTAGTGAATGAGGAATGAAAACATAAGTGAATTAGTGACACTGTTAGATACGTTGACTGAAGACTACTCAGCTAATAAGCCTTCCACAGACTTTGTGGTTTGAATTTATTTTCTTTCGTATGCTTTTCTTTTTTAACTAATGGTGAGCTATAGAATTTTAGCATGTTATCAAAAAAGAGAGAGCTGCTCACTTGAGTTCTTTCTAGAGCAAGTTTTGCTTGTATGACCTTTGGAAATTTTGGCTGGTTGTAAGAAGAACTTGAGAGCTCAGCTGGGCATGGGAAGACTGGTCTGCATGCACACTGTCCTGGGATGGCCATCCTCTTTGCATTGCCTCTTGGGTATTCTTTCTACCATTCTCCAGTTTTCTGCCTGTTTTACTGCCCATATTTTCCTTTTATAAATCCACAAATGCCTTCAAAAAGTATTTTTCCATTTTTACTCAAAATGCATTTGGACTTGACAAATACATTTGGTTCATTGCTCCAACATGAGGTTTTCAATAATGGTTTTTCTCTCCTTATTCAATTAGCAATCTCATTCATGCTTTATAAAAAGATCCAGGTGAGAGGCTGCAAATATGCATCCTGGGGTATGGAGAGATTAGCAAATTTCCTTAATCTCCTGACTGATGTCAAGGTGTGAATTTGTTTATGAGTACAGACTACCTCAATATTCAGAGGGACTGGTTTCTGGAGATGTTTTAATGGTTATATCCACTGCTGTGAAATCTGTGATAACTGCAATAGTGCACAAGTGACACCAGCACTGTTAAAAGTCTTTAATGAAAATGAAAAGAATCTGGGTGAAGTGTAAATGGGAAAAGGTCAGATTTAAAAGCAGAACAAAATAATACATTGTTCTGCAATTCTTTTTATCCTTTATTTGTTTTATGGAAGAAATATAAAAATGTGATGTATATAGGCCAGAGCTACACACGAAAATTGGTGGTGTGCTTGTCTTCCACAGCCTTTTCCCCAGCTATGGATGGAGCACATAACCCTGCCTGGGTGTTGTTGCTGATCCTTGGAAGCATAACTGTGCTTTTACAAGTGGTAATTCTCTGTTGAGTAGAGAACTAGCCTTAATGCTGTAAATAGTAACCCTTGGGCATCTAAAATACAGTTTTGATTTAAAACCTAACACTGTATCTGACTGAAGATTTAAAAGCAGACTCTGAAGATCTGGTGTAAATTCCTGTGCTGGTAGAATGAACTTTTTTCAGTGTTTCTGCTTATAGTCAGAAATTTTCAAAATTAAAACTGGCAAATGTCTGTGTGTATGTACTACTGACCAAATTATGCATTTTTCTCTGGCTGTTTTTTGTTTGGCTTAGGTTTTTGTTTGTTTCTAATATGTCTGTGAAACAATTACCAGATTTCCAATCTCATTTTTGTTACCAACAGTACCTGGTTTTCTCCATGCATTGGCTTTCTCTTTCTGTTGATTTTTGTCACTGAGATTCCAAACTAGTGGAATACTTCAGGTTTTTTATTTAGTCTAACTTAGTGTCCTCAGGATCAGTGGCACATGAGTCAGTGGCAGAGTAACCAACATGTCCCTGAAACTTCCTGGAAATGAAAGAAAGGGTCTTGTTTTCTAAAATACCTGCAAAATACGATTCTTGCCCCCTTAACTTACAGCAAGAAAGAATACAAGGAGTGGGAGATTTCTTCTGTAAATACAGATTTGAGCAGCTGTAACTGAATCTTCTCATAGCATATTTTTGTAGGCAAATAGTAGACACTTATCTATTTTCTTATTTATTTCCAGGTACATGCTGGGCCTGTCGGCTGTACCAGCAGTTATACAGTTTCTTGGATTCCTGTTTCTTCCCGAAAGTCCCCGCTGGCTCATTCAGAAAGGCCAGACTCAGAGAGCACGGAGAATTCTGTCCCAAATGCGCGGCAACCAGGCAATTGATGAGGAGTACGACAGCATCAAAAACAACATTGAAGAGGAGGAAAAAGAAGTTGGAGCAGGTATGCTGAATACTTGTTGGCCACTCTGTCTATCAGTGAAGAGACAAAAATCAGAAGACATGTTGAAGTTACAGCCTGCAGGAACTTGATGCTTTGCTTTATCTTGTCTGTTTTGCTGTTTAAAGTATTTACTATACTGGTAGCTTCAAGAATTAAGATATTTATATGATCTTGCATTTTCAAATTAGGTTCTGATTTCTTAAGTGAGGGAAGAGTAAAGCTGTGTAGGATTTTAAGTGTATATCACCTACACTTAAATGAGAATTGTTTTCAGAAAATAGATCAGTTTAAGAATGCACATCTCCAAGAGTTGAAATAAATAAAGTGAGGGTGGCTGTGACAAGTCTTTTGGGTTCCCTGACTGCAGATGCAGTGCAGAGAAAGGAGCAGGTACGACGGAGTGCCCCAAAAAGAAAATTTCACTTTAATGAGAAATAAAATGGGGATGATGCCCAAAAGCCAAGCACAGTTTAAGGACAAAACTCCAAAGACAAGAAACCAGGGAGGAGTGACAATATATAGAGTTGGGGATGAATGATCCCAGAAACATTACCAAATATGGACATAGACAATCAATATTTAGATTCATTAACATAATAACTGCAAAGGCCCCATGGAGGATACTTTAGCTCACCTTAAGTTAAACAAATGCCTCCCAGGGCTTGAAGCCAAGATCTGGCTTATCAGGGGAGAGACCTGGCTAGCCTTGTGCCCCTGCCAGGCTGATGCACACAAAGTTTGGTTTCTTTCATCAGTTGAAAAGGCCAGACACAAGAGAGGTCAGAAGGCATTGTACATGCCTCAATTATCCAGCAGCTTCTTCCCAGCAAACTGCATTCTAGACAACAAGCCTTTGGAAAAATGTACAAAATGAGTCCTGTAATACAGAGATTCTTTTTCTCTAAAAGCAACTTCTGAAAGTCCTTTTGCTGTGTCCTCAAGACAATAAGGCCCCTAAATAAAATCCTTTTTTCACTCTTTTGAATCTTTATGCCATATTTGCTCAAAATTTTGTGTTCATGTGTGTACTTATAAAACAAGGTTACCACTTGATTGACTTTCTGTACTCTGCATATTTTTTCTTTGCTTTCTGCTGGAAGTGTTGACCTGGGAATGTCAAGTAAGGGTCTTAAGTAAGAATTGTCCTTGGTAGGAAAATACTGTGACTTCTCACTGCTGGTGGAAAGAGAAATGTGAATCTCAATTTACATCTGTGTAAATTGAGATTCAGCATCTGATAATAACAATTATCATATTGATTTTGATCTTGAACCTTACAATAAATGTGTCTGGAAAAAGTTATTTGACATATAGTTGAAGGATTTTCAAAATATTCATCACTGGTCTGAAGCTGGGCTGGGTTTTTTTCCTCACATTATGTTTTTGAGGCTTTGGAAACCTTTTTTTCTGAGTTCTTGGGGCTGGGAAATGAAGTTCATGAAAGCTAAGTTGTTAAAAACATGAAGTGGATATTCGTAGAACAGCTTGGGCTTAAGAGTCCTGTGCTTAGGGTCTTCATTCTAATTAGGGAATGGGCTATTCACTTCTGTGGAAAACCACTTAATGTCTAGTACTTTAACACTTTGTAGAAATCAAAGGAACAGGCATTTGGTCTACTCAGTCCCTTGTTTTCCATAACTGGGCTATGGGCTGTTTCCATCACTGGGCTATTTCCATCACTAGGATATGACCCTGCTTGTTGCTCTTAAATCTTTTGTCATGATGCTTTTTGACAATTGTGAATCAAATGTGGTGTTGTAGGTGCAATAGGACTGGCTCTGTTGTTAAATCAGTCCTTTTTATATTTGTAACTTAGACTGGGACACTGATTGTGCTGACAGGCAATAGATTGTTGTGAAGGATATTCAGGTCTCTTGGTTTCCCCTACACACTTTCCCAGAAACTTAATGTGTTCCTGGAGTTTAGTTAAATCAATCACATTCCTAGGACAAAGCTTGTTTACAGATAATATGCTTTGCTCTGAGGTAATCTGCAGCTTCAGAGTTGTTAACCAAGGGCATTATAAAAATGAGGATAGTTACAAGTATAAGCTTTCCTATTTGTTATAAATGCTTTGCAGACAGGCATTGGACGGCTGTGGTCACTTTTGATTTTGATTATAACTGTAGTTCATCTCATTTAACTCAAGATCTTCATTGTTGGAAAGAGGTACATTGTATGTCAGCATTAAGATACATCGCGTTTGTTACCTTGCTGTGTCTTACAGGTGGCGTTAAATTGTAATTGCTTTCATTCCTTGAGGAACTGTCTGGATCCTCTGTATTGAATTTTGCTTGTGTAGTGCAAAAGCAACTTTCTGTTCATGGTTTCATTGGCAGATTTTCAGGTATTGACAATTTAAATGTGTGCATCTGCAAAGACTTGGCATTTTATTTTGCTATGGGTATATTAGGTATGGGGTTTTTGTTTGGGGTTTTTTAAATCTATATTAATGTAAAACTTTTTATTAATTTCCCCTATTTGTGGCAGACAGTGTTTTAAATGCTAGTTAATAGCAATGACAGATGACTGTAATTCCTATCAGACATTTTTGGATCTCATTCCAGTTCACAAAAAACTTTACTAAGCCTGAACTGACAGTGTGTGTACATGCCATTCAAGGAAAGATGAATTTGTGGATTGAAAATCATCTGGCGTACTTTTAGGTAAAAGTGCCTTTTCCTTTCCTGTCTTTTTGTTTCTTGACAAAGGACAGATGTTCTTTTTCACAGACTGATACACAAGCATCTTTGCCAGTTCCTTAGGGCATCACTTTGTAAGCTGTGTTTGACTCCTCTGCAAGGAAGTAACACAATGTGGCCGTAACACATTCTCCAGTCCCACACTAAAGAACTACAATGCCTTTTGTAACTGTTTTCATCAACTGTTCTCATCATGGAGGAGTGAATCATAGGGAAATTTCATCTGTATTGTTTAAGTTAACTTAAAAGTTAACTTAATTACTTTAAAGTTTAGTTTAAATGTGTGTCACAAAACTAGAGAACTTAATTGCATTTTTCACATGGTCATCAAGCAGCTTCTGTCTTCAAAATGACAAAAATGCCTTCAGCAACAAACTTCTGCTTCAGAAGTCTTCTATACAGTTATGGGATACCTGTTCAGTGAATGATTCACATTTCTGTATCCTTTCCAATACATTCAGTCAAATCAGTGCTGCTGATACTGCTAAGCAGCTTACATGTTAGCATTTTGAGATTGGCATCAGGAAAATAATGTATCTTTTTGACAAATACTTTCCTCATGACTGATTATGTAAATGACATTTTTTTCTGGCAGTCATGGATGCTGCTTTTGTGTGCTGTTATGTACTTCCAGTGACTTCTGGTGCTGTAACCTTGAATTTTAAGAAGTGGAGGAGAGGGCATTGCGTTCTGCAGTAATATTGCAAGACGAGTCAAATCTTGGTCATCATCTAATCATTGTCTGTTTACAACAGTTCTCAGATGCTGTAGTGCAAAACCAGACTGTTCATAGGAAAATTGGAATGAGGAAGATTTTAGAAAGGAGTGTATTCCCCAAGAGTTGAGCAAAGAGTAGTTTATGAGTGCAGAGTGGCCTTCCATCTCAAATATGCTGTAGATCTCATAGATTCCCCAGTGCTTGGCTTAGGTTCTGAGGCCTCATGGAGAGAAAAGGAAGACGATGATCAGAAGGGATTTGCAGAGGAAGATCAAAGAGGTTGCTGGGAGAGCATTCTGGCACAACTCTTTGCAGCAAAACAAGTCTGATTCAGACTGCAGCTGAATTGTAGTTTTTAGTTAGGCAAAAGTTCTGTAGTGCATCTTAGTTAAAAATAGACAAATCATAGCAATGCAGGTAAATGCTGGGGCTTAATTGCAGAATCAAAGAATCATGGAATGGTTAGGGCTGGAAAGGGCCTTAAAGATCATCTAATTCCAGTCACCCTGCCAAGGGCAAGAAACCCATTGGAGCCTCATCCAGCTTGGTCTTGAACACCTTCAGGGATGGGAAATCCAAAACCTCTCTAGGCAGCCTGATCCAGCACCTAAAAACCCCCACAGTAAAGAATTTTCTCTTAATACCTAATCTAAATGTATACTCCTTCATGCTAGGGCCATTCCCCCCATCCTGTACCTACATGCCCTTTTAGAAAGTCCCTCTCCAGCCTTCTTGTAAGCCCTCTCTACATATTGGAAGGCTGCTCTAAGAACTCTCCAGAGCCTTCTCCACACTGCACAGCTTGAGTTCTCTCTGTCTGTGTTTGTAGGAGAGGTGAACCAGATGCGTGGTAAACTTATTCTATGGATTCATTCCAGATCCACATCTGTCTTGTGCTGGGAGCCCCAGGGCTGGCTGCAGTACTCCAGGTGTGGTCTCATGAGAGCAGAGTAGAGGGGAAGAATCACCTCCCTGACTGCTGGTCACATCGCTTTGATGCAGCCCAAGATGTGGCTGCCTTTCGGCACTGCTGGCACACTGTTGGTTCATGTCCAGCTTTTTGTCCACCAGCACCCTCAGGTCTTTCTCTGCAGGGCTGCTTTCAATCCATTCTCCACCCCGTCATAGTACTTGTGATTGCTGTGACCCTGCTGCAGCACCTTGCACTTGGCCTTGTTGAACTTCCTGATGTTCTCCCACCTGTCAAGCCTGTCAGGATCCCTCTGGATGATGTCCCCTTCCTCCAGCGTGTCAGCTGCACCACACAGCTTGGTGTTGTTGGCAAACTTGCTGAGGGTTTACTTGATCCCACTGTCCATGTCACTGTCAAAGCTGTCACCATACTGACCCCTGAGGATTGTCACTTGTCACTTCTCTCCACTTGGACATTGAGCTATTGACCACAAGTCTTTGAGTGTGATCATCCAGCCAATTTTTTTTACACTGAGTGGTCCATCCATCAAATCCAAGTCTCTCTAGGTTTAGATAAGGGTATCATGCAGGACAATGTCAAATGCTTTACACAAGTTCGGGTGGATGATATTTGTTGCCCTTCCCATATCTACCACTGCTGGAACCCCCTTGTAGAAGGCCACCACATTTGTCAGGCCATGTGTATAGATGAAGTAGCTTGTGCTCCTAGGCAAATTGAAGTGTGGGATTTTTAATGTTAGTTCTAGAACAAGCACTTGGGAGTGAACTTAATGTGGTGGTTTTTGCATAAAAAATAAAGCTGTCTAGCAGACCTTTTGTAAAAGTTTTACTGGCTGCCACTATAGTAGTCACTTCTGACTGGAAAGAAATCATTAAAGCATCCAGTTGAGACGTTTAAATAGATTGTTAATTTTTCCATATGCTGGGCAATACTACAACGTTCAATGCAAATTGGAGAAAAGTATCAGTTTGTACTGTCTTTCTGGGTGAAAAGTGTCTGCAAACTGCATGGTTTTTCCTCACACTCCTGCATGTAGCTGTTCTCAGCTGCAGTGTGCTGGGATGCATGGATGGTATTTCACACAAAATCAGAAGCGATGTGTTTGGTACTAACTTAGCATCTTGATAAAATGAATGTCATTTGCATTAAGACTAGACATTTATTTTTGTGTAGACAAAGGACGTGTAACTGTGAATTGTAATTAGGAGAACAGTGGAATCTCCCCCAGCCTCATTTGTCCCACATTTCTCTAACCTGTGAATTACATTTCGGATTATTGAACTTATCTGCTCTGCATGTGGACCTTTGCCTTTTGTTGTCAGTTGTTATCCATGTACCTGTGTCAGCTGCTGATCATGAAGATGTCTTCTTTGCACATGTTACGTTTACTGATTTTGCCATGTAAAACTACTGGGGCTCAGCAGTGCATGGAACCATGCTGCATCTGTGAAATTCAGTGAGACATTTATAAAATTGATCATTATGTTGTAATATTGTTTAGCCTTCCATTCTATGTCTGTAGCAGAATGTTATGTAATGGGCATTGCTTCTAGATTAGACATTTTCCTGTGTTTTCATTATTTTAATGCACTTTTGCAATAGCCGAGCTTTTTTTGGGACACCAAGAAAGACGGCACTCTTTCAGTCTTGAAGGCTTGACTCACTTAACTTTTTTTGCTGTATTTCCTATTTCAGCAGTGAGTCAGTCTCCTTTATAACATTTTGTATTTCCCTGTTGGAGATAAATGTGTTATGACAGAAAGGTAAAACCACCTCATTGCTATTAGGTTTCTGCTTGTAATTTTATCCATTTAACTGAGAGTTAAAATATGACATTAGGAGGCAGGAGATCTGGACCCTCAGTCTTTCCTGCTTCCAGTATTCCTGTTTCTTGCGCCTTTTCTCCTTAAGTAATACTTTAACTTGTTAGTATTACTGGCTGTGGCTTTGGCTGGAACCATTTGATATGCATCTTTCTAGGGAGATACTTAGAAGCTTGCAGTGTTTTCATTCTTATTCATAATGCTCCTCTTGCTTCTGGGAGTCCTTTTTATCCCAAGGCCATTGCCATTGCTTGATGTTAAAAGAGATAGTCATGCTTATTATTACTGGACATCAACTGGAATCTTATTTAATGAAATGTGGTTATACTGTAATGCTCTGGTAGGACTCTGCAGATGTCTGAATAATTCCACTTCCAGGCACTAAACTCTTTATTTGAAGCTAATTCTTCTTTTATGATAATCAGTGGCTTGTGTTACCTGTAACCATGAAATTAGATGATAGACTTTGGGGCGAGAGGAAACAAAGGATTTGGGTTAAGGATTTGTTGAAGAAGTCTCCAGGTACAATATGGGTGGTAGGCATGACAGCCTGAAATTCTGGCTTCTGTCAAACCAAATGCCAAGGTCAGTTCCCAATTGGTTTTGCCTTTAGGTTTTCTGGGACACTTGGCTGATAAAAGAGGTACCTGAACAGAATGTCTTGGTTTCATGCTTGTACTTTAACCATTTTATACTTTAACCACTTATATATGGAAGTATTACTTTTTTTTACCTTAAGAAGAAAAAATCAATCTGTATATGTCTCCATTGCAATTTGTTTGGAGTTGAACCCATTAAAAAAAGCACTCCTAGATAATTAAAATTCATACAATGCAGGCAAATAGAACACGGAGACATTTAATCTTGACAAAGTATGCTAACTATATTTAATGTACAATCAGATAACAACAAAAAAACCTTCTACACAGCTTGGCAAGGAATATTGAAAGTATCAATTACTGTATGAAACAATTAATATAGAGATAAGATTTTGGGTTCCTTTTCATCCTTAAAGTCTTTTGAATAGCTAACTTGTTCTTGCAAATATGACCTTTGAGACATGTATTTTATAAAAAGTATAGTTGTTTATTTCCTTGTACAAAAATGTGGCTGCTGTATTTTAAAAATAATAGGTTGTTTCTAGTATCTTAGAGCTCTGATTATACTTTAGGAATCCTGCTGTTAGCATGTTTACCTGGCAGGGTGTTTCAAGTTAGCCTTGCTTCAGTGGCTTATAACCAAAACCAATTCCTTAATCTTTCACCTCAGTTTTTGATGTACTGGCTTAAAGTAGGTGTTTATCTGGAAATGGTGGTTAATGGCCAGTCTGAAAATCACAGATCAGCTGTGTGTTTTGGAACAAGCTCTGCTTTACCTGAATTCCAGAGAGATTTTGTGTATGGTAGTCCTAAAGGGCAGGAAAATTAAAACTTGGTAAAACTTCCTCTAGGTATAGGGAAGCACTGAAAGGCAGTGAAACACTTTCAGGTTTAGTTTTATTTCTGTGCCCCACTTTAGATCCACTCTAAAATTTCTGAAAGTACACTTAGCTTCTTATTGACAGTGTTAATAAGCATTTTATTAGGTCACAGCTTCTGAAGCCTACAGAAAATTCAAGTTACAAGTCAGGAAAATAAAATTAGAAGTAATTCATCTCTTACCAGTTCAACTGTAGTTTTGAGCATAATGAATTTGCTTTAAGCCAAATGACATTATTCACAGATTGAACCTGAATTTGCTGATGCTTGTTTAGTTCAGAATTGCTGCTCTTCTAAGCTTAATTGTGGTACTGCATGTCTGGAAACAGTATTGGAATCCATCACTGAACATTCATCTGCTCCCCATGCCTTGTTTAGGAACAGGTATCTGTTCAGTGAAAAAATAGGTTTCAGAGTGAAAAAATGTTGGAAGAATAAGATTAATAATTAACATCCTTTTATGAGAGAAGATGGTTATTCTAAATCAAAAACTGTCTGAAGAAGAGGCTGTGAATAAGGATAGTGTGTTTCAGTCAAGTCCAAGGGAATAGGAATTTGTAACTTGTGCTACAAAAGCAAACATATCCCTATGCTTCCTCCCCCTGCCCCTTTGACAATTTAAAATGGAATAGTTTATTTTCTTTCCTAATGTGAGCAGCCAAAATTAGAATTTTTTGGCTGGCTCTCAAGCGTTACAATTATCTCTGTTTCATGTTTATTCTCTGTTAGAGATAGCTACAGAAATTTAAATTTATAGAAAAGTATCTATTTCTTTTAATACATATCCTACTTGTTTTTGGACTTAAACAAGTTATTCCAACTGACTTAATCTAGATCAGTTTCTAGAAGCTAATGGCTTCTGTCCCCAGTTTCCATGTCTCCTCAGAACTCAGTTCAGTGCTGGAAAGTGGTAGGCTAGACACATTTCTAGGATTTTCTAGAGGTAGTGCTTAGTTGTATAACTTGGCCTGTTATCAAAAGTCTTCCATATAATACCATAAACTTTAAACAACGTTTGTTACATTTACAGTAGTGCCTTCTCAGTCAGGGAAAAACCCCAAAAATAGTGTGGCATGTGATGAGATTTTGGGAAAGCTGGACAAAATATTTCTGCAAAATTGAACTTGGACTTGTGGGGGGAGTATTCTTGGTCAATGGAAAGAAAAGTGGATGTGTATAACATGAATAATAGTAAAAGAAACAGAAAATAATTAAGAAGAATCTGCCAGTTTGCTGGAGGGCAGCTTGGGTGTGAACTGGGTGCCAGCAGTATGGTAGCTTGGTTGTTTTAGAAATGGGAAAGAATGGTTTTGAATTCCCTGCATACTCTTGTAGGAGAGGTGGGCAGGCACTGCCTTCATAGCACATTTGTGTTTTGGACTTGTTTTTTTCTGGCATAGTTACACTCATGTACTTGTTTCTCATCTGAAATTGTAGATCTACTTTTTCTGTTTATGTATATCTTTCTTAAAGAGTAATAAAACTGCAGTGTCTCTAGAGTGCTAATGGTATGCAAGAGCTCAGTTAATTAGAAAAGGAGGGGAAAGAAAAAGGCCTGGTTCTTTATAATTTCTCTGCTGAATCCAGCATCTGCACTGAATGCACAACTCTAAGTCGAATGCTCCTGCTTGAGCCTCCTGTTTACGTGCAACAGGGATTCAGACAAAATGTACAGTGTTGTGTGAAAATGTTAATGGGTATAGGAGGAAAATTTTTTTTATAGACTGCTGAGGAATATTTTTAACACTTTGCTAAGCTTAGTACTATGGTTCTTTGAGTTAGCTCTTAGAGCAGGTTCTGTAGCAAAAATTGGAGATAATCTTGCTGCTTCTTTGCATAGTTATTTATAAGACAGAACATTTTGGTAAATCTTGTCAACCAATGTAATATTTACCATAATTGGCATGCTGCCATATGTAGATTGTGTTTTGTTTGATTGAAGACAGATTTGGAAAAAAAAACAACAAAAGCTTTAATATTTGTTGCTGTGCATATTGCTGCTGGGATTTCCAAGCTACCTATGCTCCTTTACAGGAATATTTTTGAGGTTACCCTGTGTTAAGAAGGCAAGTTATTGGGATTCTTCTGTTGAAAAAAAAGTGAAAAATTGTATGGTACTTCCATGTTGGCTATTTGGCTAGAAAATGTATTTAGGCCTAGTGATTTCATCTAGGAGATAAGAAACAGATTGTTTCTTTACATTAATTCTCTTTGTAGTTTTTACAAATGGTGAACCACTTCAGAATTGTTTTATTCATAACTTTTTGGACCAAAAAAAGTTAGAATTCTTCTTTCCTTTATGGTCATGTGTTGGTTTGTTTGGGGTTTTTTTAGGAGTATCCCCTAAGCCATTGTGATGCTCAGCTTCTGTAGTATGCTAGCCTTGCTACTGAGCCAAATTCCTAGGAAAGAGCTTTAACACTTTGTGTTATTTCACTCCAGAACAGGAAGGGTATGCACAACCTCTTCCTTTTATCGTCTGACTGAATGTGTCTGGGGGCTTAGCCTTTTTGGGGGGTGTTTCTATAAGTGAAGTATTAACAAGTTAACAAGTCTTCTGGAAAAGGTCCATTTAGATTTGAGAGGGTTTATATGTTTGAAGCATGTGTATGTGTGCACAAGACAACTAATGCTGCATGAAAAATTCACAATGAATAATTTTTCTAATTTATTCAAATTATTTAGACTTTCTTCTTAACATTTTACTATGGATTCTTTGGAAATTGTGGCTTTCAAAAATACTTAACAGTATTTCAATCTTATTCTAGAAATACCTGTACAAAAAAAGCTCTGATTAGCTCAGTTAACAATTAAGAGAACAATTACAGAAAATTAAAAAAAAAAATTGATTATGGTCCCTTTCCATCCCTGTTTTCAGGTTTTCCTTTTCCTGAAAAAAACCAAACCAACTTCTCCTCAACAAAAATCCCACCCCTACCATCAACAACAATTCCTTCACCAAAAACTGCCGGTCATTTTTAGCAGGTTTTTTTTCCCCTCAGGAAACCACTGTTCTGTTAAATGTGTTTTTCCTATGAGGAGAGGAGCACTGCACTGTTCCTGTAGTGATCAGTTTGTGTATGGTTTTTTTCCCTTTGAATAGTTAGAATAGTCAGAGGTAAATATTGCTTTTATGGATAATGATGGTTTTGAACATTTTTGTTGTTGAGTATTTCTGTTTAAGGAGAAATAATATTTTCTAAGCCAGTATAATTTAATATCTATGGATATTCAAGTATTTTCCAAAAGTCATATGGAAAATGTTATCTAGTCAAAGTAAGTTCTCCTGCAGTGCAGCCATGGTGATCTATGAATGAACTCTTTTTCTCCAATATTGTGAGTTATATTTAGCATTGTTCTGTTACTTAATGTTGTAACTTAATAGCAATTACATTGCTATTGAAGTAAAATTCAGCAAAAATATACTTGAAATTGGATTAAGAACATAAATAATTTTAGTTATTCTGTCCTTTTGAGTTTATATAGAGTAGATTGAAGTAATGAATTTTAATATAAATATTCTATAACTACCTTATCTAACACAAACCACATGTGATTTTTCATAGTAGCTGAGGTGGATGTAACTTATGTTAAAAGTATGCAAGTATGGATGTGTAAATGAATAAGTTATGATTCTGTGGTGTGTGATATAGACAGTAGATGATTGAGCCAGAAGACTTCCTTTTTAGTTAAAGCAAATACATGTTTCTATGGTAATAAAAGTAAATTTAAAATGTAGGTGGTTCTGACTGTTGCTGGTCTAAAATAAAGGTGGCAGTTGCAGAATAGCACATTTCATGGCCAAAAATATCCAAGATTTTTATTAAAAAAAAATACATCTATATTGCCCCATACCTAATTTTTGAAATTTTTGAATAGTAAACTCTATCTGATATATATTTTTTCCCTCCTTTAATTTTTCCTTTTTTCTATGGTGCCTAGCAAAATAAAATCTGCATATATGCAAATCTTTTATCAAGTAGATTTTATTAAATATATTTAAATAGATTTAAATGGTAAATGATATTTACTACCTTAGCATCTTTCATCATTTGAGACTTTAAGATTTTAATGCTTGTGAAGTGATGATTTTTTTTAGTAGTATTCAAGAGACAAGAGGCATGAGATATCTTTTATTAGAAGATAAATTAAAGCAGTATTTACCAAAGAACAGGAGATTGGTGGAGTGGGTAGGGTATAGCAGGTTGCAAATAAATAGGGTAGAACATAATAAGAAGTGTTTATCCTACTCTAATTAGAGTTCAGAAAAACAATGGAGACACTATTTCATTCTAGATTAGATTGTTCAGAGCTTCACATCCATTGAAGCACATTATTAGAACAATCCATTATAGAATACCCAAATACCAGCTATTCATGAGTGAGTTGCCTGAAATTAATTCATCCTGCCCTATCTGTCATACATACATCATTCAAGCTGTTTGCTTTTTGTGTGCTCCAAATTTTCCCTAAATCCATAGGCTAGACCACAGAAGACTCAAGTTTCAATATCTGTGGAATTTTGTCTTTTTAAGAAGGGAGTATAGGCAGCCTAATTAGCATATTAAAGATTACATTCTGCAGCCAAAATTTCTCGTTATTAAAGCATACTGTGCATACATTAAAAAAAAGTGTTATCTTTTTGGTCACTCATACATTTTCATTTTCTGTGCCATACCCTGACAGAACTTCACGGGAACTCAAGTTCATTTAGCAGGATGGGAACATGTGGTACTAGTCCAAGGCTGAAACTGGATCTTTCAGTTGATATAGTGTCAGGTTTCATAATGTCTTCTTTTGCAACAACAGTCAAGATTTTCTTGAAGTTATAGCCAGAGAATATTTTGTGTGAAAATATCAAGCTAAATTTGCAGAGATTCTGGTATTATCTGTGAGGTACACACTGATTTCCCTCATCACAGTGGAGGCTCACATGGCTGTCCTTGATAATTTAAATAATTGGTGTTAACTACTCAAATACAGTAGATGAAATACCTTGAAAAGACATAGTGTTTGTGCCACCTGGTTGCTGCCTGTGGTACTGGGATGATGGATTTGTGTTCCAGTTCCTGTCCAGCAGGAACAATCAAGACCTAAGGAAAGGGCTTTGGATATCTGAGCTACTGGGAGCCAAAGAAACTGTTGGTGTTGAATGTTTTATCATGGAAAACCAGCCAGTTTATATTATATAAATCTATGAATAAAAGCACCAAATTATTGTTGATGAATGATTTTGTAAGCCTAGAAATAATGTATGTACTCCAAGGCTGCATCCTGTTAATATGTTGACATGCAGTATTAGATGTAAATCCTGGACATAAACAGAAAGGCACATTTTAAAATATGTGCTTCATTTATTCAATATTTGAATGCAACTGTAATGTAACCCAGCAGAATTACAGAGGAGATAAAATTTAGTCTTTTGTTATTTAGTTATTCAAGGCAAATTGTCTGTATTTTACAATTTTGAGTTGTTATCATGCAGTTTAGTGTTCTGTTCTGATCCAGGAAACATTCCCTACTATCTGCAGCCAGGTCTGTTGTGCTGGGAGAGCCTGGCTCAAAACACAGAATATCATCTGGTCTGTACAGCTCTGTCTTTGACAACTCCTCCCAAATGTGGCTGATGGAGGCCAAGATATTCTTTGTTCAGATGCAGGCAGATACATTTAAAACATGAATTCTGAAAAACCTTCATGGGTCTTTCGTGGATGTAGGTGCGTTTTACTAAGCTGCAGTTTATAATGGATATGTTAAGAGATCACAAAAGTATTTTAAAATAAGGTCTTCTAATATGCTTTGATTTTATAATTTTTTTCTTATCAGCTGAAACTGGTTTTCAAATTCAACTGAGAGATTTTTTTAAAATGTAATTTAATAAGCTTGCACTCTTCTGCACTGACAATAAACTTATATTCTTTTTTTCCCTAACTTCAATACAGAAAAATTAACCTGCAAAACCTATATATACCTTTTCTCTACATGTATTTTAGAACCTAAGGAATCTGAAGAGAAATGTTCCATTTTAGCTCAGCAGTTTCAAAGCAGATTTCTTCCATAATGACTTGGATAATTTCAAAGTCTTTTTCTCCTCTGGTTCTTCCAAAAATATATTAATTTATTTGGTGATAAGACTCTCCCTCTAAGTTTTACTTGTTTTTCCAAAATTGAATATTATTTTATGCTGAAATCAGTCTTAGAACCAATTCTTGCTTAAATTTTGTAATACTGATATTGGGATAATAGTGATGTATTAGATAAAATTTGTGAGTTCTAATTGTAAGACATAACAATAGATAACTATTCATCAATTTTGTGTAAATCTTGTATGATATATGAAAAAGTGTAATATTTTGTTGCCATGGTGATAAGCACAGTAGTTCTTTTCAGGATTTTTTTGTAGCAGCTTATAATAGTTGTAGCTTATAATAGTTGAAGTAGCTGCAAAGGGAAAAGTGTTATCACTGCAACTTGAGCTCCATTCAGAATATAAGCCTTGAATGACATATAAACTCTTTTTATAGTACAAGGTGCCTTTAGGGCCTGAATTGTACTAATGCATTATAGCTAAACTTCACCTCTAGAATAAACTTGGATTTGGCATTTAAATTCATTCAGGAAGGTTTAAATGCATTTGTTCAATTGGGAGAAAAATTACTAGTGGCTTACTTAAAAGATTTAATTACATGAAATACAGACTTTTGTTTTTCTTTGGAGAGTGTCTATGTGTGTTTTTTTCAGTGATTCATTTCTCTGTAGTGAGAGGAGAGAATGTTTGGTGTGGCCTGTAAGGGCTCTGTATATTTTCCTGTGTTATATTTCTTAGTAACAATGTGTAAGAACATCTATTACTACAGTAACTGCACCACTACTGTGATAATATATCAGCAAAGTTTTTGTGTGCAGTAAAGTAGTCTGTAATTGTGAGCTACTGGTGAGTCTTAAAATAAGAAGATTTTGCCTTTTCTTCTCTTCTTAAAAAAAGCATTTCTTGTTGAACTCTAAAAATTGCACTGTGGTGGTGAACAGTTGGGAAGCACAGCATGGAACCAAACTCCTTAATATCTCAAGCAAACAATTTTCTCTTATTTTCTTCCATTAGGAGTGTTTTGGACAGGGAGTGTATAAGATGGGCTGGAAAGAAAGGTTTCAGTTCCTCTGATAACTCTTCCCCTGGGTACTGGATAGCCTATAGGTAGTGATTCTTACTCAGTTTCATTCATGAGAGATCGAGATTGGCTTGCTATTTTACAGCATAAATACTTGAGGCAGTGTGATTTGATTTCTGGTAGAATTGAGAATAGACTCAAGGTATCAAGTTCTCCGACTTCTGAGACACAATATAATTCACATGCTGTAGGTGCTGCCTATGGAATGTGCCTACAGCATTTACTGTTACATGGCATCTTCTAGTGGCAGTAAATGTGCTGCTAGAGGACTCTTCTTGTCTCATTTACTACAGGTGATGAAGGGACTCAAGTGACTCTAGGCAGATTGTTGCACATTTGGGTTTTTTAGTTAACAAAATGCATGTGTTCATAGCATCAAAAGAACATTCAGTAGCAATGTTAGAAGAACATGCTGAAGTGAAGTGTTCACATTTTAATGGAAATGAAAGCATTGAACTGTCTGTAATTCTGCTTATGTTTGCTTCTGTAGTCCCGTTAGCTGTGTCTTGATTCACCAGGAGTCAACAGCAAGTGTCTAGGAAAGAGTAGAACTTGACCATGTATGGTATTTTACTGAAGAAAATATCACAGAGAGAGAGAGAGAGAGAGATTTCCTAGTTTCTGGTGATTTTGGATATATTATCCATGAAATTCTCTAGTCACATATAAACTTTTAGTACATTATGCATATTTAAGTGCTAGCCATAAATTAACTCCAGTATGGAATGTAAGTGTTTAATTCTATAACTATTTTTCTTTTTAATCTGAGGGTTTTTTCATCTTTTCAGTTGTTCCTATGCATTTAGTCTGGTTGGGTTTTTTTAGGGTAATAATTAAGTTTTCCAAAAGTTTACAGCAATTAATTTGGTTTTTTTGAACAGATTTTTTGTAGGATTTGTCTACTGTTAACAAAGTTCTTCAGTCTGTTTAAGAAAAGGTATTTGTTCTTTTGCAATATGATTAGGAAATGCCTCTATATAAAAATTACACATCTCTTGATTTCTGAACGACTGTATTTTCAAAATCCTTCATGCAGTGAAGTTCTACTAATCCTACACTTTACAGTGAATGAGCAGACAAGGGCCCGGCACCAAAGGAAGTTTCTAAGGGTTGCCTGAAGCTGTGATGGATTCCCACGAATCCCCGTGGCAGTACTAGACCATGCTCAGGCTTTGAAGCTGAAGTACACGAGCATGCTGTGTGCGCGGGGAGGGGAGGGCGGTGGGTGTGCGCCAGCCGGGGGTGGAAGCTCCTCAGGAGCTCCAAGCGTGGATGTTGACAAAGCTGGCTTCATACCCACACTTCTGTCAAATGTACCCAAGTGGGAGCTGCTAAACTAAGCAGTGCTCAGGCTGTTATTCCGTGGTTCTTGAATGGAGTCCCACTTCATTCACGGTGGCATTCTCTTCTACATCCTTGTTTGGAGGCTAGTTTGGGTAATCTCTGTGCAACACAAACTACAACAAATTGTCTCCATGTTGTGATCAGATCCTAGATGCTGTGGGGGACATTTCTTTGTGGTCTCTAGGTCTCACACGAGTCTGAAACAACCTGTGGTGTGGAACAGGGGCTATCTCAGACATCTGCCTCAGCTGCCTTTACTGTTGCATTTGAAGCTGGTGCTTTGACGTGTATCCTTTCACATGCTCAGGCTGCTGTAATGCTGTTCCTGAGTGTTGTAGAAACCCAGCACCATCAGTGGAGTCTGTTCCTGTGCTCTCTGTGTGTCAGCTGAGCTGCCCTGCAAAGACACAGTAACACTCGTACAGTCTCTTTAAAAATTAATACTAAACAACACAAAGAAATAGACTTAAGAAGCAATTACCAAAAATTGCTTTAGTTAGCTAACTAGGTCAATGCATCCCCAAAGACAGATGCAGAAAATCACTTGCATTACATTTTGACTGGTTCCGAGGGGAAACGTAATTTATATAAAAGGCTTTCTAGTCAAAACAGGACTCACAAATTAATCCCTGATGAGTGTTTGAAGTACAGACCTCCTGAATGACGAGCTCTAGGGAATGCTTGTTGCCCTGTCACTTTTAGTTGGTTCATATTTTCTTCATTTCTTTAACCTGCTTTTATTACTGCTTGAGATTTGCCATTGGCTTTTGATTTCTTCAATTCTTGTGATGCTTTGTCAGGATAGGTATTGCTTATTTCTTCTACTGCTTCAGTAACAATGACTAATGAATTGGTATCTGCAAGGCATGATTAGGAAAAAATGAACTGAGACTTGCTGCCCACAACTGTAGGTTTGGAAATTTGGCTGTACCTTAGGGAAATCAGAACGCCAAATCTTGCCCACGCAATTTTGGTCTGTATCTGTCATGTCAGCCTACCTGAAATGAGTTTTCTTTTCTTTTATAGCTTTTTTACTTGAGGTGTCAAATCCAGAAGGGTACAGAGTCGTGTGCATTAGTCATTGAGAACAATGTCCTAAACTTTGCTCCCGTGTTAGCAGGAGGTAGTGATCAGCTCTGCGTTTGTGCTGGTTGATTGATGCTCTCTGTGATGGCATTGTGCCATTGGGTAACAGTTTTGGTGAAACAGTTTCCATTTAGTGGAGTGCACCACTTGTGCATGAGTGATGTGGTGGTGCATCTCAACAATATCCTACCCCAAGCTAACATACTTCCCAAAGGGTCAGTCTGGGCACTTTGCACGTGCTGTGACAGTGTTGCCATTATGGAAGAAAAAACTTGAGCTGGTGGAAGCCACAGCTGAAATTTCCCTAATAAGAGAGTCTCAGTAATCACTAACTTTGAAAAACCAGACTCTAAAAAAGAGCAGGGAGAAGGGAAGTGCTTTCTCTCATGTTAAAAGTGTAGTTTAATGACACTGTTCTTCTTTTCCCCTCACAAGGTTAAGTTATCTGATTAATCTTTCTGTTCAAACTTTTTTGGGCTATCCATGTCCAGAAAGATTTATTATTATTATGGGGCAAGCAAGACCAACAGATGCTCATCTTTGGCATACCTAGGAGGGATGGCTGAAATGTACATGAAATCTGTATACATATTTGTATACATTTATGGGTAAAATTTACCTTTCTTCAATTCTTAAAATTTAATATGTGCACTGAATGCAAGGAAAATGCTTTTAAGATGCAGTATCTGGATTTTTTGTCTTCTTTTATACATAAAATATGAAGTGTACTTCAAGAAGTAACTGATTTATTTGTGTAGTTTATTCTGAAAAGTCTTGCATTTATTCAGTTTACTTTTTTCTTTGATGCCAAACCACTGGTATCACAGTGGTGCTCTTTGAGAAAACAAGAGCAAGCAGAAAAGTAAACTCCTTTATTTGTGCTCCTTTTACTAACTGAAAAGTTATTTTCATGATTTGTTTTGGTTTTCAGCTCTTTAGTGTCTATGTGTCTTTGAGACTTGCCTTCCAGCATACACCAAATGTGAACAGTCAAAATTCATTGTTTCAGTGGCAGATTAATGTATTTATTACCATCTTAAATATTTCTTTCCATCCTTGTAAAATAAGGGCAGATGTTGGAGATGCAGATGTTAGATCTGTATCACAGTGCTTGAGACTGGAATAACTTATTTTGTTTTTAGTATAAAGACTTTCCTGGTTTAAAGCTGTACAGTGCATTTGTAGAAAATCTGTAATCTGTACAATCCTTGCAGTTGGTCTTTGTAGGTTCATGTCACAGGGAGTTACTGTCACTGATGAACTTTGAGATTATAAAGCAAATACCTGGACTTTTGGAGGAGTTTAGTGTAAGCAGAGTGTTAGGAAGGGTGTTAAGAGACTTGGTTTACATGTTGAAATTGTGTAACAAATGCTGGTCAGGAATGTTCTCCTACAGCAGTAGGAGTGTTAGGAGAGCTTCCTTGGCTGAAGAGTCAGGATGGTTCAGTGTCACCTTGTACAAGGGCGCACCAGCAGTCTGAAATGGTTACTCTAGTGTTGATGTCTCTTTTCTAGACACAACTGTATGTTTTTGCTATTGTTATGTCATACTGACTGCTTTTGAGAGCTTCTCTCTACCTGAAGCCTGGGAAGAGTGTGTCACGTAGGTGACATTTGTGATGATTGTCTTTGTCCACTGAGAATAGAAAAGCCTCCCATTTTAAATCAATGTCATTGAAATACCATCTATCAGACATGAATGGTGAAGTGAAATACTGCTCTTTCAATCACAGAATCGAATTACTGTCCTTCACTGAGGAAGGTCACATGTTAAATTAAAATCTGAATTCTTTTACTGTAGCACAGAAGGATGGCATTACTTCAATTTCTTCTAGCTGTGGTCACAGGTTAGTTTACAGAGTGAAGAATCAGTGTAAAAAATAGTCAGACCCTCTTCTTACAAGAAATAGCATCATGTATCCCATCTTTGGGGGGTTGCACTTCATCCATAAAATAGTGTGTTATTATATGTGGTGGATACTGGTGGAAGATTTGAGCACATGTTATCGAGTCGTGTAGCAGAGGATTTGTTGGGTGGTTTTGAAGTAAACACTTGGCTTGGCAGTGGCATAGGATGGCACTGTCACTGCAGGCCATCTGTAGAAAGCACAGAGGAAAGAGCAGTTGCCTGACTCAGCTGCAAAGCTTCCAGGTGCCAGAGCCAGATCTACCCTGCTGTGTCTTTTTCCAGTAAGGGCAACATGTGTTGATATCCTTTGTTGGTATGTGTGTGGGATTATGTCTCTGGATCGTTCCTCTCCCACGAGCTGCTGCCTCCCCAGATCCTTTTGTAGGGGATCTGTTTTTTTTGAAGAGGATTTGTTGTTTTTGTGAATTTTAGGTGTTTTTTTGCTGATAAAAATGTTGCTGGATCCCACATCTTTCCAGTGTCTATTGTGGGTGGTGACTTACAGCCTAACCTCAGTACTTTTCATGGGAAACTCGTGTGCTTTATTTTAATCGTAAGTGATATAGGACCACTTCCATTTTCACATGTTATTTTAAACACGTAGAATGTAGTGTGTTGTGTTTCTGCAAAATGCTCCATTCAGTCACACGGGTTTCACTGTCACCTGCATCACCTTGTCTGCCAGCTGCTGCCCCAGTACACAGCGTGACCCAAGCTGCTGCTGGATGCTGCCACATCTGGTCTAGAAGTGAAAGAGCCAGCATGTCATCTTCAAAGGTCTGCAATGCACCTGGAAGCAGCAGCTGTAAATGCCCTGATAGACTTGGAGTCAATGTGGATGATCACCAGTTGTATTGTCGTGGCATGAGTAAAGACTTTCTCGTAAGCCATCTCATGTGACAGCAGCAAATATTTTTCTTCAAAACTATCACTCGAAAGCACAAGTTCCTGCTTTGTTTTGTCCCAATTCAGTGCTGGCTCTTGCTCAGCTTCTTTAGAAGTTTTGTGGGATTTTCTTAATACTGCAAAGGATGGTTTGCAATATGGAAAAACTCAAAAGAGTGACGTCTTCAGTCAGTTGTTGTTAATTGGAGTCATCATTATCTACAGCCAATAGAGAGTACCCTTTCCTGTGGTGTTTCTAAGCACTGCCTGGTGAGGGAAGCATGAGACACAGAGGAGCTGAGGCCTCCTGAGCTGCTGTGAAATGGCCAGTGATCTGCAGGGTGCAGCTGGGAAGGGGGAGCTGAGCTGAGTGAAGCTGAGATGCTGCAGGGGACAGCAAGGGGGGGATGCCTGCCTTGAGACTTGCATTCAAATAGTCAGAAGGTGTATGCAGCTCTGACAGAAGAAACTCTGGTGGTGTCACTGGGAAGGAGAAAGTAGAATAATTTGTATTTGATGTGAAGGCTTGTATCTGAAACTATTACATTTAAAATGTACTAAAATAGTGGTCTTCCCTAGAGCTGGGACTAGCAAGACACATTGCAGTAACATTGATGTGCTGATCTCTGGAACATTCTCATTGCTGTTGGCTTTGTCACAATAATGTGTACCTAAACCTAAATGTGTTTCTGTTGGAAAAGATTTTTCTTTCAATTGAAAGCATACTTTTTGGAAACCGAGCATACTTGGTTTCCAAAAGCTTTTAGTAACAACATGCATGGTAAACACTTCTTTAAACCGATTTTGAAAGGTAAAACCCACTTTATTCAATCTCTTCTGAGGAACCTATACTAAAATTTTAAAATTTTTCCCTAGTTTTATGTTGGTTGTCCCCGAAAATCAAGGATGAAAGAAGATGGCATAGAACATAACCAACTCTCAGAACCTGTCTTTATTTTTCTGCTGTTACTCCCCTAAACCCTGTATTTTCTGTCACTATATACTAGGCTTGTTTAAAAACAGCCCTGATACAGAGAATAGGACCTTACAATTCTTTTGCAAAAAAAAATGTTCTGCAGAAAAAAAGTATTTTTCTGTTTCTTGTCAAAAGCTATCAACAGTAATTATGAAGGACATGGCATGACTTTCAGGTTTTACCCAGAACATGTAAAACTAGTAATGAGGAGGAAACTAAAAAGACAGGAAAAAACCCCCAAAACTTAGATCTCCAGGGAGCTGCTGCATGATTGAATACCTCGTGCTAATGTTACAAAATACTGAATTAATTTTGCCCTATATTTCTTCTAAATTAATTTTAATTAAAATGTAATAGTTCATATGAGCAGCTTATAATTGCTTTTTTCCTAGTGTGGTTTGTACAGTATCATTCCAGCTGCTATCACTAGAAGATGCATCGACTGTGTCTGCATTAGCATTTTGGCTCTGAGCAGCAGCATAGCTCTGCACTGAGTCTCTTCACATCTCCCATTCCATCCCCACATACTTTTTGATCAGATCAGAAAGTGGTGTCAGTGCCCATGGAGTAACTTCCTCTGGGGGACATTAAACCACAGGTCTGCTCCAGGGATTCATTCAATGTGCTTGGACTCCTTTGGAGATGTGATGGTTTAAATCAATGATAGAGTCTCAGGGCAGCTTCTAACAGTCCATGCATGGCAATGTTCTGCTTAGGGGACTGGCCTAAATCTAAATAGACATAAAACCTAAAAATGGCATGTCGTGAACATCTCTGGACCTCAGTTTCAAACAAGTTTGACCTGGTGATCCCTGCTACTGCACTGCCTTACTTGCTGAGATGCACACGGTCATACAGCTTCCTAAACTGTGTAATGCCCAGAGGAATTAATTCTCTTTACAAACAAGTGATTTTCTGTGTTAAAATACATTGTGTTGTTTAGTGTACAGGCATATTACCTGAAAGATAATTGAGTGCAGGGGTTATGTGCATCCTCCTCTTACCCCAGTTCAACTTAGCAATTCTCCAAGGATGGGAGGATTTCACAGTATTTTCTGTCCATAAGGGAATTACTGTCCTTTGTGGTGGAATTCATCTCCAAGTTACCATGCAATCACCAAACTTTTCTTGTAGCTTTCTTGTAGTTTAGTGTGTCGGATGTGGAGATCAAACTGTTTCTTAGTAACTCTGCAAGTTTCACTATATTTGATTTTAGATATCCATTATTATGTTATTATCCATTATTATTAGTTACCATTCCCTCTAAACAACCCTCTTAAGATACTTGAACAGTGATTACTGCATGCATTTGTTAGCTGATAGTTATCTCTGGCAAAACACTTCCAGAAATCCATTTATGACTGCTGACATATTTTGCTTTTTCCTTCTTCAATGCTTCTCTGCCAGTGTCTTCAACCTGTCTGTGTAGACACAAAGTGCATAAAGCTGTATACAGGGGGAGAAATGAAGTGAATTATCTTCTCAGATTAGCTGCAGAACCTGCATGATTAGCAGTGGTGATTTCTCTGTGACCAAGTGACAGCTCAGAGAAAGCCAGCAAATACAAGGTCAGTGGATTTGGAAATCCACTCTAAAACACAGGTGGCCTGAATTCTGCAGCTTTTTACCAGCTTTGCTCTACCTATGTTTTTGTTTACAAATTACAAGAATTTTTCCTTTCAGCCTGCTCAAAAGCTTTTTGTGGCATCTGGCAGAGGGCACAGTTAGGTAATGATACTTTTGCTGAGAAACATGAAAGTATTTTCCCTATCCACAGAAAGATGCAGATGTTTCTTATATCTAACACTGAAAATTAACTTCCATTGTTTCCTGACCAATCCTATGCCAACCAGACTGTTGTAACTCACTGGTGTTATGCAACAGTTTTGCCTTTACATTCATCAGTCTCTGCACCCTGACAAAATCTAAGTGAAGTAATTGTCCCCTCCCTTTTTTTTTTAGTTAAACAGGACCTAGGACTTGATTTTTTTTTTCTGCATATTTTAGTGCTTATCCTTCAAATACCTGTTTTTTGTAACAAGTTGTTTTGCCTCTGGAAAGTAGTTACACATCCTGGAAAAATAGCTCCTGTGCATTGTAGAAGATATGCATATCTGGGTAAAATTCTGACCCTTCTCTGTGCCACAGGTTATCTTTATGGCTGATCATGGGTGGGAAATCTATAATTTGCTCTGAAACCAAAAAAGTTACCTGAAATTTCAGCTATGCTAGTGGTATTTTTTCCTTCAAATTTAGAAAAACCATGTGCATGGGACACTGAAATGCTCTTTAGTAACCACTAGTTGCTGACCATATACTTCCACTTGGATGTTGAAGAGTGTTGTTTGAAGTTTGTCTGCACCCTGTTTGACTTCAGGTAGTGTCATTTCTTTTAGATAATGGTTAACTTAGAAAGAGTTTGAAAGCAGCAGAAAAATCTACTTCACTGAAATTACAAGGAAATATCTCAGAATTCCTGTATCTTCTTAAAAAATGGGTTTCAGGTCTCTAAATAATTTAATACAACCTTTCTGATCTTGCTATCTGCTAGATCTGTGAGGCCGCAGAGAAGCCATGGAAAGGCCTTTGCCCTGCGTGTGTCTACCTGGTAGTGCATATTTAACTGAGGAAATAGATTATTATCTTACACTCTGCTAGACTTCCAGCAGCTTTTTAAAGAATTGCCTCTTAAGATATTTTAAATGTGTAAGGAAACTGCTAATAAAGATGGCATTTATGCAATGGCATTCTGTCTTCATTATGCTGAAAATGGCAAAAAGGCTTTCCGCTTCATGTAAGACTATTTGCCTTACATTGCTTGGAGATTTATTCCATAATATGTAAGACACCTTGAACTCTCCATTATGAGTATTTATTAATGATCTTCCTGTATTTCTACCATATTCTTTGTTTTGAGATGAGGGTGAGAAAGCAAAGGGGACCAGAACTCCCTCAGTACAGCACTTAGCAGGCACAGAATGGTTTGGGTTGGAAGGGACCTGTAGAGATGGTCGAGTTCCAAACTCCTGCCATAGGCAAGGACACTTCCCACTAGACCAGGTTGTTCAACCCCACATCCAACCTGTCCTTGAACACTTCCAGCTTTTCTGGGCAAGCTGTTCCACTGCCTCACCACCCTAATAGTAAACAATTTATTTCTTCTATCCAATAGAATTTACCCTCCTTTTGTTTAAAACCATCACCTCTTGTCATTTCACTGCAGACCCATTTCACAGTGTCCCTCCCCATCTATCTCATAAGCCCCTTTTATATATTGAAAAGGTGAAATAAGCTCTCCTGTATTTCTTTGTCATATTTCATACCAGTTATGGAAGTTGTCAGTTTAGTATTCTACACTTGCTGTTTTCAATATTGATCTGTCTCTTCTGCAGAGGTTATAAATTCAGGGTAAAAGTTGTCGTCAAGTGTGATTGACAGGTTCTTGATTAATGAAGCCTAGTATTGAAATTGCAAGACATCAGCTGTTGGCAGTATGGAGATGATTGAGTTTTACAAGATTTGTATGTAAGGATGCTTTTCAGTCACTATTGTTTAAGATAACCATGAAAAGTGCCAAACTTACTTTTTCATTAGTACTGGTTGTAATAACCAGTACCATCATAGATCTTAGGAATGCTGTATGTTTCATGTAAGAATCTTGTGGATGACCTCTGAAGGTTCTCTGATCCAATCCCTAATCAAAACAGAATGAATTAGAGCAGGTTGTGCAGGAACTTTATCAGTGAAGTTTTTGACCATGACCTATCTGCATCTCTCTTTCTGTGTTTTTTCATTTTCATGTCATAAATTAAACAGACTTCACATCTGGTCCAAATTTTCTGCATCCCAACTTACCCGTTGCCTTTTGTCTTAGCCTTGCACACCTCTCTGGAACCTGGGTCAGTTTTCTCTTTTCCCCTCTGCTAGGTATCTGTAAACAGCAGAACCTTTTACCTTTACCTTCTCTTTCAGAGTGGAACAATCTCAACTGATTCAGCACCTGCTTGTATGTCACGTCCCCCAGCCCACCCACCTTGGTGTTCTGCTCCAGGCTCAGGAGGCACTGGGATGTGCTGCTCCTGCTGCAGGGCTGGCAGCTCAGGGTAGAGAGGAAGAAATGTTTCCTTGACCTGCTGACAGTGCTCCTGCTCCTCCTCCCAGGATGTGATTGACCTCTGTGATGAAAAACGTGGTGTTGTTGAGTGGCAATGGTTGCCTTAAAGCTCTTGGTGTTTCTGATAGAAGGTGGTTAGTACTAAAATGTAATAAATTAACTAGTGCTCTGAGGTAAGGTGTGATCTTAGGCTGCAGTTTGGTGAAATATTGGGGTGTGCACTCTGTCTTCAGTGAAACTCAACTTTGTGCTCAAGTTCAAATGCATTCCTTAAAATAAAAAAAATTAAGCAGTTTCTTAAGATGTACTATTTTCAGCTGCACAGTTTTGCTGTGCTGTCAACTACGTATCCATTGATGGTGCTGTCCTGTTCTTAAGAAGCCAAAGTTAAAGCACCTTAACTTTAACCTACAATGACTTTTTGATTTTTCTTCTCTCTAGATTTTGGAATTTAGCTGAGCTGTGCTAAAATTATATTGATTTCAAAGCAGGCTTTTGTAATGTGTTTAAATGTGGATCTCATCATTATTTTAACTTTTTTCCTTTTATTTTTAATGAATCTCTTATGCTAACAGCATCTGATTTTTAAAAAGTGAAAGGAATTTGTTAGGTTCCTAGATATACTGAGTTTTTAAACATTTTTAAGGTGATAGTCTAAGGTAAATATGCTATTAATAAAGCAAAAAATAAGTGATCAACTGATTATGTTCATAAATTCCCATGGAGACTTTCATTGACCTTCAGGCTCCTTTTTCAGTTCTATTAAACTTTCCTTTTTCCCCATTCCCTCTTGGGAATGGGTTCCTGTGTCTCATTCTTATGAAGGGCAAGAAGTAGAAATATATTTTTATGTTAAACTACTGGCTTCAGGCAGAAATAAAGATGTTTCATTTAGAAACAAGGGATAGAGGGGGCAAAATATATCACTAAACCAAGATATTTTGGCAGAAACAAATTGCAAAAAATGTAAGGCTTGAAGTGTGTTGTCTAGAAAATAAAATAAAATACTTGTATAGGTGTTAATACAGTAGCAGCTGGGAGGATCAGCTTGAGAGTAGACTACTGACTAGGAGGAAACTCTTGAGTAATCAGCTTTTTTAGGGTTCTTTTAATTGAAAAAGAGCAGCAACACACATCCCTAAAAAATAGCACTCCTGAAACTGCCCTGACTGCAGTTTTCTGTCAAGTCTCTTTCCTCAACTTAAAATGAAAGAAAAAAGCCTTCTAATTCCAGATTGCTAAATGCTCTGCCCTGCACTTCAATACTTGATGAGAGAGTGGGGTGGGAAGCTCCTCGGGCTGTTACAACACTTGGCTTATTTTGGTTGGTGCCTGCGTAATGCTCCTACATCACCTTATCTTTCCTCCTCTGCTTTCTGCAGCTCTAAGTGAGGGTCACATAACTCTTTCCTATGTGAGGCAGGAGTTCTGGAGCAGACCCTGAAAAGAAATGCTGATTTGCAGGCTGCAGATATGCACGAGTCTGCCTTAGTATCTGTTGCCTTATTTCTGAGGTACTTTCCACAGCTAGAAACAAATCACAATGTGATCCTTGCTTTTCTCTGTTCCCAGCCCAGTTTTCTTATCCATGAAACAGGAAAACCCCCCCCCACGCTCATTCCTCCACTCCACAGGTCACAGTGGGGTCTCTTTTCCCCAGTGCAGATTCTTGTTGGTCACTGTGGCCACTTCTCTCAACTCTCTCTGGCATTATATAAACAGCCACTCTTTGTTGTTTGTTGAGTTGTGGTTTCTCTAGTTTTAAAGGACTTCATTACAGCAGATTCTGTTTTCTGTAGAGAACAAGTCATACAGAGCCAAAATGCAGTCCTTTTTTTTTGCTTCCCTACTTGCCACTGCTTCTTGTTCTATTCAGAGCTGTTATTAATTGCTGCTGCCTTTGTGCAAGTACTCAGTCAGATAGATTTTCCATCACCAAAGCTTTATATCAAAGAATGTGGTATCAAAGAAAAGATTTTTTCCTTTTATAGATAAAAGAAAACATCTTTATTTTCAGAACATGCAAAGACCAATTCAACTTGCTGTCAAAAAAAATCTATATTAGGGTTTCTTTTCAAAATGTGTAGATTAAAAAAATCATTTGGAGAGACCATTTATTTGAAATACAGGTTTCCTGAGCAAACACAAAATCCCCTTCCAGTTTATCTAGGTGGAAAACCTCCTTGTTCAACATAAATCTCTAGAGTCTAGGTGGTTATATATAATTAGCTTTTATTTGCTTTTTGACTAGGCTGTCTGGTTAGAATAGAACCACAGAAAGGTTTGAGTTGGAAGGACTTCCAAGATCATTTAGTCCCATCCCCTCTGGCATGGGCAGGGAATCTTCCATAAGACCAGGTTGCTCAAAGCCCCATCCAACCCAGCCATGCACATTTCCAGGAATGGGACATTCTCAGCTTCTCTGGGCAGCCCCATTCCAGTGTCTCACTACTCTCACTGTAAAATATTTCTTCCTAATATCTCATCTAAATCTCTCCCCTTTTATTTTAAAACCGTTCCTCTTAGTCCTATCACTTGCTTATGCAAAAAATCCCTATCCCTCTTATAAGCTTTTAGGTACTAAAAGGTTGCAAAACCATCTCCTCAGAGCTGTCTCTTCTGAACAACCCCATCTCTCTTAGCCTGTCTTTGTAGGAGAGGTGCTCCAGCTCTCTGGTCATCTTGGTGCCCTTCTCCTCCTGTTCCTTTGGGCCTGCTGTGCTTCAGTGTTTGTCTTGTGCTGGGAACCCCAGAGCTGGACACAGCACTTCAGCTGGGGTCTCAGGAGGGTGGGGTAGAAGGGCAGAATCCCTTCCCTCTGCCCATGCTGCTCCAGATGCAGCCCAGGACACCTTTGGCTTTCTGTGCTCTTATTGCCAGGTCACATCCAGCTTTTCATCCAGGAGAATCCCAAGGGCCTCCGCAGCAGGGCAGATCCCAGTGAGTACTTCTGCCAGTCTGTATGCATACCATTGAGTGTTTTGCTGTGGAAAGCTGAAAAATGCTAAGACTCAGCTGTTAGGCAAGCTGACAGTCTTTTTTCTGTGGCTGATGGGGACCTGTGCTGTAAATAAAAAAGGAAAAAAAGTCTCAAGCTTTCTCAAAGGGTTAACAAACTACATGCAGTAGGAAGTTGCTTCCAGTGCTGGGGGTCGTTCTTCTAATCTTACTGGAAATATAAGATAGTGAGGAAGAGCATGGTAGTTAAGTAAAATTGGTTTGTATCTTCACAGGATAATTAATTCAGTTTTGATCTTAAAGCTAATTCAATTTTCTTTTGATTTGTTAGATTTTACAGAAAGGAAAAATTAATGAAGTTGATACTTACAGGAAATAATCATGTAATAGGCAAGGGGAGAGAAAGGGTGCTTCTTTTAGCGTATTATTCATCCACAGGAAATAAAAACTCGCTGTAAGTGCTTTAGAGTAGGAGTCAGAGGTGAAGGAAGATTCTGCAGATGATACAGAGAAGGCTGGACTGGAAGCTGTCATTTTGTAAGGAAGGGAAAACCAGAAATGATTCCCATGTTTGTCCCCTGTTATTGAGATCACCAGCCCAAACCTTTTTTTCGTCCCTGCTGTAGACCAGTTCCTTGAAGATTTATCTGAGTGGAAGAGAGGGCATTTGAACAAGAAAGATCCAGAAAACTAATCTGAATCTTTAGCTTAATTCATGCTAAACTGATGTGTGACTGTGTTGTTGCTTGGCTAAACATGCCTTTTTGGAAATGCAAAGAGTACAGAATGCTGGCAGGAGCCCTATAAGGTTTTAAGCTGTTGCTACAAGCTGTTACCTAGATTAGCTGGCAGAGGAATGTTTGAACCTGCAAATGACTTTGGCAGGGCCCAGTCTCTAACCATAGATTCCTGGCTGTGAAATCTGTACTAATAATTTGAGGGATGGGCAATCATAAGGTTTCCAGGCACCGAATGTCTGCCTGCCTTTACTGTGAACACAGTTGAAGTGAACACAGTTCATTTTCAGAAGGAGATATTAAGACTTCATTAATACCCATTTTTCTACTTCTTAGCTTTCATTATATAAGCTCCTTTTAGAACAAGGGGTTTTGTTGTGTTGCCTTTAAAAATCATCACATCTTTTAGTTGGCTGTGGATCATACCCAAGCTGCTATGATTGCCACACAATCCATTTTGCTCATGCAGATGAAAATCAAAATGCCTTATCAGGTGATTCATAATTTCCAAGCCTAACTTGTGGGTTATGCCTAGTAACAAGGATAACTGCTAAAATATAGGAAGCTGCCATTAACAGTTTCAGATAACCAGTCGTAAAATACAGTGTTTGGAGAGCATCACTCACTTCACAAGTAATGTTTTGACAAGAACAGCTTCTCCTTCCCTGTTTAGCTCAGTGTAAGCTAATAAGGGTTTTTTTTTCGGATGTGAAGCTAAACTTCCAAATTCTATTTTTGTTTTTTGCTTATAAGGATGAATGTCTATTTTGGTAGACAGTTTGGATTTTATTTATGCTATGAAATATCTACTTGGATCCCAGCAATCCACTTTGTGTATCACCACTTCAAGTAATGTCACCTTCAGCAGTATTCTTGTTTTTCCATTGCTCTTCATCTTGTGTTGTCATTTTGTATAGAGGAAGCTCCAGTTGCCCTTTACTGTAGCGTATTTTGAACCCTTGTAAATATTGTGTATTAAAGAAGTTTACTTCTGTTAAAGTAATTATCAGAAACAACAACACAAAAATTCAACAAAATCTATTCTCATTAAGTTCATCAAGGCATTAGGAGGTCTCATCATTCTGACTTAATTTTTATTCATAGATTAGAAGAAAGAAAACAACATCTTGTTGTTTTGTCAAGTTCAAATGAAGTGATTCTGATGCAGGAATATGTCTAAATGTTTTAGAGGAAAAGAAAACAATAATTAAGGCAGAAGTATCACTAACAAAAAAATGACTTTTTGGAGACAAATGGCTATTTTGTTCTTTGTAAAAATAGCCAATTTTTTTCTGTGACATATGTTTAAATCATCTGTTTCCCTCTAGTTCTATGGACAGTTAAGTTGTTCCATTTTTTAAAGGTATAATGGTTTTATTTTTTAGTGCTGTTTTAATCTGTTGTCATAACTAACAGCATACTTAAGGGTTATCAGAAACTATTGAAGTACCATTTAAATTTCCAGAAGGCTTATTTTCAGAAGAAAAAGGTATTTAATTCTGAAAACTTGTTTTGGTTTTCAGTTTTTAGTTTAAACCCATTTTCTATTCTTAAAATCTGTATTATGCCTAGAGTTTATTTTTAAGAACACAGTAACATTTGAACGCAACAATATGCATAAAAGGATTGCTGATAAACATATGCAAATATAGTATAGCTAGTTTCAGAGCTAGATAGTTTTAATAAAAAAGTTTCACACTCATTTGCTGTTTTAAAACCAGTTACCTCACAGTCGAAGTCCTTTGGGCTTTTTAGTTGAGTTCATAAAGCTCCTTTAATGCAGAGATTAGCAGTTTCTTTATTTCTTTCATTCCGTTTATTGGTTTGTAAACCTGAAGGCTGTGAATTTTATGAAAGAAAATCCTTTAATTATGTGTATGCCTATTGATATGTGGTGGTTGCCATGGTACATGTTTGGAGTGAAACTTTTTAAACACTGACTTGAGTATGATAATTTTTAGCATCATTTTTCTGATACAATTAATCAGAAGTCTGAAGAATTCCAAGTACTTACTGAATTTAGCTTGACTGGATGTTCCAAAGGTCTAAAGTGTAAAAAGTCCTGACCTAAAGGTCTAAACCTCACTACATGGTCTTAGCATTTCTGCAGGGCTGCACTTGAGATGCACAAAGTGATTCGTGTGATGGAGCTCTGCTGAGAGTTCACTACTCCCTCTGAGTTGCAAACCATTGTCTGAGAACAGCTGCTTCAATTTCTCTCTATTCACGTTAGCGCTTTCTTCCCCATTGTTTTGTACAATGCTGTATTGTGAATAAAGTTTCATAAAGTTCTGTCAAACAGCTGAGTGGTTCAGGAATTATTAAAAACCTTGCATCAGTTCCTTAGCACATTTCTGCCTCCTTTCCCAACAGTCCTTGCTGTAGAGCAAGGTCATTGATGGTGGAGTTGAAGATGTAGGTGTCTAAAATGTCCCTTGAAAGTAAAGATAGATTTTGAACTCAGTTAAGGACCTTATACAAAGTTTATGAAGAATGAAAGACCTCTCATAGGCATTCAGCAGCCTGGATTTACAACAGATGCTGCAGAATCGGTTGCCAGATACGATTTTTATGTCCAAAGACTCCGTGCTCAAATGTCATGCAGGGTATGAGAACCTTAGGGCTATTGTTTGTGAGTTAAACTTCGTGGGTACATGTATTAGGAAATCTTTTTTCTTTGTGAAATTTGAGCTCTGGCAGCAGCAAGTGCTGGCTTTGTTGCTTTTCCTCTGAGGAAATACTACTTTGAGTATGGAACCCTTGTCAGCCCAGTGATGGATGTGTCTTTTCTGAGAATATCATACGAGATCTATGGATTGACTTTATCTGTCCCTTGATTTTACTTGGAGACTTTTTGAGGTAGTGATGTGGCTAAATGGCAGGACATGTGGGCATGTGCACTGTCCAAATGTTAGTGTTAATTGGAAACCAGCTAGAAAATTTGTCAGACTGTATTCTGCTATTAAAGAAGCAAAGTTAAATGATGATGCAATGAGATATGAATTAGAAATATCATAATTTTAAACGAAAATAAGTTTTTCTTAGTTTTTCTTTTCTACTTATTTTTCAATGAAGAAATTGTTATCTAAACCCTCTTCTTGAGTCCAACTCCTGAAACTTTTCATAGCTTGCCAGCTTTCTGAAGCTGAAATTCTGCATGTAAATTGTTCTTCACTAATGGACTTGTATAGGATTTTTTACTGAATCAATACTTCTAATATTTTCTGTATGTTCAGGAAATACTGAAAATATAAAAATGTAGATCCTCCTCACCTCTCTATTTTTTATTTTTCTTTGATGGCAAATAGTTTGACTTACTCATATTGTGATTAGATGTTCTGAATGAGTATACCAGATGTGACAAGATGTATAAAAGAGAATTTTTCACCAGACTGTACTTGTGAAAAAGCACTAAAAGCACTACTCTGGGCAGAGAGGAGTTCAAGTAAATACTGTAGTCAGGGAATTAAAAGTTTTACCTATTATCCCTTGGCTTTCTGTATTATTACTGTTTTTAATAGGATACTTTTAAAGTCTTAGAGCTTTCTGTTAGCCAGAAATTTTTGTGGGGTTTTTTTTTTTTTTCTTCATTGGGAGAATGTTGAATTCAGCCTCATGCCATTGCTCTCAAAGGTATAGAATAAATGTAATTAATTTCTCCTCCCTCTGCTGGCCTTTGAGCTATGCAGAGCAGATCTATGCAGTACTTTCAAAGTTCCCACACCCGCAACTGATTTGTGAATTGGGGCTTTTAGGGACTAAGGAGAACACTTCAATATCCAGACCTGAGCAGTGAGTAATGGCATTTCTGAAATAACCTCTCAACAGCAATGGAAGATTTTAGGAAGGAAACAACAGTGATATTTTGTGATAACTTTTGAGTACATTCAGTTGCAGCTGATGTGTAATCTGTTAGTGTGATATAAGGAGAGCTGTACATTTCACTGGTAGTAGACAGTGTACAAAAAATGGTTTCATTTTTTTGCTTGGGCTTCCTGATAATCCTCTTTGTAGTACAGTGCAGAAAAGCAGATCTGAAATTGTTCAAAAATAATTTAAATAATTCGAGTTTGCTTGAAACTAAGGTGCAAAGTCAGCTATGCCTGGCAACATTGTCTTGATAGTGATCACTTAAGAACTATTATGTATTCTTTTGTTGTTGTCTTGTTTTTTTTAAGCTGGACCTGTGATCTGCAGAATGCTAACATACCCTCCAACTCGAAGAGCCTTAATTGTGGGTTGTGGTCTGCAAATGTTTCAACAACTGTCAGGGATTAACACCGTCATGTATGTATTTCCCAATTGCTTCTTTTTATAAAGTATGAGAAAAAAAAATCAGTTAGACCATTTACAGTTATAGATGGTCTTCTGGACAAAGTCTGAAAGGTGAAAAATTGAGTGTGAGAGCTGGAATGTTGGTTTGAAATCCAGATGTTGACATATTTGGCATCACAGTAAATTGGTACAAGACAATGTTTGTGTAGGGATAAACATTTTTATAGACATGAGAATACAAACTGTATTCTGAGAGATGCCTTATTGTGTTAGTGTTTCTGGTCAAGGCTATGTATGTCTGGTCAAGAAAGCACATTTATGGTTTGACTTTTTTGCTAATAGATCACAATAAGGTGAGGATTCAACTAACCATGTTAATGAAGTGGAACATTACTGTGAAGTGCTAAAGGATGCTGAGGGAAGAAACATTTCCTGCTTTTACATGGTTTTGTTATGTGCATGAAGACTCAGTAACTGTGGAAGTGAGGGATGATGTATTGGGTTTTCTGACAAGCTGTCAGCTCATAACAGGAGTAGCTCTTGACAAATGTGCCATGTGCAAGACCTTGTTTAAGATGAAATTATTGTTGGGTTACCCTACAGGACTAATCATAGTGAATATAGTTGACATATTGTTTTAAGAGCAAGTATAAAATATATTGCCGTAACAATTTACTGAGAAAACTATGCCTTAGGGAGCATACATCTTAGGAAATTGTTAAAAGGAACAGCTAAAAGGATAAGGCTTTTAGTGGTATCAAGAGCTACCATATTAAATATTAGAGTAAACACTGCCATCTGTCACACTGGAAGCAAAAATGCCCCAGACTCAGTATTATTAAACTGCAAAGGAGGGCAATCTGTACCAGGTAAAGAAAGATTCGTAAAGTAGGAATTGTAAGCCAGTGTGGGAAACACTTGGACACCAAACCGGTAACCTATGTGTGAAAGCCAGAAGACAGGCACAGAAAGAGCTTTCATCAATTTTTCAGACACATCAGAAACAAGAAACCTCACAGTCTCCAGGCCCTATAAGGATCAAGACATTGGGAGTACACTAGCAGAAGATAAGTGTTTAGCACCAAATCTCACAAAGACACTTTTGCATTTGTGTTAATTATAGAGAGTGTAGAGAAGCTTTTTGCACTAGTGCCTACTTAAGGTGTCTCAGGTGGTCTGCTTGACACTCGAGTATTAGGGGAAAACTTCTAGAGCAAGCTGATTAAAAAATAAATTAATCAGGATACACTCAACAGGTCTGGAGTAATTTGCATCCATAATTACTGAATTTGGAAATGTAGCATAATTTGCATGAAGCTACAGCTCAGAAAGTTTTATTTCTGTTCTTTATCAAAATTAATTAGAACTTCATAGAATCAAATACATGTTTATAAATATGAAAAATGAACATGTGCATGTACAATATAAAACAACAAAGAAGAGCCAACATGATTTTTGTTGACAGATTATAGGTTGCTTGCATGTGAGTCCATAGTTGCATTTGAACTGTAAATCTTACATGAGTTAGCCATCCTAAACAACCATGACAGCTGCAGCCAAAGTTTCTTGGAGAAATCATACAGTCACAAATTTGAGAAGTCCTGTCAGGTAAATAACTATTTAAGATAGGGAAAAAAAGGGTGAGAATAGAAGATCAGTTATCACAAACCAAGAATAGACTCCTACAGTGATCTATATGAACATCTTTGCTGCTTTAATAAATCTTTGAAAGGGGCTAAACAACAAAATGACAGCTTGTATTCATACAGGATTCATAATATAAAGGTCCCCCAAATCTGTGAACATGAACAGTTGTGGGAAGATAATGCAAGATAACAAATTAGTGGAATGGCAAGTGCATTAACTGTTGAATATTATTCAATAATGCCTGCAGGAGGGAACTGGGTAACTAACATGCATGGCAGTCTAAATTGTCACTACTCAAAAAAGAGGGCTTGCAATTGCATTATCATTCTGTACAAACATCATGATGATATCCATGACCAACCTTGAAAAGTACAAACAGTTGCAGATGTCCTTTCTTTCAATAAGAGCAAACCAGGTTATGTGTGGGGAAAGAGATACCTGTGTTTGAACAGGATGATCAGAACTCTGCAGCTTGGAAAAAAATGAGGTCAGAAGAAATGCAAGAGGTATATAAAGCTACTAATGTTAGTGAGAGGATGGGGAGAGGATGGTTATTCATAATTTCTTCTAACACGTTTTTGATGACTCCTAGCTCTTACCCAGCAGTAGGTTTAAAATAAGCATTTTTTCATGCAACACATAATTATATATTGGAACTCATTGCTACAGGATGTTACAGATGCCAAATGTAGAAATACATTTAGAAGTTAATTAGGGAAACTTACATAATAAACATTATTAAAATGTTATGAAATGTGGTGTGCATGCAGTCTCTGGCCAAGGACAGTCATTCTCACAATTTGGTTCTCACTGCTTTGGGATGCCTTATTAAGCTAGAACAAAAACTTGACAGTTCAGAAGGCTTATAACACTGGTAGGTTGACACTGGTTTGTTTATTTTAAACTTACTATGTTTTAAAATTTCAAACTCCTTTCTATGTAGGAGGTTTTACAAATAGTTTGGAATTGACCTAATTTACTTGTGGATGTGTAGGAGGACAGAATTACAACTATAAAATATGGTTGACTTTCAGCTTTAAAATAATAAAATGCCTATAATAAACACATGAAGGCACTGTTGTTAAAGGACTGGATTGTCAACCATTTGCAATATCCAGTCTCTTTTAATGTTCCAGTATAGCTGAAGTTTTAGTTATCAGGTATGCAAGACAAACATTCCCCTGTGAAAGTACATTTTTCAAATACAAGTAAGCAGCTTGTCTGTTGATGGTTGCTTACATAGAAATTCGTGATTGTCTTTTAATGCTGTAATTGGATGGTACCTTAAGGATCTGTCAGATTGTATTAACTCTCTAAGCACTAGTTTTCTCTTTATAGTGTTTAATTATGTCATTCTGGGATTGCTGCTCTCTTACAGCATGAAAGCAGGCATTGCTTATGGTTGAAGGGTCTTGTATTGTGTGGACTTTCCTTCAGTGGTTTCTCAAAAAAAGACATGAAAAGTGTTTTGACAGTGGATATTCAGTGTACCTTTGCTGCTACTGTAAATTCTTGTTTATTGGCCCCTTTTAGGCCATAGAAGAAGAGGCTCATGACCCCGACTTGCCTGGCTTTCCATGGCAGAGAATTTAGCCTCTGGTGCCCTCTGACCAGTTAACATGGCAGCATCCATGACAGGCCCTGACTTGTTCTAATCTTCTGGCTTGAGATTTTCTGTTCTTTCTGCTATAAAATAATTTAACCTTGTATTTGTATGTTTAATCTTGTATTTTACTGTAAGAAAAGTAAGGCCATCCGAGTGAATCTGTGTGTGGAAAGCTCATTTAAACCCTCATAATCAAATTACAAAGGGACAGGAAAGTATAAAAAAATAACACTATTGTAGAATGATTTAATACTTCCCCAATTTGTATATGCTTTACTGAGTAACTCCTCAATTTTAAAAAAGAAAAACTTGACTCAAAAATTATGGATGTTAGAGGAATTTTGCAGAGGTCTAAAAATATTCACTGAGTGTACCCATTAGAAGAAGAGATGCCAAAAAGCAAAACTTATCTACAAGAAACAAATATTTTAAAGCAGTAAAAATCTAGAGCTTCCATGCTTAGTAATTCAGTAATCTGGCATAAATTTTCTGGTTAAAAATTGGACATCAGTAGTGAAGCCAGTGAGAGCAAGCAATAAAGTCCGTGTGTAGTTGGAGTTCTCTTTAGGATGGGGAGAGACAAACCAGAAGAATGGCTGTAAGAATTGTTGAAGGCTGTGCTCAGCCCTTTTCATTGTGCAATAAACTGATCTGGATTTTGCACAGAAATAGTTTCATATCCTATTTGAAAACCATTTGTTATACACATGTATGTGCATGACATCCAGCCGTGAGGAACCAGAAACTCATCACGAACAGGATGTTACTGAATTGGTGAGAACAGTATGTGGAGCAACCTCTGCATTGAGGAGGTGGATCTAAAAGAGAAGCAAAATGTAAAAATAGGCTAAAGAAATTGTGACTGTCACAGGAACAAACTCTAGCGTGATAAATTTAGTCAGCAGAAGAATAAAGCTCAGTGACCTATTGCTTTGATTCCTTTTTTTCCCCCTAAGAACAAGGGATCACTGCTGTCTGATGGAGTGCCTGACGCAGAACAAATGTTTCCTTTTTGTCATGGCTTTTTCCAGCTTAGCTGACCCATTAAAGTCATACAATTTTAGACAAGCATCTCTCACACTGGTGTGAGCAGGTCTGAAATGGTTTAACTTCTCAGGTTCTTTTCTCATCTCGAAAACAGAAGCTCAGTGTTTCAAGCCTGAAGCCCAAATCTGGTTTGCAGGAGACTGAGAAAGGCCTTATGAAGGAAGTTATATTCCAGGGGAATAGTTACTACAAGTTAGGTTTTTAGTAGTAATGTATCCCAGAATTTGGTTAAATCAGTGATGTTAGGATATTTTCAAGCCCAAGTTGCCCATAGGTAAAACTTGGGGGAAGAGGACCGTTTTGAGGTAAAACTTGAAATTAATCTTTCCTATGAGTTTCTTACAAAAAAAAAAAAAAATTAAAAAAGGAAGAAGTTCCATTTTTGGGGGGTGAGAGGAAGAGGGGACTTGAAGGATTTGAACTGTTTCACTTTCTGTAGTGAAAACCATCAGTGCAGGTTGTATCTTTGTGCTCATGTTCTTGCAAAACTGAGACTTCTGAAAACATTTCTGGTAATGTACAGCCTCGTGGCAGTAAAAAAACCTCCAAACCATGGGGAAGAAAGGTTTTGGAAAAAATCCCAGGTTATCTTGAATACTAGGCAGTAATTTAGCCATAATTGGAGGGAGTTCAGTATTGTCTTGTCAGAATTGCTTGCAGGAGATATGACCTGAGCTGGAGATTCTGCTCTTTGAGAGGTTTGGTGTCTGTTCCAAATGACTGCCTATGCCCTCAAGACTATAAATCTGAGATAAGATTGAAGAGATAGCTGTATCATCTTGATTATTCTTCCTCTCACAATACTTTAAGTAGACTTGATGAAAGCCAGACAAAATACTTTGTTCTGTAGTTGAAACACTAAGTTTGATGTGGTGCTAATTTTGTAATTTGCCATTATCTTTTCACATTGTGTTAGAAAATCTTTCTGCAACAGGAAAGTGGTATAATGTGTCAATAGGGAGAGCATGTGGCCTTCAGCATTTTTGCTAAGCTATTTGCAGGTATATAAGATCTGTTATTCCTATTTAATTTATTTTTTTTTTATTTCTGAGATATCTTTGCATCTTCTAAAAGTTAAGTGAATCCACATATAAAATGCATTTGTGTTTGGATTTGGTCCTCAGATGCTTTTGAGTGCTTTCCTAACAATGTTGCTTTTTAAATTTATGCAAGCAAACAAAAGAACCATAAAAAAGGATGATAAAAAGAAGCATCTTTTTTCAGCTGGAAAGAAATAGGCAGGGAAATAAAATACTATAGGGAGAAGGAAAAAAGCTCAGAATAATGAGAGAGGAAAAAGAAGCTGAATAGAAGAAAACAAATACAAAAGAGGACAAGAAGAGGTTATGTAACAAGTGGAAATTTAGAGTTTGAAGATAAGAATATAGAACAATTAATATGAAAAGTGAAAAAATATTGTACTGAATGTGAATGAGAGAATGGAAGAAAATAGGAGTAGGACTGGGAAAGAAGTCAAGATACATCTGGAGTTTAATAGAGACCAGAGAAGAATTGAATGGAAAGCACATTTCCTGGCAGGTTTAATCTCCAGGTCTGTTGTGTAGCACTTTCAGAGCTGAAACCTGCAGGCACCTTGCTGTAGCCTCAGAACCAACTGGATACTTCTGCTTAACATAAGTGTGAGCTCAATTCCCAGAGGAGTGGTGAAAGTCAAGATTCTTGAAGACTTCTTTTAAAGACAGGAAACTTGTCTTTAAATTCCAATTTTTAAATTTCTTTGAAATGAAATACTGAATAGGGAACATTGGACAATATCTGACACGTCTGACTGCAGATAAACTTTTCATTTTTTTAGAGATCCTTGAATAAATACCTTTTTTTGTGAATTACCGCACAAGTAGTAGCAACCTTCCCTCTGTTTCTGCATCAGCAGCCATATAGAGATTTATAATTAATGACTGAATGTATTTACAGTTTATGACAGATTTATAATGAATAAGCTGGTCGTTGAAATGAGGTTTTCCTAGAGCATTGGTTGTTGTTTTGAATATTGGAAAATAGTTGCTGAGATCTGTAAACAGAAGTTCTACTGGCAAGAAGTAATGGTGATTCACATTTTTGTTGTGATTTGTATTCAGGCATTGACTTTTAATGTTGTTTAGGTTTCTATTGTGTGTATTGTATGTTGTGTGTTCTCTGGCTATGCATTTTGAAACAAAATCCAGAAAATAGCGTACTGTATTTAAAAAAGAACAAACCCAACAAACAAAACCAAACCCCAAGCTGACACAATGGTAAATGTCATCCAAGTTGCCCAGCAGTTACTGAAGGAGAGTACATTTTATTGTACTGTTGACTGAAATTCAAATTGAGCACAGTAACTCCCAAGCAGAATGTGTGGCATTTGTTTTTGGATGGCCAGTAGCTTGTCGCCTCAGTTTTTTTGAGTACTCTCAGACCCAACTGGGCTTTAAGTCTGACTAAAGGAGGGATTATTGAATTAATGTTCTTTCCAGGTGCAAACTTTGGAGTATTGTCAGGATAATTGAGAAGATTTGGTAATTGACAAGTCTGATTTTCTCTGATGACTCCATGACATTAAGGCTGCTGCCTAGTTAGGTTTTCATCCTTCAGTATTTTGTTGCAGATAAACTGTCCAGTTTATATCTTTATTTTAAATTTCGAATTTTCCTCTTAGGCTTTAGACATGTTTAATAAAACAAAAAGAAACTCTATGTTGCACATCCACTTGCTTTTCAGATAATAATCCATTAGAGACTTTTTACTAGGTTTTCATAAATTCTTCCAATAACATTTTTTTGGGGGGAGGAAACCCTTAATTTTACCATTTTATCCCTCCTTCATATTGCAAGATGTTTTAGATAGTACTATGTGCAAACTGATCATATAAAATACTTCAGTGGCATACAGATGCTTTTATATAGACTGCAGGTGTTTTTGGATGAACAATTAAACAGAAATCCAGTCTAGTCAAACACTCTAGGTGAGGTGAGTCTCCCATTACACCAGCTGTCTCTGTTGTATGTGCTATACAGAAATAATGTGATTAAGTTATAACAGCTCTTGAGAGGAACAAATTGTAGTTAATAAGCAAAATTATTTCATATTGCGCGCTGTAAAACATTCTAAATGCGAGTTTATGGAAACTGCCTTTATCAGTTTCATAGTACTTAGAAAGGAAAATGAAACTCTGACTCAGGCTTTTTGAAAGTTTTGCATGTTCAGTTGTGGATGCTGGCAGAGAAATTTTTAGGCATCAGGAGCAGTAGAACCTGAAAAGCAAGTCAGTCTTTCCCATTCATTGCTCTGGAGGAAGACATTCCAAACAATTTCTAACCTCTGCACCTGCTCTTTCTGCAATTTGTTCACTTGCAAAGATGTTTATGAAAGGATGTTGGTCTGAATGACCAATCAAGTCCAATTGTACCGAAGCAGTGTATAAAAAGACTGTGTCTTTTAATAAACATTTGCTATGCCCTCCAAGAAGATTGGAGTATATTATTTCAGCAATCTCAAATATAATAATGATATTCTGGAACCACCTTTCCATAGGCAGTGTACTGTTACCACAGCTGAGCTTGTTTCTTTTAAAGTAAAGAGCGCACTGAAAATAAAATATATTAAAAAAAACCAGCTTCACACATCTGGTGGTCACCAAGTTGTACATATTGGACACAAGTTTATTGTACAAACAGGCTTATACAGTATTTCTTCCATGCCGTGTAACATACATGATGATGATGATTATTATCATTATTAATAAATTTTAATTATTTTCCCCCAGTAAAATGGTAGATCTGAACTAAAGAATTAGTTTGTTTGTGAAAGTCTGTCCATTAAGTTTGAAAAATTATCACACAACCTTCAGAGAGAAGCGGTGACTTTGGGACTATGGCCAAGGACAATTGGCCTCAGATTTGGAGTTGAAAGTGGCTTGAAGTGCAGAGCCTTAGGCTGGGCAGAAGCAGTTCCTGTCAACAGTTGAGATGCTGTGTGAGTAACAAGAAATGTGAAATTCCCTTTCATCACATGCTCTCAGCAAGAACCCTGGGCAGTATTTACAGCAGCTGTGACTTGGCAGAGCCAGTCCTTTCCCTTCCCTCTTTGTTTGCCGTCAGCTCCCTGGCAGTGCAGGCCAGGGAGGAGCCCAGTTTCTCTGGACCTTGCTCTGATGTTCTTCCTTCTTCTCAGTCATTAGTAAATGCTGATTTGGCAAGGGAATACCACCTAGTAAGGGTAGTGTGCCTTAGTAAATCTTCTAGGAAGTGGCTGAAACATAAATCTGTTGATGATAGGATGCCAATAGCTTTATCCATTAATTAAAACCAAACAAGCCAGCACAAGATATTGGTTAAGGAACACTGCAGCAGGCCTGAGGAAAAAACCATAGCTCTTTGTTCTACAGGCAGGATGCAGTGCAGGCAGTAGTGACTTGGTGTTCAGAGTGTAATAAACGCCAATCACTTGCTTTTGGAATTTTTGAAAATTTAATAAAAATAAAAATGGCTATAAAAAAATAGTAATACAAATACAATAATAAAGGTTAAACAATTTAGAGTTAGGACAATTACTGAGACAATAATAGTGAAGAGTACAGCCCAGGCTGGGTCTCCTCTCCCTAGACCAAAGTCAGCAGGAGAAGGACCCTGTTACAGTAAAATTCTCCTCTTAAGAGGAGTCACTTCATGATTATGCATATTTTATTTAAAACAAAACAAGTTATCTGGTCCTTGTCAAAAACCCTCTGCTAATCTCCCCAGGCGCCTTTGAGTCTGGGTTCCACTTGAAGTGGTGGCCTTTGGTTGACCAGGAAGGCATAAATCTCTCTCTCTCTGGAAAATTTAGGGGTTTCTGTAATTGTTATCTCTGTGCAAAGAATTTCCTGATTATCTTCTCTTTCTCTTGAGCTAAAAAAGAATATCTCACACACATAGTTTTTATTTTTGATTACTACAGCTTAATGTTAATTACAAAACTACATTCACTATGCTATTCAAAAGTTATTACAGCATAACTTTTCAACCTAGCATAATACATATAGTAAATATCTGCATAGAGCCATATAATGTGCATTTTTCACAAGAGTCATGGAGAGGGATGGGAAGAGAAAACAGCTGGGTCATGCACTGGGCATCCAGTATGGCTCTACTCTTGTGCAAGAAAAAGGAGCAGTAGTTAGGCCTTAGCCTTCATCTTGGTCTTGTACTTAGCAGCAAACTGCAAGACTGAGTGACCTGGATGGATACAGGCCCCAGAAGGCAGTTCCGTAAAATTGAACATTTTTAAGGCAGTTATATTGCTAAAGTTTATGTTTCATTTACTGTGTTTTAAAGATAACACCCATTTTTTAGAATTTGTTGTTTAAAAATTGGGTTTTTTAAAATATTCTAGTGTGTGTTTATTGGGTGGCCTGCAAAACCCTGAAAAGCTTAGGGGTTTAATGATTTAGCTCCAAAGGCTGTACTTTATCAGCTGAAATAATTTTAAGAGGGTAGTTAGGATACAAGTAAAAAACTGTATCTGTATTAAAAATGTGTCACCTGTGTGTCAGTGTTGCTAGCAATAAATCCACACTATGTTAAATTTCCACTAAAAATATAAAATGAAACCAAAGCTGTTTTGTCCTGTTTTGCTGCCCTGCTGGTTTAAAAGTTAATTCATCTGAGTCAGTTTAAAAGTATAGATTTATAATTTGCCACAAAACAAAGAAGTTAAAACTTGAAATTTGGGTTATCTGGCCAATGCCATATGCCAATCTGCAAGGTTCCCTCTCAGGCCAGAGCTTCTCACTGCTAATGCCATTTCTCTGTGCATTTTGTGTTCTTATTCCTTTTGAAATAGAAAAGGAAAATCACAGCTTTAGGCCACTTAAAAGAAAAAAAAAAAAAACTATGCAACAAGGCAGTGAATCACCATGGAGTAGTTAACTAGATTAAAGCTATAAAATACACTTCCTAGTTAAGCTGCTTGTGTTGATCAAACTAACCAGAGTTTTTGGAAGATGGTTTTTACAGGTACATCCTCGTTCTAAGTGTTGGAGATCAAAGGATAGGTAATTCAGATATAAAAATTTTGAAAGCTTGAGTATTAGAAGATCAAGGAAGCATTCAAAGATGATATATAATGGGACTATTGGGATGAAATAAGGTAAAGACTAGAATGATTATTGGAACATAGTTCAGTGCTTAGAAGTACTATACTGAGTGTCTCAAGGGAAGTAGGAAACAATCATAGTTTCTAATTGCTTAAACTGTTACAACAATAGAGAAATAGAGAAATAACATACTTGGGGGGTTTGGTGTTGAGTTTAGTAGATATACAGTAGCAGATTAATGTAATTTTATAAGTAAAGGCTAATTTCCTTTAAATTAAACTTTTATATCCCATATCTTTGGATAATTCTCATAATCTAACCATTTTTTGTTGAAAAAGTAGAAAATCAAACACACCCCCCACCTAAAACCTAGGCAAACTTAAATAATTGTAGAATGCCAAAAACGTGAAATGACGTTGAGGGCTTGTTTGCAGTATAATTTTCATTAGGTTAAAAAATAAACAATGAAAAACCTTCTGAAATTGCACAGGAGGCAGGATAAGGGTGCTGATGTAAGGTATTGTAAGGGGCATTTAACTCTAGGCTCTTGTTCTGTTTTGAAGCACTGGATTTTTTTTCATTTCCTAAATCTTGTAAGTATTAGTGTTTTTCCTTATTTGTCTGGTGCTGAACATCTGCTTTGTTGTGGGAGTTTTGTGTTGTTTGGGTTTTACCCTCCCAAATCTGGACCTTTAAATCAATGAGTTAAGAATGACCACATGAAATATTTTCTTATATACTGTCTTTTTGAGTTCTATCCTGGGTTACTGGTTAGAAGAATATATACTAAAGAATGGAAAAGCATGAATAAAAGTAAACCTCATGGTGTGACAGCTGCAAATTATTTGCCATGGTCTGGATCCATCTACTGATGGTTTGGTTAATTATTTTTAAAATGTTGCAAGTGTATTAAAAAGGATCTGAATATTAACTGACACTTCAATTAAAAAAAAACTTCAGTAAAACCTTAAGTTAAATGCCTTTAATAAATTGGCATTTTTCAGTGTAATGCTTTCAGCAAAGTAAATTCCTTGTAAATTTTGTGTTGACTGTTACTAATACAAAGATTCTTACTAATACAAAGGCTTGTAATATCTTGGAAATCAATGTTTATTTCTATAACATGTTCAAAAACCAGATATTCAAAGAACTGTATAGGAGTTAACATACCGAATTACTTTAAAAGAAATCCTGTTATCTTCTCATTTGGCACATGTTTTATTTTTAGTGTAGCCTGATCAGCAGGGACTACATGCACAAGTGCACAATTTTACCCCCAGTTTTTCATGAGTGAAGTCTTCTGTGGAAAAGCAGTCAGAAGGCTGGATATTTGTATTAAAACATTGAAAATCAACTCACAGTCCTGCTGATTGTACTCTTTGTTTTATCTTATCTTACTGTGATTTTCTTAATAGTAAATGATAATATCTGTTCCTATAGTTCTTCAGGCTGTGAAAGCATATTTAGAGAAAGACTGTCACTTTGAAGGTAACATAAAAACAAAGTATTTGTTTAAAGAAGAAATTCGATCCCAAGTTTTCTAACATTTCTTTTGATGTTATTGAAGGATTTGTGTATTTATTAGCAAATTTTCCACATTTTTCTGGTTTTGATTTCCACTCTCCCTTTTACCTGTAGTGAAGTCATAACACTGTTGGATTTCTATCTGTTGCCTTAGTAATAACTTTCAGGTCACCAATCCAGTGTTAATTTCACTGCAGGGCCATGCAGGGGAAATTGGGTGAAAATGTCTTTGCCTTACATGTAGTACATGCACAGTGTAGCTGTTAAGTCAGATAAATGCATCTCATTCAGTTTGTTCATGTGTAAAGCCAAGTAATGAAATGAAGTCAGAGCAGTGATGCTGCTGTTTTTAAATCATTCATGAATGATTGCTGGAGGAAGTTCCCTAAATAGCACTACTGGTTTGTTTATTTTAATGTATTGTTTGCCTAAACACCTCCTGGAGCACAGTTTGGTCTCAACAGTTTCTCTTCTGTTAAACATTTCTAATCATCTTGTAAAAATTCCTTTTTAACACAACTGTTAATATTTAATATGCATCATTCTGTTGAACTGTACATTTTGTTGTCTCTAGCATTTATTTTGAGACCTATCAGGAAATCAGATACCAATTAATGACCAATTTTTTTTTCTTTAAAGCACAATAGAATAGTAAGGGGAGGGGCTGGTTTGTGTTGTAGATTTGCTCCCTTGGCAAAACGTAGAGGGCAGACATTATTCAGATATCGAACTGTGTTCGTAGCAATAAGGAAGTGTCTTCTTCATTGGGGAAAGTCAGGGAGTATAAAAATGTGAAATAATTCAAAGCTCACAATGTAATCAATCTTGAAAAGCCACAAAATTAAAGTGTAAAAGGCCACCTGGTTGGGGGCTGCCTGATACAGCAACATGAACAACCTCAGTGAAACATATTACTGATGCCATTCAAACATAGAGTAAGAGATATGATGCCCTTTAGATCTGTTTATTCACCTTTACTTTAAGGGCACAGGAACTGGTTCTGTAAATTGGATTCTTCTGAGTCTGTCAATAAGACTTAAGCTGCCACAGGCTAGTCAATATGCCTTGTGCCACAGATTGGAGACACAAAAAATAAAGGTTGAGAGGTTATGTGCATTGCAAAGATTTGCTATAAATGAAAATAGTCCAGAAATGAACCATAAATAAAACATGGTGACATCTAAAAGCTAATCCAGACCTTGTTATTGGGAGCAGTCTGCAAAACAGAGAGATGGCTGTGGTGAAAATGGGCCATGCAGAAGGTGTGATATGGAGCACAGTCATTAAATGCAAAGAAAATAAGAAATCACTGATGAGATTCTTAATTCCTCAGTGTGGTGAGAAAGAATAATGTCTGTAAGGCCAGTGAGGAGGAAAGGCCAGGGAGGGAGGGAGATATCAGGAGTGGGGAACTAAACAACACTTGGGTTCTCATCTTTTGGAGGGGCTGGTTCTTTCCTGGAGAGTTTCCAGAAATCAGATGGTGTCACAGCTGGAGGGGTGTGAGTTGAGTCTACGCCTCTGCAGGTGAGAGGGGTCTCACCTATGACTGCTTAAAATGTTTGGGGATTTTCTCTCTTTTTCTAACAAGTCTGTGGGAGAATGATTCAGAGAATGATTTTCAAACATTTTCATGATGTAATAAAATCCTTTTGTGATGTTTTATTTCTTTTTAATAGTCACTTGTATACTGCACTTGCCCAAAGCATTTTTTATAGACATCTTGAAAATTGGAAAAGAATATGAGACCAGATTATTATCAGCAAACATTCACATGTTTCACAAGGGAAAATTGGAACAGGGGTATACTGGACTGCTGATTAAAACATATACTTCTGGAGGCTCCTTTCTCACATAATTTTGAATCTTTTAGTTAGTTATGAATGAAAGAGGCTTTTTTTTTTTTTTTTTTTTTTAGAAGAAACAGGGAGAGCCCTGTTATAAGCCAGGGGAGGAAACAAAAGCACAACAAAAACAGTTAAGACAATTTGGGCTTTCTTACTCTCTTTTTACTTCCTCAGTTATATAGTTTCTGTTGTATGTTTATAGACTGGGGAAGGAGAAGAAAAAATGAACAGTTAAATCTTAATGTTTCCAACTTCAGGTTTTAAATAATATATTTAAATGAAAGTCCTGAAATTGATTATTGAAAACAAGAGTTGACAAAAAGCCTTCTTTTCCTAAAGGAATACTTATTGCCCTGGCATGTTGGTGAGAGGGGGGAAGCAGGTGAAAGTACTGAAAAAAGTACTGAAGGACTTGTTGGTGCTATAAGGAGCATGTTGAAATGTAAAGAATCAGGTAAGATCTCACTAAAACTTGGACCAATTGGGCTATTTTTAAACAAAGTTTTGAATGTTACCTTTTAAAACCTCCTCTGTCCTACTTTTGAGCCCTTAACGAAATGTGAGAACTGAAACTGTGTAACCACAATTTAATACAGATGACACATGAATTTGATACAGATAAGATACAAACTGAAAGAAATCCTAGCACGACACTGAACCAGCAGCTCTGTCCCCTTTACACAGGAATGAGAGAACAAAGGGAAGCTAATCAGAATGAGAATTGTAAATTGTGCTTGTTAGTGATGGCACATTCCAGGAATTTTAGATTTTTCAACCGTCTTAATCTTTAAGAACCAAGTTTAAATTTTGTTTCAGATTGTGATACATGCCTGTAATGTCCCTAATTTAAAGTGGAAATAAAAGGCAGGATACAGCTCATATTTTTTCTAGCTTGTGTAGGAATGGAGAATGACTTATTAGTGAAATGGAACAGCTCTCAAGGGGAAAATGTACTCATTCCAAGTAATCTTTCTTTCTTTTCTATTTCATATAATAGTCGAGAAATTGTGTGTTAACACATTTGAATGTTATCAAATATATTACAGTAGTCCTCTCTATCTTATATGTGGTTATTAGGGTTTTGAGTAAGTAAAACTGAGGCTTAGCTTATTGTAGCTTATTGCATTTTTCAGGACGTAGTCCTATTTTAAATGCTTTTGTCTTACTGCAAACCCTAGGTTTTTATGATTCTTGTCACATTGTGGTAAATTAAGTCAAGCACTGCCATAATTCTGAGGCAGAATTGGGATGTAGCATAGTAAAAGAAAGAAAAATAGCCCCAAACCAAGCCTTTCCCCATATATATATGTTATCACAATTAACTGCACTGAGACCTGGAAGATACTGATCATGTCTCCACAGTTATTTATATCTTATTATTTATTGATTTATCATATTTGTTGACTTAGAACATTCAGAAAATCATTTAAACACATGCCCCTATTGCCAAATTCCTGCTCCCCTGCAAACTCTGGTCTGGTCACTTCCACTTTAAGCATCTCTGAAGAGGATTCTGCTGCCCTGCTGTGTCTTCAGATATGCTTGAGCAGCTCCAGTGACTTCTCCTTGCATTGATGTAGGAGATGCCAGCATCTCTGCAAACTCCTCAGTGCAGAAATGCACATTAACCAGGCAGTAAATATGGGTAAGCAGTCTGAGATTGTGGATTTGGAAATCTTAATTCCTTTAATAGTGTAATATACTACTGAAGACAACTGGTGTTGGAGGAAGACTAGGCAATGTTAGGGAAGGAAATTTAGAAAAGGAAGTACAGAAAGAAGAAGAAAACTACATTAGCTGGGATGGGCAGTACTTTAAAATGTAAAGCCACTGTTGGAAAAAGAAATTAATTCCGTGGTTAGAAGCTTGGCTCAATTGCCCATCCTCTCAGCAGAATCTAAGAGCCCTGTCTAGTTTTTGCTTTTTGAAAGCTGAATGAGTAGCTCTTGGTCATCTGTGACAACACTTGAGCCCTCCTTTCTGCTATGTCTTGTTAGGATATGCTGAAGCAAATCGTTGTGTAAAGAAAAAGATTATATTGGATAGGTTTTTTTTCTTTTGCAGATTGCTCAAAAAGCTGTGCTTGTTCTATTTTCTATTTAAAGAACATTTTTTGGGGTTTTTTTTTGGGTTTTTTCTGAGGGAATGTTATTCCTGAAACTTACTCAGCCGAGGGACAAATGAAACCAATAGATTCCTGCAAAAAACCATGTTATCTTGCCTCCAGTCCTTATAAGGACCTTAAAACTCTGCACTATATGCTTGCAAGAAACTTTAAGCACGTTTTCTAATTCAGACTTGCAATTTAATGTCCCTAAGTGACACATTTTAGCTTCCTGTAGTGTGTATATTACAATAGTATTCACACAGAGATACAATTTCATACTTTTGCATTTTTCTAGCTCAGACAAGAGACTCATCTGGACTATTACCTTGGAAAAATAAATTGTAATTCAGCTCCTGTACAGCTCTTGATGTCCCTGAGTCTCTTGGTGTTCCGAGTGGTGTGTGCAGGGTCATGCAGAGTGGCTAGAGCTGCGTGACTGTCATTGGCCTGGGCAGCTCCATAGTCTTTCATCTTCTCTTCAGTATCAAAGCTGATCTTTTCAATAAATCAGCTTTTGGGTTTTGCTAACAACATAATCTTAAAGTGATTCCATGCTTGCTGCACTGTAAACCAGCACGTACAGGAACATTGAAGTATATTTACCTTTCTAAAATTTTTATTTTTGTGTCTTAGGTTTTGTGCATTGGTTTATTGCTTCTTGTTCTCTCTAAATAAAGTTATAAAAAACTTACAAGCAACCAGTGTTTATGACACCTCTCTAAACTAGATGTTCTCTGTAGAGAACCCATTTGGGGATTTATTCTGGTTTCATAAAAGACATTTTCCTTTCCTAACAACAAAATTCTCTGTCTGGAACAAATTAACTGCCATTCAAGGACTAATCTCTTCCTCCATGGCAGAAATCTCATCCTCTGTGGCACTGCTCTTCAAGCTGACTGCTGCAATCACTGTCACAGATACTCCCCAGAGGTTTCAGACCAGAATCACATCTGCTGCTTTGAGTCACAACTTCATCCTATCTGGTGAGGTTTCAGTGTTCGTTAGACTAATTAATGGTTACGTACAGCAGTATGACATGGCTTGGCTCTCTTGTCATGTCTGTCAGCTTTCTCAAAAATTCAAAGTATCAGCTGTTTTCTGAATGTTTGGTTTTGTGCAAGATTTTAAATAATCAGCTTTCTCATGTTGGCACTTAAGTCAGAAAAAGTGCACTGCTGTCTGGTATAATCTTGCTTGAGCTGCACAGAGGTATCTAACCCCAGCAAAACCTGCATTTGTAGAAGGAAATGGACAGGCAAAAACCACTGTAAGGGAGATATCTACCTATGTGAAATTAGAGGTATTATGAGGAGAGAGGAGGAAAAGCAGGAGAATGGGAGCAAAATGTTTAGCAAATGCTAAAATTTAGTTGCTTTCCTCAGTAAAGCAGAACAACACAGCACAGAATCTGCATTGTGGCTCTGTGGTTTTCCTTCAGAACAGATTACTCACCTCTGCTTAGGTACCTGTACTGTTTTTCCAAGTTTTTAAGAAAAGGTGCTTTGTAATTATTTTCGGGATAAAAATACCTAATTATATTGTGTGCATAAGGAATTATTGTTTATATGTATTATTAATCTAATAACTGATAACTGTTGTGGATGAGGGGTTTGAATGTACCCTCAGTAAATTCAGACTACATGAAGTTGAGTGGGGATATGATCTGCTGTAGGGTAGGAAGGCTCTGAAGAGGTGCAGGCTGGACACCATGAGGATTGTAGACTTAGAGAGCACTGTATATCTGATGGAACCCAGCGATGGTGGTGTGGCACTGTCTTCATTGAAGAAAACAGGGTGATCAACACTGATGACCGATATCAGGGGCACAGATTTGCTTGCTTTTGGAGAAGATTGAACAGTGTGTGACCCAGTGGTGAGAAGGCATAGGGCAAATATTTATCTTTCCATCAGATTTTGACCCTGCAGTTTACTAAACCCATGTTTGCTGTCCATCATACTTGAAGTCTGACTTGGCTGGGAGAGCATGACCATTGCTTCAGGAGATGCCACCTTACCTGTAGGAGTAGATTTACCAGCAGTGTTAAGAAAAGTTTCCTCTGTTTTAAAATCCTCTGGCAATGTATCAGCCACCAAAGGGCAATGTGTCAAGTAATAGTAGCCATAAAGGCTACTTGCCCAACAAAGTCAGCTAATTTTTTTGTGAATTATGCAGTAATTCATTTGATGTTCTTGTGACACAGCTATTGAGGAGGATTTCTGCCATGATGGATCTGCAGTTGTCTGTGAAGAGCAATGAAGAGAAGCTACAAGGCACCATTATTTGTTGTGTGCATACTATTACTTAATACATTTTTAATGTGAAATTTTTGAATTTTGCAATTCACATAGGTCTGCCAGCTAAGTATTATTTAAGATTTTTTTTCAATGTATTTTTCATGTATGTAGTCTCTGTTTTTTCCATCCCTCCCCATGTGAGAGCATGACTAGCAAAAGTTAACATTCTGTCAGTATTCCTTCTTCAGAAACTACCTTTGTATCATACACTTTTGCCTCTTCTCAAAACAGTGTAATTTCTGTTTTTCTCTAGTCTCCTGTTATGTGGCATTCTTTATGCCTATAATAAATGCTGACAACTCCCAGCTCAACAGTTATTTCCATCAAATGCAGACTGTTACGTCACTGAGATTTCTGAGTGCCAGTCTGAGATAAGGACTTGAATGAAAAGGCAGCTGGCATAAGGTCTGTGTCTGAAGAAAATGTTAGTGTGTCTGGAAAGGCAGCAGCAGCATCTAAAGCAAGAGCAGCATTAACCTTCAAGGGATGCCCTGATCTCCAGCATTCAAGGACAAAGCACCTATCTGTTTGGCTTCTCTCAGTATTCCTAATAAAAATTGTTGTGAGAAGGTGAGAGATGGTGCTCGCTTCTTTCTGACATGAAGATGCCATGATGATCCAAGCTTTCAGCACCCTGAACTAGGCTGCTCCAGTGTATTTTGATTAAGATCTGTGTGTTGAGCTTGGGCTTATTCAGCATGCAGGTTTCTGGCAGCCAGAGGTGTCCCTGTGGACAGCACAGCTTACTGTAGCCACTGGGCTAGGTGTAAAGAGCTTAACAGCTTCAGGGTTTTTTGTGCTCTGCTTGTTCTCTGTAAAGGACAGAGCTGACAGGTAGCTGTGCTGTGCAGTTGTATAATTGACCACTCATGGAAACTGATATTTTCTTTCTCTGTAGTAGCAATCTTCCCAATACCAATTGGTATTTCCCCAATCCAGGCCTCTCACCTGTTTTATCTACTGTAAGCTCTCAACCTTTAATTTCCTTTTTCCCTGCAATACAATTTTTCTTCCTGAACATGGTTCTTAAAAAAAAGGCACCCTTCTCAAAGCAAAATCTTTGTGAGCAGTAGAGGTTCATGGTGTCAATGTGCTGACATGGTCTCAAGTCAGGGATTAGTGATGCTTCCTCATTATCTCTTCCCATCTGTCAGCATCCATTTTTTTTGCCTTGTGTTTATATTGCAAGCTTTTTGGGAGAGGTGATTTAATTGTTCTGTTTCTGAACAGCACTTAGCACACTGAGTCCTTCCCAGTGCCAGAGACAGATATTTCAGTAATGCAGTCAACCTTTAGGAATGAAGCTATGTGACGTTCTGATTCCAACAGTGTAATTTTGCAGACGGTTTTATTTCTAAGTAATTGTTTTTATCCCAGTATAGAATATAACGATCTGATTTCCCCCCTCCTCTTTCCCTGTAATGGGGAAATGAAAAACTTGCTCTGTCCTTATCTAGGCTTTCCTTCCAGAAGGAAAGTCATAGTCTTGCACTGCCAAATGTCACAGACAACAGCTTCTACACTGGCCACAAGAGTCTCATTTCTCTAACAGAGGTAGTCTTTCCATTTAAGAGAGAAAAGAAAAAGCCCACATAAGTAATCCTTTGCATTTATTGCAATGAGAGAAAGGAGCTTTGCTGATTATATATGACAGCATTTTTAATAAATGAAGTCGAGATTTTAAATTCTTTGTAAGAAATTACTAGATGTTACCCTTTTTTACCAGTGCAAGTACAGTCTGTCATTTGCAATGTCAGTGTTAGTGTTTGAGGGTACAATACTTAATAGAACTTTACTTTCTAACCCCAGTATATTTGTATTTTATATTGCAGCATGCTGTATTTTACAGTGAAATATTTATCTTCTGCAAAGTGTGCCTGGCTCTCCCCTGGTCAGGAGCCATGGGCCTGCTGAAGCCCCAGTGGTCACAGAGTTTTGCATACTCTAGAGAGGTGTGGAGAGTCCAAGGCTGAGGCTTGAGGTCAGACTGAGGAAAAGGTAAAATCTTAAGGAAAAGAATGCACATTTAGTATGTGTGTTTTAGAACTAGAAAATAAAATAGCAACTTAGCTTTAAGAGATTACTTTTGCAGAAGTTTTGTTTCAAGAACTGTGTTAACTTCTTAGCACATTAAAATATGGAAAGAAAACATGTTGTTGCAGGTATGTGATGTTATTAGAAACAAGTTAGGAGGAACAGTGACTCTGCATGCATGGAGAGTCTTGCTACTGCATATGCTCGTATTGTTCTTCTCTTGATAAGGATCCCCAAACAAGCTTCAGTCGGAGAAAGTCGGTGTTTCCCTCTTAGACACAGCTTACTTTGGTTGATTCTGGATGTTGCTCTTGATGCAGTAAGTAGATCCTGCGAAGAAAATAAAAAGCCAAGGAGAGTGAAGACAAAGGCAGCAGTCAGGAGGGAAAACTGACAGAAACACAAGCAAGAAGTTGGATCCATGGTGGGGTTTTAGTGTGCTGGTGTGTCTGTTAACTCCTCTTATCTTGGCCTAAGAAATATTTAACAAATAAAATTGTATTTTATTAAATGTTTCCTTGTATCAGATACTAATGCACCATTGAATTTTTGTGGGATTATTTGTATCCTACATTTTTAAACTCCTACTTTTTTATTGTGAGCCAGTTACTGTTTGGCTGACCTTGTGAATGACTAATCCAATGCCATCCATCTGATGGTGCATTTAAAATCTTGTGAACCCTTCCAAATCACAAAACGTGGGTTACAGCAAAACAAGAGCATTCAGATTTAATAGCTGGGAATGCAGAGATGACAAAAAGACCCAGGTTTCCAATGTGTAGAGATGCTTTACTCTGAGTGGGAAAGAGCAGAGCAAAGGCAGTGTCATCCTAGTAGTCATTCACAGACACCTACTGACAAATGTAGCTCTGTCTGACCTTGAAAAAGAGAAAGGAAAAATTTACATGAGAAGCTAAATTACTAGGTCCTCGTCCATAAAATAGGTCTGTTAGTTATTAAAAAAATAAATAAAGTAATGAATATATGCATATATATATATATAAATAATTAGTTTCATAAGTAATTTCCTCCAGACATTTTAGGCCATATCTGAGGAAGTTAATAGGGTCAGAAAAAATAGTGCAAAATGTGGAAACATTCTCCCAGCATTTAGGTGAATTACCTTTAGTCAGGACTTTTCCTTTAAAAAGGGGAAAAGCCTATATCACCTCAAAGCTTTGCTTGAGGTGATTTTTTTTACTCTTCTCTTGCCTCATAAGTCAAGTGTGTCTACTCAGTGAACTGCTGCTCCTTCATATTTTTGTAGATCTCCATCTTCCATTTGTCTTTTGGTTCTCCTCTTGTAAATGAAATCTTGCTCAGGACTGCTAATTGTAATTTCCTCAGGCAAGAAGATCTTTCCCTTGTGCCAGTGAAACTCATAGAAATTTCATTTATGTGATGGGTTTTCTTCTCTTGGCTTCACTGTTCCTGCCCTTCTGGGATTAATTTGTCTTGGCCACTTTGAGAAGAAAAGGATTTTTATTCCAATGTTATTTCTGGAGTCTTCCTTAGGAGACCAACAAAGGCAGTGCAGTGAGGATGCACAGTGACAGTGCTGGAGTGCCTGATGCAGAGTGTGTATCATCTGTCTTGCATGCCATGATGCCAGTTGTCTTCTGTCACTGAGCTGTCAGGTCAAGATGCTATTTTTAGCTAAGGTTGCTATTTCTAAAGGACCTCTGGGAGGAATTGACTGAGAGCTGGTGCCTGCTGCCCTGTAATTGCCACTTCATTAAAATATTTCAGTTACAATTCTTGTATGCCCCTAAGTTCTCAAGATACCTGACATGAAAATTCTGAACTGTGCTGTAAATTTTTGTTCAATGTGACATTTTAGAGCAAAATCCCAATTGTAGGATTTGAGTTAAAGCTGTTAAGAAGAATGGCTTCCTTTAGAGACCTTAACCAACACATTTGTATTCTCACTTGAGTTTCTGTACAGTTCTATACTTTTATGTCAATAAAAATTTCATTTTGATTTCCAAGTAACCTCTCTAATCAGAAGTGAAAGGTATTTTTACCAGATAAGCATTTCAGTAGAACCTACTGGATGAGCTGTGACTCTAAGCTGAAAGGAGTTAACAAACATTGCAGTCTATAAGCACTGAACACATCATCACCATCGTCATCAAAGGAAGAAACAAAGTCCGGAAGGAAAAATCAAAGTTATTCTATGCATTTTGGGTAATACATTTTTGCTGGATTTTTCTTTAGATTATACTCAAAACTAAGTACAGTAATTACTCTTTTGAATGTGCTAGGGCTGAATTACCTTTGCCTCAGGCAACATTATACTGTTTGCTACTTACTACATTATTAACATAAAACCCATGAGATTATTTTTAACAAACTTTGCATAGATTTCCATTTGTTCTTACCTGCTGAGAGTGGTTGAGTGTTGCAAAATGTGTATAAAAACAATTACTGTGTAAAACACAATTCATCTCACAGATAATGTAGTGGCATAGTCAGTGTGGTGATAGGACTTTTTTCTCTTTTCTGATTCCATGAATTTGAATGTTTGACTGCTGTGGCTTTCAGTATACATTATGTTGTGTTTTATATACTTGCCATTGTTAAAAAAAGAATAAATACAATAACTAGCATATTAGAGAAATCTTGAAAGTGTACTTTTTTTCCCCTTCCCCAATCCAGGAATAGCTGAATCATAGGAATTTTCAGAAAGGGAGACCATTATATCCATTGAATACAGGAAAACATAAAGCGGTTTCATTAAATGAAGAATTTTGTGGTAGCTATCCTCAAGGCTAATAACATGTATTTGTGTAATTATTGCATTTTAAAGGCTTATTTAAGAAGCAGGATAATGCTGTTCTAAGTGATGTAGAAATGTAGAGCAAAAAAGCTCTTGGTTCAAGAAACTACAGTTAGAAAACATTGAACACAGGAGTGCAAGCAAAAAGAGAAAAATTAATAAAAGTGTGAAGAATAATTAGATAAAGTAAAAAGGGATAAAAAGGATACAGTGCATTGATTTTATAAAGCAAAATCCAGCTGTAGAACAACCAGATATTTATTCTTGGAACAAGTAAGTGGTTTTGATAGAACGAGAAAATGTTGAAAATTTCTTTCATCTGGAAAGTTTTGATTTTTTAGTTCAGCTTTAGTTCAAGGATAGGTGGCATTGCTCAAGAACTGTAAAAAGAGTAAAGGTATAAGCAAAAATGTTACAGAAGGTTGTGAGAAAAAGCTACTGGAAAGACTAATTAACTTTATTCCTTTCACTGTGGTCCTGTTCATACTCTCACCGAGTTTGATACTATCAGAAATCAGATCTTTCATGTTTTAAAATGGTGTTTGACCTCAAAGAGAGAAACTTTGTACATAATACGCAGCAGACTACCTGCATAATAAAATTTTTATTTTCAGCACTTCTAAATCTTGGTTTTGTTGTAAAAGTATATATTGAATATATATATTGATACATTGAAGTAGTATTGCCATGGGAAATCCAGGGCCTTCTCATTATACTAAGGTGTGTGTAATAAATCTTTATTTCAGCAGCATATTCTGCTTAACTCCCAGTGAGGCCCTTTGTTCTGTACCTGGCTGAGAATTGTAGCACCCTGGGTGTTACTCTTTGGTACATTAAATTGATTTCCAGTAAGGAGATATATACATCGTGGATATAAAACTGATTGTGTAGTGTGGTTATGATTAGATTAATTTTTCACTATGTTGTGGCATTAATACACAACTAAAGAAATGTAATTATTCCTCCTTATTCTTTGTCTCAGTTTCTTTAATTAAGAAAGAATACCTTCATTTTTCTTCACTTTGCTCTTGTGATTAGTATTTGCCAAGTGCAGGGCTTAGTGCTGATGCTATTACTGTTGCCTTTTGAAGCATTTTTCAAGTACCTGTCACTTGAGCACATAAATGCTGAAGTTGTGTTGAGAATTGTTTCATGTTATGTTCAAAGCAGAGCCAGTCTGTCCAGTCATTCTTTCCAGAAGAGGCTCCTCATATGGAGAGGAAGATGACCTTGACAGCACTTTCTTAATCAGAGTCTGAAAGGTAGCAAAAGACAATTTTAGCTTCTTAACAGCTTAAAAGAAAGATCTGGATTTCATTTTCATTGCTGTGAAGAATAACCTGACTCTTCATCTCCCCCTTTTGGACATTTCCTCCTGTCCAACATTTTTTTGAACTGTAACACAGACCTCCACAGTGTGCTTGTGGTGAGCATAAGGAGACCTGATCCACACCTACTTTGTCTCCCTTTTCTTTTCTGGCTGTTTTTAAGTATCATCCACATATGAATCTTTTCATGAGAAGTGTGGAAAAGTATTTAAAACTTTGCAGAGAAGGAACAAATCTGAAGAAATTGAATTACATCTCCAAAGTCACAAATTTATAGAACTGAGATTAATATTTAGATTTTTGATCTTGGCATTGAGCTGTCATGATGAGTTCTAAAGGACTGAAAACATAAATTTATTGTAGTCAAGCTGTCCTTGCACATAGATTAATTGGTCTGAATTGGATAAGCTGCCAGGGATTTAAAACTTGGCAGCTTAATTAGCTGCAACAAGGAAATGATAAACATGAAAGCAATCTTTACCTGGAGGTAACAAAGCAGGACCGTGGATGTGGAAAGTATTTGCTCAAAGCAGTTAAACACAAAGACTGTTCTGTATTCATCCTTTATTAGGTGTTTCCAAATAACTGTGATTTGTTTCAGAGAGAAGGTAAAATCCATTTTCGAAAGGGACTCTTAAAAATATCTAGCATAGAATCTTTTCAGCTGTTTATTGACTGTGTTGAAATTTTCATTCAACTTTATCTTAAATTTTGTTTTATGTGTATTTTCTAGCAGCTTCACCGAATTTTAAATGCAAAGTCATTTGTATTTGTAAATACTATCCATAAGACAGCAGTAACTGTTGGCAGCAAGTTCTCTGCTATGTAGTAAAGCCATATAACTTTTAAAGAATACTGTAAGATGGTCTGTGTAAATTTAGAATGGAATTTCCCTGCTGAATAGAAGTATGTAGAGTGTAATATACTCCAGGGATTATCAAACAAATCTGTTGTCCAACATATGATTCATAGATTAAAAGGTTACTATTCTGCACTGTAGAGAATCTGACTCTATTACATTAGCCTTTAGCTCTGTATTACATTAGTCTTCTCAGTGCTTTATATAGCTGTAACAATTCTGATGTGGTTAATCGCTACGTTTTGTATTGAAGAGAAAGGCAATGCGTTTGTCCCTTTCAATAGGTAGCGCATTTACAGCACATGGCATTGCTTCCACTGTGCAGGCTATGTTGAAACAGGTATTTCTCACAGTACATTAGAAATGTATTGTAGCCCTCTGCTAGAAGTTTGTTTCATAGCTGCTTTAATGAGAATTGTTTTTACCGTTCATGAATGGCAACTGGTGCAGAAGTCCCCAACTTCACGGCACTGGCAAAATGTTTTTGCACTCACATAACAAATAAGAAAATGCAAGCTAAAAGCTAAATCCTTGGAGGAGTGAGTAAATTCAGTTTCCTCAGGTAAAATTGCTGAAAGAGGCTCAGCTTCTGCAAGTGGTTCTCTAGATTTGGCACTAAAAGCTTGTTCTGGGTCTTTACAGCTGATGTATTTTTCTATTAAACTTTTTGGACTGGAATACTCCAGTTCTCACCTCTGCTGTAAGCAGAGCATCTCTACAAAGCATAGTCAGGGCACAGGGTGAAGCAGCATAGGTAGGAAGAGGTCTAATGGAATTCTCAGGTAAAAGCATCTGCAATTGAGACTGATGCTTTGTTTGTTGTCAGAAAAGCAGAAATGCATAGTTGGGATGCTTGCAGACTCATTTTTAGTAAGTGAGCAGGAAAGAATGAGGCTGTTCTGACAGCTTTTACTGTTGAAACTGATGAGGAAATTTCAAAAGCATCATTCAAGTGCTGCATTCAGGTAGATTAATCATTCAGATACCAGAAATTAAATCCTTTGGGGTTTTTGTTTATCATTTATAGGGTATGTTAACATAAATCCTATGGTTTTTCCCATCCTTAACATGAAATGAAAAATCTGTCTACACTGGTGATTCCACCATAAGAAATTTTTGGGGTCTGCCATGACTTTTTTCTTTCTCTGCTAGGAAGGATGGGACAAAGGACAACAACAAAAAAATTGTGTAGTACAAGGAGACACTGCTGAGCTAATATTCATGCTGCATACATTTAAGTTTGTTGTGCAATTACATCTGTTTTCTAAGCAAGGAGAATATACAAATCTGTTGAGATCTAGACTGTGCAATGTAAGTCTGAAATATATCACTAGGGTAATATTTGATTTTATGAATATTAAAACCTGAGATTGGATTTAGAAATTTCCATTAAAGCACCATAAGTGAGTGGCATGGATTTGAAAGACACTGAATTCCTGCCATTTCTTAGAATTTGGTTCCAGAAAAGTCTAAAAATATGAATTCCTGAATGCAGATTTAGAATGGTCAGTTGAGGTTGTCAAATTAGGATATTTTATGCCAAAACCTGTACTCCTGAAACAGATCTCATCTGCCACTACAAATACAAGCTCAGATGGAGTCATTCCAGAATTACCCTTTTGGGTTTGTTTTTAAACAGTCCTGAAATGACTTTTGGTAATACGGGTACATCTGTGCATTTAAGTCCAGGGAAGACTTTTGTGCCAGTTATTTCCCAGAAACTTTTTTTTTTTTCTCCATGGAACATATGCTTAAAATTGTTACTAGTGAGGGCATTGTGCCCAGTAGTGACTGCAGCTACAGTGTACTCATGTGCACATATGCATGCTGCTATTCCTCATTGCTCATCATAGAGTTTTCCCTGAATGAATGTGGGATTGGTGCCAATAGGATTTTAAGGGTTTTGTGTGTGTGTGTGTGTGTGTTTCTGGTGCTGTAATAGGCTAATTAGGAATGAGAAGAAGGTGTGTATTTAATGCATCATTGTTAAAGAAGGCTTCCACCATTTATTCCAACATTGGATGATGTATGTGTTGGGGTTGTCACAGGGTCTTTAATGCTCCTCCCTAGCAGTGGAGCAGTGCCAGAGGCTGCTGTGGCTGTGTTGCTCTTTTTGAGACCTTCCACCCTGCCCCATGTGCCAGGGCCTTTCCCAGCCTCACTTTACAGACGAGTTTTTGCTCACTGAGTCTTTAACTGTTGCCTTTCTCAACTCTCCTGCCCTTTGTCCAAACCTCTGTCCCCAGCAACAGAGTCTGTTATTGGTTATATTTTTTCCCATTTCTTTGCTTTTCAGAAAGACAGTTTGTCATCTCAGTAGCTTTACTTGTGCTTAAATCAGTTTTGTCTGTTTTGCATCCTTTTGCCTTTCCAGAATGCAGCCCATTCTCTGGCCTATTAAACTGTGCAAGACCAACATTTTTAAAGCAACATCTTCCAATTAGAATTGAAAAGCATAGAATGGTTTGGGTTGGAAGGGACCATAAAGACCAGTCCCAACCCTCTGCCATGGGCAGTGACACCTTCCACTAGACCAGGTTGCTCAGAGCCCAACCCAACCTGGCCTTGAAAACTTTCAGGGTTGGTGTATCCACAGCTTCTCTGGGCAACTGTTCCAGTTCCATGCCACCCTCACAGGAAGGAATTTGATCCTAATATCTAACCTAAACCTACCTTTCAAGATCCCATTACTCTAAGCATGTTGTTCCTGGCCCTTGTGAGATTACTGTGTCTACATTCCCATTGTTTGCTGCTGGCCCTGGATTTAAACACAGAGGCTAGCTTGATTCTGAAGGTTTTTTTAATGCTATGTACATTCTGCAGGTCTATTGATTTTTAATGAGGACTGATTTCATTTTTTGGGATGCCAGAGAACTTATGACAGGCATTAGAATACCCTGGAATATTAAACTTAATTTAAACTTAACTGAAATTGTCAGAATAAATGAATAATTGAACAAGGTGTATTTTGTGAAGCACCTGGGGGATTTTCTTTCCCTGCTTTTATTCCACTAATTTGCAGACAGCACTTATCTGCATTGAGACTCTGGAGTGTCATTATTCTGCTGTAGGTAGCACTGGTGGATAACTGCGAATAGTCATTCTTCTTCCTCCTCTTTCCCAAAAACCCCAGTGGTCTCCATTTATAAAATAGGGATGGCAGTGGTGATTTTCTTTCATAAAGGTTCTCATGAAGAGTTAGGCACTCATATATTGAGTAAAGGCACTAAAGACAAGGTGAAAAAGTTGACATTACTTTGCTTTTTGTTGGAGTGCAAAACATACAGGTCTTATGTTCTCCAGCCTTTTTTTTCTGTACAGGAAACTGATCTCTGTTTTGGGAATACTAGGAGGATAATAAAAAATTTGTTCCTTCCAGTGCTTTCATTTAATTTTCAGCTCTGCCTATTGCTTTTCACTTTACCTCTTCAATAAATTCAACCTAACTTTTCAATGGATCTTACAGGCTTCTGTCTGAAAAATTCACAGAACACTTTTTTGCAGACTGATATATTGTTTGGTATTATTTTCTTGCCTAATATTTTTTTCTTTTCATAAATAGAGCCAACTCTTCTTCGTGTGTTACCATTTTTCTTTGTTATGAAGATCAAAACAGTTTTTCTCCCATATAGTTTCAGGTGAGACCTGTGGAGGACCCACATAAGTAGGTGAAATAACTGAATGTTGGCAAAGAGGTATCTGGTGCAGAGCAAATAAGTTAAAAAGGACCAAAAGAAGGATTCTTTTTTTCAATCTCACAGCAGATACTGCAACAGTATTTTCAGATGACCCAACAGGTGTGTGACAGTACTGTGGTAACTTAAGGAATTGAATTTCTTTGTGTATCTTGGTGATCCTAATCCTCTAAAGGTGTTTATAATCTCTGTCAAGCACTGGTACACTTACTTCTCTTAATAGCTGTAGAGTTTACTCTGTTTGGACACTAGAAAAAAATCTTGTGTTTTTTTAGTTACCGTAATTATATGGTAATTTTTAAATCCTTTTCACATACCTTGTACATGGATAGCACATGCTGAATCAGAGAACCTATTGGATGTATATAATTATCTGTCAAGCAGCACTAAATTCTGAGTGCTTTTATTACCATAATATATTGATTGTAATAAGTGGCATTCACTATGTCATTTCAGTCAGTGCTGAAAGCATTTTTAACACAATACACAGTTACTGCCAAACAGGGAATTTGAAGGTTTAATTTAATTTAAGTGTATCATGGCAGCTCCCCAGGTTGCCTCCCAGGTACTGATTTTGAAAAATCCATTATAAACATAGAGATGCTATGGCAGCCTTTTCCTTGAAAGACTCTTCAGGTTTCTATAAAGAGAGTGTTAGATTTATTCATTACTGCTACAAGAGGTATAAATTCTGTCTGAGAAGGCTGAAATCCTTAGGCAGAAACTTTGATGGAGTGGACTTAGTATACAGGTGGGCTGGACAGCATCTTGTGAAAGATGGGGACACTCAGAGCAGTGATGGCACCTAATGAATAAACATTTATTTTCCCTGGGAGCTACAAAGCCTGTGGTGGTGGGCAGCTTCTCTGCTGCTGAAGATGCTGAGCTGGGAACCCTGATACATCCAGAACTGTCTGTAAGACCTGCTTGAAGGGAGGAAATGATCCTTTTCTTTAAACATTCAACACTATTGCTTTTAAAAACCCTGACTCATTAAAAGAAAAAACAGGGAAAAGTGTTTTTGGGTGCTTCATTTCCTTCATAACTGTGCATTTTCAGTATATAATCGAAGGATTAGTCTGAGGAGGCTTGAATGTGGAAGTATTTCTGAGTTTATTTTTCTTCAATGTACAGCAGCTTTTGATAGCATAATGTTGAATTTCTTGATGATTTTGACATCCTCAGAAATCAACAATATTAAAAATCCTTCTGTATATATCCAACTCAGTTACTTTGTGTGGCTTTGTAATTGCATGTATTTATTTTCTTTTTAAGATACAGTATTTATTTTAAAATTCTAAGGGTACACGTGTTTTAAATTTTCTTTACATTTTAGAAAATAAGCTAAGATTGCACAGCTTTATCACTGAAGCTGTATTCCCTGCAGGACTTGCAGTATTAGCTGTTTTTGTAAAATATCACAATTTAACCTTTTCCTACCACGTAGATTTTTTCCCTTGTCAGGAAGAACTTGAAAAGACTGATGTTTTGTTACAATAATATACAGGCAGGACTGCACAGACTAATATAAAAAATGGCCATACGAACATAAGCAAATATATTCAGTAGTCATAATCTATGTAAGTGCCCTTTTAAATTTTTGAAATAAGGTTGCTGTGCCATAATAACTATGAACATCACTGCTCAACACCCAAGCTTTGGTTGTTTGGCATTTGGATTTGCAGAGTCTAAAGTTCCCTGGTTTGTTTTCCACAGAAAAGAAATACGTTGTTCATTTATGGATAAAGAGCAAGCTGCTACTTGAAAGGATATAACCTGTGAATGCAATAACAACCAGAAGGAATGATGGGGGCAAAAAGTGCCTGTTTGTATGGATTAGGCAGTAGACATCTACATGCTTTTATGTGATTCCTTGTTCTTTGCTTTTTTTGACTGTATAGACAATATGTTATACATTGCTACTGACAGCTGGCAATTTCTAATTTCCCAGTAGAATTGGATTTTAGGAAGGTTTAGGCATGTGGAGTTAAATGTGGCTTCCTGAAACCCTATCTAGTGGAAGTAAATAGGAGTTTCATAGTAGGTGTCAGCAGGCCAACACTTGACATTTGTTATTTTCCTACCCTGATGCAGAAAAGGAAATGTGTATTGGGAAATCAGAAACTGGATCATTTTGGTGGCTGAAACAGTGCAGTACTATGTAAGTTTTGACAGGCAGTTAGCAATTTAATTTAGAGTGCCATAAGAAGTGAGGACACATTAATGTTGGCATTTTGATGTCTATCCTTCATGAATCTTCCCTCCCTACAAATCACAGCCGTGCTGGGATCTCAGAGTGTGCAGTTTTGGCCAGGAGCTGAGCCTGGATGAGTCACTGCAGTCACGAAGGGTGGGCAGAGACAGAGCCTGGTCAAACCACGTGTAGGTGCTGGATCCCCAGTGCCAGCAGGGTCACTCTGCCCTGCTGCACCACAGCTGGTTGTGCAGACATTGCCTCAAATGGCTGCACCGGGGAAGAGGAGCTGAGAAAGGGGCTGGGAGAATCTGAATGCCTTGTGGGTGAGGGGGTCACATCCAGCATTGTCATGGTCAGTTATGGGTGGTGCTGTCTTAAATGACATCTCAGCATATTGCCCATCACGGGTTACTGATATGAAGTAAAAAGAGGAATGTTCTTGGAATAGAGGGATGGGAACCACTAACATTTCTGAGCACATCCAGGCATTAAGACAACAAGGGGACATTAAAGCAAGCTACATAGTGACATGGGATTTTAGCTTTGACATTCTTGATGGTTGTTCCTGTGTGATAGCCTGTCGACTGCAAGGTGTTTGAGGGCTTGAATATTCAGTATTTCAGTCAGCATAAATTAATAGAAGCTGAAAAGTGCTTCTACAGCATCAACAAAAGTACTTGTGTTTCCTTGAGCATTTATTTAGCTCTCCCTGAGAACATGGGCACAAAGTCTATGTTCATTTGATTGCTGTGCAAAATGGTAGAAGGCTTCCTTTCTCCTCCCTTTTCATTTTGCTCAGTTCAGTTTTTTATGAGTTATTGTTTGTATGGAACGATTGATTCTGTTTAGAAAGAAGTAGAGCATTCTGTCAAATGCTTCTGTTGGGTGCAGATTCACATCCCTGCAGTGTGGTGCTAAGGCATTTCAAAGCAATCATTTTCTGGTTAAGACAAAAGTAATGCCATAGAGAGGGTTTTGTGCACTTCAATGGCACTGAAATAAGACTGCAAAACCTAAAACCAAGAGGATGGGAGTGTCACTTCCAACCTGTCGGATGCTGAGGATTAGTTCTGTGTGACCTTTAAGAGGACTCAAAATCTATTTGATTTTGAGCTGTCTTTCCCTATACAATATATAGACTGCTAAAATCCTCAAAAGAGCATAAAGCAATGGATAGATATGAAAGGCAGATAATTTAAATTAAAAACGCAAACCTCATTTCCAGCAGAATATAATTGACTGTTGAAAATATAAACAACCAAGAGAATGGCAGCTCATTTCTTGATGTCCTCCAGTCAAAACTTTAGTGAGGTGCAAGTTATGCCTTGGTTATGCCTGATTTCTCAGGGTGATTGTGTGTCAGTCTTCAACTGCATTATGCAGGAGGTCACACTTGATATTTGTTATGATCTTTTTCAGATTAAATCAGAAACTATAACATGAGCCAAATTGAAATAAACAGTGTTCTTTTTTGTCTCTCTCTTCACAGGTACTACAGTGCTACCATTTTGCAGATGTCAGGTGTGGAAGATGACAGGCTTGCAATCTGGCTGGCTGCACTGACAGCATTTATAAACTTTATTTTTACTCTTGTGGGAGTCTGGCTTGTTGAAAGAATGGGTCGCCGGAAACTTACACTCGGTAGCTTAACAGGTGAGTGTTTCATTAGTGTATTATATTTTTCTCATAGTTATTAATGAAAGGAACATAAAATTTCAAGTGCAGTTTTTTTCAAAGTTGTCCTCTTTAAAATTACAGTGTTGATGCCATCTTCTTTCTGAAATCATACAGGTTTTCAAGACTATTAATAAAATACCACAGCTAGAGGCTAATTTAAAAGTGACAGCCTGTTGTTTTTTCAGGTGACTTTCTCCTTGAAGACATGTTTGACAATGTTTTCATTTAGCCTTTTTATCCAGTTTAAGGAATCCAATGCCTAGAGCTCCGCAGGTGATTAGTTTTTAAATCTCATATGTAATTTTGGGCTTATTAATTGGAACTCAGAACCATCTGATGAAGGTGTACCAGAGAAAGCATATTGCATAGCCATTGCAGCATGTTGTAAAAAATAATTCAGTTCTCTGTATAGTTACCTCAGATAGTGTACATTAAATACCTTACATACATTAATATGTTTTTAATTCACCTCCTGTATGGGATACACAAAGATAAAATTCTGGATTTGTACATTTTGTCCAAATACTCAAACACCATAACTCATCACACAGTCTTTTCCTGAAAGCAGGGAAAGGCAGAGCAAGCAGCCTTCCTATGTTCAGTGTGTCCTGTTATTAGGATGATAATTCCCTGCTTGTTCCTGCCTTATGTGCTTGTTTTTGCTGCAGTGATCTGTGACCAAAACTTGCCTCTGGCTGAATGTCTGGAGGCTTCAGATGTTTCCAAGAACAGGTTTTTATAAAAAGAAACTGTTCCTGCTCCTCTTGCAATAGTGTTCACAAGAGTTTAGTTGTAAAGGTTTAATGTCTTCATATTTTGTTCTGCTGTTGCTGTCAAGGATCCAAATTTCTAGTTAGTGCAACACAGCAGAGAGGGACACCAGCTGCCCTATCCCTGGATGTGCAATTCCCAGCTCTCAGCTGAGTCAAGCTACACTCAAGTATTTGAATGTGTTTATATAGGCAGAGCAGCAACAGCACAGTGACACGAGTTGCTTGGTACACAGTTACTCAAAGCATGCTTCTCACATTTTAAAGATATGAAAAAACCCTCAAATTGCTACTTTTAGTCTGTTCCACATCATTTGTGGAACACATTCACTCTTACAATACATTTCCCCTATATGTCCTTCTGTGCCTCCAGTCTGTTGTCTGGTTTTTCTGTGGTGTGGATCTCTCCAGGCCCTGCACTGACACTTCTGATTCGTGGGTGGTGCCTCTCCTTTAAAACAATATTGATTGGTTGGTTGATTGATTGATTAATTGGCCCCAATAATCTCATCTGTCTGGCCAGCCTCCTCAAAGAGTTTATTGCTTATCTGAACTCAGCTTTATAGCTGTGATAACCAACATGGACTTTTCATATTATCAGAACTCTTTGCATTTTGCCTCTGCTTAGCATACTCAAAGGTTGTATATCTGAAATGTAGATAAAAATGTCTCTTACAAAGCATGTTAGTCATGGATCAGAGGAGGATATAGCAATAAAACACAGAATTAACAATGGAGCATAATGCGTTAAAGGGTTATTTGTTAATGATGTTTGGACACAAAGTAATTGTTTAGTAAAAATGGTCTCTTTTTTGTGGCTGGTTGCTGGCTGTCTGCAGTGTCACGTGAGCCAAGCTCTAATGCTTGCTGTGGTTTTATCCTACAGTCCCTCCTTAAGGATAATACAAATAAGGAGAGTCATGAAATCATACATCATCCCTCTGTACTAGTTAGAATTTTGTCGTGCAACATTTGATTCAGGTAGTGGTGGATGGGATGCATTTTCCTTAGCAAGACGCTGTGCAATAGAATGATAATTCCTAAATCTACTGATGGATATGTTTTCCATGTTGACTTTTCTCTCGGGGTAAACATATGTTACTGCTCTACTGTGGTTTGCATTTCTAAGCACATTACAATTTACACTGAGTTATTACTGGCAACGTCTCTGGTCTTTGGGGAAGCCAGGTATGCCCCAGTCTCCCACTGCGTAAAATGAAGACAAAACTATTGCTTTTGCCTGATGCTGCAAGGATGTGGGGCTTTGTTTTTTTCATAAAGGCTAGTTGATTAGATATTTATTAGGTAAAAAAACTACAAGAATAATTAGTAGAGAGTAACATGAATATTTTGATTAAAAGCCAATATACTGTAATTTAGTTTTGTAATCTTTTGCAACTTCTCCTGCTTTCTGAAAACATTTGGCAGAGATCCTTTAGATTTCATTAATTATGTCATTATCATTCTCAAAATATTAGAAACTTTTGAAAAATTGAACCCTCCAGATAGCATAATGAAAAATTATGGCAAATTTCTGAAAAAAAAAATCCCACTGTTTTAGTTCTCTTTACTACAATTACTGTTTTGTCTTAATTTCCTGTCCATTTTATATCTTTCTTTATCTTCTCTGTATCATTTCTTTATCTTTCTTCTGCTCATTTTCTTCTGTTAATTTCTTTCTACAAAGCTGCTACTTGGAAAACATGCAAAGGAATTGTGACAAGTATATTATTAATTTTATTTGTGGTTTTTTTCTTTCCCTTCAGAAATTGTCAACTTGAAAGGTACTTGGGCATTGTACAACTTCTATCTCTTTTTGTAAAAGAGAGGATCTAAAATATCTTCAGGATATTTCCCTTTTCTTTTTCCCACTTGAGCTAATGATGTACTATGATTGTTTAGTTTTGTTCATCATAGCAAAATGTCCACAGAATGAAAATGTATTAAACTTCATTTGCCAGATTTACATATTCAATACTTTTCCAAAGAAACAAGATATTTACAGAGATACTGGAAGTGAGTGTTAGTGTATTTGGTTAACTGAAAAGAGCATATTTAGAAGGAGTATAAGTAAGGTTATAGACCTTGTCTAAATGTATTTTCTGTCTGGTTTATGGCATTTTGAAAGTACAGGGCATCTAATGCAATATCCAGCCTGTCCTAAAAACTGGGGTTATTAGTGTACCTACCAGCCATAGCCAGAAGAGACCCAAGTGTGGAATATCTAATGGTGGGAAGGTGCTTTCTGCACATATAATTTGTGACTGAGTTTAAGTTCTTTAGTTGCCTCAGTTCAGGTCAATGTGTGGTCCAACCCTTCCTGCCTATTGGCCATGGCTGCTGCACAGGCATATTCACAGGTAACATTATTACTAAATCTTGGTACTTTAGATATTTTTTTATATCCGAGAAAGATTTTCACATATTTGGTGTTTGCCACCTGGAAAACTTTTATACAACACAGATCTCAATGTGTCATCAACTAGCAAGAGGTAAAGTTCTATAAGTCTGAGTTTCAGGCAGTTAAAGTAATATCATGAGTAGTGAGGTTTATCAATTTTCATTAAAATAATACAGTATATTGTGTGTGTGGCAAATAAGGTGGGAAAACTAAGTTATGTTCCAGTAATGGCCTGTTCCACAGTGTGAACCTTTTTTGTCATCTTCCTCTCATAATTTTGTCCAACTTGTGCACAAGGAATTTATTGGGGGAAACGGAAGCAAAAAGATGGAAGGGGACCTTTTCCCAGCAGATGTTGTGCGTGCTCTTTGAAACAAGCTATGTTGCACTTTTTGGTGGTGTTCTTATGAAAAGTCGAATTTCTCTAATTTCACAAAGGGAAGTAGAGTCAGTGAAAAAGCTGATGCTGCGTTCTGTTTTACAGAAAAGCCTGCAAGTCTGGGTGTGGGCATGGAGAGAAGTATGGTGATTTCAAAGCCACGAATAAATTTTACCTTTACACCATTATTTTCAACACCAAAAATAATAATACCTGTTTGTTCAAGTGGTCATCAATTCCACAGATTAAAAAAGTCTCAACCTACTAATTTAGTCTCTGGACATAAAGCTGGTGCCCTTGACTTTAATATCTAACCTAATTTAGGATGTGGATGTAGCGAAGGGTCTTTTTCTTAGGTTCTCATCACAACTCCTTAGGGAATGCTGTATGCATAGTGATGGGGTGCCTTGCTTTCCCAAGCAGAGTTCAGTTCAGTAGAGAACTGTTTCATGTGCTCTGGAGAAAAGTGTCACATTGTTCTTTATCTGTATTTTTAGGTACTGCTGTAGCACTCATTATCCTAGCTTCGGGATTTTTGCTATCAGCTCAGGTCTCGCCAAGAATCACACTTAATCCACCAGATCCTTCACATCAAAACTCTACCTGCACAAAATACAGGTGAGATTTCATGGTCATTCATCCAATTTTCTTGAAGATTGTTTCCAATTAATTGAGTTTTACAACTTAGTATGAGTAATAGACAATTATTCACAAAGCCTAGTACAAGAAACTTAACTCGACAGATAAATTTAAAATCCTAACTTCCCTCTGTAGAGAAAATTAGAGGTTTTGATTAAATTCTCTGAGTATTCCTTTGGAATTTCTTGAACTAAATAAGGTGATTAAGTGGCAAATTCCACATATACCTCTTCTAATATACCACACCTGCTACAAGTTACAGGGTACACAAAGTCAGGAATATTTTATAAGGAATTTATAAAAATGCTTGCTGATATTCATCTGCTTGTCGTGTATAGTAAGTGTAAATTGTTCAAGAAAATGTGTTCCTTGCCTGTATTTTTCCTGAGCAGGAAAAAATAATGTTCAGATAATTGCATACCAATAAACAATTATAGTAAATGTGCAGGGTTTGACCTATTTTCCATATGTAATCATAGTTTCAAATAACATTATTTCTGTGAGTTTAAGAATGTGTAGTTTTCTATATTTCTATATTTGGTGGGGTTTATTCACCTGTGAGTGCTCTTATGTTCGTTTAGCTGACAGACTAGAAAATTCCCTATTCAGGGAAGACTAGTTCAATGGTTGAAGAAATTTAATGATGTTCAAAAATCTGTCTTTTGTAGTAGAAATAAATATCAAGAAATGAGAGGTACGCTTCTAGTTTTGTAACAATATTGGCTAGAAATATGGTTCATGGCTTTTCTTATGCCAGAGCAATGTCTTAGGTGAAAGATTCTGAGGATCTGAAGATTTTTAGAAAATTGAGGAGGGGATGGAAGGTCTTCATTGAGTGTAAATAATTACAAATAACCACAACACAGGATAGTATGAGATATAATGATTCCTATATTGAAAATGTATATGTTTACTTGTGTTCTACTGCAGCATCAGCTATAATTTGCAATTTTTGAGATGGGCCTATGTACAGAATGGCAAGTAGTCTGGTTAAAAGAGGTAAAGGGGGAAGATGTTCCACTTTGGGAATCAGATTACATTAAAAGAAAAAATGTGAGAAGGATTTGCCTAGTACTTCAGTTAACTGTTTGGAAAGAATGTCTGGAGAGAGGAGATGCACCATTTGCAGAACTCATAATTTGTTATTTAATAAAGCTAGATGGTTAATGTAACCTGAAACCATATAAAATGTACGTACAAGGAATATGGCTAGTCCAACTTAAAAACCAATGAAAAATATTCAGCAGAATTTTCATGTTTGAGTTAACCACAGCCAGTCAGGAAGGAAATTTTCATGGTGTGCACTTCAGGGCAAAAGCGTGAAAAATTATAGCAGCTAGTTCTCATAAAGGTGTGTTGTTTTGTGAATTATTGGAATACTTGTAATCTGTTGTGATTCCTGTTTCTGATGTGAAGTTTGCAAAAACAGGTAAAATTATTCAAATGCTCTGGAAATAGAACAATAATATAATTTAAATATTTTCATTTGAGAGTACTTTGAAATAGAAGGAACTCTGTTTAAAGATGGAAGAGAATGTAGAGGAAAATAATGAGCAATGTATGAGAAAGCTTTAGGTACTTCTGTTTTAATCTTAAGCTATACTTTAGTAGAGAGACACACAAAAGCCAGGAGAGCTGAAAATAAGAAGTGGATGCATTTGCCCGCAAAGCACAGAATTAGGCTACAGCACCCAAGTATTTAAAAGATTTGTACAAAAAAGTAGGGATTGATATGCCTAATTATAACTTTCACACTTGTTTACCTAAAACTGTATAAATTTTCATGCCTCAAAACATCACCAAACTGTGATCCAGATGGAGCCAAAGGAAGAATTCCTTCAGCATCATGAATATTAGTATTAATTATTTCTGAAGGGTATGACATACAAGCATATATTATATTTGACTTGGAAAAGTGGCTGTTTAAGATCTGAGTGTGCCTGCTTTCTATGCACATTGTCAATAAGCTGAAATATAAGATATTGGTTTGGTCACAAGAAAGTAGACGGTGTTTTTTGCATTCCATTGGGGTTAGAAGAACTTCAGCATAACATGCATGGTCTTGGAAGGAAGAGGAGATGGGGGCTGCAAACCAGAGAAAAGCTGAAGGCTGAGCTTTACATTGTGACTCATCACTCTCTCCTTTTTGGCCTTGGAGGTATTCCACATGGCAGTTGTAAAGTTGAGTCAAAAAGATTCCCAAGCCTGAGGATTTGGAAGTAAAAGTCTACTCCGTAAAACATCAGTCTTGCATATTTTCTTTGCTGCTTTAAGAATAATGGCTTTACTGTACAGATACCCACTGTGTAGGGCAGCAAGTGTTGCTGTAGAGACAGTTACAAACAGAATATCAATAAAGTAAAGGGAAGTAAATTAATGGCAGTGGTTCAATTTTAGCTTATTCTAGTAAAACTGCTGGTGTGTCAGATTGCTTAGTATTGTATCTCACTAGTCTTCAAGAGGTCTCAGAAAGTTTGGGAAAGGCAAAAGGCAGCAGGACTTCAGAAGATGAACACATAAAGCCATCTCCCTCTAACTGCTTTTAAATATGTGCCTGCACAAATGCAGCTCTCTTCATCTTATGGGGACACAGTGCTTCTCTGAGGTGAGGTCAACTTAAAGTCTAAACCTGTTCGCAGCTTGGGCATTTCAGAGTGTGGGGGTGTTTCTTAAATGTAATCTGTGTTTGTCTGTGTCAAAATGTATTTAAAAGTTATAGAAACATCAGTAGAATTGTTTTGCTGACAAAATTTTGACTGATACTGTGCAGAGTAAAAAAAAAAGTGCTTTTTATGTTAGTAAATCCATTGGGTTAAAGTAAGTGTGAGTGTCCATTAAGGAACACTTAGAGCTACTACAAACAGGCTGTTTGCTTGTTGTTCCTTCAGATCCATATTTCTCTGCACAGACTAATTCCTGCTGCTAGAGTAACAATGAAGATAGAAAGACTAGCAAATAAAGACCACAGTCATTGTCCTAATTCAAAAAAACACATAGGGCTTGAGTATTATGTTCTCAAAGAGCTGTGCCGTGCAAATGGAGTTACAAGGTACCTGTACATGGTTGCAGGAAACAAACCAGTAAGATATGCTGTGCATAAAATAAATCAAAGAAACTATTTTCATTTGGTGTAGAGATGTACAATATTATAATTGAACAGCCAAAAATGATTCATTAATCAGCAAAAAAAAATTGAATCATGGAAATACTGCAAATTCAGCAGGACACTACAAACATTTTTCTTTGCCTCCTTACAGCTGAAAGTGGGTGTGTAGCTCACTGAGGAGAGGCAGGGTGAATGCTGCTCTCTGTACCATCCATTAATCAAATTTCATTTCACACTCAGCTGGATAAGATTGTGTAGATATTTGCAGTGTGACCACCTGTTTTATTTGATCTTAATCTCCTCAGGAGCTGTGATCGTACATATCATCAAGGCCACAGAAATCTCAAAGGTAAATTTAAGAATACAAAGCAACACCATTCCAAAATTTGTCACCTTAGAAATGAGAAAGATGAACTATCCATTCCTATTATTATTCCAACTACCAAAGCTCTATAAACATTCCCATTTTTACTGGGAACTTGCCTGATTCTGAAAGGAGGTTTAGGTTAGGGCATGTGTATTAGCTACACTCCTACCTTTTCCCAGTCTTTACAGAACCAGTGATGTGACTGTTTGGGACATGGAGCCATTTCTGTAAAATGCCTGTGGTCCTGCTGCCCTGTATTCTTGCTCATTTTGTCTCCATTCGTGTCTCTCTCTGCACTTCTTGAAACTTGTTCTGCTCTAGAAGACATAATGCAAACCTGTTCTGCCTAAGCAATATTTTTCATGTCAGTTACTATATGAAAATGGTAAATATTGTGTTAAGCTTAGGTCAACCCTCATATCTTAGGGAAATGATACCTGTGCACACAAAGTTTCTCGGAATCCTTCCTGAACAGATTGTCTTCAGGCTGATTAAACCAGTACAGGCAGTGCCAGCTGTGCTGGGCACACAAGGACTCCTTTGCTCATTTTTGAATTAGTCACCCTCACGTGGTTCATGATCTTTAGCTCATTGTACAAATGCACACCACAGAGATGAAGGCAACAATACTTAGTACCCCCATGTAGCCATTTTGTAAGATAGCTAATGGACAGAAATATATCTTTTCTTCATGAATGTAGCAGAAGTAAGTAATTATGATCAGTCCTGAAAAACTGAACTAACCGAGTAGCTGAAGCTGGTTTTATTGTATTTAATAGCCTTAGGATGCTAAGGCTATTAAATACAATAGGGTATATTAAATACAAGTAGGTGTATTAGGTATTGTACTTTATTTTATTAAGAATTCATTGACAATCTGATTTATTAGCAAACTAGGCATTGCTATTTCTCATAATGTCACTGTATCATGGAACCAGTATTTGTTAAAATATGATTCTCATTTTCTCTGTCTAATGTCAAAGTGCTTGAGCTAGTGGTCTTTCTGATAACTGAGAATTGCAATAATCAATATAGTAATGTGTTTTGGCCATTGAGGTCAGAAAATTATGAATATATAAAGAGATAAACATGTCTGAGAAAGCTTTTGCCAGCTCTTATAAAACATAGTTAAAATTGTAATAGTTTATGTAGCAGAACTGTGAAATGACCTCAACATAGTCTTGAAATTTATTAGAGTAAATAATATAGTGATATGTTGTTTGGTAATGATTTTTCCTGTGCTGGCATGTTGGTCCTATCAATCAAAACTCATAATTTAATTTGAAATTATAAAGGATAGGAAGGAATATGTCAGTACATGTAGTAAGCATCTTTAAAGTGAATGAAAAAACCGCCTCTCATCAATTTAAACACAAAGATCAAAGTAACTACCTGAACTATAATGTCTGAGTGCAATGGAGTTCCTGTAACCATTGTTAAGTTTTCCACATACTTTGACTCAAACTCTGCATTAGTGAGGAAACAAGGTTATTCATATGGTAACCTATTAACACTTCACATCTCTGCAAGAACACTTCACATCTCTGCAAGTACTTCTAAGACTTTGCTTTTTAACAAGACCTGAAACAATGCTTAGGCAATGAATTTTTAAACCTTCTAAAGTGATGGTGTTATCCATTACATGGTCTGCAGGTTTTAGCTACACAAGAATGATTTTAATCAAGTTTGAACAGGGTTTCTATCTGATCTCCCTGGAAGCTGCAAATATAGTGTCTACATGTAGACTCTCTTTGGAAAAGTAGATTTGAAAACAAATTATGCTACAGAGACAGCCATTCTGTCCAAAATAAAGGCGTGTAAGTCAGTTGTTTCTGTTCTTTATTGTCTGTGTTGCTCAGTTCCAGGAGTAAATCAACAAGCTCCGTAGTCGGAAGTTCTATAAATTCACACACAAAAAAAATATCATTAAAAAACAGAAGCAATTGATACCTGTATGCAACTAGATCAGGATACATCTCATGTGGTGTCAGCATTTGAGCACAGTCTGGTGCCAAGTTGCTTGCAGCAGTAGTGGGGTAGCCCTGATGATGTAAGGACTAGGCAAGGTTTGTACACTCATTATCCTCATAGGACTGTGGTGGGTGAGAAGAGTAGATGAACCTTCACATCCTTACCACTTCTAAAGCAGAAGTACCAAACACCAAGAGGCTTAAAACAATTTCTGAGGTTGTATAAATTATGTTGCATAGTTGAGGAATGGGAGCCTTTGTGAAGAAGGTTTAAAGAATGTTTGAAGAAAGCTAATGTATATATATGTAGCATATCAGGAAGGGTGAAGATTCAGGGCTGGTCTGGAACTTCAGAGAGGACACCAAAGAATCATCTCAGTAGAACAGATGGAGCAGGAGCCTGATTTGAGGATGAGAAAGGGTTGATCATACTTGAACATAGCTATGATTTAGATTTGTTGGAGTATCTGTGTGGTAAATTACCAACCTGCAATTAGCATCCAAGTTCTGTGATTACAAATGATAGCTTTTCCTTATGGACACTGTGGGATTGCATTTTATGGAAATGGTTTGCTCTGGCTCACCCTTAGAAAATGTATGGTTTATCCCCAGTCCGTACCCTCCCTGCAGTATCCTGTATCTGTAACCTCATTGGCTGGAGAATGTTACCGCGCCCCTTTGAACCTCTGTGATAAGAATGCCAAGGCAGAAGGCTCTGCCCTCTGGCCCCTCTACCCCTGGAGGCGTCCGGACGCTCCTCTCTCCTCTCCCCCCCTTCCCCCTCCCCCCTTTCCCTTCTCCTCTCCCTCAGTGAATAAACCCTCACCTCATCAGCATCCCACCAACATCTGAGTCTCCTTGCCTGCCAGCGCGGGAACACCACGACCCCAAAAGACCCCGGGGGTCTCCGGGGGGCGCTCCCCGGGGACCCCCCATAAATTTAAACAACAACAGAGGACACCACTAAATAGATGCATGTGTTACCTAACAGAGTGTTGGTAGAACTTAGGAGGTAAACTTCTGCCACTTGGTATCTTATAATAGCAGGAGGGTGCTCTTGAAGTCCAAGTGGATTTTTCTCATTCTTTGTTAATTACTGTATTTCCTATGTCCCAGATGCAACAGCTGGAAGTGATATCTGCAGTTAGCACACATTTTAACTGCTTAAAGTATCCCCTATATTCTTGTCCAGTTATATGTAACTTGAATTTAGTGCTTCATTTCTGGAAGCAACAACACAGGAACCATCAGAAGTATAAAGAAAGGCTTGATTTCATGCCTGAGGTGCAGTGAAGCCTAACAGCACAAACCCTCAGGCACAAGCATCAGGCAATTTTAAACATGGTCCTGGTACCTGAGATGAGTTTGTGTATAAAACTGAAGTAAACCATTTGTCAAAAACCCCCTAAGATTCTTAGTTATATATCTGGCTGAAAGTATCAATATCCTAACATGTCAAGAGAGCTAATAAGTCTACTACAGTATTTATCCAAAAGTCCTTGGTTTGATTTTTTTGGTTGTAGAACTCAACACCTTGGCTCTCTGGATTCCCCAGCTGCCCGTGTCCCTTTTGGTGAGTGCAGCTGAGCAGGCCTGGCCTGAGCAGAGATGCTCAGCTCAGCTGACTTGGCCGTTTTCTTTTGGTCGAGGCTGGAGGAGAAGACGTTGTCTTGTAGATGGAATACAAGAACAGAAGCAAGAAAAGCTTGATCCCAGCTTGTTGTTGTTCTGTAAGGAGATGGAAAGGAGCTGCACTGCATGCTAAGTCAGGCAGAGACTGTGTACATAGCCAGTCTTGAGAGCAAAGAGTAACTTGAGGGTAGGATGAAGGATCCACCTGGCCTAGGATCATGTTTCCAGTGTGGCAAACAGCAAGCTGGAAATAGAGGAAAGCAGCACAGTCAAAGTGACATTCCCTCTAGCCTGCAATGATTTCAGCATATATTCTCTCTGGGTGGGTTGTGCTAATCCACAGTAGGTACTGCAAGACCCTCCTGTCCCTACATTGAGCCTTTCCTGCCTGAGACAGTTTTTGTGGTTCCCACAGTTCTGTGAGGAAAACCGACTTCAGGAATATGAGTATTTGCATCATACAGAGCAGGAGCAGTGGGTTAAAAATGCTCACAACAGTGGAATTTACTCTGAGGATAAGAAAGAGATGAGCAAAATGTATTGCATCTTATATCTCAGGTTGGAAGGGACCCATAAGGATCATCAGATCCAACTTGCATGTAGCAGATCTATTGGATTTTCCCATAAAAAGCCTTCTTCAAATATTCAGGCTGATTCTGCAGCATGTACTCAGTGTGAATGATGAATCTGAAAGAAGTGGAAAGAATCTGTCCACAAAAAAAGTCTGTATTTGTGGATGTTTTGATACTCTGAGTGGCTGTTCTGCTACATATGCAGTAGAATATTATGAAAACAGGTGCTACATTCTGTACAGCTACACAGTCCAGAACACATTATCAGGCTCAGTTTACATTTCTGTAGCTGGACAATAGGAACATACTGATACATTTTGTAATTGGGTAACAGAATATGGAAAGCAAAGTTGAAATTTCTTTAAAATGTGGCAAAAATGAATATTGATGAAATATTTTGAATTGAGGTACAGCTTGAAAAAGTCAAAATAGTGTGAGAAAAAGAGAAATGGTACTTGCAGAGCAAAGGCACTGGGCAAAGGTCTTTTAGTGCTGAATCACTCAACAAAAAGTGGCAAGGTAAAACTTGCAGCTCAAGTTACAAGACTGCTGAGAATTGCAGGAGAGTCATTACTTACAAGATCATTTTGTAAATTTAAAGTGCAAAATGTAATGATGAAACAAACATAAGTATGGAGTATTCTAATATAAGGGGAGAAAAGCAATTCTGAACCTTTCATCAGCACCTAGAGAGTCCCTTTGGCAGCTCAGAGATTTTATTCAATATTTTTAGAGACTGCATTAGAGTCTAGTAAACTGCACTGTTTGGAAGAAAGAAAACAGTAATTTTGGTATACAGAAAACCATGCACAGCTAGTCAATTCATGCATATAGTGTAAGATCTCTGTGAGACAGGATGGCATTGTGGCCTTTGTGACCAACCTCTGACCTCAGGAACAGTTGATCAGGCAGGCTGATCCAGAGCAGAGCATTCTGAAAGTTGCTTCTGCTCAAGCTGAAAAGAAATTGCTATGAAAGGACCTCAAAATTGGTGCTGTCAGTCTTTCTAGATATCAGTCATTCCTGTGTGGTTGGATGAAGGGGACATGTGTTGAGTGTGTTGGCAGAATCAGTGAGGAATCGCAGGGTTGGGGATGTCTACTCTGCTGACAGTCCATCAGCTCCTCAGTAAACATGCTGTGATGTTTAAGCAGGAACCCAGAAATCCCAGTCCATGGCAGTTCCCCATAAACTGAGAGGCCAGGCTGCTTTGTTCTGTTGAGTTCATGCCACTGATGTGCAAATAAGCTGGGCATTTTGGACTTCTGGAGCCTGAGAGTCCTGGTTGTTGTTATTCTGCCTCATAGGCTGAAGCATCTGAAGTCCAGACACTTGCCTTCTCGTTGGGTTGCCTAGGAGCCCAGCTGGCAGGCAGGAGTGAAACAGGCTCCTTATAAAACCTTTCTGCTGTAATGCTGCCTGGTTTCATCAAAATCAAATAATCTCTCTCAGGTATTTCAATCTTGAATTGTCAGTCTTACAGACAACCATCCTGCCTGGGAATTCTGAACTGGCTTTTCACAGATGAATTTGTTTTCAAGACACTAGCTCATAAAATTAGCACAAATATAAATGTCTCATGAAAACCAGAGGAAGCATATCTCCTGTTTATAATTGGATGCAAATTTCCTTTCCTTCCAAGACATCCGAGAATAATCTTATATAGAGCTTTCAAGGCCGTAACTGATCTCTGGTGTGGATTTGAAGAATTGCCAATATTTTTAAAGATTCAGCCTCTGATGTATATGTCAATATATATACATTGACAGGACTGATAAGGTACTTCTGAGAACAGGAATGAGCTCTGTAGGAGATAGTTTCATGTCAGTAAGTATTAAATTGTGCTTTTCTTTTCCTGGTATATTCTATATCCTGTATTATTTATATCACTATGAGCATGTATATCAGAATATGTGCTCAATTTCAAATTATTTAAATGGGTTAGCAAATAATAATGGGGCTAGAGGGAAGAAGAGCATAAACCTGAAACTACTATACATTTTATTTCTAGAGTAAGCAGCCTCACACATGGTGTCTTTCATTTTTAACTACTTCTTTGAAAAAAATCTTTCTTGCTTATTTTGTGCTGCATCTTCTGTTATTATTAGATTTAGTAACTGATAGAGGTTTCTTTATTGTGTTATGAAACAAATGTAATGTGTATATGCTGGGTTTTGGAGGAAAAAACACTGGTCTTCATTGTGGAAAAAGTAATGACCATGTACCTCATCAAAGACAACATAAAAATTTATATCAGTGATAAAATAGGGCACAGAAAAATGCTAAATGTTCTGAAGAGCAACTGCCTACTCTTAGTCTGCTGGGAGCTGAAATGGCTTTAGGCCTTGGGTGTTGGATTTCTGTGTTTCCTCTGGCATAAATTAGTCGTCTCTAAAATCTGAAGTCAGAGTCTGATTGTATGAACTCACTATACAGGTAATGACAAAAAATCCTAGCCCAAACCTAAAGGATTTATAAAGAGCTGCTATTTAACTGTTCACTTTGAAAGACAAACTTCAGAAAAGACATGGAAAATAATAATTTTAAGTTACTTAAATTGTTATGAGTAACTCTGTATAACCTCTGACATTTGGCAAGACATGAAATCCTGCAGCCTGTATTATATTGAATGCCAACAGGAAGACCAGTTGGATTTGATGGTGTTAAAGGTCCTTCCCAATCTAAATTATTCTACAGTATCAAAGCCAGAGGATCAGCTGAACTAGCAGCCATGTAGACAGACACTGCAATCAATACTCAAATCTCTCCATTTTTTTTCTGGATGAGAGGGAGGAATAAATAAGATATCTTGTGCTTCCCGCTCGACTGGTTACTGATCCCCAGCACTACATGAGGTTACTGGAGTTACCCAGCAGGATGGAACAGACTGCAAATTCAGCTCTGCTGTTCATCTCTGCATTGATCCTTGTGAGGACACTGAGGGAAACCAGGAGGTGTCCTGATGCCTTAAGTTTTAGTTTTCATATTTTCTGATTCTGTGCTGCCTAGCTGTGTAGTTCTGAGCCTCATATTGTTGGTAAGCTTTCTTCACAGAGTAGGTAGATAAAACAAATCCTTTTCCTGCTGAAGACCAAAGACAACAGTTACAAGTTTTCAGGCCCAAAAGCATAAACAATGGTGGGCTGAAGGGAGGAACAAGAAGGATGGGACTTCATAATCTGAAGCTGTAATTGAACAGTTAAACCCCAAAATGCAAATAGACCAAAACTTACAAAAGTATGAGACTTTGTGACCAGTTTTAGTCCATTTTGTGACCCTTTTTAGTCCACCTTGGGTGTAGCCCTGGCCAGGCTCTTGCCTGCCCAAGGTGTATCCTTTAAGACCTTTTAATAAATACCTACTTTATTCTCTTAGTACTGTCTAGTCTCTGTTGCAGGTCAGCCTTCCCAAGGCATCAGTTCAGTCCCTGTCCTGTCCTCTGCTGGCAACACCATTAAAATGACACTAATCACTGTGTCTTTTTAGAAATTCATGTTGCTTACAGACAATTTGATAACATCATGTCAGTGGAAAATGTTCTATATTTTTGAAAATCATAGGTCACAATCCTATTTGATATCTTGAGATTCTTTTCAATTTAAGAAAATATTATAATTGTATACATTTATTATTATTATTGCATACTTGAATACATTTGTGATTTCTAAATCAGTCTTCTGTTCCTGTGAACTCTTTTAGTTACTGCCCACTGATGTACTGATATCAATGTAACAAAATGCAACTAAGTCTCACTACTGTAATAGTGCTATTGTGCTTTCCTTTGAAAATTGCTAATTGCAGAATTTCAATTTTCTCATTTATCTTTGCTAGAGAAGAAACGTTTACTACAGTTAAATAAAATGACTGAATTTTATCTGAAAGTTTTGATTCATCTCCAATGTAAAACTATTTTCTACAGTCTATATCTCAATTGAGAGCAGATTTAATGCAGCTTTCCTAATTTAAAAACTTCACACTATTTAGTCTGGAATTTGACCAATCAGATAAGCAGAGGAAGGTATGTTTAAAATAGATTTATATTCTAAATGTAGACAACATAGAAATTCTGCAGTAATTTAATAATTTAGAAAGAACACAATAGCAAAGAGGACACTTTTCTGAAACTTGGGAGAAGTAGGAAAATCCAAATGAATAAATTTTCTTAACACAGTGAAAGCCCTTTTTTTGCCATCTGCCATGTAAGTTGACCTTATAATTCTTTTAGAAACATTAAAATACAGAGTTTAAATAACTGGATTTTAAACATAAACTTTCAGACTTTTTATATCCATATAATCTGCTTTACTGTTAGAGTTTCTTGAGACTTTGTTATACAGTTACTTTTACTTTTTCTCATAATGATTAAGTAGTTTAAGCAGTATATTCCTTAATTCACAAAGTCCTTGTTGTGATCAAGGTACATACTCAGAAAAGATGATTTCCTTGATTCTGTTGTTACAGGAGTTAAAGGAGTTAAAGCTACTTTGGTCTCCTTAATTATATGTTTCCAGATGTGGCATTTCAAATTTGAATTTTATTTTCAAATTTCCAGACTTACTCTGTGTTCTACAGTTGCTATTTTTTTTTTTTTACCACCTAAAGTTATCCCTTAGATATATCAGGGGCTGTACAGATGAAAATGTGTGTCTGAATCTGAAATGGCTTCCAGGGAAGATAAATGCCTGTGTAGTTTAATCACAGGAGCAATGAGTGAGTGTTTGCAAGGCTTTTTGCCAGCAGCTTTCAGGTGGCTTGCGCTGCGTGGGGAGCTTTGGGATGCTGTGGTAGCTCACATACCTACATCCCATCAGCCAGATTTTAGAGCCAGATTTTAGACTGACTCGTCAGTGAATATCTGGGGTGTCTAGGCTGCCAGTAGAGTCACTGGGCACATGGTCAGTGCAGCCAGTGGTATCTAGAGAACAGTTTTGCTGTCTAGTCACTTGAACAACTAACAGAATGGCATTGAGGAAACTGCCTGAATGTTAGGATCTCCTGCTTATTGAGACAAATAAATCAGAGACAGAGCTGGCAAGTGTGATACATGCAAGAGCACTGCTCACTCTGCAGGGACAGGTAAGGGGCAGATGGGATCTTTTTGGGCAGTAGATGCCTGTATGTGAATTGCCTCCATTGACATAATGGCTCCTTCTATCAATTGTAGTGGAAATTCAGGTGCTGAGTTTGCTCATAGAGACACACGCTATTGTGATCTCTGACTGACTCACACCTGTAGATGCTCCAATTTTAGTTTGGTTATTAGGTATGATGTATGGGACAAGGGGGGAACTTCAAACTGAAATAGAGTGTTTAGATTAGATATCAGGAAGAAACCCTTTGATGGTGAGGGGGGTAAGGCACTGAAGCAGTCACCCAGAGAACTTTTCGATGACCCATCTCTGGAACTGCTCAAGGCCAGGTTGGATCAGGCTCTGAGCAACCTGATCTAGTGTAAGGTGTCCCAGCACAGGGCAGGAGGTGTTGGAACTAGATGGTCTTGAAGGTCTCTTCCATCTCAAACCATTCTATGATTATTCTTTCCTTCAACTCCAATCAGTCCTTTTTCAATTAAAATTTATCCTATGAATGAATTCTCCTACAACCTGATCAGGTATCACAGGGTAGATGCAGATGTACTACCAAAATGTGTTACAGAAGAGGGTGAAAGCAATATGTGGTAACTTTTTGGAGGACCTGTGTGTCTTGTCTCCAACACTGACAACTTAACTGTGTGCATTCCAAGACTTATTAGGAGGTGCTGTTGGTTTTGACATCCACAAATGAACGAAGTGTTGCTCAAGTATTCGATTTTTTCTCTTTCAGCTACTGCAATGGATGTATGTTGGATCCAGACTGTGGTCTCTGCTACAAATTGAATAAATCAAGTGTTGTTGAGTCCTCATGCATTCCTGTTGATAAAGATTCTACAATGAAAGCAGCTTGGGGCAGGTATGTCACTTGTGAAGATTTTTTAGCTTTGTGCTCTACAGAGAGTGTATTTTATGTTATTGATAACAATTTTGCTTTTGCAAAAAGTGTTAAATTCTTAATATGTTTAGGAAGAGGAAAATAACTAGGCATTGTTAAAAATGGGTGATTACTTCCTAACAATAAATTAAAGCCTTGACCCTGATGTGTGCAGCCCTTTCAGTGTAGTCTGTCACTTAGGAAGCATGGCAAAAGTACACTAGAAATGAGGAAAATTACCTTTCCTTAATGTTTTTCATTCACTTGAAGTGGCATATTCCCTCTGAATTAATTTTCTTTTTAAATGCATTGATTAAACTACACTTTTAATGTTGGCCTACCAAAGGAACAGTTAGCTGAGCTGAATAAACTAAATGTAGGTAAATCTGAAAAGTTCAAATTGTCAAAAGCATGGGGTTTGGCCACAGATTTCTGTGGTTCTGTGCCTGAAAGGGGTATCATGCCATGTGTTGCACTTGAGTGTGAAAATGTGTGCATTCATAGGTGCAGCTGAAAAATAAATCACACCTCTTCTTTAAGCAGCATAAAAATTTCCTGTGAAGTCACAGCAACCTTCAAGTTTTCTGAAGTACTGACTATTCCTAAGGAATGGCTTTGTGAGTTGGAACATTGTCTTGTAGAGGCTTCATGAATACTTTAGTAATGATTAGGGCTCAGATTAGGGTTTAGAATGGTTCAGAGCCACAAGGGAATTATGTAATTAACTTCTGATAAAACCACCTCAACATAATTCATCTCAGCCACCCACACACCATGAACATACCTAGGGAATAGGCAAAGGTTTATGTGGTGGTTTGGGCCTCTTTTTTTTTTTCTTTTTTAACTTTCATACGTATTTCTCAGAATTTAAACCCAACTGTCTTAATGGCACTGAGTCATATTGGACAGAGGTTGAAAAGTATGAAAATATCTCCTAATTGTAGAATCATTAATTTAAAATTACTCTAAAATTGCCCTCATTTTGATTTCAGTACCATAAGGCTTAGTAATTAATTCCAGTGCAGAGAAGAGAAACTTACATTTTTTGTAATCCTAATTTAAAAGCACTGTGATCATTTTGGGACTATTACAGTTAATAAATAACTGTGAAAACTACAAAATCTCATCTGACCTGCTTGTTCTGTGACTAACTTCAATGTCACATTATGGAGCATACCTTGCATATTGCCTGATACCTGATGTGTGTGGGCTCATATTTGTAAGATAACAGATGTCTCTTTATATTCCAAGTCAACATTCATTTCCTATATGCTGTAGTTTTAAGTAACTTGTCTTTAATTAGCAGAATCTCACTAGAATGCAGAAAGGCATACATGCAAACAAAACCAACGTTATGAATAGTTGACAGATAAAATTAAACTTTATTTCATTAGCCAGTGCTATTGTTTAGCATACTAAATGTGGGCATAAGCAATGTTTTCTTATTCATGAAAAATGTCTTGCATAGCCTCTTTGCTGTACAACCTGTTGGTGCAAATTACATAAGGAAGAAGAAATATTTCCTTTTCATGTTGCAAAATGCAGTCTTTCCATGTGCAAGAATTCCATAGCATGAGGACCCTGCTTTAAAACCTTCATGAGGAAATGAAACAATTTTATATATGTTATATTGGTAGTTACCATTACGAAAGTTCTACCTTAAGACAGAAAACCAGTAAAAAATCAAATTTCTTTTTCCAAATATTCATCATCATTTCTAGTGTTTATTTCATTATTTTCTTTCTTGCCTCCACCTGGTCTGTGTAATCAGGGGGTTTTCAAAAAGCTAATCCTTCAAGCTGTGAAATACCAGGTAGTGCCTTCTGTGCCTTCCAAGCCCTTTGGAAGAGGGAAGCATTTTGCCTTCTCCTTTTCCTTCTGCTCCTCCTCCTCACAGACACGTGTATTTCTGCTTACTGGCCCAGGGGAATCCCCATAGATTTTTGTTTCCCAGCGCTCACATTCTCATACCACCCCCCAGCTCTGTTTGCTCAAATCCTGAGTCTGCTTTACAGCAAAATCAGTCCCACAGAGCCTTAGGATTTCCCTGCCAAGGGAAGATTGCTGCAGGGCAAACAGCGTAGTTACATCCCTGGTTGTGTCTCAGAGCAGCCAGAGGCATCTGTATCTCCCTGGCAGCACAGGGAAAACAAGTGCCTGAGACAAACTAACAGCACTGCTGAAGGAGATTGCAGCCCATCCTTTCACAAAGTTACTTTGTCACAAACTAGACATACAGGGACAATTAATTTAAAAATACACGGCATTATGGTGATCAGAAAGGACTATAATAATTTGAAAGATGATTTTGTGAGCTATGGACAGCTGATAACCATAATTATCAGCTGCCTCTTTTGTAACTCCTGTGTATCCTGGCGGCTTCGTGCCATCCGGTATTAGATGAATGAGTTTAAATAGCTTAAAACCTCCAGGGTTATGCTTGGCTCATGGAAAATCTATTTTGTCATTAATTTTGCTCAGGAGAGAAGAAAGATCTGAGCTATTTGTTTGGGACTTGTTGGACCTCAGATGTGTGAGCATTAGCAGAAGCAGCAGCTCTTGCAATGCTGATGCAGGAGTTAGAGGAGCAGCTTCTCCTGGACTCAGGCTGACAGTGCCATGCAGAGCATTTTACTGCTGCTGTGATCACATCTTGTTTATGATTTTCCTGCTGGAAAGTTGGGAGCTGCAGCCATCTGAACCCCAACTGTCCTGACATTTACTCAGGGACTTATCTATTCCTGATGTGTAACCTGTCACCAAGGTGAGAGTGCTCAGAAGCACTAACAGAGAGGGCTTTGTTATATATATTTTTAGAGCTCTCTGCAGCCATGCAGACTGACATAGAAAACTTCTGTTTATGTATTTATAGCTTGGCACTGTTTTCACCGTTGGTCCCAAGGTACTTTGATAACACTGATGTAGCAGGCAATGCTTTGACTGTTACCAGGAAATACTGTAATGCATTTTATTTCCAAGACATTTCCCCAGTGCCAGCCAGGTGTACTAGAGACCACCTCCATTGTTAATTGCATTTATTTGATTATGGTGTGTTCTACATTGAGTAGTTCTGGGGAGGGAAGAGAGCAGAGATTTCACTCTCCTGTGGCTGCCAGCAAGGCTGTTTATATTGCTGTGGTTGTCATAGAAACCCAGGGAGACAATTAAAGCATCCACATATTTTTCAAGAAGAATATAGTGTTTGGGTTCTGTTGAATGTTGGGAACTCGGTGGCTGGCAGTGGCCCTGGGGGAGAGACTGCGCAAGAATAAATCTGACCGAGTCCAAGGCAGAGCCTGAGCAGCAGGGGCAATGTGCAACGGGTGTGCCTGTAAGATCATGCATGGACCACAAGCAGTACAGTTGTATTTTTCATTATTTAGTCAGTTACATAAGGGAACTGGTATTAGAATAACACAGAGAGGAGTGTCTTGCCCAGGGCACCAGCACAGGCAGGTGCTTTGCTGCTCGTGTTACTTCTGAACCAGTTTACAAAATAGCTGTCGACATGCAAATCTTGCTGCCTCCAGCACTGCTCTGGAAAACATAAAGGATGGTTCCAAGATGGTGAGCAAGAATAGTCTTAAATTATTTACTTCGTAGTAAAAGAAGAGCTGTATCTTTTCTTTCGGTGTGGTCTCACACCCACACAGTTCTGCATTGGGACTCTGTTTTCCAAGATTTAGGGAAGTTTTGCACTTAGCAGTAGCACAGAAAGCCTTGCAGTTCTGCTCTTCATGAACACTGAATTCTGAAATCCCAATGAACTTAATAAAATGCATTATCTCACTTGTACAGATGGGGATGCAATGGGAAAGTTCCAGTATGAATCTCAAGTGGTACCACAGAGGTCAGGGGCAGAGTCCCTCTCTCAGCCAGGACAAAATGTAGAGATGATTGCTTTCAGTGCTGTGCTTTCTGAATACAAACCAAAATGTAGAGTTTTCCCCCAGATTTACAATTACTCCCACAGTACTCAGAGAAATTTCTCTCTTCAAATTTCTCTGTGTAATTGTAATACTCCTAAAGGTCAGCCAAGAATTAAGGAACTTTAAATTGCATTACTACCCTTACAGTTGAAAGAATAACTGCAAGGGAAGGAGGTTCTTACAGTGCCTTGATGTGGCATTAACCTTGACATGAGTATGTTGTCAAGACGACAGCAGGCCCACAACTGAGCTGAAACGCTCTCATGAGCAACTCTGAGCAATCTTCCTCTGGAGAGAATGATGTTGATTTTATACAGTAAACAATTATGAAGAAATAATAACATCATCGTCAGATCAGAGACAAGCCTAGAAGCCATCCTGTCCACACAATTAGCTGGCAGGTCTCCACAGTCCCTGAAGGAGAACGATTGGGAACATTAGAAATCTATAAAGAGAGAGGAGCTGAGTGATTTGGTTTTTTCAGCCATTTTTATTAACTTTGTTAGAGGAACATCTCCCTGCCAGGGGAGTTTAATGTTTCATGGAGAATCCTGCTTTTCTCAATATAAAGAAGCACTCCTCTCCCTAAGGGCACTCTGCAAAGGCGAGAGTGCAGAAGAGCTCTGTCTTTGTGAAGCTCTGTTTTCCTCTAGCCAGTGATCTCCTGAGCATCTTCCTTCCATGTAAAATTAATGGCATGTTTGCAGATGCTCAGTAATGCTGTTACGTTTCACTGTGTGCCTGTTGCTCGTATCTGCTAGTTTACTGAGGGGGTTAAATGTGTTTTGGAGACCTGTTTGGGGGAAAAGTGGGTTTACATTGCCTGTGCAGTGGGAGGAAGTGGGTCAGGCAGGCAGTCAAACCCTCTTTCCCAGCTTCAGGAGTGTACCTAATGACCTTGGCATTCGAGCCTGGATGCTAACTAGATTCCACTAGTTAGAAAAAATAAATTCATGGGAGTTCATTAGCTGGATTCTTCAACAGGGGACATGACAGTGTCTGTCACAGCCTCGAGAGTATTCTGGGGAGCTTTGTGTTCATGCAGTGCTGCCTGCTGTCTGATGCATAGCAGATGAGACTCTTAAAATTATTAGAATACTTTTGCTTTGTAAGAACATCAGATTTTTCTAAAAATACCATGTTACTTTTCCCCCTCGTAGATAAAGACAGACATGTAAGTTCATTAAACTTGTTTTGTATCATGACAGATATATTTGTAAAAGTTCCTGTGACTGCTTTACTAATGCAAAAAGAATGTATATGTGTATTTACACATTTGAAGACTTAAAATCTGTTTTCAGTACGTCATGGGAAACAGCATTACAGACCTTTGCTGTTACCATGGGAAGATTAGCCCCAGAGCAATCTTTCAGGAATTGAGAACTCTGCTGTCCATGGGCAGACATGGCTTGTTTTGTCATGCAGAAAGTATTGCTAGAAGACTTTATTGCTGAAATGATTATTTGACCCTTTCTACAAGGGTCTGCATTGAAAATTCATGCTTAACTCAGCAGTAATTAGAAGAGAAACTAGTATTTCTCTTACCAAGTAATCAGATCAGTAGATAAAGATTATACATAGGATTATGGTTCTCATATTCACCATGTAAAAAATTATAGTAGAGGGAGCAAATGGTTCAGGGAAGTATCGAGATCAAGAGAATATTCACATCTATGTGTATGTTGGCAGCACTCAGAAGAGTTGTGATTATAACCAGTAGTCTTAGAGAAATCTCTTGATAGAAAATATGGTAAATGTTGACTAAATTGAAATATTCATAACTTCAGTAGGAAGCAGAACATAAAACGCCTCCTCTCTGCCCCAATATTGTTTAGAAAAGAAAATCAAGATATATGCAGAATTATATTCTGATTCTCTTCCCCAGTGCTAGTAAGTATGAAAACCTGGAGCAGCTGGATGGCAGGGTGCAATCCTATTTGTCCTGTTTGATTAGGAGTATGTACTTCAGCACAATAATATCTAATATCTGTCAGTGAGGTGTGTGAAAACAGAAATTGAAAGAAGATCTGAAATTGATTACAATCTTTGTTAGCCAAAACTCTAAGGCACGACGTCTTTCCTGGGAGGAGGTTATCAGACGTGTAATCACAGTCTAATGGTTGCATATACCAGTGTGATTTGTAAAAGGGATGTAAGAGGAACTTAAGAAATCTCATATGCATATTTTAAAGCTGTTTCTGCTAACTGGTTAGAGCAAAGAGGAAGAATAGAAGGATAAAGTAATATAGAATACCCTGTCCTTAATTCTTGATGAGCCTGTCTTATTGGTGATGCAGGAGTAGGTAGTAAAATAAGTGGAATTTTAATGTTCAGATCCTTTCAGCCACTCTTCCTGCTCAAATCTTTAAGACATCACACTTTAAAATTATTTTAAAAGGAAATTATTTCATGGTGGAGCTGAGAACCATAATAAGCTCATTTTAAGCATATATAAAGATGATGAAATCTATATATGTGCTGAAATACTGTAAGGGTATAATTAAATAATTGAGGGTGGAATTTTATTATAACTTTAATAGAAGATAGTCTTGTCCTTTTTTTTCTTACTGTTTAACTTGCTAAAGAGGGAAGCCTTTTTTTAGTTACTATCATAACATATTTATATTTTAATTTAATGCCTGTACAAATAAGGTACTTTGTATATTATAGCTGCATTTTAGGTCTAAAATAGTGAGCAGAGCAATGATAATCTAAACTGAAACTATTTACATTTCTTTCAGATAATTACTTAAAAATTACTGTTAATAACTCTAACACAATATTTCTACTCAACCAGTGGCAAATTCTGGATGTCTGAAAAGCTTTGTTATGAAATGAGTGTGTTCTGACTGGGAAATGTTTAGTTTTTTATGCTGAAGACAGAATTTATTTGTTGGAGACACCCAGCACAAAGTAGGATTTTAAAGCAGGACTGGTTAGTTTGAAACATTGTCTGTACATTTTTTCTGTACCCATTCCTTTTTATTGCACTTTGCTGCTAAACATGCTTCTGGATCTTACTGCAGGTTACTGGTTAAAAGGCATTCTGGTCAGGAATGCCAACTGCAATTTGGGTTACTTGGTACAACTACTTCAGATGCTCATAGCATTGAGGTAATTGGAATACAAAAACTTAAGTAGCCCTTGAGCAAAAACATTGACTATCAAATGCTGATGTCTGGAAAAATTGTGTTACTTCAATGTAAAAATGTTTGAGTCAGTGCTCTTCATTTTAGAAGTGGTCCAAAGAAGAAGATGGTATGGTGTTCAAAAATGTAAATATACATTTGCTGAAGAAGCAAGCTTTCAGCTTTTTTCAGTCATTCTCTGGTCAGCTGAAAGGGAGCTAAAAGGAAACTACTCTGTTTAAAAAGCATGTTTGCTCCTAGCTGACAAAGGAGATAGGAAAGCGAAGGAGAAAAAAAATGCCAGTGTGTAAGAGAGAACTATCAGTCTCTCATCAGTGTGCTCAGAGTATGAGGATAATTCCTGCAGCTTTTCTCTCTCCCTTATGAAATGTCTGCTAGAGAGTCTTTTATTGCCCTAGGAGCCTGCTGCTTATTGCCTCCCCAGCTGCTCATCCTAGGGACAGACTGGAGCCGTCCGTGCCTGGCTGCCGGGGCCGGGCTGCAGCGGGGGCAGAGCACAGCCCTGCTCTGCCCGTCCAGGGCTCCGAGAGGGGCAGAGCAGAGTGAGCCTGGCAGCTGCTGCTGGGAGAGGAATGGGGATTTCCCCTTCTGCCTCGCAGCCAGGAAAGAGAACTTAATTATATCTGGGAGCATGTGGATTTTTTCCTCTGAGGGGAGAATTTCCTATAGTTATTTTTCACATTTGTTTGGTTATTGACTCTGAAGTTTGAATTTAAATTAAAATAATTTGTGAAGACTGTCTCAGCAGATTCCTTTAGGCTTTTACTGTGAAATGGATTTACTAAATTAAGTTTTCTCTGTTTGGAGGGTGCAAAATATTTTGGACCCATGTGGTAGAGGATTTTTACTGATAAGGACCATTTTACAGACCTCCATACAGCAGCTTCTACCTTTAACAGCATCCCTAATCCACATCTTACATACCTTTATTCCATAGTAATTCTTCAGTAATCACAACATTGGATACAGTAAAATGTTCATATTTTCCCTTTTTTAAAGAATGGAGTTTTCAGAGTATTTTTTTTACTTTAGAGAGAAAATAAACCAACACTTTTCTGCAGTAGGACTGTTGAATAATTCAATATGTTTGATAAGTTTAAGTCATAGAAATTACTGTATGTGCTGTTTGCACATGTGGTTCATTTCCTTGAGAATGGAGGCAGTAACATCAATCCTCACTGGCACAAGATGAAGTGGAATTATTGATTGCTTTGATTTAAAGTCGTGGCCTTACTTGAACTCAGCTTGTCCCTTAGTACAGGCTAGGAGTGGGCAGTCTGTGAGGGGGCAGGTCGTACTTCTCAACAGCAGCACTTTGGGCATTTCTTCCTCCTTGCAAGATGCAGAAACTTCCTTTTGTCCTGTAACTTTCCACAGCTGGCACGGTAGCTTTGCATAGGTAATTGTAAGGGATGAGTTTGAGGTTCTGCATGATTATTGCAGACCTGTGATTCAGATGGGATGTGTTCCTGTTCAGCATATTTTCTTGGAAAAATGACTGTTGTTCAAAAGCACTTATTTATGTAAAACTCTTCAGATGTCAAAGGCCATGGAAGGTAGATGATTATTTTGATTTCTGCTGAGTTCTTTGATTGTCACGTCCCAGACTTTGAGTTGCATATAGCAGTGAAGACTTTGGTACTCAAAGTTCATAAATTTCATAAACTAGAGATAATGTAACCACTTACCATTTATGTAGTTTATAAAATTCATTAGGTTAGGCATAGGTATTGCACCTGCCTGCACAAATCAAAGCAGAGCAACACTCTATGTTTAAAGTGCTCTCTCACAAATCAGGCATGAAATAATTATCTTGTTTTAAGTGTTCTTAGAACCTTAGGGCTCCATTTTCAGTTACAACATTAATGATTTGCAGTGAATTTTGGGGCTGACAGCAGAGGAATCTTCTTTGGAGAGCTCTGTTGGATGATGTAATTCAGAGCCTCCCTGGTACAGCAGGGATGGGTGGGGATGCAGTGCCTCATTCCCCTTCTGAAACAGGTTTCTCTGAGCTTTTGAAGGCAGAGCTATTGCCACCTACTGGAATCAGGGAAAAGCTCTGTTTAAAAAAGGCTGTTCCATCATCTGTTTGAAACCACGAATGCTAGATCTCAAGTGTTGTCTGGTTAGATTTCAGTTGTGATGGCAAACAGTTGCTGGCAGTAGTGAAAATGGAATATTTGTGTCTAAATTGCTGTTACAGGAAACGAATGTCACAGTTCAGCACTTAGATGGAAGGTTATGGTGGTCAAAATGTTATTTTAGAACTATTGAAATAGAAACTTTATATGTATGACAGGAACTAGAAATTAAATAGAGCAGGGAAGTGCTAAAAAGGCATGCTAATGCATGTAATATTGATCTCTATTTTAAACTCCTTGTCCTTATGTGGTTTTTTGTCTCAGATTCAACAAGAAAAGCATATTTAGAAAGTTTCCCCTACCCCACTTTTGTTTCAGTAAATATTTCCAAAGTATTGATACTTTATTCTCTCTTCAATTCCCACTGAAATATGTGGTTAAGTGAGGTTTTAAGGTATTACCAGTGCTATGGAAAATAATTTCTGCACAGTGCTGGTTTGGCTGGGTGTCACAGGGTCTGCTGCCTGGAATAAGCAATAAACTATCTGTAAAGCCTCAGCAGTGTGCCTGCAGCCACAGAGCAGACCCAGGTTGTGTTGGAATTGTGTCACCACATCCCATCTGTGGTTTGAGTTTGGGGTTTGGGTGGGATTTGTTTGTTTTTCTGAACTGAGCTGTAAAATCTTGCCATTCCTCACTAACTTCACATACCAGTTTCAACATGAAAATACAGTTTTTACGGTACCTCTGTATGTCTGAAACCTTGGGGCAGTTAAAAGCAGTACATTTTTTTCTCTTTATTGTTTTCTAAAGTGTTTGTAAGCATTCAGAAAAAGAATTGTAATATGGAACCTATTTCATTTGGAGGGTGAACTTCCAGTGAATATTTGTGCTGAGTTACATCGATACTAAGTTACAACAACCACCTTGATTTCTTTGGTCTTTAACTACCACAGTCTTGGAAATGCTTTTGGCAATTGTAACTCAAGGGATGCTTTTGGAACAATGACATTCCTTTGACACTACCTCTGGGACATGGTGGACAGCACAAGCATCAATAAAGTTAAGTAAAAATAGGAAGTCTGGATGGAATTTGTTTAAGTCAACTTCAGATGTCTAAAATTGTGACCTTGAGCTGTCTTGTAGTTCTTGACTAATGGAGTAGAAAAGGATCCTTTTTGTTCCTTTGCAGCTGGGCTTTGCTTGTGTTTTAGAGAAGAGACTTTCTTATGCCATGCCAGCAGTTCTTGCCTGCTGTTTGTTAATATTTCTTCAGTTAATACTAAAATATTGATACTTATTATTATTGAGCCCTACACTTAGCCCCTCCCACAAGCATTCATTGGAGTGATCTGTCTTTATGTAGCAGACAAAAGCAGCATCTCCTGGGAGAACTGATATTTCTGCAGCTTGTTGATATTTCTGTTATAATCAAAAGAACTTTGGAATTTATAATTATTAAGAAAACGAAATATAATTTCAGGTGAAAAAATGGATTAAACATCAAGTGGATGTTTATTTTATGGTAAACCTGCGTGAAATTCCAAAGTGCTGCATTTGACATCATAATCTTCAGACCAGTTTGTTTCAGAAATGTTATTGTTGAATATCAATGCTGCAATCAGAGAGACTAAATGATTTTAAATCTTGAAAGAAAAGCTAGAAGTTCTCCTATCTTATTTCCTCAGTTCTGACAGTAATTAGATTGCAGTCTGGTGCTCCATCCATAAGCTCTCAAACGTGTCAGAGGAGGGATGACCCAGAACTTTCACCAAAAACTCCAGGAGCAGCAGAACAGCTGCAGTTCAGGGAAAGACCAGGAGCACTGAGGTACAGTGAGGGGTCTGCACACAAGTGAAATTCTTACTGAGCTAGTCTGTGTTCAATGCCAGTCTGTCTTTAACAAAAAACACTTGAATCTCCTACATTTATAAGCATTTTTGTCCTGAAAGAGCTCCAACAGAATGAAGCCTGCCTGCCTGTAGGCAGGAATAGAGTGACTAAATCTGTCTGGTTTTTGCTAGAAAGCCTCAGGCAGCACAAGTTAGCTCTGGCAGCCCCCAAGGTGACTGACAGACACTTTCCAGTTAGTGCTCATCTGAAATTCCCCAAAGGTTTGGCTTTCAGAAGAAATGGCCACATCACTAATGAACACTCCCTCCTTTCAGAGAAGCAGGGGAAGCTGGCAATGACTGGATGAGGCCAGACTGGATGTGCGTGCTCACTGCTGAAACTGATTGTTCCAAAAGTGAACTATTTCTGTATAACCACAGAAAAGTCACTAAACAATCTTTAAAGCACATTCTGGGGTGAAAGGGAGTCCACAAGCCTTTCTCAACCATGATGGCTGCCAGGAGGGAAATAATAGCTCATTCTGTTTCCAGAATGTCTCTGTGATAGCTTTTTGCTGGTTATCATGCAGCGACAGCTTTGTGCTTATATTTTAAATTTGTGAAATGGCATCTACTTCACAAGCAGTTAAATATTCCCAGATGTCATTTCTTGCAAGGGTTTGCCATGTGCTTGTGCCCTTACTGTGGCATGAGACTTTTCTTTTCAGTTTGTATTTGATTGCAGTGAACATGATTAAATGGAGCTTTTGTGGCAGCCACCAAGGTGGTGGGAGCAGGAATTCTCCTGTCGCACTGGCCACTCTGTGTGCAAATCACATCACTGAGCCATGGCCCCATCACACACATCACATCTCCATCCAGACCTGGATGTGAATACATGAGTATAAAAATGTTATAGCACCCAAATTGTGGGTCTTTACCACAGAATGAAGTTTTTTCACTCCATCTGGTAAATTGCAGTAGGTTTCTTATATTTTTTTTTATATTACTATCATACTAAAATACCTATTGATCATGGCAAAGTCTTCAAAATGTTGGGTAGTATCACTTCCATTGTATTTACTCAAATTTCTAAACATTCTTTGCTGATTTGCACCTCCAGGAAGTTCTTCAAAAATTGATAATACCTGAAAGAAAGAAATAATGAGGACTGCAACATTTAACTTAAGTCTTTCAGTATGACAATTAGGACTGAACTAAATTGTTTCTTTATCTCTTACTGGTTCTTTCTTTTTTTAAGGATTGGCTAAGAGACTTTTTAAAAACAGCACTGGAATCTGGGAGGCTTCATGACACTGATTTCACCCTGCTGGAGCCCACCTTTTATAAAGCATTTAGAGTCATTTGGGTTCTCACGCACATCGTTAGTTTGGAAGCTACAGGAAATAGAGGAACTTGTCTTGAAAGAGAATAAAAGATTTAGGATTAGTAAAGTTGTTCAAAGGCATGAAAAGTTTTGTGATGAGAGGTGAAATCTCAGTGGACCACTGGGCACAATTGCTTGTAGAGCCACAAACCTTAGCAGCAGGTTATGCTGAAAGGGACAAACCTAAGATTCATATGCATACTAAGAATATTTCAGTAAGAACAGTCAGACAGTTTAGTGGTTGTGAAACACTCTGTGGTTATTTTTAACTTCTTGAATCAGTGTTTTCACTATGAAGACACATATGAAAAAGCAGGAAAAGTTAATGAAGGTCTCAATCTTTAAAGTACACAGATATAAGTTTTCTGTAAACCATTGGAGAATGTCCTTGACAGGGGGAAAAGGGCAGAAATCTTACATTGCCTGCTGTTGCCTTCTGAGCCTTACCTGAAATGGTTCACTCTTTTATTGTTGCTTTTTCATAGACTTTTTAAGCTTGTAAACATACAGAATTATGCTTCAAGTTGCAAAAATATATTCCTGTTCTTCTCATGAAAACACTTCACAGCTGTGGGCTTTGCTTCTCCTTTAGCATTACCTTGCTGTAACTTTAAGCTTATATGATGTCAAATTCCAGTGAAACTTTCTCTGATGTTTTTGAGAAGTATTTTCTGCCACTAAATATCAGCATATCAAGCTACTGAGTCATACTTTAATTTAAGAAAAAATTCCTCAGAATAGTATCTTTCTAAATCATTATATTTACAAAAAAAAAAAAAAGGTTATCTTTAAACTATTTACTCAGCTTTACAAAGAATCTCTTCAGAAGTAATTACCAGATTGTACTCTTGTTTATTTGTTGTATACACAGTTATTTTATTCTCCATCTTGTAATTATCACTCACTGCTGTTGGTATCACTGAATTTTTCAGTTATAAACCTTAAACTAATCTTCTGGCTATACATAATAAACTCACTTTTTTCATGCCATATTAACTGGAAAATACCTAATTTTTGCAGCTAAAATTTCAACCTGCCAGGCCATTAGCTGGTGTTAACCAAGTTGTTTTCTGCCAGCTGATTGTTGAGTGTACTCTTATACTGGGATATAAATGGATGTAGATGGCACCTCTGTGCATTCAATTTGTGTATTAATATATTTAGATATTTGAGTATTTTGTTTAAATTATTTTATTAGATGTTATTTTTAAAAAAATATATATAAATATTTTGAAATCCTTTTCCAGAAAAGAGTGCAAAAAGATCTTTTGCAAAATCAGGACAAAATATTTATGATCTTTCTCTTCCTTCTTTTTGTCATCTGCTTCATATCTCTGTTGAAAATTGGAGCAGTTTTGAAGCATTCCACCAAAAGATCAAAGAAAGAAGCCACATTCCTTCTTTTGTTTTCTCTCAGTTGAACAGCTAATTTTGTACCTGAAAGTATACAACATTGAAAAAACCCACAAAATACTATATTTTGAAACTATGACCTATTATCTAGTACTTGAAGTAGTTTAAATGATCACAGGCAGAAATGCATGAAGGACAATGGCATTCAGCTAAGATGCTTATGCTCAAAACTAATTAAGTTTTTGCATTTTGATCAGCTTTTAATTTGAATTCTGTGCATTAAAATTCTGTACTTATGACTTCTAGGTGTTTGTTAAGTGAACAGTTGATTATGTTTCATAGTTGTGTGACCACTCACAAGTTCCTGTGCTATTAATATAATATTTGAATTATTTATGATTATGAAATCATAGAATTTAATTATTATTAGTTAATTCTAATTTGTACTGTGGTAAACCAAGTGTGTCCAGTCAGAATCAGAATTAGGACTAGGATAGGACACTGTAGAGCACAGAGACATCAGATGTTTCCTGACACATTTTGTGACCATCTGATACTTAGGGTAGGAGAAGGCTTGGAAAGGAAAATAAGTCAATCTCTGTGTAGTGTGATCATGGTAATTGTGTCTCCCATAACAGAAACCTGGTATATACTTGTTTCTGCTCCCACTTTTTGGGCACACTGTCAACTGCTGTGAGGTCTGAAATGGTTGGGCTTTAACACTGGGTAAACATTATTCTGCATTTTCCTGGTTTGAGTCCATTTCTCAAGGTAAGGAGTGCACAGAAGATGGTGGAGAAGCCTGTTGGACAGAGTTCTGGCAGTAGCAGAGATTTGTCTCTGTCCCCTCCGGGTAGATGTGATGAAGAATGCAGCTCGAAACCCTTGGGGTGTGACAGCAGAGTGGGGAATTGTAGCTGACAGCTTGGAGGTAGCCACGAGGACTTGCAGGGTGCCTGTATAGGACAAAAGAAGTCTGAGGCAAATCCCAAACTGACCATTTTTCACTGGGAGATGAGAGTTGCCTAATCCCACCAAAGGTGCTTGCTTAGCCCCACAGCTCAGGTGTCCTTCTGGCAGTGTCAAGACAGTTGAGCTTCTTCCTTCTTCCGACTGTTTTGTCCACACTTCAGAATCCACTAATAGGGGGTTACAAAAGTACTGAAATGTCCAGATCAGGAAACAGTTAAGAACCCCTTTGATGTGTTTAATTTTGGGCAACTATTTGTCATGGGGAAAAATTGCCCCTGTTTCTAGGCTGTTGCTCAGTCTATTCAGACTGAATAACAGCTCCAGCAATTTATTTGTTGGGCAAATTCAGATGCAATTGCAAAGCTGAAATTTCTCAGCTTGTGAAAGTGTTCGAATTCAAACCTAAAGATTCTTAGGTAAATAAATAATAATATTAAAAAATTATGTTCTTCTGTAATCAGGTAGCCAGGACAGAGGTAAACCAGAACAGTATGCTAAGTCTCTTGGAGGTGTGTGTTCTGACATGACTGAGAATCGTGGGATCATTTAGATTGGAAAAGGTTCTTAAGATCATGAGGTCTGTAGTGATAATGGATAGATCCTGTAGCGGGGGAGTCAGTGTGATAAAGACTTTTTCCATCACGTGCAGATGCACCTGTCATCTTCTGAGGTGCAATCTGCTTTCTTTGCTGTGAACTAAACTGTTTTTCCAGTTCTTTGAAACATATGCTAGTATTTTTTAAACTCTTTGCCAGGTATGGCAAAAGGCTTCAGTAATTGTCCCAAAACTTTGTTTTTATTTTATGCAGTGAATGTTAAGCAATGTGTAGCTGAATCCCATGAAGTTTTATGAAATAGTTTTTTAAGGCTGCATCTGTTTGTTCTTTTCTGGTTGTCTGGGATTTGGGGTTTTTTTTTCTTTGTTTGGTTTGGGGTTTTTTTGAGGTTTTAGTGGTTTTTCAGTTGGTGTCATCTGGTCTAAGAAGCTTCATCTGCATATTTTTAGGTAACATCTGGTTTAATGGAAGAATTATTTCTCTGTGTAAACTATAAAGTCAAATTGATAAATGCAGACTTCTTCAGAGAGATGTGGAGCTTCAGAAGTGTCGATGATACTAGCTAGGGAACTGGGAGAAAGTTTAGAAATTATTGATTCAGACTTTAGTCAGGTTTAAAGTAACCTGTTTGCCTTCAGGTGGAGTTACAGTTCACTTGATGCTTTAGAGCGCATCTTACTGCGTGTTTATAAAGGAGCAAGGAATTGCCTTTAAAACAGAATATGCTGATTTATAGGGAAACCATACCTCGTGGTTTAACTGGTTTCTATGGGTTGTGCTAGTGTAACTATTTTGGATGTACTTGGGTGGATTTGGGAGGCCACTTGATGGACAGGGTAGAGGCGGTTTCCAGAGCTCTCCTTAGTTACATGTCTGACTACCACTAAGTTGTTATACAGTTCATCTGGTACCTTGCTGAATTCTGCCCTCTGAGGTAGTTGGAGGTTTGTTCCGATAACTAAATATCTTTAGCAAAAGAAGAGGGGCTTGAACTTATGAGAATTAATTCAAATGTTGAGATTCAGATTCTTCTACAGAATGAGTAATTGCTTGTGGATAAATAATCTTAGCTGTTCCCAAACATTATCCACAAAAACCTTCCTCCATCCAAAGGGCAGCTACTCTAAATTATGTCTCTTTTGTCCTCTGTCATTTCCAAGACAGACATCAGATGAAAACATGAGTCAATAAACTTGGCATAAATTTATATTGTTCAGAGACTGCCATGATGTAAAAGTCAGCACTCTACACAGGAGACTTTAAAATCTCCTTGAAGGAGATTTTTAGTAAATCAAATATATTTGTGTTACACTTGAGACTTAAATTGGCAAATTGTAGATTATCATCATTCTGATAACCCAGGCACAAGAGGCTGGCATAAGAGCAGTGCTTAAGTAGTTTTACTTGTGTTATAACAAAGAAATGGGGGATTAGTGAAACTGCAAATTAACTATAAAATCTTTCTGTGCCATCAGCACCTGATGTCAAAGTTTATCTCAGAGCAGAATGTGTAATTTTGAAATATGCTTGTTCTAACAAGCATTTTACAGAGATGGACAATCACATTAGTGTTTCTCTTCAGAAGCAATTTCCTTTGCCTGACTTGATTTGAATTTTGACCTTTTAAGATTTTTGATCTAAATCCATTTAAGATGCTTCTGAAGGGTTCAAAAGACAATGAGAAGTCAGCAGCTTTCATATTAAAAATATATGAACTGTTCACAATGAAACAACTAATTCATGCAAAAGCTGTATCTTTAGGGCTAGACAGTCCTCACTGTACAGCAAAGCAAAAATAAATGGATATTTGAGAAGAAGATCAAATTAGTCTCTGCCTTGTGCCTGTGCTTTGTCTTGCCCAGCCATTTCTCACACTGGGGTTTTCAGTGTTGTGCTTCAGAATTATTGTGCAGCAAAAATGGCTTAAGTATTAGGAAAATTTGCATTGATTATCAAGGAAATTGTTTTGTGCTGTTTCATCCTCCTGTTATTTGAAATAATATTTTAGACTCCCCACACCATTTCTTTTCTTACCTTCTTTTATATGCCATATGAAGGTAATTTAGGAGATAGGGAGAAAAGCTTTAGTTCTTATGAGCTTCAAACCATATCTGATAGAGGATGGATTCTGTGATTTTGAAACTGACCATATAATGCTTGTAATTTGAAAATCTACCCATCTTCTCATTTATTTCCAGTCAGTTGAATTTTTTGCATCAATTTTTGGTAGGTTAGGCTTTCACTAATTAGAACTGATCTTAAGTAGCCTGTAGAAAACACATAGCCAAAGAAATTCACAGTAAAGGTTTTGAGAGTAGCGTTTTTGTGGTTTTGGTTTGGCAGTAATTTCAGAGGCTGGGATGTGCTGTGTCTTCACTGATTGTACCAACGTGACTATTGCCCAGGGCATTGGTACATACAAACTCTTTGTACCAGTACCTGACTGCATCATTTCACTTGTACCAGTTACAGGGAATTGCCTGGATGGTCATTCAAAGGGTTGCAGTCAACAACTTAATGACCAAGTGAACACCAGTGACAAGTGGCATTCCTCAGTGGTCAGTACTGGAACTGGTGCTGTTTAGGATCTTGGTTGATGACATGGACGGTGGGATTGAGTGTGCCCTCAGCAAGTTTGCAGACAGCACCAAGCTCTGGTGCTGCCAACATGCTGGAGGGAAGGGATGCCATCCAGAGGGGCCTGGGCAGGCTTGAGAGCTGGGCCCATAGAACCTCATAGAGCCATAGAATCATCAAGGTTGGAAGAGCCCTTTAAGATCAAGTCTGGCATCAGTCCAGCACTACCACTGTAACCACAGAAGCACATCACCCAGCACCAGCCTCTTAAACACCTCCAAGGATGCTGACTCCAGTGCTCTCTGGGCAACCTATTTCAATGCCTGATCACCATAACAGGGCAAAAAACTTCTTCTAGTATCTGACCTGAATCTTCCCTGTCTCAGCTTAAGGCCATTTCCTCTGGTCCTCTTACTTCAGTCACTGTAGAAGAGACCAGCCCTCATCTAACTACAATCTCTTTTTGGGTAGTTGCAGACAACGATGAGATGGCCCTTGACTCTCCTTGAGACTAAACAAACCCAGCTCCCTCAGCCATTTCTCATAAGATCTGTTTCCTAAACCATTCCTGAGCCTTGTTACCCTTGTCTGGACATGCTCCAGCACCTCAACGTCCTCTCTAAATTGATGATCCCAGAACTGAACACAGGATTCGAGGTGCAGTGCAGTGCTGAGTACAGTGGGATGATCACTGCCCTGCTCCTGCTGGCCACAATATTCTTGGTACAGGCCAAGATGCCATTGGCCTTCTTGGCCACCTGGGCAAACGCTGGCTCATACTGAGCCCGCTGTCAACCAGCACACCCAAGTCCTTTTCTGCCAAACAACTCTTGAGCCACTCCTGCCTGTAGCACTGCATGGGGTTACTGGGAACAAGTGCAGGGCCCAGCATTTGGCCTTATTGAACCTCCTGCAGTTTTGTCCTCAGCCCATTGATCAAGTCTGTCTGCAGAGCTTTCCTATACACAGGCAGATCAACACTCCACCCAGCTTGGTGTTTGCAAATTTACTGAGGCTGCACTCAATTCCCACATCCAGATCATCTGCAGGGATGTTAACAGGCTGTGGGGCAGGCTGCCCAGAGAAACTGTGGATGCCCCATCCCTGGAAGTATTCAGGGACTGTTTAGATAGGGCTCTGAGTAACCTGGTCTAGTGCAAGGTGCCCCTGCTCATGGAAGGCGGGGGTTGAAACTTGATGATCTTTAAGGTCCCTTTCAGATCACACCATCCTATGATTCTTTGATTTTCTTCTGTGTTTGTTTATGAAGCGATGGGTAGCTTTCCATCATATAAGCTCCCTTCATGCAGGACAAAATTCAGAATTTTGTCTAGTAATATACCATATGCTAATTATAAATATGTTCTTCAGCAAAATAATAGGTCTTATAGAAACAGTGGTACAGAAGTAGATTTAGCACAGTAATAGAGCTTGAACAAATCTCCAGCCTTGATGGAGTGATATCTTTTTTAACATTCCCAGCACTGCAAGATGCCAGCAAATGCAGATGTCTTTGCTTTTACTATGTGTATCATGCTGGTTTACAACTGAAGGATAAGCAAAGCACAGTTTATTACTGCCAAATTTCTATTTAATCTAGTCTCAAGTGCTGTTTTTCCCATTTCATTGGACTGAATCTGCTTTTTTGCAACAAAATTTCCTCTCTGTTAGGGGCAGACAGCAGAGAATAAATGAGTGGCCTCTGTCAGAGGAGGCTTTGGACATGTCTGGTTCTCCCATGTATCATTTGTGTTCCACTCTGTCAGAAGCAGGACACAACTGGAGAAAGATGGCAGCAGAAGGAAACATGCTGACCTGCCTGCAGTTGTGTCTGCATGAATCAGCATGTTGGTTTGTGCTCATGGAGATGGATGCAGGGTAATAAACCAAGTGTGTCTTTGTTTACAGTTTTGTTTGAGAGAAAGCGTGCTCTCTGCAGAGCTGCCAATCTGGCTGGGCAGAATGGAGAAACTCATCTCAGCATCAAGATGCTTAAAAGTGCTCATCAGCTTGTATTCATTACAAACACCTGCAAATGAAATTCGCATAACAGCAAAAGAAGCAAAAGTGATGATGTTAAAGCAGTGTGAAACCAAGCACCCCTGTGTTCTTGCAGTATCCAGGCACAAAGGATGTGTCTTTCAGAGGGACTTTCAGCTGACCTGTTTTCTGTGTGTTTTCCACTTCAAGAATGAAAATGAATCGATGCCTTGGATGAGATGGCCTTTCCAGGGGAACTCAGCAAGTCAGGGTGGAAGGGTGGAAATGTGCACACTGGCACTGGCTGCATTGCCAACCCCAAATTTAGGGGTTTTCATTTCTCCATTTGATCAGGTGCTGCTCAAGTGCAAAGTGGAACTGCAAATCTTACAGGTTACTGCCATTAAGGAAGCATTAGGGCTTTACCAAGGTTCAGATGTGCATTTTTCTAGTATTTGTAGGGTTAATGTCTCTCTTTTAAATATTTTGGAGCTTTGGACTTCCAGCTGTCCTGAAATAGGGTCTGGGACTTCACCATGATATCCTGCTTTAAATGTTGTCCTTTCATCAGTGATAACATAGGGAAGATTTCTGCCCCAGGAGTGCTGGTGGGCTGGTCATCAGTGTGCAGCACATTGCTGTTCAGCTCTGAAGCATTGCAGCGTGGCTGCTACTCTACCATCCACAGCTTGTTGCCCACCTATTGCCCACTGCAGGCATCTTCATGCTGGTTTCCTACTGTCAGGAGAGTCATGTCCTTCACATACGTGCTGAACTGATCTGGAAATCATAACCCAGGCAGATGTTCAGCTCTCTGTGATTTCTTCTTTGCAAGTAAATAGCATTGTTTGCATATGAAAGAGTAGTGTCTGCTTAAGTCTCCTCTCCCAAAAGTATAGGGGTTTTCATCTCTAGCAGTTGATGTGGTGGCAGCTGAAGAGTTTCGCTAGTTACATTTATGACTTGTTCCTTTAAATAAATGTTAATTACAAAACAATTTATAGCTAAATATAAAGTTGCTAGTATGCCTTTAAAAATGTTACATTGTTGGCAGTCAGAGAGAAATACCTGATGTTGTATCTATTCCCTGAAATACAGAATTCCCACATGGTCCTTGGAATAAAGACATGTTTTCTTTCAGTAGCTAATTACAAGCGCTACCTTCTCCTAAGCTATTTATTGTGCAGGAAGGAAAATACACACCTCTTTTCTTTATAACTTCACTTGACCTTGGCACATTCCATTGCTGATTACACCTGAAGTGTGCTGCATTTGTTGGTTCAGCAGTGACGTAAGGACTAACTTCATTCTGACCTTAAATCCTTGTGTGCAGCTCAGTCCTGCTGTTGCAGCTGGTTTTGTACTGTGATATTCCTGTGAATTGGTCTTCATGGCTTTGGTATCACCATCTTTGTAGTAAAGACTGGTTGTATGAAGGAGATCTGTAAATACAAGGCAAGTGTTTAAATTCAGGAACGTTCTGCTGAGTACTCTTCCTAAGACCAGACTTGAGAAAAAACCCCACGTTTCTGAGTGCAGAACTTTGCTCAAAGATCTTGATAAATTTACAGGGATAAGGTTTTTTTATCTTACATGTACATTAGCCAGCTTTTATTAATACATTCCTTGCCATGCTTATATTGCAATATCAACTATTGCCTTGAAAATTCTTTAATAAAAAGGAGTTTTGTTGATTTTCAGGTGTTCAAATGAAACCGTATTCAAAAAGGAAGATTTATTTTGGGCATACAATTTCTGCCCCACTCCGTACTCTTGGACAGCACTTCTGGGCCTTATTTTGTATTTGGTTTTCTTTGCACCTGGTAAGAAAATACTTGGTTTTTTGCATATAAGTGTAAAATGTCAAATAGTGAAGCTGTGTTAAATATATTTTTGAGTCCAGCCATTCAAGTCAGATTGATCCTTTTATTCCTAATTCTTAGGGATGGGTCCTATGCCCTGGACTGTCAATTCTGAAATTTATCCACTTTGGGCTAGAAGTACAGGAAACGCGTGTTCTTCTGGAGTCAACTGGGTTTTCAATGTGCTCGTGTCACTGACATTTCTGCATACAGCTGAATATCTGACATACTATGGTAAGTACCAGTGTGTGTCCATATGTGCAGTTCTGCCACTGGCACAGAGATTTTCTCTGCGTTCTGGGTCCCTCCATTGGTCTTGCTATGAAGTGTCAAAGCAGTTTCTCAACCCACTGTGGTTCTGTAAGACTAGAGATCTGATATAACCTGCTTGGATCATAGAGTTTGGCTTTCTGAAGAAACATTTATTTTTGTCCTTAACTGAGAACCTAGACAGTTGATTTAATCAGAGAAGCTGGGAAAATAACCCTTTTGATTTAGTGCAATGATGCTGACTCCCAGTTAAGGTGATAGCATCTGCAGTTTTCCACTTTATGGTGACATCCAAGGCCAGTATCAGATGGTACTTGCAGAAATACAGCTGTTGATAAGGTGCTGTCTGTGGGAGCCTGAGGAGTGTTTGTCAGGTTACTGCTCAGCCACTCCAGTACAAGTCATTTAAATCACATTAATCTGCCAGGAAGTTGATGTGACCTTCACATCCTTACTATTGCAGAGCCTTTCAGCTCTGCTTGTTATTCCTTTGAGCCATCAGTGGAGCAACTCTAGGTAAATGTTTGTCCTCTGGTGCCTGCTCTGCCCCTCTGAGTATGGTGGATTGTGGGCAGGAACAATCTTTCTCAGTATTAATGGTCACCATGAAGCACTTTTAAACAATAATTAGGTGTAAAAGTCACAAACATTATTTTAATCCTGGTTCATTTCTTTTGCTAGAGCTTTTCATTTTGGCGACTTGTCTTAATGTGTCCTTCACTGTCAAGACAAACCAAGAAAGCTCTTTCCTTTCAAATCTGCTTTTTTTTTACTTGGGCATGTCATTGTCTAATTGCTGTTTATTTTAAGAGCAGAGCAACTTGCCCAGAAAGGATGTGTGTTACGTTTCATGTGAATTGGAATTGCCTTTGTCAATTTACTTTGCTGAGGAATGGGGCAATAAAGAGTCCTTCTCTTACACCTACAGCGCCACAGCTCATTATTGTAACCCTGCCCCAGCCCTTGTGTTGACAGCCTCCTTTGAAGCCACAGCTGCTGCTTCTGTCACTCCCTTCTGTGGCACAGAGGAGGGATGGAACTCTGTGACTGACTGTGACAATGGTTTTACATTGCAGGAGCCTTCTTCCTCTACGCAGGGTTTGCTGCCTTGGGACTGGTTTTCATCTACGGCTGCCTTCCTGAGACTAAAGGGAAAAAGCTGGAGGAAATTGAATCTTTGTTTGAAAACAGGCTATGTACATGTGGTATGTCGGATTCGGATGAGGGGAGGTATATCGAGTATATTCGGGTGAAGGGAAGTAATTACCATCTTTCTGACAATGATGCTTCTGATGTGGAATAATTTTCAGCTGCTGATGTATTTAATCATTTAAAAGCCTTCTGGGGGAAAAGCAGCTCTCTGATGACCTCACTGCCCTGCTTCTGGTCTGGTTCTCCTTTCTACTGTGTATTTAAAAATGCCTTCATGTTCAGAAATGCTCCATTTGGGAGGAAATTCAATATGCTAGCATTTTCTTGATAACTAAAAGCAATGGCTTCCAAAAGAGATTGAATTCCACAATTATGTGACTTTACCAAGTGTGTCTGCCACTGCTCCATCCCCAGATGTTTAGTAGGGTGTGCTGTACCAGATGAACACAGAAGGCTATCCTAGATGGTCAGGGGCTGTCCTTATCTCCAATACTGACAAAACCTAAAATAATCAAGTGGCTGATGAGAAAGCAGCTGACAGCTGTCGGATCCCCATCCCATTGGAGCCAAGGAAGAAGCTCTGCTGTGCAGTATAACAAAGGATGAATGCATAAGCTGCTGTAAGAGTAACCATTTAAAAGATTTAACTGATCGAGAAAATACGAATACCTGCTGTATCCATCAGAGGGACATTTCCCAAATTTACCCAAAGAGAATTTTCATTATTTAATTGAGATAGCACATAGAGAGCCATACTCACCTGGATGGGGGTTCACTAGGGTGGTGTGTGTCTGTGCTACCCCCTGTTATCCATCCACTGAGTACACGCTGCAGTTGGGAGTTTATGTTTGTGAGAAAAACTGGGCAAACTAATCACTGACAGCAGGAACACAGAGCTCAGTACATGGCTGCATGTACAAATGTACTGGTATGCATTGCTAGCTACAACACAGAGGCTTCAGTTTAAATATATATATATATGTTTTTCTTTTTAGCATTTGAACATATTGGTTTGTGCTTAGTTTTGAACACAAAATACCATTAGCTAAAAGAAAGGGAAGGAGGGGAGAGGGTTTGTGCTGCAAAATGCACAGTGGTCATCCTTCCTGCACCTTTTGCTTGTTTCTCTCCATATGTGCAGAGTAAATGACTCCTGGCACATTTTTCTCCAAATTTTCTTAGTCAGTTGGTGTCTTGCTGAATCTTAAAGAGAAATATTAGCCATGGGCAGAAGCCTGCATCTCATATTAACTGCCTTACTGAAACATTGCAAACTTGTCAAGAAAATGTCAGGCACAAAACTAACTTGGCTGCCTTTAACATGGTAATGAAAATATGAATGGTATTTTATTTGCCTGCCATGATTGCTTGCCTTGGCAAATGGAATTTTATGCAGATACATAAAATATTATGGTTTTTTTTCTTTGTCCTGTCCTCACTGCTTTAAGTCTTCAAAGATATGAGTTTGAAAGCATCAACAGTTCAAATTCTTATCTTTGAAACATTTGCTTCATGAAAGAATGTGGAAAAATTCCTCTGCCTGTGGGCTGATGCCCATTTATTTGGTAAAAAATACATTTATTTTTCATTGTGTAAAGATTAAAGAAGTCATTATGTTCATTAGCTTTTATAGATTTGGTTTGTGGGTTTTTTTGTGTTGGAAAATATTTTTAATGTTGAATTGCTATCAAAACCAAGACTGGACATTTGTTACTAAATTATTTTTACTGGATAACATGGGGTTTTGTTGTTGTAAAGAAGTCTGACATTCTGTTATCTAATCTTGTATGGGGGAAGTTCTTATTCTCCATTTATTGACCTTCAGGGACGGGGTGTATTTTGGTTTCTTTTCTTTTTTTCTTTCTTTTTTTTTCTTTTTGTTAATCAGAGAAATATTTTTGGAAAGGAAACATTTTAAGGAACCCCTCTGTGATTTCACTGGGGTTAAAAGGGAAAAACATTGTAGACAGAGGGAATTTCAAATGAATGTTTGCAAAGAGCAGCTCGACCTTGAACGTCTCCTGTGCAGTGAGAGTTCTGGATTCTCATGCCTTCCATCTTGCCTCCTTTTAAGCGCACAATATTTTTATGCTTGAAAGCACCAGCTGTAGAAAATGCTGAGATCTCCAGATCAATCTGTTGGAAGAGCTGAGGTCCTCAGACCTCTCTACAAATGCCCCCACTGCAGGATGTCTCCATTCAGCTGTCACCTCTTTGAAGCATTCACTGGAGGTGCAGTACCTGAAATGAGAAAAAGGGATACTTGGCCCAGAGAAGAACAAAACCATTTCAAGGAGAAATCAACTTTTTTCTGAAACCAAAAAATGTATTTGAAGACCCATATTGGAAGCAGTTTTGTTACCTAGAGCAGTGAGTGGATAGATGTGTAACAGCCAACCTGTGCTTACACAGCTGATAGGTGTAAGTGGGTGTTTAGTGGCTTCTGGAGATGGGGACTCAGGGTCCTGGTGGCCCCAAAAGCTCGAGCCCACACTCACCCTCACCCCTGTGAACGTTCTCCTGGTGTGCTTTGCTGGAGAGGGACCCGGCGTCCCAGCACCGGCCCCGTGTCAGCGCTGACCCCACGCCTGAGTCCATAGGGAGAGGGAATGCTGCAGGTGTTGGGCATAACTGGATCAAGTCTCTGGAAAGGTCACTGCCATGGGGTCAGCAGCCTCTTCTGTTTTGCAGGCAGTGCTGGGGCTTTTTAGCAGCAGAAGACCGTCTCTGCCAGCCTTGTTTCATGGACCCTCCCAAAGGGCGCTCAGTGGCGTACAGCACTGCGCTCATTTCTCACACACGTTCAGTCTTACTGAAAACTGTTTTCTGAAGGTTTGTATCCCCTGTCCTTTCTCACAAGACACAGCAACTGAAACATGCATGTTATTCCTCGCTGCTACTGGCCATGAGGGTACAAAATACATTGGCTTCTTTATTGTCCCTCCCTGTTCTGTGCTGGTGGAGAGCGGGGTTTAAGTCTTCCTTTTAGGGTTTCTTCACACCAAGACAGCGTTCCATACCTTACAAACACTGAACACAGTACCAAGCATCATGTATTAAAAATCAGATCAGATACTTCAAATTAATCTTATGCTGCTAGGGTTTTATTTTTAAATCTGTGAACATTATGAAGAAAATTAGAAATATGTTTCTATTTTGCAAATATTTTTATATTTATGAATGCTTTAAGTTTTAAGAGATTTTTGCTATAGGTAGACTTAATAACATTCCAGATGAAAGAATAAAAATGCAATGTAACTGAATAATTTCTTATTACAAGATTTTAATTTATGAAGTAGCATAAATAATGTCTAAGCACAATATTCTTTTATTGAAAGCTTTTGGCAGAAGATGTGAAATTGTTTCTTCACAAGGACTGCACACTTACTTCAGGTATTCTGTGAATCAGGAGTGCTAAAGTAATACTGCTGGTAGAGTTGAGCATATTGATTATACACAACAACTTGAGATATTTTAGTTTTGAATTATCTACTGACTCTCCATGTTGTGAGCTAACACCAACTATAAAAGAAACTAGTCCTGATGCATTTTCAATATTTTAAAACTTAATTCAAGTTAATTTGCATATAGTAGTTTGTTCACCATGATGATTAATTTGAGATAATTTGGCACTTTTTTCTTCCCTTTGTCACTGTTGATCAAAATAATGTTTTAACAAGAGAACCTAACCTGTTTTGAAAATAGAGTCAAAGCAAGGCCCAGGAGTCATCTGGAGGGCTGGGGTTGCATTGCTGTGTGGGCACCTTGGATCGGTCACTCTTGGAGACATTTCCTTGGGAGGTGCAGTGACAACGCTGGCAGAAATTGTGGGGCAAGAAAGGGTAAATCACAAAGGACCGTTCTTCCAACACTAACTTATTTTAGCATGAGTGGATAATGCCACTCATGTGGGAGTTAGGGTTGGGAGGGAGAAGAAGGAAATAATGCATCAAAAGCACCACGAAGTCAAGTTTCAGTAGGGATGGGTGTTGTAGCCAGCAGGAGCAGTCTTTGACTTGTCTCTGATGGGGCCAGGAACTGCTTGGTGCTGTGGATAGGAATGGAGGGGCTGTCAGGGGAAGAGGCACTCTAGTGTTGCTCTCCCATGCCTGTGTGGAGATGAGGATGTGGAGAGGAGTTGGCAAAGCCAGTATGTTTTTCCTTGGTGAAATCTCTTTTGCCATTCGTAGTCACTTGGGCTGAGCACTGGGAAGAAGTTTTGACCTTCAGGGGCTGCTACAGGCTCTGAACAAGGGTCTTGCCTTAGGCTGTGGGAGCATTGGGTGCAGTCCCACAGACATTCAGTGGGCAAGGAAAAGAGACCCTGTACTTCTCTGCTTTTTACCCAGCTTTCTTCTTCCTCTTGATGCTCTTCTGACGTGGTCGTCTTGAAATTTTACTTGCATAAGGGGCTTTGTTGGCTGAACATCACTGCTGCAAAAGAGGCAGAATCTTTACAGCAGAGAATGATCTTGGGGTAGAAATCAAGGCAGAAGAGACAGTTCTGCAAAGCACTTTAAAGAGTAAGACATGTGTGCACTTTTTTTCTGAGAGAATCAGGATAACCAAACCCATTCCTCTGCACTGGGAAGAAAATCAAGCTTTGTGTACCAGGCCAGAAGCAGATAATGCCACAATATGTGCTTTATGGCAAAATGTGTTTTTATTGCGGGTAACATTTACAGCTTACATGTAGCTGCTGCCTATAAAGTGACTCAATTGTTCTCTGGATTTTAACAAGTCATACTTTTGTGCAAAAATCTTAGTGGTTTTCTATCAATCTTCATCACCTTGTGTACAGTACAGTTAAGCATAATCCACAAGTGGTCTAGATTGTGGCAGTGTTACAAATGTCAGCACAGTAAAATTCTAGGTGAACATTGTTAAAGAAATATTGTTGTTTGTGATACTGGGGGTTAAAATTCCTCAAAGGCAACTATATATAGATTTTAAAAGTCTGAAAAAAAAAGGCAGTTCTTATCTATTTTGTGTATGTTTTCATATAGAGAAGGAGTTTTTTATGTGCCAATAACCATCACTGTAGTGTTTTGTAACTGGGTGTTAATAGTGTTGCAGAGTTCTGTATATGAGAATATACTGTAGCCACAATGACCTGTTAGTGTGGACCTGTGGCATGTTTTTAATCTTACTCACACCTCTCATCAGAGGTGCTCATTCGTTGGCTTCAGTAGAGCTCACTCATGCCAGGGGAAGTTTGACAAGAGTCAGGCCTCAGGAGTACAAACTTCATCTAAATCCCTGCTTTTTCACATTGTCCCTAGACAGTATGTTACATGTGACTGATCTGGCACATGTAATTTTAGAGCTTCAACTCCAGTTCAGTTACACTCCTTCGTTTTGTTGAGAAAAATTTTGTCAGAATTTGCTTTGGCCTTTCATCGTATTTATACAAATAAGGAGCATATGATGAATTGTGAATATTGTCCACCTATTTCTAAAGGAACCATCTGTTTCTGAAGTGTTAAAATAAAGGCAAATTTCTCTTGCTGCCTTAAACATTACACAGACTTTGGAGAGGACTGAATGTATGACCATCATCGTGACTTCTGCAGGAGGAGCTCCATGGATCCTCAGCAGTGTGAAGCGAGCTGGTTTCATGGTGCTGGGATGCTGCGGGCCCTGCCTGGGGCACGCTGCCACCTCTTTGATTTCGAGTGTTCCCACAGTCCCTGTGACACTGGTAGGATTATTCATGTGCTTGATATTCTCCATGTGCTCAGTGTCCTGCTGGTCCAGGACCTCGCTGGGAAGTGGCACGAGTCATTCTGTGCTTTCCATTGTGAATCTCACTCCTCTACAGGATGGTTAACCGGATCTGTGTGTGACAAAGGCCATGGAGAATATTTGAGATGTCACTGGGGACCAAGCTGACAGTAACAATTCCATGCTGAGCAACGTGCACATGGTACCACAAGGCACACTAATCCCTGGGCATGGGTTTTGGTATTCAGTACAAAACAGGTTTTGGCAAAACAATTTACTGGATTGTCCAAGTCATTTCTTAACCATGTCAAACATGTGCCATTTCCATTTCCAACCAGTCAAGCCTATAATGTATGAAAGTGTTGTACATTTTCTGAAACTTAAGTGATGTAAAATTATTTAATTGACTTATGATTGCTTTAATGAAGTTTGGTCTTTACATAAAAATAAATATCTTCAAAGAATTGTCAGTGCCAGAAGTGTAAATGAACAAAATAAAAGGTGAGATACTTAATTACAGAATTTTTCTCAAGGTTTCATTTGTTTGGGTATTCGGGTCACCTTTTCGAGTGGCAGCTTTGCATTGCTCAGCAAAAATGTGCTCAGATAGGCTGGTGGGCTTGCCTGAAATAAGGGAAAAGTAAAAATAGCTTTGAGTATGATCTTAATTTGATGTTTTTCAAATCAGAGAATGGTTCTGTGACACCAGGTAAGTGTCCCTTTCTTTCTGGAGGATTTGTTTGAAGAGCTGAATGCAGCTATGCAGAGCTGCCAACTGTCCCTGTGTCCCACCATGGGTTTGTAATGTCCTCTGCCCAAACAGACTGGTTTCCTTACAGCAATTTACACTCGGAAAAGAGCAGGAGTTGCTGCTTTCTAGTGGGGAACTGTCCTAATTCTGTCTGTTTTATTAAGGAAATTGCTGCAATCAGTTAGATGGCTAAAAAAAAGATGCTGTGCTGGGGCTGCCCTGGCTGTGCTCCCAGTGCAACAGAGGAATTGCACCCACGAGAACAAATGGGAAATGGTTCTGTTACATCCACTCACCACAGGTACCACTACTGAATCCTGGTGAGATCCAGAGCTGGCTCTGAAGGAGCTGTAACCTTTTGGTCCAGGACGCAGAGAGATCACATCCAGTGAGGAGAAGCTGGCAGTGGGAGAGTGCTTGGCAATCCTCCATCTGTGGCAGTGCATATCTCCAAGAGGCAGCTCATCATTGTGCACTGACAGCTTCTGTTTCAGGTTTCTGGCTGATAGTGCTTATAAAGGTGATGAGTGACTGCAGTTCATATTACTTGTCACCAAAACTACTTGGCAGCTTTGTGGGATAATGAAAATCTGGTGGCTCTGCTGTTAAACACTCAGGTTTTTTTGCCTTCTGCCATTTCTCTCTGCTCCAGCTACTATTAAAAAGCAACTACTGATGAACTGATTTTTGCCAAATGCATTCTCCCTTCTGTAGAAGTGAACTCCAGGCAGTTACAGTAGTCGCTCCAAATCTTTGTGAGCAGTTTCAGGATCAGGTCTGGGTGATGCTCTGTCCTAACTAAAGTCACTCACACAGCGCTGTGTGGCCTTTGCTTTGTGCAGGGCACCAAGTGCTTCTTTCAAGGCTCCTACAGTTTGTGGCAAGCAAGTGGGAAACTTCAAAGTACACTTAAAGAAAAAAAGTCCTTTTTTTCTAATCTCAGTGGTCCTCTGCTGGGTTGCTCTGGGCTGAAGAGACGTGCTGCCAATTGTCCCCTGAGCTGGTGTCCCTCCAGTCACCCCTCGCCCCCACAGGGCTCCCTGCACAAACATACTGGGGTGCCTCAGCTGCAGCAGTTTCACTTCTACCTGACCCAAAATGAATGACATCTCAACTCTTCTCCTGGTGGACAGTCTAACACATTCAGCCCATCTTGCAACCAGCTGAACTATGTGGGAACCAGTCACTCACACTTGCCATCAGCAGTTCCAGTCTCATCCTGGGCTGTTTGTTAGCTGTCGCCAGGGCAGGTTTTCACTTGCTTGTTTAACATGTGTTACCCATCCAGTACCTGCCTGTGTGTGTGATTGAGAAGCTCTGCATAGACCTGAAGTTTGGAAGGCTTTTGCCTTTTGAGAGTTAACTGCAGAACTACCAGGGATATTTTCTGCATCTTGATTTTGACAGAAAAATCTGAAGGGCTGTTAGAGTTTAATTTGGTTGGATACTTTTATAGATCTTGGGATCTGGGTTTCAGGAGGATACAAGGATCCATCTGTTTTTCTGATGTGTGAAACCTTTTCCTTAGCTAGCACACTCTGATTTTGGGTGCTGTGATAGCTCAGATAGAATCCTTAATGCCAAATGGAAAAGCAGGGGGGTCATACATGAAGCAGTAAGATTTATTGCATGAAGGAAGAAAGAGGAGCACACATCCAAAATTACATACCCACAGTGTTGTAACACATTAACACTGGCATCAAATCGGGGGCGGGGGGGAATCAGATGCCTTTTATTGCAGGCAGAAAGGGGCAGGGAAATGAAAGGCTTCCAAACCAGCCCTGTTCCCTGGATTGTTCTTCAGAAGATGGGAATACACAGATCCTTCCAGAGATGCAGGAGTTATGCACAGTCTAAGGAGCTGCAGTGCACTGATGCCAAGGGAGCACATCCCTGGAGGGGACTCAGGTGTGAGAAGGGAAATCAATGGCCTCCCAGTTTCACAAAAGCAGTGAATTGTATCCATCCCCATTGGAAAGACAATTACTTACATATCATTAAAGGTGGAGAAAGGGGGCTGGAGAGGTGGGGAAGGTCCATGCCTGAAGGAACAGTCAGAGTTTGGGGGCCTGTCAGGGAGGCAGTTTGAGATACGAGAGCAGCTTGAGGGCAGAGGGGGCTGGATTAGCTAAACTTCATTATCAAGGTGATGTGTGGAGCTGAGGCTGGATCAGGTTGCCTCGGCAACATGAGCAGGAAAAGCACAAAGCAAATCCTGAGCAGAGGCTGGGGGAAGGAAGTACGGTGTAAGGTATGGAGGATGGTTAGTGAAGTGTGAGGGGGACATGGTGTCTGCCACACCACTGCATGATGTCAGGGGACAGTGTCAGTCTGTCCTGGGTAGAGGGGGGCAAAGTCAGAAGGTAATACTGGGGTGAGGATGCACATGATTCAAGATCTAAATCTCTCTCTGAAAAATAGGGTTTTTTTCCCAGAACTCAGGTCCATAAGCTTAATCTTCAATTTTATTTTTTTTACACTTCTTGAGTGCAGCAGTGCACTTTATTAATTGCCTGATCTATCAAAACTGCATATATAGAGAGAATTAGTCCCAATTTCCATGGCCTCCTCTGTTCCCAGCTGCATCCACCAGTTCATACATGGTGACAAGGCACAGGAACAGGGTGAGCCAAGCCCTGCTCTGCTGGCATATCCTGCCCATCTCCTTAACATGTGGCATTTTCAGCCTTCCCAGCCCCCCAGCCTTTCCTTCTCAAAACCATTTCCACAGCTGAGACTGGTGAGACCCCGTGTTCCCATCCAGCTGTCACCAAATCCCTCACACGGATTTTCTGCCTGAAGCCTTCACTCAGGGTCACTCAGCATAGCTGCAGTTGCAAAGGGGAGGCTGTTGGCAGTCACATAAGGAGCTGTCCTGAAAGTTCCAGGTGACTTCTCCGTCCCTAAAGTGGCAGCTGTGGCCTGCAGCAGGTGGCTGGGTCCCCGCTGGGAAGTGGTGCCTTGGAATAAGCATTGCTATGAAATTGGTACTTGTTTTAATATATTCATGGTGAGATGGCATCAAAACAGTCTGACGAGCTCCTTCATTGTCCAGGGTGTCTGACCAGTGTGCCCTGTTACTGGATTGTCACAAGATGTGACTGCAATCAGTCTCATCCTGTGTGGCTTCTCCTGTGCTCTCCCTGGTGCTGGAGGTACCCATAACCTGCAGGTTGGCTGAGGGGGCTCAGGGAGAGGCAGATGCCCCATGCAGCTTTGGAACTACGCTTCTGTCCCCACTGCTCTCCTCTCTGGGCTGCTAAAAATGATGGGAAAAAAGTCAAGAGCAAGCCAAGTTTTTGTAAGCTGGGTGAAGGCTAACTGCCACCGCAGCCTTATACCAAATGAGGCAGTTTTTGTACTCTCTCTATGTGTCAGGTTTCCATGTCACTGGTGGGACTCACGCTGGGGGCATTGGGACTCCCATAGTCCCTGGTGGGACAGTGATGAGTGCCCGTAGTTAGGGCAGCCCAGGGCTGCTGCTCTGTGGCTGTGCACTCTGGGATGAGCTGGTGTTGAGGTAAAACACTGCTGCTCTTCGTTATTGCACAGAAATGTGGGTGAGGAGAGGCAAGAGAGGCAGGAGTTGTGCTCTGAAGAGGTGGAGCAGGGCAGGGCAGCAGCAGCACCCAGCCTCCCTCCCCACACACCTTCAGCTCCCCTTCCTCCAGCCCCAGGCCCCTGCCTTGCTCTCAGCACGGGGAGGGAACGGCTCAGGCAGTGGCTGCCTCCATCTGCAGCAGCTGCTGTGAGCAGACACAGCTTCCCTGGAATCCTCTGCCTGGCAGGGCTTATTCTCCAGCCCCAGGCTGGGTGTCTGCTGGTAGCAGCTGGCTGTGGCCCAAAGTACCCTGCTCCAGCTGGCCCTGCCGTGAATGGGGCTTGCACTGGGCACGCTTGGAGATCCCTGCCAGCTTCAGCTGGTTTGGGTTCTCCAAAAATTCATTTGTTTGCATGGAGTGCAGCTTCTCTGGAGAGTAAAGCTCCTTACAGACCTCCTGTTTCCCAAGAATGACTCCAGCTCAGGAAATGAAATAAATCTTCTGCAAGGAGATGTATTGGTTTGTCCTATGATCAGCCACAGCTCTGGGTCCTTGGGCCAGGCCAGCACCCATGTGCTGAGTGTGACACACTGGCAGCAAATCACAGCACTCTCTCTGCAAATGGGCACAAATAGTTGATATGGAAGTGTTTTCTCTCAGCTCTAATAAATAATTCAACAGGAGGCCTCTTTCAGCCTCCTGCCTTATCTTGACTCACTGACTCTCCACCCCTCTGTGTTTAGCCCCAAGATTCCGCATCCCCTCCCGCAGAGCTGCTGTAGCAGCACCTCTGCAGCCGTGTGCTCTGAGAGCCCACCGTGAGCTGGTCCTGTCACCTGCACATCCTGAGGGAGCGGAGTCACTGCGGTGTGGTTGGAGAGGGGAACACGGTCAGTGTTCAGCTCAGAGTCAGGAGACCTGGCTGGAGTTCCACATCACCGGCCCTGGAGAAGCAAGCCCTGGTTTGGGTGACTGGGACTGTCACCTCTAACCCGTCAGAGGCTGTCAGGGAGAAGAGGCTGAAGAAGTGTTGCAGAAAGGTCATTGATGTTCATGAGGACAGATTAGGCACTGGATGCTGAGAGTTAAATATTTTTTCCAGGAAAACTCATCCTCCCTCAATCTGCTATCTGCTAAAACCCTTAAAAAGGCAATTCACAGTTTCTACCAGAGAAATAATTACTTCTGTGAAGACTTAAGCTCTCATTTCCTATAATGATAATCCTTCATGAAAATGAAATAAGAATTTCTACAAAGCTCCTGGAGGTTCCTGGCAGAACATCCAGCAGCAAACTGCCATTAATGACAAAACTTCTTTTGGTGCTTACCCAGAAAACCTTGCCTTGCAGGTTACTGTAACTAGAGCTGATTTTAGAGGGAAATAAAGTTACAGGCTGCATATTAAAACTGGTTCTGACTGAAGCTTACCATAATATTTTCAGTGAGAGATTTCAATCTGTGTTTAGAAACATTTGACTGCCACTGATAAACAAATGCTCATGTTTTTTGGTTAATTACAGGTACCCTTCTGTCCTTTTCCCCAACAAAACTCTACTTATAATTGATGCTTAAAACAGTTAAAAATGTGCATTTCCATGGCCCCCCTGGAGGCTCAACATGCTGCCAGGAAGAATGACATGGATGAAAAAGGAGTGCCTCAGAAAAAGCTGTTGCCTCAGAAAAAGCTGGTGGTGCCTGAATGCATTTAGTGAGATGACAATCATGACTGTAGGCAGCAAATATTGATGGATTAATTCAGCAGATCAGCTGCTGAATTATAAGCTGAAGAAAGCACAGTTTGAGGTTACTACTTCCTATTAAACCAAACTCAGCTCTTCCCTGAAGTCACAAAAAAATCAGGGAAAAGAAAACGCCTGAGAATAGGGCAGACTGGTGCTGAGCTATGGAGAGAGCACAAGTCTCTTTTAATGAAATAATAATAATGTAAATACTTTAAAATACTTCTCTAGTGGCTAAAAAAAGCACCCGTCCTTATTTGTCATCATTGCCAGCACACAAACCACTACAAAGATAGTTTTCTTCTGATTGCTTTGCAATTACAGGTAAAAATGGGAACGTAATTTGAATTTATATACTCTTATCCAAAGGCTTTGAAACATGATTATCTACAGTGATTGATCCAAGTGGTGAATTATTGCATTAGAGACATGTATGCAGCTCTCTATGTACAGCTGGTCAGAGGGTGAGCTTCTGGGATTAGAGTGCAGTCCAGGCTGAAACCTGGCTGGAACTGGACAGATTGTGAGAGCTTCTGTATCAGTGGCTGAAGGGAAAATAAGTGATACCCACTGAGATGTTTAAATGATGATAAATATGAGCAATAACTTAATAAAGAGCATTTGAAAGCCCCCCATACATACATCCATATGGTGCAACTGTCCCTCTTTTCCCACCTGCATTCCAACCTGCATTCTTTGTCCCATAGGTTCATAGGCACACACTAGGAATACGTCTGCTCAGAGGCCAGCTCTGCAGATCTGGAGTATCTGCCTGAGCACTTCAGTGTAAAATGAATCATGGTTAAAAGCCCCAGCAACAATGCTGCCATCAGAGAAATCAGGAGCAGAAGTTCCACTGCAAGTTAGTGGCAGTTCATCTCTGTTTGTGTCACCAGCACCTCTCTAACGCAGACACCAAAGAACTCTTTGGCCATGAGGCAATTTTACATCTGCTGGGGTAATAAACCCCTCCAGTGTAAAGCATACAGTGCTGGAGCTTTTAGCTGTAATGTGCCACCCTCTGGCCTGTGCCACAGTGTGACAGGCTGGCAGGCCAAGTGTCCTGGGGACACATCAGCTGTGGGGGAGGCTGTGGGAGAAGCTGGACCCCTGTAAGGACAGGCAGGTACGAACCTCGTGTGACGGAATGTTGGGAGAGCAACATCCAGGCCAGCATGGGCTGCTGCTGGTGTGGCACAATCTGATTTGACTTTGTCAATACTGAGTGAAAAACTATCCTTTAGAAACCACTGGTAACAGCTGAGCTTTCAGAAAATCATAGCTGTTGTTCAAAGAAATTATATCTCCTGTGAAGAAGATGAATATTGCAGCTTAAAAATATATATAAGGGAGTTTGCTTTGACAATAAATTGAGGCAACCTAAAAAAGAAAATCTGCTTATGCCAAGCCTTAGGAAGTGGGCAGTGAATTGGCTAAAGGTTCAGAAGTCTGGCTGTGCAAACCACTTCCTATGTATGCAATTTATACATATAAAAGACAATGCTATTTTCTTCCAGGTAAAGGTCCACTGAAATTTCTGAGCTGCTATTTTTAAAAAATAGCACAGCCATAAACCTGTAAATTGTTGAGTGATGTAGACCTTCTTTTAAAAATTGCTTTTAGCTTAAATAAAAGGCAGGAAAAACAAAAAACAGCCACTAATTTGATGATGAGAACAGAGACAAAGAATGGTGACAAGTCTCATTCAGGCTGGGTGATACTCACCCCTTCTACAAAACACAGAGAAAACTGACCTGGTGCAATAAGGGCAGTGAATCTTTGAACAGCTGACTCCAAGTGGAAAGAGCAACATTAATTTTATAGAGGCAAATCTCCTGTTCTGTTTAAGGAAGTCTCCAGTGTAGCTTTTGCCCAAGCCCAGTTTGTGAAGAAGAGGAACCCTGCATGCAGCCAGCTGGCTAATGCCAGCACAGACATATATATATATATATATATATACACATATATATATATATATACACACATTCACACACATAGTTAAGGTAGAGATATATCTATACAGAAGTGAAGATGTATGGATCTGTAAGTAGATATTAGTAACAGTGAGTCTCCCTGACACTTTTACCAGCAACTTTTTAGAAGGCAAGCATATAAACTAGAAACAATATTATCAGAAACTTTTATTTGTTGTGATTTGTAACTTCACACAAATACTGAAATGAAGAGGCAAGTAGTTCAGATTTTCAATTTGCAGACAGAATACAGAAACACATGAAAGATTTTTTAGATTAACAGCCAGAAAATAAATGAATGGATCTGCAGTGGAAGGAAAATTGAGCATTTAAAAAAATAGCTCTTTTAAATTACATTCTATTCTGTGTGCAGATGTACACTTTCTATTTCCCATTTTTGTGTTTAGTATGAACACATCACAAAGGCAAGTTTTTCTGTTAAAATGAGTGGGAATCAGACAATGGCAAACATTGTCTAATAACACTAAATATATTTTGAAGTAGAACAACATCTTCCCATCACCTTAAAAGAAACATAGTCAATCAATTCCAAACTACAGAATGCTATGGCTATATGGTGAGGAAACCAATATAATTCCTAATGTTTGCATTTACTAGGCTATTGTAAAATGCTTTGTTAATAGTTGGATATCTATAGAAACCCATACTTTGAGATAGCAGTAGGTAGACAGAAATCCATAATTAGTGATAGTTAAAGCAAACAAACAGTAAAAATATCTTTTGCCTAACCATGCTAGAAAAATCAGAATATGCCAACTGAATGAAATACACTGGGAAAAGAACAAAACTATTGTGTTCCTGACATGCTATGGCTGGTCACTGCTTGTCTCTCTCCTTCATTTTATCGATGTAGTCCAGCACCTCCAGGGCCCTCCTGCCGGCCAAGCTCAGGTACTCAGCCTCAGAGGAGAGGGCGTCAGTGCCGGCCGCGCTGCCCGCAGCGCCCGCAGCCGGCGGCACCTCCCGCCCCGCCCCTTCGCGCTCTCCTGCGCTACCGGCAGGGCTGGGAGCAGGGAGCCCGCCCGGGCTGCGGCCGGCGGGCAGGGATCCCCCGCAGCTGCACACCCGCAGGGTGCCACACTGGGTGCCCACATCCACCTTCTCTGCTTCTGTCACAGAGCTCTCGGTCTGCGACCAAGCATCGCGCCTGGTGCTGCGAGCGACATGCTCCCTCGTGCGGGGGCGGTGTGACGGGCCCTGAGACAGCGCTGTGGGGTGGTTATTGGGGTTATTTTCCTGCTCTCTGGCACAAAGAATAGAGTCCTTCTCCTGAAGATTGTTTGCTTCTTCTCTAGCCAATGTACTGCTGGTCTGCATACCCACACTTCGGGTGTGAGAGCCCCTGGGGGCCTCTCTGCTGGCTGAGGCTGAGAACAGGTTGGCACCTGATGCCTTCAAGGACTGTTTGTTCAGATGTTCTTTCTTTTTGGCTGTGTCTTCTTCTTCAGACTGTTTGAACAGAGTTTTGCAATTTTAACCATTCAAATAGTTCAATAACTAAGGCCTAAAGTAATGACTTGCTAATAACTAAGTGAAATAAATCGAAAGGCCAGAACTGTCTGCTTTTGGTTGTTTGCAGGGGTTTTTGTTCCTTCTCCAAGGGCGTACTTCTGGCTCTTGATGGAGAGAAGGTGGCCAAGGCAGACCTTCTCTCTGACATGCAGTTTATACTCTTACACCATGGCATTTTTGTGTTCAAGAATGACTGAAAACACAGTGTGTCAAATCATTGTGCTTTACTGGCATGTAATGTAAGGCACCTATATGTACAGGAAGAGCACAGAACATTGCTCAGCATCTTCCCACTGTCATGTTACTGTAATTCCACAAGGCCAGTCATTATCAAGAGAACAGACCACATGTCTGTCAAACTACTCAGGAAAAACTACAGCTAATAATTCCTTGTCCTCATCACACATGAAGTTATCTCGTACAAAACAAAATGAGATTCCAGCTACATCCACCCTTAGGTGCACTTAGGCATAGAGATATAATTCAAATAAAGCCCTGCCAGCCCACAAGGGTTTACTCACTGTGTCAGGACTAGAGCTCAAATAACTCTCAGTCTGCCTTGGAGAGTAACTGTGAGACTGGCTGCTGAGTGGTGACTCCACCTCTTGAAAAATTGGAGAAAAAGGAAGAAAGCTTACTCACCAGACACTCCCCAAAGATCCAACTCTCAAGTACAGCATGTAGAATTAAACATTACTATTTCTGATGCAGTTTTAAGGTACTGTTTAAAGAACAGAATGTTAGCAAGGTCAATCTAGTTCTTAGCCATAGCCAGTTCTCACGTCAACACCTCTTAACAGGGATGGGTGAGGTGGGTCCCCCAAATCCTCAGCTGTGCTGGTAATCAGCAGCAGAACTGTGCTACCCAAAAGGAGGAGGGACTCTGGAGAGCCCAGCCTGAGAGAGAGCACAGCAGACTCCAAGAGCACACTGGCTGCCATACAAGTTACATATTTCCTTCTTGCAGGCCCCTGGGAGATGTTCTGTTCTGAAATGCAGCCTTCTCTTCACAGCTGACCCTACAGCTGCTGAGGGAGTATGAAGCAGAGGATTGCCCAGCTTACTCCCTCCCTCTGCCCACGGGTGGAATGACAGCATATAGTCTACTGGAAGAGATATCTCTTCAGGGACAAGCAAACACAGCTAATCCTTAGTTACCTGGTAATGCTAGTTGTCTTCTTACAGTGCTGTGTGAATCAGAAATACAAGCCTTCATCAAAGTTAACATCCTAAAAAGATCATCCTCTCTGGCTTTAAAAGTAACTGTTTCAGTTTCATATGTAGAGAAAAAGTTTCTAAGTGATAATATATAAACAGTACTAACCCATCTCCGTCTCATGAAGATACGAACTCAGTCCAAACTTATACCCTTTCTCTTGTGCTGTTGTGAACTGTTAAAAATAATAAGGTATTAATAGTGGGGGTTCAGCTGGGTCAGCATCTCATTTTAAGAGAGGAACATTCAGTTTCTGTATTACATAAAGCAGTCACTACACTGTACCACAAATTATCTTAAGAGGTATTTTTATCCCTGAGTAGTACCATATGTGGCTTCTACAGGCAAGACATCTGAAACACTTTTTATATACATGTATACTGGCACAAAGCTCCTTTATAATACTGAAGCATCCTGCATATGATGTCTGGGCATTGCCTGCAGAACGTGCTCCTAGGTGTTGATGGGGAACTTACACAATGTCTTTCAGGCATCAACAAAGGTGTGAATGAAAGCATGTGAACTGTGGACCTGAAAGGGCTGTCTATCTGAACCAGCAACAGTTCTTTCTGAATTCCTTATATAAACCAGGATGGAAAAAAGCTTCCATGGTAGTTAATTCATTGAAGCTGTATTCAGTTTCTAACTGTTGTGGACAATCCTTCTCCACCTCAAATGAATCATGTAAACAGTGGGTTTGACAACAAATACATCTTTTTATAAGTTACCTCTTCAAATACAAAGAGATGGTTCTGATTCCAGGCTGTTTCTTTCACAGACTTTTCATCACTGAGGAATGCAAACACAAAGTTCTCTGGTAAGTGATTTTCACCCAGTATTTTTATTTTCTTTATGAGTTAAAATCCTTACTGGTGCCTTTAAATTTTTATTTTGCCTTCAGTAACCATTAAATGCTTTTCATTACTGAGATCACTGGACTTATCTCTGAACATGAGATTTAACACCAAGAATATGTTTTTCATAAACTTCATTTCTGTTGAAATGCAACATGGAATTGAAGCAATGACAGAAGATAGTGTTATGTTGTAAAATGGAAGATGCTATGTGTCAGTCTTTGAAAAACAAGTCTTTAGTAAAACACAGAGCACTCACAGTCCAAGGAAAGCACTTGCTGTGTAGCCAGTGGAATGAGACAGAGTATTTTAGAGGACAAGCCAGATCAACAGCTTAACTTTAGGAACTCCAAACTGCCCCATGGAGCAGTATTTCTGTGTACTCATTACACAGATACACAGAGGCATAATGGGCTTACCTGTGCATAAATTCATTCACATTGTAGGGCACTATTTTCACTGAGAAAACTCGAGTCCTCAGTAATACTGTTGAGGATTTTGCCTTCCCTACTCTTAGCAGGATTTCTCCAATTCAGCAAGGTCTCTGCAGTTATCACTGGTTAATAGATTGGTAATTTCCATGACACTCACCTTTTTTTTCTTGAATATTTCTGTGCATTCTCCTTTAAGCTATTCTGCTGATCATGGCGATAAGCAAATGTCTCTAACATGAAAAAAAAAAAGGACTTTGATTTTGAAATGCAATGGAGTAAATGCAATTTGAATATAAAAGTTTCTATTAAGTTTTGAAAATAATTTAAATAGTTGGAATTAAAATTATGTGACTGCATTCTGAAGATTCATGACGTTTTTAGTCGGGGCAGATATATGTCTGATAATAATTACATGTCTTTAAAAGGAGAATAAAACCCAGGATATATGTCCTTAAAATATGACACGCACCAATTTTTTCAAGGTTTGCTCTTTTTCCCCTCTTTTCACAGGGTATAAAGTAGCGCTGTCCCTCATGGCAGTTCTGCAGGTGGGTTTTAGGAAGTCCACCAGTTTCCTTGTAGCTTGTGCTTGACACATTGTTACTTTTAAGCAAAACCTGTTCTGGAGCTGTGAAAATGCCTTCAAGGTGTCTCTCTATAAAATTGTCTTCTGCTTTCATTGTAGGATAAACCCTTCTAGTGTTACAAGAATAATTTCTGTTGGTAATTTGATTTCTAACATCAGGAACAGTGAAAAAAATGTCAGTATTGCTTTGGTTAGAAAAAGGATTAAAATGCTTTGTGGAGGGATTATTATGGATTGTTTGATGCTCATCTTCAAATAGTGCCAGAAAGGAACTACCACTTCCATCTTGGAGACTTTTCAGTTCTGCAGTTTCTTTCACAACAGCAAATATTGGTTCTTTTATTCCTTCACAGTTTTCTGATCCATTACTGGCTATTATCACTGGATTTTTCCTGGCAGAATTCATGTGGTCTGGCCTTGGGGGTAGGCAATGAGGTGTAACAGGGGTAGGAAAAAAAAAAAAAAAAAAATCAACATTTTGCTGAGTACACAAATAAGCAAAATACTGACTGTCAGCACAACACTTTATGATAATGTGATGACAAAAATCTCAAAAACTCACTGCTCATTACATTTGAATTTGTCCTAAATGTACAGTATTTCAACTGAAAAACTGTGTATTTTATTATGTTCTATATCTACTTTATAATAAGAATGATTTAAAAGGTGTTCTATTTCTTAATGTCTCCAAATATACAAAGTCATGGAGCACATCCTCCCGGACAGGGAACTGTGCTTTATAAAATCAGCCACAGTATGTCACTGCTGCTCCACCAGCTGACCAAAGGCAGCCACTTCGGGGAGAAGAAAAGGGGGGAAAAGAAAGAGGAAGAAAGTTTCTTCCATTCATAAAAGTAGTTTACTTAGGACTACATTTCTCTTCCACACTGAAAGCCCATAACGAGTGATTTTCATTTGTACTTGAAATCAGTAATCCTGATTCAGCACAGATTTTTTCTGTTCAGTGTCAGGAGGCCAGTCAGACATTTTGTTATGCCCCTGCTTCCCTACCCCTCTTCTGAGAGTAGTGGTTTTGAAGATTTTATCATGTGAGCATCGTGGACATGAAAGCTATCATGCTTTCACTTACTTGGCTCTTAATCTAACGTTTTCACTGTTTTGTTTCCAGGCTAGATCTGCTGACGGACCTTTCAGAAACTCTGAGCAAAAAGTTGAGATTCTTCTGAAGGACAGAGACCTGGCAAAAAAGGCCATTCAAAAAAAGCCCTTTCTTTAAAACGTTCTGAGCAAGGCTATCCTTAGGACTTGAAAACTGAAAGGTAGTACAGAAAACTCTTACTGAAGAAAATGCCTGTGGTGTTTTGATCAGCAAATACTTAGAACTGAATAAAGATTCTATGAAACTTAAATGAGGAACTAGTTTCCTCTAGTTACAGAAGCCTCACCAGGACAGTTTTAGAAGGCAAAACACACTAGAGTTTATTCCTGAAGGTACTTGGATAGATCTACATAAGGAAGGTAAAACCATTTTGTGAAGCAATTCAGAGAGTCTTTCTCAACTCTAGCTGAATATTTTGTAATGCAAAATAAAATTTAAGAGTAGATGAGGAAATATGACATGAAAACTTTAAATTCATATATAATAACTTTGAGATGTCACAGCTCTCAGAATTATGTATATTGATTACATCATCAGTATGTTACATTAAACAATTGCATATATTTGCACTCTACTTTTCACATACAGTGAAAGAAACTCCCTTCACAGAAGAACTGTGGTCTCCTGAAGTCTCTCAAGAATTTTTGGCTAGAGTGGATGAAAACAAAACAAGGATAATACAAAGAAATGGATTTGAAGAGCAGTTGGAAAGGAGGTGTTGTTAGTGACCCATGAATTGGTAGAAGATAAGAGGATGTGACATGAGCAGATGCGTGCAGGCCCAATAGCTGGTGGAGAAATGAGAGATGGAGGTGAGATAAGGTTATATAGGGCTCAGTGTAAATAAATTAACTGGGATTTCACTCAGACATACAGCAAGGTGAATGCTATGTTCATTGTAGCTTTTGCTTGAGAAAGCCAGGAGAAACTACAAGAAGAGTGGAAGTTAAGGTGGCTGATGTGTTTAGTTATTATTTGGCCAGTGAGTTTATGGGTCACTTGACTCCCCAGGCAAACAGGCTGCAGGCACTTCAGCAACAACAAAATACTGTATGGCCTTTTTATGTCTCTATCCAGCCTAAGCTAGAGATGGACAGGAACTTTCAACCAAATGGCAGACTTATGGAATAGAAGGAGTAAAATAAGATGAGCTATGTAAGACCTCTAGGTCTGAGGGAGAGCCTCTGGAAAGAAAATGAATAAAACATTCAGTACAAATGAGTCTGGCCCTAAACCATCTGTGATTTAAGATTTTTTATCAGCACATACAAAAGAAATATATTCTTGATTTCCATCCATTCTTTTAAAAACAAAGTGTATACTCTCATAGAATTATTATTGAATCAATCACAGGGAAAAAAGAAAGCTATAGCAGGATCACATATGAAAGAGAAGGAAAGAAAATGCTTTGTTCCTTGAATCCCTAGAAGAAATAATGTAGATGCAGATGCTCAATTGCTATTGCATCAGGATCATCAGAAGAGCACTTGCAACAGTGCCCAGAACTAATAACACCTGGGGCAGCTTCCCTCTGGGGTAGCTTCCCCCTCCTCATGGCCTCTTAGTAAATCTGTGCTATCATTCAAGGTGAATTCAGCAACACCATCACGTCTGTGATATTGCAAAAAACAGATCATGGTTCCAAGTACCTACCCAAAATTCAGATTTTGCTGCCTTTCAGCAAATTTAAATAGCTTTGTATGTTTAGTATTTCCATTTGATTTCAATTTCTATTTGAAAAACAGTCAGTGATAAAAACCAAGTAGCAATAAGATCCATGTTGTTTTAGTACTTTTGTAATTAAACTTGACTGCTATTTCCCTCATTAATATAAAATCATTGCCTACCTATCAAAAGGCTTGAACAGTTCCTGAGGCACTGTATCAGACTTTCTGAAAATAAACTGGCTTGGAGGTTTTGTATTCCAAGGGTCTTGATCAAAGCTGTTTCCTGGCTGAGAAAACAGTAGAAGCTGTCAAACTTATGAATATACATAATTGTTACAGTCTTTAAAACTTTCAGCTTGAGTTTCCAAACAATCTACATATTTTCCCACTATTTTTATTTCTTTATATCTTTACAGCAGAACCTCAAACCTCCTTACAGCCCAACTGCAGCCAAACAAACTTTAGCCAACAGATAGCTCCTTTGAGCATGGCAGTAACAGACAGTTTTTTCTCACCCTATTGTCCACTCATCTGGTTCATAGCTGCCCACTTTGGCTACTAGAATCCCATGGGAAACTTGGTCAAAAGCCTTCCCAAAGTCAAGGTAAATAATACCTGCTGTTCTCTCTAATTCCCAGAGCTACTAATTCCATCACAGAAAGCAAGTAAGTCCACCAGGCAGAGTATGACCTTGGAAAATCTGATGGCTGTTTGCAGATACCTTCTTTTTCCCCATGTACCTTGGAATTGCCTCTGAGAGCTAAGCTCCTTAATCCTTCCAGGAACAGAGGTGACATGATGCTTCCCCAGATCATGCTCACATTTTTGCAGATGGACATAACATTTGTGTATTTCTTCTCACTGGGAAGCTTCTCTGATCACCACAGGGGTGATAAATACCTGTGGTGTCATCCAACATCTGTGGAATATACTTGGTTGGACTCTGTCCACTCTCATATATTTCTATATGTCCAGGTGACAGTGGATTCTTTACCTTGTTCCTTCCCTACTGTTTCATACAACTCCCCACAACTCCTGACTGCACTTAAAGATAAGCCAGAGAGCAGATCTTGTCTGAAAAAGAACTTGAAGCAAAGTAGTTTTTGAGTACCTCAGGCTTTTCTATGTCTTTTGTCACTAGATCTCAACTCTATCTAGCAGTGGACAGCATTTCCCTTGGTTTCCTTCCTTTGATGACACAACTACAGAAGTCCTCCTTGCTGTTCTTCCAACCCATTGTGATTTTCAGCTCTGACCATCCTAATGCCATCCCTCCAAGCTGAGGGGATTCTTTCTGGGTTGCCCATCCCTCCTTGCACATTTCTCCTTTGCATTGACCTCAGTCAGGAGTTCCCTGATTCAGCCAAACAATCTAATCCTTCTCTTGCACATAGAGGTAGACTGTCCTTGTGTTTTGAAAACATAGTTCTTGGGCTTCTTTGCTCTTCAGGTCAGCTTCCTGTGGGTTTTGGCCTACTTGTTCCCTGAACAACCCATCATCTCCCCTTTTGAAACTCCTGGAGTGTTTCTTCCTCACTTACCTCAGGACTTAGAATACCATTAATGAAACACATAGAATTTATTATTTCCAATGAGTTGCTAAAAATAAAGCATATTATATCTGCTATCACTTTTCTAAGGATAATTCTTTTAAAATCACAAACATAACAAAAAGAAAAAATAGTAACATGCATCAGAACAAATAACTTTCAATTGTTTCTTAAAAGTAAAGAGTTAAACAGCAGAGCACTGAGAATACTGTAAGAAACATGATACTCACTGACACATTAAAAGGTAAAAAATTAGGTCATGGGATCACCTGGGATCATGCAACACCCAATTGCATTAACTGTAGGTTTAAGAAAGTTGTATTTCTAACTGTATTTCAGTTTTCTTTAACCCAATTTACAAGCCAGAAACAAAAGAAAGCCACTAGTATGCGACTAATTCTCTCACTGCAGATATTACCAATCCTGAAAGCTCAGTGAACAAAAGCTCAAGATGAGCGTATTTGAGAGCAACAAAATAAATATATTTGTTTATACAGAGTATTCATTGCCACTAGCCTACATAAAGTCTTGATCAATCATAATTACTGTCACCATTACACTAATTTTACACACCAAATAAATGAAAGTTAGTTTAAAATAATTCCCTGGAAGGAAAATATTAACCAAACCTGGTTCTGCAGCTTCTTTTCATAGGTCTGTTCCCAAATGTTGCCCATTAGGTTTGTGTTGAAATTTTCTTCTGAAGGCTGTGTGTGGTTAGAGAACTGAAAACCAGAGGAGGGCAATGGACAAGCATGAAAATCTCTGGCCATGTTGTCTTCATTTTCCATATTAGAATCAACATAGCCTAATGGTGTTACTTGTGACAGCTAGACAAAACATAACAAAGATATTTTATTTATCCAGAACTGCTTTGATTTAAGCATAAAGTTCAAAGTAATCAAGCCATTCCATATCTTTTACATCTCTGCACATAAACCACAAAGAAGAAAAAACTTCCTATTTTCTGATACGACTTTTTATGAAAAACTTAAGGCAATAAGGGTTTATTTCAGGGAAACATGTAAGTACCTACTTAATCTGAAGAATGTACTCAAATGTTATCCTGAGGAAAGATAGGCATAAATACCTTTTTAAGAAATATGTAAGCAGTCACAGGAAAATAATTTATCAATATAGTCTTAAAGAGAAAGAAGACTTCATGTGTTTTGGTATCCATAAGATTTGGCCACTCTGAAAAATCACTTAAAAATACAGTAATTACTGCACATTTTTAGTCTTTTATCATAAGAATAATAAACTTACATAGAGCCTGGGGGCCCCCCCAGGGATCTCCTCCGGGGACCCCCCAAATCCGCACTGCAACAAACAATAAACTTACATTATGCTGGTATTTTGCTTTTTCTGAGAGATGCTGTCTTCTGCTGTCCAAAACTTGCTTTTGTAACCTTGTAAAATTAATTAAAACAGCCTATGAAATACAAGATCCAAAAGATTAAAATATTCTGAGTATTAATTTCAAAATAACTTAGGAATATTTTTCCACTCATCTTAAAACAGTCTGATTCTTAAGCAGTTATGAGAAGCCTGTCTGTGAGTTGGTCACTTTAGGGTGTTTAAAGCTGGATGGGAAAACAGTGTAAGTGGGTAATGCTGTTTGAATAACCTTGAGATAAACTTAGTGTATGTACATGACATGAGTACAGACACATAACCTTTTCTAAAAAATCTTTCAGCTTCATGTGCAGTATTTTATTCAGAATTTATTAATTACTCTCTCACAGTAACAGTATCACTGGAATGACAGGAGTGGTTGTGAAACTTCACTGTTTACAATGGTATGTTTATGTTTTCTTAATACCCCAAATGTTAAGACTATCATGAAATTCCTCTCCCAGATCCTCACTATTGCATAACTATTGCCTGTTTTATACAAGTACCTGCTCTGGAGATCATCTAAGTGTGACTTGTGTTGTGTACGTAGGGGTGATGCAGGAAGCTCTAAGTTATGTCTCCTGATAGGTCTTTTGTCATCTTCAGTGATTTCAATGTGGACTGGTTTCCTTGTGTTCTCTGCAATGAATGTATTTGGTGTGTCAGCGCTGGGCTTGGAAAAGTTTCGAGGTTCCTGAATTTTCATTAGAGTACAAAAGCTGTTGTTCTAGATTTCTTAATCCATTTAAAGTCATATTTGTTTCTTTCTTTGCTACTAACAATACAAAAACTCTATTCTAACTGGCACAATAGTATAGAATTAGTCAGCCACTGTGTGTATAGGCTCTGTTGCCTTCCTCAGTCACCTTCTACTCTTCTAAGCATAGGACAAAAAATGTTCCATAATCTGGTTTATGAATATGTCACAGATGACAAGAATCGTAGAATCACAGAATCATTTAGGTTGAAGAAAACCTTTAGAATCATTGAATTCAACCATTAAACCAGCACTGCCAACTCCACCATTAAACCATAACCTTAAGTACCACATCTACATTTAAAGAGCTAAGACTCAAGTTTCAGGTTTAATAATGGATTTTAAGAAAGATCTGGGTAGAACTGACAACTGACTTCCAAATGCCCCTGAAGTTATGAAAAAGAAAATGGATGGGAAATAGACCCATTCAACAGCAAAGAGGAAAAGAAATTGGATGTGGGTTAAAATTAATGAATAGAATGGGAAAGGTAATAAGTGTGTGTAGTGGTTTAAAAATGGTATTCTTCAATTTAGTGTTCCCACTGTAACACTGAAACCATGTTCCCCTTGCTCCCTCTCCCTTATGCCTCCTTTCCAGCTCCCTCTCCCTTTCCTTCTCCCTCTCCATGTCACTCTGCAGAAGGATGGAGAACTGGGGGCACAAAAGGTAAAGATCATGGGTTGAGATAAGAACAATTTACTGAAAACAGCAATGAAATAAGAAATTAGATTAATAACAGAGTGATGATTCCCAGGCAGGTGTTCACCACAGGGAGCACAACGTTCCCATCCAGGTGGGATTCCTTCCCCTGTGGCCCCAGGGCATGATGTGAGGGGCTGTGGAATCGCCTCAGGCTGCTGGCCATGCCTGTCCTGGCCACTGCAAACATTAACTCTGGCCTGGCCTGGAACTGGGACACTGCACAAGGCTTTAAAGGTGAAGTAGGCAGGAGCCAAGGTCATTTGATTCCTCTTTATTCAGTCATAATTTTCGTATTTACATACAATTATTTATTTTAAAAATAAAACCACACTTACTTGAGGGTTAAGTTGTAAATGGAAGAACAAGAACTAAAATAACAGCAGTAATAGCTAAGAATAACTAATTCTGAGAAGTCAGGATACCAAAAACTCACCAGTGTTTTCTTTTTTGGTTGATATCTGGTTAACCACATACAGATTAAGAAGATCCAAACTGACTGCTGAACTTTTAGGAGATGATACTTCCAGGAGCTTCATTTTTGACTTAAGTTTCTTTCTTTCAAAGAATTCCTTGATTTTTTTAAAGGAGAGAATGAGTTTTTGACAGAAGCTTCAACAATACATTACCTGTATAGGTGATTCTTTGAAATTAGCAAGCAAGGCATAGTAAACTATTCCTAGTATAAAAGCACATGGTTAAGTATCTCTGAATTCTCATGCCCCGTTTGCTCCTAATTTATTTTTATTGCCTTGAAAAAGAAGGCAAACATAATTTGGTCATATTCAAAATAAATCATTGTTATCTTGCTGCCAAAAATTTCTTCCTGAAATGCTCATTTCTCAAACTTTGTGTACAACCACAGTAAATACTTCTTAAAATACAAGATACCAAATGTGGCAAGGACAAGCTCAAAAAAAAATTAAAGGGGCTTTTCAGGAAGCATGTAAGATGAGCAAATAAATCAGCCAGATTAAGTATACCAGATGTGCCATCTATAACGACACAAAGAGTTTATTGTTCTCCAAATTTGTCCATCTTGACAAAGAAAATAGTCTAAAAAAAAAAAAAAAAGAGGAAAAAGTAAAAAATAAAAGTCTCTAAGATTAGGAATTCAGCAAGAATTTTTGTTACGAGGAATAAAAAGAGATATGACTGACACTTTGAATATATCAGGACAATAATACAGGAAACAAACCTCTCCATTTTGCAGAGACTATTAGTAACCATTGTAAAATCATTAAGTACATCAGATGAATAAATAAACCCAGAAAGATTTTTTTTCTAAACAAAAGAAGGATATTGAAAACTGAAGGCTATGCCAAAACAAAAAATAGCATTGGCTTTTATTCTGAAATGTAATTCCTCTCATGATTGCAGGTTACATGTAACTAATATACCTGACATGTTCATTGGTAGCTAATTTTTAGTATATTTTATTATTATCTTTAGCTTTCCAGGATGATATTATCTATGGAAAATATCAGTTCTTCAGTTAAGATGAATATCTTCAGTAAGGTAAAATCATCCTGTGTACAAATCAACACTTCAAAATTCATGTTACTTTAGGATCTACACCCCCAAAATGTAATCACTTCCCTTCAGTGTCCCAGACATTTTTTCCTCATCACCTCTAAATTACTAAATTACTAATAGTTGTATAACAGCAATTAGAAAATTACCACTGTGTTTAGTAATTTAGTACTACATTACTAAAAACAATCCTGTCCTTTCATGTTTTCCCTCTCCACTGAAGAAAATTACATAGTTGCAATATAAATTATGAGGCTTAGACCAGTAATTCCTGAGAAAACAAAGAGCTCACAGGCCTACAGGAAACTGGGAAAGCGATGAGGACAAGCTGCTATTGGTCCCACATTCCCATACACAAATGTTTTGAGTAATTGCCTCTGTACAGTCAGCCTGTTTTTCCTCTATCTCTATCTGCCTGTGCACCTGCTCTGGGTTTTGGGGGTATCAGCATCAGGTGGAGCTTCCCTATACTGCCTCTTCCTTTCCTGCTGCTGAGGAGGAAAGATTCCACTTACTATGGCTATGGCCATTTTCTCTAGCAGTTTTCTTTCTCATTCCTGTTTGAAATGTCTTCTGCTCTGCCAGAGATAAGTTTGATTCCCTTATTCCACTTTCAGATTCAAAATAAAAACAAGCCATCCTCCTTTTGCAGATGCCAGACAAAGGACATGAGCCTACCATCCTTTTACATGGCCCAGAAGAGTGGCTGTATGTGTGTGTTAGGGCAGCTGGACACGTGGTTATCACCTGAGGCTTCGGGCAATCCCTTGTGTCCCCACATAGCAACACAACACGGTAACAGAAGTAATCCAGGAAAACCAAAACTGGGCACAGGCATTCATTCATTCACACCTTCTCTGTCTCCCTCCTCTTCTTGCTGTAATTCAGTTTAGTAAATCTAGAACAAGACTTTTCCCCTGAAAGTCAGGGAAACACATTGGAACTGTTTAGCTACTGTTTTGAATCTCACTCCAAATGCTTTGGAAGTTTTACTTAAGTGAACCCACTAAAGCTTTTATATAACAATACAACAATATGGCTGAAACTGTTTACCTTTTGTTTTCTCCTTTCTTGCTTTAATATGATTCTGCTTCTGCAAAATGCAAGTAATTATTATTTATTGCAAAAGTATAATCTTGAGTCATGGCCTGAATTTGTCATCAATGGTTCTGAGGTTTTAGGACACAAATACATGTCATATGTTATGTTATGTTATGTTATGTTATGTTATGTTATGTTATGTTATGTTATGTTATGTTATGTTATGTTATGTTATGTTATGTTATATGTTATAATGGATCAAATCTTCAGGTAGTAAAGTCAACATGTCTCTTTTGAAGTAATTTTGACTGATCCTAGTTTACTCCAGTAAGAATAGCACCATATTCGATATTAGGCTACCAAACACATTTAACATGAAAATAGAAAACAAAAAAAGCTTTTAGTCATTTGACTTGTAATACACATTTTATCAATCTGTAATTTCTTAGAACTTAAGAAATCTTTGTCAATATCTTATTTTCTCCTAATTTTCTTTGTCATGCTGCAATATAGCTACAAAAATATAGCAACATAGCTATATTACCAAACAAACCAAAGGAGCACTATATGAGCTTTTACATTTTGGGATTTTTCAGAATACGGGAGATCTTTTGTAAAATGGGAAAGCAAAATAGATTGACTCTACAAGTTGCTGTTGTTTGTGAAATACAGGAGACAGTTATACATCCAACTACTTGTCTCACCTGTCAAACATAGTCATATGTGAGATGCTATGGGACTTGGTGCATAAAACTGGAAGTTGGGGTCACTGTTCCATGAGCAGAGTGAGCATGGCTGCAGTCCTTAGGTCAGTAAGATTAAGACTTTTTGTGAGGGTTAAAAATACAGAGTATTCCCTTGGAATTACTTTTTGCTTGAAGTTAGAGCAAACTTTCCAAACATGGGTATCACATTCATCCTTGCAGTAGGGAGGAACCCCAGTGATGTGTAGTTTTTCTGACATCTAAAATGTACAGACCAGATTCACCCAAGGAACCCTGACAGATTCTACCAGCAGCAGCAAGCAGCAGGTTGGTTTGTATTTGCTATATGTGTGCAATACTCCTACACACTGGGTTTTCTTACAGAGGGTATGGCAGACAGGCATTTAGGACAAAGTTTGGGTTGGTGTTTTGGGTTTTTTTCCAACTGAAACTTTCCTTTCTTCCTGCTTCACAGAGGCAACATTCAGAAAATCCAATTTGCAGAGAAGACTTCCAGATGGGTAGGGTGTTCTTTTAGTTTGATTCTGCATAGAGTCTGGATGATTACAAAGCTGTGTTCAGCAATGCTGCTTCCTAATGCCTGGGAAAATCTGTGGTGTTTATATTTCTAGTAGATTGGCAGAGGGCACAGCACCCAAAAAACCAGAACATTATTTTTTTTTTCTTTATCATTACAACTCAGTTTGTTACGTTTTATTGTTTCAGTGAATCTCAATACCTGTACATCCTTTTCCCCAAACAGTAACCACTGCTTTTTGTGAGGGTGTGAGAAAGGCCTCATTGAGCCCCTGTCTGTGGAGAGACACTGAGCCCAAACGTGACCCCCTGCCCGGGGCGGGAGGGCACCTGCTCCTTGTCACACAGGAGGGGACTCCGGGGCTGTCACACAGCACGGCCTGCTGGTCTGTGAGGGGACACCGGGCCTGACACACACTGTGGCACCACTGCTCTGTGGAGAGACACTCCTTTGGTCACAAACACCACGGCTATGCCCAGTTTGTGAGGGGAAATGAGGCCTGAAACACACACCATGGCTGCGCTCAGTTTGTGAGGGGACACCATGGCTGCCTCACACAACATTAGCAGTGCCTGGTTTGTGAGGGGGCATCAGGGTTGTTAAACACACCATGGTGGTGCCCAGTCCCTGAGGGACACTGACACAGCATGGAGCTGTTTCTGTCAGCTTTGAAGAGTTCCACTCACCGACTGCCCCCGACCCAGTTCATTTTCTGCGGAGAGGGAGGGCTGCCCTGTGCGCTGCTGGCACTGTGGGCAGAGGCAATGGCTGCCCCAGGGGCGGTGTGCAGCCCTTCTGCAGGGCTCCCCCTCACGGGCAGCGCCAGGGCAGCGGCTGCCCATGGCCCCAGGCTGGCGGAGAAGGACAGGGTGCTACAGGGACTGACAGACAAAGGGGAAGGATGCAGAAAGCCAAACGAGGCTGCTGATGGGGAAGAGGAAATGCTCTGGTTGCTGCAGCCCTTCTTCTACCCCTGGTGTTTCCATACAGGCTGCTGCCAAAGCCATCGCCCTTTCCCAAGGGAGTCATGAGCTCTTGTTGTTCCAAGTGAATTGATTTGTCTTTCAGGTCCAGCTTGTCTCTGCTACAACCACTGTGATTTTTAGGACAAGAGAGCACTTTCCTCTCCATCCTGCTCTTACTCAGGAATTTTAGGGGCAACAGGGGAAGCAGTGAGCATTTTGTACTGGTAGGTTGTTGTTCTTGGTCCTGCCTGATAAGCTGTTGTGTGTAAATGCACCTAAACCTCGAGGAGGGATGCAGAGCCACTTGGGGAAATCTTGGCAGCAGCACAGCTCCACTCGCTCCCTTCCCTATAACTCACCACCATTGTCTCAGCAAGTGAAGGCTTCCATTTACAAAACAATCATCAAAATTCTATATGAATCTTTTCCTTTGGTGTTTCCTGAGTCATTTTTAGCCTAACATTTTTCAGGGTACAAAAGTTTGATTAGCATTAGTACGGCAATGTGAAGAGTGTTCAGAGTAGATATTAGGAGTCTAAAATTAAAAATTAGCCAAGATGTTTTTCTTTCTAATACCTCTAATTTGACTAGGGTGTTTATAGAATCTGATAACTACACAATTGTTTCTTGTAACAACACTAAATTAAAATCTTCATGATAAATTATATCTATATTTGAAGTCTATGTGACTCTACAGCTAACATGACAGATGACAGACTGAAAATTTAATTTCATCACTTCAAATATTAATTTTTATTTTCAATTCCATCTTAGTGTAAATGTTGAATTTGCTAATACAATATCTAAGATGTAATTTTATGTATAACATAATAAAATCCCTTTTACATTTTTTTTAATAAATTATTTTTTAAATATCACTCTTACTCCTACTTTTTCACAGTATTGTGTAGATTTAAAGGAAAAAAGTGTGATTTTCTTTATATTTGACTTATTTATCTGGTAGTTAGCAGTTATTTGTAGAATCCAGGAAAAGTTATATGGGAGCTTTAATTAATTTTTTTTCAACATAATAAATCTCCTCCTCCTCAAATTATTTCTTACAAATAAAGCTAATGACCTTTCAAACAGTCATAAAATAAAAAATCAGTTCCTTTTTGAGGAGGGCAAAGTAAAAAATTAAATAAGACCTGAGATGAATATGATTATATTTCCAGTGTTTGCATATTTTGCCTTGACTGTCAACATTTTAAAAGTTTGAAATTATTGATTTGACTTTCTGAATGATGGCATAATTTCAAAGAGTTGTATGACAATTAATTTTTAAAAGGTTATGAGAATGTATTTCATGGAGCTTAGCTGATTCTCTGGGAAGTGAAGTAAGTATAGAATAAAGAGGCTTCCTCTATTTGTCAGAGACTGAAGTATAAAGATTTCTCTTTTTTCTAACTTTTACAGCCATTCTTCAGAATAACTATATCTCGTGTTCCTTTGTTATGTATTATACAAGATCTTCTGCAGAACAGCTTTCAGCACCTGAATTTTCCTCTCTGACATGCTTCTTCATTATCAGATCAGCTCGAGATAGAAGAGAACATATCAAAGCAGCCCAATCTAAGAAAGAATTTTTCCAGGGAGACTGGTGTTGAAATGCTGACTGTGCAACTTTTGGCACCCAGCTTTGAGTGGGTCCTTACAGAATTCCTGTATAATTAAATAAGAGAGAGGGAGGTCTTCTGATGGGTGACTCAAGCACTTAAGCCCCCACTCTATGTCTCAACACACCCAGAGAGGAAGCAGCTACTTTAGGCAATGGAATTGTGAATTCAAAGTGTGTGCCAACTCTGTCTGCAGCGTTATCGTACCCTGAAGGTTCAAAGATGCTTCTTTCCCTAAACATGTTCCCTTGAGTGAACAGACACTGCTTATGTAAAATCATACCCACCAGAGACAGCGAGAAAGAAAGAGAGAAGATGCGTTTCCAAGCAATTTCTTAGGACTAACTGCAAATAGTTCTCATGTTTCTTAATGAATCTTCCCCTTTCCAGGAAGTGTCCTACTCTAGTGCTCATTGCAAAGGAAGGAATTACTAAAGAGATGAATGTTAAGTAAAAAACCCAAAATAAACCCAAACTGGTGAATCTCACAGTTAGGTTTAAAGATTTTACAACACCATTGATTTTTTAAATGTTAATTTAACATAGTTTAAATTTGATTTTTGTTTGATCTTGATATCTAGCATTAGGTAACTAAATCCATCTGTAGAAAACTGCATAAAAGATGCAGAGAAACTAAAATGCCTTCCCGTCTCTATCCAGGGTGAGAATTTCTAGCACTTTTAAATGCCAGGATACAGTTATTTAGATCCCTAAATATTGACCTAATTATCTAATGCTAGGAATGCATGACTAAAAAAAGCCTGACTCTGTTCCAAGCAGAAGCTTTTCTTTGGCAAATGCGGTGCTTAAACTTTGTTTACAGAGTTGCATAGCCTTCTTCAGTCAATACTCTATGCTATTCCCTTCCTTGAGAGATCAGCTTACAGAGAAATTAATCAACACTGACCCTGTGGTATTTTACAGTAACCTGGTTGATGATTTTGCCATAGAGAGAACTTTTTAAAAGGTGGCCATGATATTGCAAAATCATGACAGAGTCTGAGGAAGTTCAAAACAGAAGACAAAGCTTGATTTAAAAACAAAGTTTCCCCTTTTAAAAGTAGTTCCTCTCGAAAGACAGATCCTTCTTTCAATTAATTTGATGAAAAGTCCTTCCCCTATTCACCCTTAAAGGGCAGAGAGACAGAAGATTGTAGAGAGGCTGACTAGTTTCTAAACACAGCAAACTGGCCAGCTCAGACAGAAGCACCTAATCTACCTGGGTCGAAATTCAGTGCCCAGTTGGGAAGAACATGGGATTGGATCTACATGGCAAACCACCAGCCAGGATAGTACCACTGACAACAATAGGATAATACATTGCTATATGAAGCAGATGCCATTCTTAGGTGGTATTATTTAAATGGAATAATTTTTTACAGAATGAACTCTCAAGACAAAGTGCCATCCTTGGCTTGATGGAGAACAGTGCACGAGATCTGTTACAGAGTCTCACACTGAGTACCTTACTTTATAAAAACAGTATTTCTATGAAAATTAACAAAGACCAAAGAATCCTCTGTACATGTGTCAAACTCCAGTCAGGGAACAGTGTCAAAAGCAAATCAGGAGAGGGAGATAAGAGAATTAAACCCTTACAAGGGGTTAGGAAAAAGCTGAAGGATACCAGACTTGAAGTAAAGAGACAGTCTAAACCATAGCAAAAAGAAGATAACAGAGGGGAACACAAACCCAAGACAAAAACACAATTACAGTTACAACAGGCCAGAAAAAATTGGGAAACAACCAGGCAAAGTTACCAAACTACTAAATATTTTTTCTTCACATCAACTAAGCACCAAAGCTTGCTAGAAAGTCTAAGGGACAATTGATGGTGAAGGAACAACATGAGTGCTCAGAAGAGACACAGATGTTACGGATGTTATGGAAAAGTTAGGCTTTTTATACATGAGTACACATATATATATCAATATATATGTATATATATGTGTGTGTATATATATGTATATACTCATATATGTGAGTATACATATATATATCAATACATGAGTATGTATTGATATGGAAACTGAGGATCTGTCAAAGTGAAAATAACAGTAGACAAGGTGAAAATGATCTTACCAAGGCAGAATGAAGACTAGCAAAGCACCAGGACTAAATGGTATTCAATGAAGAATCCTATAATGCAGCACTGTGGAAAGGCCCACTTGAATTTGGAGTCATCTAGGAGACTAGAGGGTAGCAAATGTGACACAATTTTAAAAAATGAGAATTTTGCGGCAATCCAGAAAGCTCAATTCTGCACAAAAAAATAGCAGGAATTATAACATAAGCCAGCGTGTGAAAAGCCAGTGGAGTTTCTGTAGATGGAATTTGGAGTAGAAAACATGCTAAAAAGAACAACCGCTGCTGTCTCAATGGATTTAATTAAGGCAGTTGACAACATCTGTAACTGAAGGTTAAGAAAATAAAGAAATTATGAAATAATAGGGCAGGTCCTGCCATTGAATAAAATGCAAAAGGGAGGGAAGAGATGATTTAGTTCTTGTTTTCATGCACTGGGGACTGATATGGAACAGAGGCTGACAAACTCCTGAGTGGTATGGGGAAGTTGCAGGGTGAGGGGAGAGGGGAAGAGAGTGAGCAAGAGTGAGCTCTGTTGTTGAATGCCTCTTCCAGAACAGGCATAAGTGGACAGAAAGTGGAGCTTGTGGGAGCCAGGGTCAAATTACACAGAAAGGAGTGTTTCTTCATATATGAAATGGTAAATCTGAGGAATGGCTTGTCAGATATTTCTCTTTATGTAAGAGTTTACAGGATTTAAAGAGAGACTGAACAAGTAGTTATAAGAGTAATTGTAAGAAATGTTTAATAGAAAAACCTCCCAGTCTCACAAAATTCTCACAGCTTAAAATGGCCAGATGTTGGGAGAGTATGAAGCTGCAGCATCACATTAAATTTTGCATTTTTTTTTCCTTTTGGGTATTGTCTTGGGTTGCAATGCAAGATGTAACCAAAAGCATGTATTCTATTCCCAATCTGTTGAAACGGGTTGAAGAGGTGTTTTTTCTTTATCTCATAACTCCGAGGAGCGAGGTGGCAAGTGTCTTTCTGTTAATGGGCCAGCTACTAAAATCAGGTGGAGCTATGTTCTGTATCCCTTTTATGACCCATCCTCCCTCTGGGGGATATCTGCTGCTAATGGGCCATTAAGGCTCACCACATGAGGAATAAAATTACATCATCCCATTGTCAGATGCTCCACCCAGTGGAAGGAGCCAAGCATTCCTACCTGGATAAAACCTGCCATTCAGAACACCAAGAGAGCCTGTTTCCCACTGGATTTCCCAGAGGAAACTGGACCATCTTGCCACCACTGGACCCTTTCTACAGGATCATCTCTACTCCAACAGAACCACATCTGTTACTCCAGGAGGATTCATTTGGACTGCTTCCAATACGCTGACCAACACAGAGTCAGGCTGTATTCTGACTCTGTCAGGGCTTCTAGGATTTTTTGTTTATTTGCTTGGTTTTTTTGTACTACTACATTTGTATTTTTAATATTCCTAGTAAAGAACTGTTATTCCTATTCCCATATCTTTGTCTGAAAGCCCCTAATTGTAAAATTATAATCATTTGGAGGGAGGGGGTTTACATTCTCCATTTCAAGGGAAGCCCCAGTTTTCCCAGGCAGACACCTGTCTTTCCAAACCAAGACAGTTATCTGCATAGAGTTATTGTTAGATACAGAATACTGTACTTGGTGAAGCACTGGCCTGTTTGCTTATTTTTAATATTTAGAAGTCTCCCAAATAAGAGTTAATAAGTAAACTGCAGTAGATGATCTTTTTGTTGTCACACATACCAGCTGCAAACCCTGAAATAAATTCTTGAGGCATGACAAAAGGATGTCAGCAGATCCTGTGTTTGGGGTGGTGCAGGAATAAAAGAGGTGGTTTTTCTGCATTTATTCCTGCCCTCACTTTTACAGAGTAGAACACCGACTCTGCTGTGGGCAGTGCCAGTATCACCATTGTTAACTGTCACCAGCTACATGATTTTACCACTTACACCTGTACTCTTACACTTGGCATGTAGCTTGTTTAAAAAGTTGACAATGCATTTGAGAAAGGGTTTAATAAATTTAATAACAGCATTAGAATTTTCTTCAGATGACTTAAAAATAGAAACCTTTACAGATTTAAAGCAAAACCTGGAAAACATACATAATGTATTTAAGACTCCTGAAAGCATAAAAGAGACATGTCTTGGTTCAGCTGAATTATCTGTATGGAATAAGTTAACAAGAAAGAGAAATCTAGATATTAAAAGTTTAGGTATTAAAGCCTAAATATTGAAAGGGAAATTCCTTGTCTAAGCACATCACTCGACAGTTTACCATGCCTGGAGCAGCTGACATTGACCTCTACCCTTGCCTATTTCCCTCTCCCTCTCACTTTGTAAAGCAAAACCAATTTGTTTATATTTATTTCTAGGGCTGTATTCTTTTTAGAATACCACTGTTCTCAGAAGTCAGAACTGTTAGTGATCAGTCTGCTATTGACTGTCCTATCAGAGACATTACTTGAATCCCTAATGGATAAACCATTAGAACCTACAAGTCATGCAGGCCTCAAATTTACAGCAGCAAGTGTGTATCTCCCTAAAGACAGAGTAAGGAAAAAGGACTTCTGGTGCAGGAATAAACTCTATTTACACCATCTCTGTGATGCTAACACTCAGGAGCCAAGCAACAGAATAGGATCTTCCTGTTTCCTCTCTCTTCTCTTGTGATAATATAGCTCTGCCTAGTCTGGGCACCCCTACAGTCTCATTAGAACCAAAAGAGTTGGAATCAGCTGCTTTACAGGATCAGGCCAGTCTCACCACACTGACACTTCTTTAACAAGCTTCCACATCTGTGCCATTAAAACTGAAGCTCCTGCTTGTCAGGATCTTTAGAATCTATCTTCATATCCTAAAGGTATTAGTGTCTGAATATTCTGCTGAGGTATATGAATATAGCCAATAGCTTCTCTAAATCAGACTAAATAAACAGATAATTTCTGCTGACACAAATTTGAAATCAAAGGTCAGGGTATCTTATCATCCTTTTCTGATAAAAACATCAAATTTGCCATTGGTGTGCCTGATGTTGCAAACTAATTCTGTGGGTGTATTTCTGTACTTATGTAAGTGATGACATTAAAGTAAATAGAACATTTGGAAGTACTTCAGAGAAAGGTATTTACTTGAATAATGGCTTCTATGTTCATACTCTGTTGAATCTGACTCACACAAAATCCTACTATTCTCACACCACTGTGCAAACATAAAGCTCAAAATTAAAGAAAAACCCCAGATGTTCCTAGCTTACCACATTACAGTACATCATATTTTGGACATTATTTACAGTTCAGTATTAGTAATTGAAAACAAGCACTGTTTGGATTCATGTTACGTGTTTCACATACACTCATCCACATGGAAACTGCTATATACCGTATGCATGATCTACACACATCTAAATCTAAGTAGCAATGATTCAAAACACAGAATTTATAACTATTTTTCAGTAATTTTATTTTTTATGTCCTTATGGCACAGTGGATAACTCCATAAGCAGCAAGGAAATTTCAGTTTACTGTAACTTGCAGATTCAAGTTACACCTCTTGGACCCTCTGTTAGGGACATATAAGACATCAGATAAATGGTCTTTTGCTTAAAAAATTGCACATTATTTTCTCAAACACTAAAACAAATGCTAGATAAAATGATCATTGAGTAAGCCTGACTGATGTCTCTTGTGTAATAGCCTGCATGTTCCAATTCCACTGCCTTCATCACAACTACAAAGTTGTGCAAGGATGAAATGCTGGTATGGGAGACAGTGGGCACAAAACAGAAGATAAAAAAGAGGCATTGGTTGTCATAATTACACTCTAGTTCTTGGATATACAAACATTCATGGACTTTAGTCAGCCTGATACTCATTGCTGCCATATATTCTTCCTCCTCTGTTATTTGTTCTTACATTTAAAAAATTCACACAAGTTATTTTAATGCATTTGATGAAAACTATGACTAAAAACCAATCACTTGACACTAAAATATGAGTTTCTCCTTAAAGATAAGCCCCCAAATAGTCTGGATCTAATATCAACATCCCTCCAATTCCACAGCTTCAGTTATTCAAACTTATTTGATTACATGTATAAGTTTATTATAAAGTCAGTAGAAAATGTGGAGATGACAGAACACTGAACACCGCATCAATATTAATGCAGTTTTGGCAGTTATTTTTCCTGTAATATTGAGAAGTGTTATTATGACTAAATGTAGTAAAGTTGCTGCCTTCAGCAGTAAAAAAAAATCTAACACCTAAGGCCATGCTCCACAAAGAGGAGTTTGTGCATGGATTACTGAGCAGGATTGTGGCAGAGCAAAACTCTTGAGACAGCAAGAACAGAAGAAAGGGGGTATTTAACACAACAGTTCAGTCTTTTCTTCATCCTTTCAAAAGAAGGAAATGCATTCCTTTTACTGACTGAAACGCTGTGTGGTTAGCTTTGCTTCACTTAAATGTTCCCACAGATCTGACTGTGGGGTGTACGTCTGCACTAACCACCAAATCACCAGAAGTTGCAGTCATCCAGGATCCTGTGAAGTGAAAGGTCAGTAGATATGCAGAACCAAGAGAGATCTGTGAACTTTCCTCTTAGTAAGAAAATGCTAGAGTAATGGAATATTGCAAATAGCTGTGGTTTGGCAAAATCTAAGAGTATGCTGTGCCTACACACAAGTCAGTAAGGGAAGTATCCAGTGGAGAGCATGATTAAAAAAATAACAAGCTGTAAGCAAAGCAATTTCTTAGCCAGTGTATTTTGTATCTTTGTGCACTGAAAACCCTATTTTACTGATAAAATTATCTGCAGTGAAATCAGGCTTAGCTACTAACTGAATGTCTCCTGCACTGCACTAGGTCAGTTTTTGATATTTTCCTAGCTTTATCCTGAGTTGTGCATTTATGAAAAAAATAGCTAGAAGGGCCTCTGTCCAGATCTCTGCCCTGTGCTCACTGGCAAAAATATAATACACTTAAAGATTACCCCATATCCTCTCTACCTACCTGTCCAGACCACTGTGGGCTGAATTTTTGCAGCCTCCTATGAAGAAATGAGAAACAGACCTTCCTTGCCTCTTTCTTGTTCTGCTGGTCTTGGCTTACCTGACATTTTAGAAGGCACCTGGATGTTTTCATAAGTGTTATCTGATTTTTAAAAGCAAACCTCACTTGTACTCAACTATCTCATTCCTTCATCCTGAAGCTTGTGCTGCCATCTAAACATCATCACTGCACTATGTTCAATGGGAGTTGTTTTATAACAGTAATGTGACTTATTTAACACAGTATTTGCTGAGTTACTGTGAGGCATGTGGCCTCTCTCCATTTTTAGGGAAAAACCGGGCTCTTCACCACTGCCACAAACGCCTAGTATCACATTTTAAAAACATACTTTATATGGACATTCTAAACTAAGGTTTTGTCATATACTATCTTACACAGTTACTGTAGTACTATATTTTCGAGTTGTAAAAGGACCAGAGTATGTAAGTACTCTGATCCTCCCCCTGCAATTTCAGTACCTTTTCCAAACAAGTGAAGCAGTAAAAATAAGTAATTTAGAAAACAGAAAAATAAAGCAGCAAGACAGCTGCCTCTACTGTAGATCCCTTTGTGTAAAATTAGCCGGGTTTTACCGCCGGGGCCATGCGGCTCGGTCGGGGTTATTTTGGGCTAATAACGCTGCCAGTGCACAATACCGGTTTCCTTTCGGCGAGAGGACAGGAAATAAATTACGCGCAGTGTGCAGGCGCTGCCCCGGAGACGCCGAGCTGCCCGGCTCCCTCCCGCGGCCGCCCGGCCCATTTCCGACCCGGGGCCGCCCGAGGCCACGGGCCCGCCTGCGCCGCCCGCTCCCGCACCGGGCGACCCCCGCGCCAGCGTTCCAGCCCCCCCGCCCCGGGGAGGCTCGGGGAGTGCCGGGGGTGAGGCGCTGCCCATCCTGCCGGGGCAGCCGCGGGACCCGAGCTCTCGCCGGCACTGCCGCCCGCCGTCCCCCGTCCCGCTCCCCCCGCGCCGCTGGCGGGGCCGCGGCCGGAGGCGGAGCCTGCTCCGCAGGGCAGGCGGAAGGAAAGGGCCGGCCGCAGCCTGGGGCGAGCCGGCGCGCTGCAGGGCCGAGCTCCGCGGACCCGCCGAGCGCCGGGGGATCAACGGTGCGGCCGGAGCCGAGCGCCGGGGAACACGCCGTGAAGCCGGAGCCCAGCGGCAGAGGCCGGCTGCTGCTGCCGCCGCCGCTGCGGCCGCGCCCCGAGCGATAGCGGTTGTGGCCGGGGCGGCGGCGCTGAGCGGCCGGGCCGCTGCCGGTGCCGCCCCGCGCGGCGCAGCCAATGGTGGTCGGCGGGGCGGGCTGCGCCGCGCGGGGCTGCGTTGTGCAACGCGCCGCGCTTTGAAGGCACCATCACCCCTGGGAGGCAGCGCTCACTCGGCATCTGTCACGGCACGGCGGCCGGCGGCGGGCCGGGCCCAGCGCCCCGATGAGGACCCGGCGGGACCGGCCTTTCCAGCGGGCATGAGCCACCCGCGCTAGGAGCGGCGCGTAGCGGTGCCCCGGCGGGCAGGATGGCCCACATGCTGCATGCGGCGGCCCGGCGGGTGCAGTGGAGCAGGGCGGGCGCCGCGAAGAGGGCTGCGTGCCTGCTGGCCGCGGCGTACGGGCTCAAAATCCTCTACCCCATCATCCGCGGGCGTGTGAAGCGGGCGAGCGGCCGAGGCGGCGCGCAGGATGAGAGGGGCCGGGCGGTCCCGCACCGCCCCGGCAGCCGCGGCAGAGCGTCCCCGGCCGTGGACGCGGAATTCTTCAAGCAGCTGCTGGAACTCCGCAAACTGTTCTTCCCCAAGCTCGTGAGTGCCGAGCTGGGCTTGCTCTGCCTCCACTCCTTTGCTCTGGTATCCAGGACCTTCCTCTCCATCTATGTGGCCGCCCTCGATGGAAAGATTGTGAAGAGCATTGTGGAGAAAAAGCCCAGGAGCTTTGTCTTCAAGTTAGTCAAGTGGCTGATGATTGCAATCCCCGCCACTTTCGTGAACAGCACCATCCGGTACCTGGAGTGCAAGCTGGCCCTCGCCTTCCGCACGCGTCTGGTGGATCACGCCTATGAGACCTACTTTGCCAACCAAACTTACTACAAAGTGATCAGCATGGACGGGCGGCTGGCCAACCCTGACCAGTCCCTCACCGAGGACATCATGATGTTCTCGCAGTCAGTGGCGCATCTCTACTCCAACCTCACCAAGCCCATCCTGGATGTTGTGCTCACCTCCTACACCCTCATCCGCACGGCGCGGTCCCGGGGGGCCAACCCCATCGGGCCCACAGTCCTGGCTGGTCTTGTCGTCTATGCCACGGCCCGCGTTCTCAAAGCCTGCTCGCCCAAGTTTGGCAAACTGGTGGCTGAGGAGGCTCACAAGAAGGGCTATCTGCGCTTCATACATTCACGCATCATTGCCAACGTGGAAGAGATTGCCTTTTACCGAGGGCACAAGGTAAGGAGGAGAGAAATTGGAAGCACTGGGCTCACTCCTGCAGTGCCAGAGTGGACCCATGCTTCCCCTTATGCCCTTCTTGAGTACTTTGGATCCCTCTGACATTTAAACTTGTTTGCTGCTTGGCACTTCCCATTTCTTAGGAAATGCCGTCTCACAAGCAGTGTGTGGGGGGAGCAGATCACAGTTCCCTTGAACTCTGGCAATGTTCTGGTTTTGCAGATGGTCTTACGCTTATCTAGAAAACTAATCTACATTATTGTTTTTCCCCCACCCAGTCCGCTCTCATTAACTTTTCTAGACTTTTTTCCAACCATATGTACGTATGAACCATCATATTTAATTCAGCAGAAATCGCAACCACGGCACACCAGAAAGTTTAGCGAGAAACTGTGTGATGGCTCAGCACACCACAACCTTTGACACTCTTTCCCATAGCCAAGCAAAGATGTAGTCACCAGTCTTAAAATAGCATAAGTACAGTACTTCTGCAATCACAGTTACATAAACTAGTAGCTTGTTTTAAAGCCACATTATGAAGGGCCTCTTCATATTTGTATTGGAAGTGAATTTTGGCTGTAGTACCTTTCAAACACAATTGGGAAAAAAGTTTTTGCGTGCAAGGTGAAAATGAAAGCTGGAAACCAGCCTGAAGTATTACTCTTTCACTTCAAGCAATGATTATATAGCATTAATGGTTTATTTTTGTAGTCACAATCATTCTCAAAAGCTGCCTGTAATAATGTTTTAAGTGCAGCTAAATTAAACATTTTCTCAATTCCCACATATATGGGCTTGAACTGAATACATACTGTATTGACTTGCAACACTCTTTGACTTGTTTAACCTACTGGGATAATTCTTTCTTTCCCCAGACTGTTTGCAAAAACAAGCAGCATTTCAGGAATCAACTCTGCAGCTTTAAGTCGCTGAAGATAATTGATCCCCAAATGCTTTCCAATATAATTTTCAGTTGCTGTGAAACTCTGCAGCTGCGGCTTTATTAAAAGGATGTGAAATTAATCTTATTTTGATTGTTAGAATCAACTGTTGTGACTGCTGTGTGGTTCTTGTATATATTAGAGATCTTAAAAGAGTTGAAAACCTGCCAATGTTCTGTTGAGGGACAATGGTGTAAATAAGAACCAGGCCCACTGACTTCCATAAAGCTGTGCACTTTTGCTGTGAGACTGCAGCACAGTGAGCATAAAGATTCAGAAGTGACAACTCTGGCTACCCGATTATTTCATGTACACATGTGAAGGCATCTTGTACTACATGTGCATCTTTGTTTCACTGTATAAATTAATTTATTATTTAACCGTAGGTAGAATTGAAACAACTACAAAAAAGCTACAAGGATTTGACAGATCAAATGAATCTCATTTTGTCCAAACGTTTGTGGTACATCATGATAGAGCAGTTCCTGATGAAGTATGTTTGGAGTAGCTGTGGTATGATCATGGTCGCTGTGCCCATCATCACTGCAACGGGATTTGCAGATGGCGGTAATACCATCTTTTACCTAATTTCTAAATGTTTCTTTAAAGTTATGTCCTCGAAAGACTCTAGTTCCCTTGAGTGCTGTTCAGACTGGTTTATTTTTCACAGACTTTCTTACAACATCTGTGTTGTATGTAAAACTTGCAAGCATAGCAAGTCAGCTGGGCAAATGATCCAGCTTGGAGTGTGGGATAAATACATGAAGTCAGGACTTAGAGGATCCTTGTATCACACGAGCTTGTAATGATTATTGCAGTCTTCTTTTTCACTAGTCACTGTTGGAATGGCAGGCTGATTTTTATGGTATCTCTTTTTGAAAATGATACTATGAACTTTCCTAGAGTGCTTATCTTCCCCTTCCATAAACCGTAGTGTAATTACAGGTAATTATAGGTAATTTTTCTCTTATTGTTGACCTGTTGGAAACCGCTGATTTTCTCTAACTCCCTGGGACAAGAGAAGGTAAAATTCATATTCCAGGCTAGGATGGTATCATTTTTGACACCCTATCACAACTTTCCTGGAAGTGAAATGAGACTCAAATAGTGTCGCTACTGCAGATGTTATTTAAAAAAAAAAAAAAAAAAAAAAAAAAAAGGAGAGAGAGCAAAACCAAATGTATTTCGGAGAACTGTTAGTTAATTTGGTTTAATAGGCTTCCTCATGCACAATTAGAACTTAATATATTACAAATTTCTTAGGATTCCTATAACATGAATCCTACAAAGTCTTCAGAAAGATCAGTTCTAAATTGTGTACTTTGAATTAGGAATGGGTGAATTTTTTTCCATGCAGTAGTTCTGTTTCTTTCATGGAAGTTATATTCCAGATAATCAGGACAGTCCAAGTGGGCAAGCTCGGTGTGAGCTGTAGGACGGCTTTGTGCAGTGCCCATGTGGTTCAGCTGTCTCACTACAAAGTTGTGTGGGTGCAGGGCTGGGTGCTCAGCACCCTGAGCTGCTGCCCATCACGTGGCTAGGAGGGCACTACACCAGCACCCTGGCTGGCGTGCTGGGAACAGCTTCAAAAATATCAGGATGTCCTGTTCCAAACTGAAGAGGCTGTACAAAGGCATCTCACCTCACAGTGAAGGTTATCAGCACAAAGGAACAAGTGATAAGAGTCTTTCTGCTAAGATGGGAATGGGTACAATCAAGAAAAGGAGCATTTAACCACATGTGGTAAATATCTCCTTGGTATTAGAGCATGAATAAAAAAGGACTCATGTTTATGCTAAACTAAATAACATTCCTATTACTCATATTTGTTCTTTTGTTAAATACATTTCAAATGTGGGATAGAACAAAGATGCAACAGTGGCTCATGTTGTAAAGCAGAATTATATTTGCTACCAGCAACATAAATTGTGAAAACATGGAGTTTATTATTGAGTCCTGGGGCTTACCATAATGGTTCACAAACATAGTTCTGGCAGCACTGTCAAGATCAGTTTGAGGTTATTGCAGGTATTCAAAGAATCAAGCACACCTGTAATGACCATTGACCTGCTTGGGAAAACAGTACTTTTTCCCTCAGCAGATCAGACACAAGTTTGTTCACATCTGAAGGAAGAGGTAGTGAATTTATTGCTTTAGGATGAATCAAAAGAGTCAGGGAGATGTACAAGACTGGTACCATGGCCAGACTTGAGACTACAAGTGTAAAGCCATACATTTCGTACACTTCTTCATGGAGAAGAAAGAAAAAGTAAAAAAATAATTCTTCAATAATAAGAAGAAAGAACCTTTTTTGACAGTGGTATTTCTGAAATTTTAAAATTTAGTTATATATTTCAATGAAGAATTTAGGTGGCAAAGACAAGATTTCTGGTTGATAACATTTCTCATTCTTTTTGTATTAGACCATTCACATTCCAAGTGTTGTGTCTCAGTTTATGGAGAGTAACTATTTTTTGAAGCAACACTTTGATTTTCTCTAGACACAGTGAACATTTATTTTGTTTTTAAAATAAGTGTGACTATCAATTAAATAAATGAAGAGGAAAATGGAAATGTTAGTTTCTGTATGAAGCAGAGACAATCTGTCTGTTAAAATGTGACACTTTCAAACACAGGAGGCCAGCCATATGAAAAATGTTTTGGACAAAAAGTTCAGGAAGAATTGTATTGGTGGGTTATGTAGCAGAAGATCTTGTCTTTTAGGGCTGTGAAATGCTCATAAATTCTATATAGTTTCAAATTTTTAAATACCTCTAAATTGACTGATGCAGTGGTTTGTAGAAATCCTTAAACTCTTGCTAGATGAGCTGGCCTGAGTGCTGGAAGCAGCCGTCAGTAGATACTGCATTTACATTAAGGAGAAGTGCTGCATCAATGTAGTTAAACCATACCTGATTCCTAGATGATTTAATTGTCATATTTCTACATAACATAGGCTGCATGTGCTGTAATCCCAACAAGACCAGCAAAAGTTGGTTATGTCAGAAATAAACAAATTTCAAATCCTCTTTTACTAATGAATAACTGATTTCTCCCTATTCACTAAATGTATTCTTGGAGTGGAAATAATTTTTTATAGTGAGAGCCACATCAGTAAGAATTTAGTAATCTCTCCTTTGCAAGAGCTTTTCTGTAGTTTTTTAAAAGCATGTCTCTCATTGTGTCTCAGCAAGATTGCAAACAACTAATTGACAGTGTGCTGATGTAGAACTGAAGTGAAAAAACATCATAACTAAAAGCAGGAAAAATAAGATAGATGTTCTGTGTGTATATACACACACATGCATATGTATGAAGAGTTATGATGTAGCAATTTTTAAAAGTTTTCAAATTAATTATTTTACTGTATTTCAGTTACAGTGAAATAATTCAGTGTAATTATTATTATATTAATTATTCCAATGTACTTCACTGTAATAATAACTAAACAATAATTAAATAATTAGTATACAACTAATTAATATATTAACATGTAGTTAAATAATTGTATATTAAATAACTGTTCCAGTATATTTCACTGTAATACACTGTACTTTAGTGTATTACTGGTCTAGTTATATAGGAATACCTTTATGGATGTGTAAATGAAAACAGAATAACATTTAGATTTAATTAATAAAGACAGAAAGATACACCTGGCTTTGGTACTGCCTGTAGGTTCTCAGAAACCAGATTTCTATAATCTGATGTGTCAGGGAAGTGAGAGTAAGAAAATACTGTTTGATTTACTCTTGCATTGCTTGACTTAGCCCATGAAATTTATGGTCGCATTACACCTGCAAGGAATTCCTCCTAGATTTTCTTGATCATGAGCGCTGTGGAAACACGGATGTTAGTAACAATTGCTAGTACAGGAGTTGCCACAATGGATCCACCTGTTACCCTGCTAGCACGATTCCTAGCATCAGCTTAGTTTAAAAAAGAGGCTTAAAAATTCTTTACAAACTTCAGGAAAAAAAGAATATCCAGACCCCATTCTGCAAAAGTTTTAAACAGTATATGGAGATACATATAAAGTTATGTGATGCACAATACCCTTTAGATCTTCCACTGTAAATCTTTCATGTGGAAAATCTTTAAGAGTGGTTTACTGCACCACTGGTTTACTACACCAGTGATTTGTAGTTGCAGTTATGAACACTGAAACAATGTTTAGCCTTAAAATAGTCACTTCTTTTAAAATCTTGTTTCCTTTGGGAAACAAACCTTGCAAGTTGAATCTATGGGACCCATAGTAGCAAGATGGTATATGTAGATATGTTAAATATACTTACTTCTCATGTACCTTCTATAAATTCTGCTGCTGTTTTCTCCTTGCCTGATGCTGCTGACATTCTTAAGAGACAAGTACTTTCTTTGGAGCAAGAGTATTCTTGTTATCAGGATACAGTGTCATAAATAAAGCCTCACAACTTTGTTCTGAGGTCAGATGAAGAGGGAAACTTCATTGTGAGGGAGAGTTATCCTACTGAAACCATGCCTTTGATACCAGAAGAGTTTATTACTTTCTTAACAGAAATACAGTCATGTTGCCAGATTTACACAAATGTGAATGATTTCTTCTACATGAAGTCAGTAAATAAGTAAGGTTGAAAATGAATAGTCACAAAAATCTTAAAAATTATGTTAAAAATCTGTTTCAGATCATTGCTCAGGTTTCACTTTTTTCATATTTTGAAAAAATTATGTTGTATGATGATATATTAAAAGGAAAATTATTCATGTAGACAAATAGATAAAATAGAATGTTTTGCCTAACAAGGTGCATTCCATATTCTCCCACTTCTTCTTTTTGACCAAGCTGTGTTACATTCAGAAGTTCTTTTTGAAAGGTTGTCTTCATAGAGTTAACTTTTTCTTAAAAAAAAAAAAAAACAGCTCTATAATAGTTCACATTGCAATAATAATTTAGTCTGCAGAGATAATTTTCACCAGAATATTTTAACAAAAGTTTTTTTTTTTTTACATTTAGAGTTGGAAGATGGCCAGAAACAGGCAATGGTTAGTGAAAGAACAGAAGCTTTTACTACATCACGAAACTTGCTGATCTCTGGAGCAGATGCTATTGAAAGGATTATGTCTTCATACAAAGAGGTACTGTATATCCTGCATGAATGAAACAGAAGAGGAAAAAAACCCAATTTATATTTAATGTAAAATATAAAAAGAGTAAGGCAGTTTTTAAAGGCAAATTCTGGGGCAACTAAATCCGTGAGATCTTTGAACTGGTAGTTTGATCTTTAGGGTTAAGTTGACAGAGGGTCTAAAGTGCACAGTTGTCTGTGTGGTGCAATGTGTAGATGTAATTTTTAATACTTGTGTTCAGGTGTCATCAGAGAGCAATAGAAGTTCCTGGAATATTAGTGATAAAGGTTCAAATTCCTCTTCTGTTTGGAGCACAGACCTGAATTTGGGCTGTCTGTCTTCAGTGTACTGGGACTCTTGTGTTGGAAATGTCATAAAAGCACATGATCGTTTAATTGTAAGAGTCTTTAAAGGTCTTCTAGTCCAACCCCCTCACCATGAGCAGGAACATCTTCAGCTATTATTGGACTGCTCAGAGTCCCATCCAACCTGAGCTCGAATGTTTCCAGAGATGGGGTATCTCCACCTCACTGGGCAACCCATTTCTGTATGAAAAACAAGGGTAATTGAATACTTATTTCTTGGCCACTTAAACTGTAAGGCTGTTTTCGGTATCTTGTGAACATGATCAATTGTAAGTAATTTTTCAAAATAGAGAAATTTTAGTAGGAAAACGTTCAGCTTGGGAGTACAAGTAGTCTAGAAGTACAGAATGTTCATCTAGAAGATCAGAGATGTTGTTTCAGGTCCTTACCCAAATTCCACTAGAGCTGGGCTTTGATCTGTTGTCTCTCTTGTGGATTTCTTTAAATGCCAGCTGTTGAGCCAAAGAAAAGTAAGGCAGTGCTGTTAATCTCAGCGTTTCCTTCTGAATGCTTGTTCTTCGTATTTTAATTGGTGTTTGCTGATTCCTTTGGTGGGAGCTCCTTTTCCCAGTGCAGCATGAGGAGGGACACATCAGCTAGGCAGCTAATCAAAGGCTATGGATTCTGTTATTTGGAATCCAGCCATACCAGCTACAGCTTTGTAATAGTCAGAGGAGGGGTATTTGGCACCTTCAGATCCAGACTTTGACAAAGCCAGAGTCTGTGCTGCTTTCAGAAGTCCTTCTAATGGGCTGTGATTTTTGACCTATTCTCTTCTAGCTGTTCCCCTGCTTATCTCTGCTCTCAAGATACTGCCAGATAACCTGTTAAACACTGATGTAATACCTATCTTGTTTTCAGCATTTAAGTAATTTATATAATGTACATGAGGACTTAGAAAAACCGTGGTTTTATGTTTTTTTTTATCTTAATTTTACATTTACACTTCTCTTCAAGAGACACTGCAGTGCTTCAGCCACGTTGTTATTCCCATTTAGTGATTCAGGCAGTTTCCAAAGGACAGTGTACTTCAACCCATGCCGAGTGGTAGTGCAGTTCCAGTTCTTGCCCACCTCTTCTGCCAAGGCAGCCTCCTTCAAGTCAGTGTAATTCACTGTGTGGATGAGGTGGGCTCAACTTCTCTTTGCAGTCAGTAGTTTAGGTGGTAGTATTCAGTGTTTGAACAAAGTGAGTTTCTGCAGTCATGGTATAGAAGCTTTCTACACGTTATGGTTCTCCTGGGGCACAGCTGGTACAGGTTTCATTTATCCCCTGCAGGACTCTCTCCATCATCCTCTGGTGAAATGGTGACCATGTGGCCAGGGCTAGCACTCACTTCTGAGTCTGGCACAAATAGTGAAACTTACAGAAGAATTATGGAATTATTTCTAGTTATTTCAAATAGTCTTGGAATTATTTACACCACAGTGGGTGAGCTCAGTCATGGGGTGTATGTATTCAACCACAGCAAGCCAAGGATTTTATAATCTTCATGTAATCTTGTTGCTATTCTTGTCCTCTCTGCATATTGTATAAAAATGTATCCTTTTAAAACCATCTAATAATACATTTAAAATAAAAGGCCTGGGCCTAATTATTTACTACCAGCAGATGGAGGCAGTTGGCAGTTCTTTGGGAACTCTTAAATAGCCCATGAAAATGAAATTAAAAGGTCCAGAGATCTGTTGTTTCTGTCTTCACCAGGTGAATACTGTGTCAAATAGAGGAAAAAAAAAAAAGTGTCTTTTAAGAGACCTCACCATCTTAAAAATGCCCAGTTCTATTCTAAGGTGCCAGATCTAGCATGTAGTTGATAGAAGACTCATTTCTGGTTTGTAGTGTATTTTAGGTTAGGATGCCCTGGTGCTGCCTCTTTTACACAGAAAAGCACACCTCTCCCACAGGAGGTTTCAGGAATACAAGCAAGTAAACAGAAGTAATTATAGATACAATTTTTTCCCCCACTTCTGTGGACTTCTCTTTCTGCTGGAAAATGCAGAGATTTGGTTTTTCTTGTGTACCAGCCTTTTTGTTTTCAGGTATTTTAGTAGCTCTGTTCATTGAAGACTACAGAAATGAGCAGTCTCTACAACCTCTTCATTTATTTGAGTTATCTTCGTTTATGTGGGCTTGACTCAAACTGTCCTTTCTGCTGATTGGTAGGAGCTACAGGTGGCATATGGGTTAGCACAGAATTTCAAGGAATGAAAATCAATAAGTGTTGATCAACACTGTTGCTCATGTTGATCTTTGGCCAAACATTTAATTTGGAGAATTTGTGAAGAGTGACTGAAATGAGGCCTTTGTTGTTTCCCAGGTCACTGAGCTAGCAGGCTACACTGCCCGTGTCTACAACATGTTTTCAGTCTTTGACGAGGTGAAGAGAGGCATCTACAAAAGAACTGCTGTTATTCAAGAGTCTGTAAACAACAGCAGGAGTGAAGATAAAGCAGAATTACACATTGATGGGCCCTTAGAAATCAAAGGTAATTAATTCATATTTGTATGAATTTCCCAGGGGTGGTGGGGGAGGCATGGAGCACTGGGACAGGAGGTAAACAGAGGGTTTTTTTCTCTAACTAATCAGCCTCTCAGCCTTAATGCCCCAGAGACCATGTTGCCTTTCATTTTAACCCCCTGCTACCTTCTAACTCTGTCCTTATGGTGTGCTTTTCTAATATACAAAATGGTTCAATTTTTTCTGTAAAAACTTGCAATGAAAAGGCATTTTAACTATACTATTATATGTGATGGTGATATTATTCACTGACAGTACCTGTTTTCCTCAGACCATTCATTTTTTTCAGAAAGCTGAGACTAACATTTTCATCTTCAACCACAACATTATTTTGTTTGAGGTAGGAGGAAAAAGACAGATAGATTCAGTTCTTCCGAAAAATACGATGTCTTCCAAAGTATTAGTTTAAAGATCGGCCTGTGCTCGTTTTTTCATAATATAGTGGGAATCTTCAACTGAAAATGACAACTTTACCCTTCTCCTCACCTCCCAAATGATCTGATCAGTATATACTTTTTCCCTCCTGACCCCATCCTGTGTCTTTCTGGTGCCACTGTCCTTCTGTCTCCACCCTCCCTGGAGCGTCTGTGTACATCCATTTCTTATTGTGCTCCATTATGTGCCAACTCCCTCTGCCTCTTGCATCCAGCTTCTCTCTGAGGTACTCAAAGGCAGCTTTTGCAATTGGTTTTTCCTCATTTTCCCAACAAACCATTTCTACTGCTGCCCTGTGTGGTGTTGAGAAGCCTCATTCTCTTCCTTTAGCTTTTGAGAAGTTAAGCCTCAGTAGATTTATAGGCCCCAAAGGGCTCTTTGTGAAATAACTTACAGCGATTTCAACAGTGCTGCCCTTCAGCTCATATTTCTCAAAGGTCCTCTGACAAGGTTCATCATAACAAAGTGGGATGTGGTATGGTGGGTAGGTATGGAAATAGTGATGTCTTATTCTTGTAGGTCTTGGTAATACTTGGCTGATGTTGAAAGAAATGGCATTTTATAACTGTTGCATTGTGTCATGTACATGAGAAAAGGTTTGTAGTTCCTGGAGCAATGAAGAAATTTGGGGGCTCTTTTTAGATAACTGTGTTTAAAACCAAAACCAAGCACAGTTCAGATATGCAAATGTGTTCTCATGTTCCCTTTATATCTAAACTCCACCCCTCTTTTCTCTGCAACCTTTTCCCAAGATTTCATTCCACTACAGTCACTTTTCATGCAGTCTGAATTCCTCCTAAGCCATGCTGACTAGCATTTGCTCTTGTGTAGTTGTAGCTCTCAGGGGCAGCCAGCCAAGACCAAGCATTGTGCACAAAGATCTAAGAAGAATTTAGGCCAGATGAATCTAGGCCACAGGCTCCACATTTTTTATGACAAGTGCTATTGTAATACTATTTTTCCTCCTTTCTTTTGGTCTCAATACTTCAGAATTCCCTGAAGAGTGATTTGTGTCTGGATAAAATACACGTGCTCACGTACGTGTATGTGTCTGCACTGGTAGAGAAGAAAAATCTTAATATTCATCTTTCCCAATGGCTCTTTGAACACATAATACTTATTTCCTTTTGAATCACCCAGTATAGGTCTTTGTAACTAAGCATTGTCTGTTTTGTGCCTTGCATGTACTGTTGTCAGTAGGAGTTTGGAAATATGAAAATGATAATAATATTTTACAGATAATAATATTGTCTTATAGCATATTTAATAATTCAGAATTTAAAAAATTAAATAGAATTTTGTACATCTTTTACAAATACTGTCAAATTGTATTTCTGATTACACATAAATATACTTTAAAAGCATGCTAAATTTGCAATCAAATGCTGTGAAGTTAGGATTAGGAAATGAGAAATAAGTACTTAATTCTTATTAGCTGACTATATTTTATCATTGTTTTATTTTAACGACAGTGTCTCCACTGTATCAAAATAATTTCTTTTAACAGAAAACTACTTTTTTCCCCATAATCTCATGCTGTTTTAAATAAAATTTGTTTTTACTTAAGAACACTTGGACTGGTAATGGCATAAAAATTTTTGCCCAGGTTGTTATAGTTTGGCAAAGTTGAAATTGAACAAGGAGCCTCTAAATGAAAAAATGTAAGACTTAAGTGAAGGAAATGCTACCAGAGCCTTCTATAGTTAACTAACTAACTTGGTTTTTGTTATATTTTTCTTTGTTCAGATGAGTTTAAGTTGTAAATAAACAGCTTTCTGGTACAAAGAGAAATGTCTTTCCTTTACATCTTGTCTATAAAGGTAGTTTCTAATATTTTTCTAGGAATCCAACTGGTTGGGTTCTGTTAGACAAGACCATTAACAGGTGACTGAGAAGTTAGTTTCATTCTTTTACTCTTTCCAGTACAGTTAATATCAAAGTCCCTGTGTTACAGAGTATGCAGATGTCCAATAGAGATTGTGTATTTAATTTGCCAGAAAATCAAATGCCAAGGGTATCTACCTGACTGAAATGTTATATGAGTTTCTGCAAATACAAGGCACATTTACAGTGTCTGTGGCATCAAAAAGAGATGGAAGCAAGCCATTAAATGTTTTCTCCTTTGCTCTCGTTGCTGGAGGAGACTGAAAGGTGCTCCGACTTTCCTAATTAAATCCTCAAAAGAAGGCTAACTGGTTTGCCTGTGGCTAAGGCTTGAACTTTTTACTGCTTGGTATTAAACAGCTATTTAAAACAGAATACAGAAAATACAAGTAGACTTTGAATGAACACATCTTTATAGTGCATCACATATTTATGACACATGCTGTGCATTGTGTTTAGGATCAAATTTAGGTTTTATTGCACATTCTTGGCTACTGTTGACAGTGTCTTTTGGACTAGCTAAGATTTATTATCCAGATTTTCCACTAGGGGAACCTGGAACACATGAAAGAGCTGTTTAAAGCACCAGTCCTTACTTGAAAACATACTCAGTTGTGTACAGAGTCTGTCTCAAGTGATTGCTTAATGGAGGGCTTCACAAACTCTAATTTTTGGTTGTTTTTTTTTTCTTTCTAGGGAAAGTAATTGATGTTGATCAAGGAATTATTTGTGAAAATGTTCCTATAATTACTCCGAATGGCGATGTGGTGGTTTCCAGACTAAACTTCAAAGTAAGATGATATGCAAGAATCTTCTGATTGTTGCCATCACATTAACATAAACAGCACAGAATTCATATACCTTATATTAAGTACTTGGAGGAGCATATGGATAAAAGGGGAAGTCCAGAAAGGTAGGCATAGTAGCTGAATAGAGGCAGACGTATGTAGTTTGTCCTGCTCAGAGAAAGAAAAGGGAGGATTTCTGTTGCTGTTGCCAGGTGTAAAACTGATCTGAGATTTTCAAAGGTGTATATGGGAGTATGCATCCATCCTAAGTTAATTTCAATCAATTTGGGATGCTTTACTCACAAAGGCTCCTTTAAAAGCCTGAGGCCACAGCAACAGTGAAAAAATCAAACCCATAGCTTTCCTTGATCACCACAAAGAGCAGTGCTGACTAATAGCTGACAGCATAGTTCACAAGTCAAGCTGGGCAGCATTTACTCAGTAGAAACCTGTATTTTTTTAAAAAACCTATTCCAGACATCTCTGGGTACCTGCTCACAATTTTAATGAGTGACCTTTACTGAATTACTCCCATGTGTATTCTGATCTGATGTTCCAGTGCAGATGTTGTTCTTTTTAAAAAGAGTTGAAGTTATCAGAAATATATTTAACAGTTTCAGCAGATCTTTTAATTTAGCTAAAGCAGGATGTTCCTTTTCCTTTGAATTAGGAACTAGGAGGAAAAGGTCCTAGCTATGGCAAACTTTGCAACTTCAGTGTAGGAATTTCAGAATTGTAAAATTACAACCTTATGATCAAGCAGACAGTTCTATTTATTCATTTGTCTCAAGAGACAGAAACAAAGAAAATGCAGAAGTCAGTATATTTCTGTAAAACATAATGACATGGTGATTATGCACAAATATACACTCATATATACGCAGGGTAATAGTCAAAGGAGTAAAAAAAAATCACTTGGCATCACAGCCAAGTTAACACAGGTAATTAAGTGGGAAATGGCAATGTGAAATAAATTTTCCAAATCACTTGATTGGCCTCCCATACCTGCAATTAATATCACAGACAGGCACAATACTGCTTGAAACACTGTTAACACCTTTGGACCTAATCTGCATTAGAACAATTGATTCTGACTGGGATGTATTGATTGCTATAATATAATCATATTGCATATTATATTACGTGTATATAATAATATATCACTGTAAATATTACTACTATATAGTACTGTAAACATTAGTTTATAGAGATCCTCAAATATAATAATAGAAATTATTTTCATTATCTCAGCCCCCATATTTTATCTAATGCCACTGTTTCCAGAGTAGTTGCATGAATACATGCAGCTAATCAATGAAATTCGCTGATAATTTTATGTAAATGCTTATGTAACCCCTCTTAGGGGTCTTAGACTCTCTTGTGCCACATACACCATGTGGTAACATCTTTGCATTTTCACCCCCTTTGCAGGTTGAGGAGGGGATGAATCTTTTAATCACTGGACCCAATGGCTGTGGAAAAAGTTCACTCTTCAGAATTTTAAGTGGTCTGTGGCCTGTGTATGAAGGAGTTCTCTACAAGCCTCCTCCACAACACATGTTTTATATACCACAAAGGTATGTGTCTTGCTGAAGGTGATGCCTCTTATCTGGTTACATGCATTTTTAACCCTTCTTCTCTTATTTCTAATCTGTGATGTGTACCTCCAAGTTAAAAGGTGGTAAGCACAATCTCAGGTGTGTGAAGTGTGTTTATAAAAAGAGATCTTTTCTTACTGGTGATGCAACATCATTAGTCCTTGGAAAGGGCTCACATACACTTGTGTTGGAGCCTGTGTTCCTCAGATGGGTAAAGCCCTGGATAATTGGGATCATGGGAATGGACTGGAGTCTGAAAGAAAATTCAGATAGACCTAGTATATCTAAAATCTGATTTCTTTTAAAACCAAGGATGAAAAAAAGTGAGAGTGGTTTGATTCTTAAGTGTCAAAGTAACCAAACTTAAATTTTACACTGCAAGGTCACAATCCAATCCAACAGGAACTGCAGACTGCCTTTTTAATAATATGTGCTCATTTCACTAATGGAAGCTTGGCTTTGTTGTGCTTTCTTTGTACTCTGACATGTTGTTGGACTCTCAGTATGTACTCTTATGCAATTGGTTCTAGAATATCTCCTTAGAGACCTCTAACTATGTTGTTTTGCAAAAGCAAAGTCAAACACTGAATCTTTGCTTCCTGTAGTTCATTTCTTCCCATGGGCAAAAGAAGTATTCATGATAACAGTTTTTAGCCTTTTTTAAAAAGTACAAGATACTAGGATGAATGGAATCTACTGAACTGATCAGATTTTCCTTGCTGTAGGTGAAGGTAGCAAAGAATACTGCTCTATGATTTTTTCAAATAATAGTATAATTTATTGCTAGCCACTGTTATTTTCTCAAGACTTGATTCAGGAGTTTGGACCAAAATGCTTTATTAAATGTTTTTCAAAATATTATTTCAGGATACCCATTGTGCAGAACATTCTTGAAACTGATTTACTCAGAACAAAAGCTAATTGAATTTTTTCTTGAAGAAAATCTTGAGTTTCAGACACTTCCTTCCTCTGTGTGATCCCAGTCCCTACTCAGATCAATGTCTGTGGCTGGCTTGCTTACAGCTCTTTCCCTTTACTTATGTTCCCTTTATTCTGTGAAAGCAAACAGACTCACCCTGCATTCAGGTGGATTTGCCAAGGTGCTGGTTGAGAGGATTGCATCACTTCTGCTGGGTTTTCATTTCCATAAACGTGGTTCTTTGTTAGCTGCTTCCCCTAACTTTGCAGTGCTGTAAGAGTTTGTCCAGCAGATCTCCTCTATGAAGCATTTCAAAGAGTTTTAGTCAGAATTCACCCAACATCTGTAGCCCTCTGTGACCAAAGCCACGCAGGGATTGGCCTATGCAGTCCATCCTTAGGATCCCCAACAGGAGGGGTCCTGCTGCAATGTCCTTGCAGCATCCAAGGGACACTGCCTTAGCTCAGCCTGTGGCTCTTCGTGGGCTCTGTGCTGCCCTTCCCAAGGGACAGAGCAGTGCCTGGGTAAATGGGGCAACAGTGAGTGACAGAGAGAGCTCTTCTGCAAAAGTGCTACACCTTGAGAGTGGCTGAAGATTCTGAAGTCTACTCTGGAGGACAATTCAGTCGTGTCAGAGTGCGTTTTGTATGCTCAGAAATGTGGTCTGTCACTCATAAGTGTCTTGTATTTGGACAGGGACTGAGACTGAATCTGTTAGGGATTTCTGGGTGAATGTGGTTGAAGGGGTTGATGAAAGACAGCAGTTTGTTTGGCTGTCCTTGAGGATCTCAAATTGCTTTTTTGCCCAATGTATTTGTTCTTTGAGCATACAGAGTCTTCAATGAATATCTGAGATACTAAGAATTACTTGAAGGGTATATTGAAGTTTGTACATTTTGGGACAAGATTTGCAACAGATCTGCTGGAGTTTTAGGGCTTTTGTGTGGGTTGCCTTAAATGGTCCAGGCTTTTCTTTTGTTTTTTGCCTGTAATCTACCTGTGAGTGTTTTAACAGTTCTTTTATTTGTGGCCTAAATAAATCACACATTCACTTCGGGTTTTTTGTCTGTCCCTGGCTCTAGTACACATTTAGTATTTTTACTGGTTTATAAACTGTCCCAAAATCCCCAAATTAAAGAGGTTTGTTTTGTAAGGTCCTGCTGGTGCAACCGTTTTGCTCATTAACCCTGTGCAAATTGCTGCTTTATCAGGATTACCTTCTGTTTGCTTATTTTTGTTAGGCATCATTCTGTGAATTCTAGACTGAAGAACAGAATGCCCTGCTTACATTTCATCATGTTTGTATTTCATCATAACTTTAGGGAAAATTGTTCCTGTCAGTCTGGAAAATATTTCAGACTGACAGGATCTGGGAGGTGGTAGGATGGGCTCAACCTGGTATCAGCCTACCTCACTGATCTGTTTGGTGGGGGTTTTGTTTGTTTGTTTGTTTTGCTTCTGTGGTACAGCAGAAAGCTCTTGAATTGATGGATGTCCATGAGAACAGCAAGTTAGGATGAGCTCCCTGTGTCTGTGTGTGTACATTACATCTCTGCTCTAAGACACAGCAGATGGCTTTCCATCAGTGGACACAGTTACCACTGAAGCATCTGCATTCCTGTGGCTGAGTTCAATTCTGCATCAGCCCATTTTGAGTCAAGTGTGGGAAACCTTGTCTGCACACATGAATGGTGGAGAATACAGTGACTACTGAGTAACAGAATACTCCACAGTAAATAGGAGCTCACTGAAAAGATTATTTTTTCATTTCTGTTTTTTAATGTTCTGGCATAGTATTCCAGAGATGTGTGGGAAATCATGTGTCTTTCGAGTTCAAAAGCTACATACAAAACTGTGATTTATTAAAATATGAATTAGCTCATTGTATACTCCAGATTTCATCCACACTGCAGGCACTTTGTAGTTAGCATTACTTAGTGGTTTGTAGGCTTTAAAACAGAGCCTTAAGAATCCCTGTCTTTTGGGGTTTTTAGCACAATTACTTAGCATAAATATGCTGCTTTCCTTATCTATTTGCTGTGAATCATTGTGAAGACTTTTTTTCTCCCCTTATATAGGACTAACTCTTGCAGAATTTATCTATAATCAGTCACAGTTCTACTGGTTGCTGGTGGGACAGACTGCCCTTTTGGGGGCAGGGTGAGAAAAGCCCAGGAATTTCAGGGGTTCTGCTACTGTCCCAGACAGGTCTGTCCAAGAGGAAAGTGGGCAGAGGAGACGGAGGCTTGAAGAGCCTTTAAGCAGTCCAACATCATTTGGTGCCTGAAGCAGCTTGTTGGTTCAGTGCTAGGTACTGGTGACACCTCAACAGGTTGTCACATCTCACTGGAGACTCAGTAACTGGCAGAGTGGATGTTCTTACCCCTTCTTCTACTTCTCTTTGTCCCTCTTTTGTGAAGTAAAATTAATTTGTGTTAACCTCCTCTTTGGATTCTTCTTTGAGTCAACTGGCCAAGAATGTAGCATCAATGAAAAAATAAAACCCTTGTGGCACTCTAGGTGGTAAGGAATCATGGTTCAAATCAGAATCCAGAAACATCATTTTAAATAATACATAATTAACAAAGTATGTAGTGGGTAACATGAATACTGATGCTGAAGATATACCACACACAGAATCCCACAAAATCACTAGGTTGGAAGAAACCTTTAAGATCATCAAGACCAACCCATTCCATAATACCCCAACTAAACCATGGCACCAAGTGCCACATCCATGTGTTTTTTTAAACACATCCAGGAGTGGTGACTTACCACCTCCCCAGGCAGACCAATCCAGTACTTTATCACTCTTTCTGTAAAAACGTTTTCCTAATAGCCAACCTGTATTCCCTTGGCACAGAGAGGACTGTGTCCTCTCATTCTGTCAGTTGCTGCCTGGAGAAAGAGACCCAGCCCCACCTGGCTACACCCACCCTTCAGGGAGTTGTAGAGAGTGACACGAGGTATGCCTGAAGCACTTCAGGGATTAGCCTTTCACAGCCTATCTGAAAGTAGCCTATTTCTCCAGACTGCGCCCTGTTTCTACTCTGTTGGTCTTATATTTGGGAGGAGACTCCATCTTCATGGGATTAGGGAGCTCTAGCACACAATTCCTCCTAGCGTTTACTCCAGCTTTTCTTGCTCTCCAGCTAAAAGTCTCAGCTTTTTCAGTTGTAAGGAAACAGATTCTGCACATGTTGGCTCTCATTTCCCTAGTTTGATATAAACACCAGCAAAATTTCACCCCTACATACTTGCAGGTTACCTTGACAACAGCACAGGAATATTACTCAATATCTCTGCACCGTAAGTCGCAGTAGAGTTCTAATTACCACTGGGTTATTGATATAAATTGTTAATGATTTTCTGCCTGCTGTGTCATATTGTATTATTTGCTTGGAGGAGTGTCTCATGCAGTCATGAGAACTAGTCCCTGCTAGTTCCATAACCTTTGATCCTGACTCTTCAGTCTTCCTAGCACAGCATATATCTAAAATGTCCATGAGCATTTTCTCTGTCTTTCTTGAGGACTGATTCCCATAGAGCCTGGAGTAATACTCTGTACTTCTTTCTCCTCATCCATTGTCACTGTTCTGTGTCTCCAGCTTGCTTTTAATGTAATTTGACTATTTTTTGAGAGGTATGTTTCTCCAGTAGCATGCATAGTTTCTTTGTTATTCTGTGTGCCATTCTAGTAGACCTACCCACTTTCTCAGCAGTCACAGCAATGGTCCAGTTCTGTATTCTCTCTTGCTGTTGCTCATTCAAGTAGATCTCTAATCTTTCTTTCAACACTAGGGTTTTCAAATGCTAAAAGAGAGGCAGCCAAAGATAAACTAGTATCAAATGTTTGTTCTTTGTAATTTAAAATTTATATACCTATATCTTGCTGGCTTCTTAATAAAGCTAGGACAGTATGGAATAGAACAGTTTAAAGGTTTATCTTGCCCTCCCAAGCTGTTTGGTTTTGCATACATTTGCTCTGTTACTGCTATTTTATTTGGGGTTCATTTACAAGTCTTTTCCTGTTTGGCATTTTTCCTTCTGTATTCTAAAAATATAATTGGATACAAAACAAAATTACATCAGCCACAGAGGTATTTTTCCTCTCCTTAGCTCTATTGAATAATCCAAATGTCTGATATGATTTGCCTCAGGTAGTCCAAGGATATTTGTCATGTGGATGAATGAAGCAAGAATGTTTCAGTTTTAAGTGACATAAATAATAAAGTGATAAAATAAAAGTAATTTTTACATTACAACCACAGGAAAATTTGAAGATTATAGTGCAACTCAAATGTTTTAAGCACAAAGTAGTTAGTAGTGGCTACTCTCATCCTAAAACAGTTCTTGATTATGTAAACAATTTAATCTTGCAAAATTGCTGTGTTTCACTTTCAGATACCCTGTTTGACATATGGAAGTTTGTGCAAATGGAGTATGTATCTATATGGTTCTTCAGTATCAGACTACTCTCTTGTTGGAGTGTGGTCTGCTGGAGAAGCAGCCTGACTGAAGGGCTGTGCAGTTACACCTGTACAGGTTCTGCTGCCTCATCCCATTTAGATTGGCTCAGATGTCTCTGTCCTGTGATGTGTTTTGCACATCCTAGTTTGTTGTCAGCTAATACTGCTCTGTCTTTAACTATGATCTTTTCAGTTGGGTCAGGTGGAGTTAAGCTGCACTCTGCACATGCCAACACTGCAGCAGGGATTGTCATTGCCCTTCAGCATTTTGCTGATAGTGCATCACCACATCGACTCGTTCCTTCGATACTTTGCCATCAGTTCGTGTCATGCTGTACAGATACCTGTGCCCTGGCACACTGGATCTGTCTGCTGGACTTGCTGTTATCAAGTTCATGATGCTCCTTTTCAATGTGTTTATTTCCAAAGTTCACCACTTATCTGACAGATGAGAAAAGGTCTTTGGTAGACAAGCATTAACAAAAGAGATAACACAGCACATTTCATACTAGTGTACAGTAGTTTGCATACTATTTTGATATAGATACGCCTTAAAGATTGCCTGCTACTTTATATCTTATTTTTCCTCTTTTGAGATTAATGAGTTCCAGAGAGCTTACCTCAGTTCTGCTGTTTGTTGGAAACTGTGGCCTGGCATCTGAGAGGGCTGTCAGGCTCTCCCCTTGGCGAGGACACAGCTTCTTCTATTTCATCTCCTTTTGGCATTCCTATAGAAATGCTTGCACTTACCCTTCCTGATTGATGAAAGTTCCATCTTGCTTTGTGTAGAAAAGCTGTTGCCTTGTTTGTAGGTTGGCTGAAGCTTTGCCTGCCAAGATCTCTGTGAAACCTCCCAATTTCCACTTGAAAGCTCACTCAGAGATGTAAAGTTTAAATATTTATTATTAGGTCTATGTGCTGACTGTTCACAAGTGATGGCAGTATCTCTTGGTAGGATACTGTGTACAAAATTCACCAACACTGATAGTCAGAGGGGGAAAAGGATTTTGTGGATTAGCTGCTACTCCCCCTCAAGCCATGCCAGGGGTCTTTGGTACTGCCCAGACACAACACTCAGCTGATTAAAGCACAGTTTGCATGTATTTGCAGGATATTTAAGGAAAGTGTTGCTTAAGTTCCAGACTGAAGTATATAGTCAACTTGCTGCATTGTGCTTTACCTTAGGTTTAAAATGTATTTACATAAATCCAATATTTAAGAGCTACTGCTAAACTGATGTTTGTGAAGGACTTTAGCATTCTCCAGGGTTTTGGTCCCTCAGTGCCTTCAGACTGGGCATGTCTGGAGCAAGCTGTGGCTGTGGGAGATACCAAGGGGACCAAATGTGGATGAGGAATTGAGGTGTGTTGATACATACTCAACTTTTACTCCAGTCATCTATGTATGTGCCAGACTGTTTATGAAACTCCATTTAAAAGCTAGGAAAAATAAGCTTTGAACTTTTTTAAAGTACATAGTCTGGTTAAGTTTGACAAACATTTTATAATTACAAAGGCATGAATAGATTGTAAGAAGTGAATACATGGCTGGTGTTTATAGGATCTATCCTGCAAAACAATGACAAACTATTTAACCTGTTCATTTTGCTGATAAAAGCAGCTCACAGAATCATAGCATGCCTTGGGTTAAAAGGGGCCTTTAAGACCATCCAGGTCCAGCCCCCTGCCATGGGCAGGGACACCTTCCACTAGACCAGGCCTGTCCAGACTGGCCTTGAACATTTAGAGGAATGGGGTATCCACAACTTCTTTTTAAAATTTAGTTTTGACAGCAGTGCCAGGGGAGCAAATCCACCCAGAGGTTAACTGAGAACTCTGTGTAGCTTAGCAGTGGTACAGACAAAGTTGCATGTTAGGGAGTAATCTGGTGGTTGCATTTACATGACCCAGTTTCTGCACTAAGCTCCCATTACTCTGTCCAGCCTGAGCAGTTACGTTCAGCTTAATGCACCTGCCCTGCAACTGTGCAACAAAGGATCTTTGGCAGATGAACAGAATGGCAACTGTTTACTATTTCGGTAATATTTTACCTAGGAGCACCATAAAGCACGCTTCAAATGCCTTATGCATATCAAGTAATGAGAAACAATTTGGTTACATAACAATGGGAAGCACTGGGAAACATAAACTAGGAAATCTGCCTGACATAAAAAGCTTGATAAGAAAAGGCTAAAAGGATGCTGGCTTTTCTAAGGGAAGGACAGCTGAAAGCTCTAATAACAACTGGTATCAACTTCCCTGGGAATAAGTCCTTTCTCTTCCTTCCTACTATAGTTTTCAATCAGAAACTCCATTATTGTGCCCTATACTTTTAAAAATCCTGGTAATTGACATAGCCAACACCTCCTTCTTGGAAAGAAGGTAGTAGTTCTTCCCATGCCTTTTAGGCTTTGCCATTTGCCTGCTCTTGTCTCCTGGGCTCCAAAACTCCAGAACTGTGTCCCAGCTCCAAGGTCATTCAGCCTTCTCCCAGCTTCTCGATGGTCTTCTCACTCAGACACATTTCTTAGGTTCTAGTTCTGTGACTGCCTGCAGGGTAAACCTGTTTGTCCAAGACCATGTCCAGATTGTTTTTGTAGATCTCCAAGGATGGAGACTCCCCAGGTTCCCTGGGAAACTTGCTCCAGTGCTTGATCACCCTCACAGTGAAAAATTGTTTCCACATGCTCATACGGCATCTCCTGTTTCAGTTTGTGCCCATTAGCTCTGACCCTGTCACTTGACACCAGCAAGAAGAGCCCAGCCCTGCCCTCTTTGCAGCCTCCCTTCAGGTATTTATATAAGTTGATTAAGATCCTCTTGAGACTTTTCCAGGCTAAACACCCCCAGGTCTCTTCCCTCATAGGAGAGATGCTCCAGTCCCTTCACCAGTTCTGTGGTACTTGAATCTATCAGATGCCAGGAGCCCAGAATTGTGCAGCATCAGACAGACCTCTAGTCACAGCACAGCATAGGCTACCCTTGGGCCCATCTGTGCTAAGGTTCCTTGGCACTATGGTCCTGAGCGCTCTGGTAGGATTTTCTCAGGAATAAACAATGCCATTTGTCACTTCTACTGCCAGGCCAAAGGATGTTACCATGATCACATGTTGCTTCATTGCAAGATAAAGACAAGGACAAGTCAGTGGTGTAATTGCTGGTGCCAAGTGGGAGCTGCTTGCAGGCTCCTCTGTGAAGATTAGCTGACAAAGTTTACCCTGCACCAGGGGATAAGTGCAGTGCAGCACAGGCCTGAAGGCCAAGCTGTATGAGCAGCACAACCCAGCACAGTGCAGCAAGGTATGGCACAGGCCCATGGCCACTCAAGGCAGCCGTTCCACAGATGAACTCCATAATGCACAGTGATCTTCCAGATGGGGTCACTGCAGCTGCTTGGCCTGGCTCCTAGGACCAGTAACTTTGTAGTTACCCCTACTACAGAGAGGGCCAGGAGTAACTAACTCAGACTTACCTGAGTAACTTCTAGGTGAGATGAGCCTCTTCTACTGACAGTGCAGAGTAGTCTCCACAACACTGGGTTTTCACTTAATTGTTCTTTAGCCGTTAATTATGTCATGGTCTCATGGGAGAATGTAGCAGGCGGAATTTTTTCTTCAGTTCATCATGTGTGCACCTACCTGGCTTAGATGGGAGTGTGGCTTTCCCAAGAGGGAAGACTTTTCCAGGCTTGGTTATTTGCCTAACATCTTGCATTAATTATGCCCTATCAATCTCAGTTTCTGCTTATTACTACAGCTCCCTGGAAGAGCCACGTCACATACCAATAATGCTTATAAAATGTCTATAATAATGTTCCATATATCCATATACATGGTGTGTCTCTCTTCTGTCTGTCATGTTCTGTCCTGTGTGATGCAGTGTTTCACAGCAGGTAAGAGAAAAAAGTCCATGCAGTGTGTGCCTTCTCACTTGTTGGAGGTGTTTCACTGCAGACACACTATTGCTCTATGAATACTTGTGTATTCATATCACAGTGCATGGAACAAGTTGCACCATGGACAATTATGCACTTAGAAACCCAGAGCAAAAACATCCTTTGCTCTAGATGCTTTGCTGTCTGCAATTCCTCTTCCCTGTGAAATAAGGTGTCACTTCTCATCTACAAAACTGTGAATAATATGGATCATTCTAGAAGGAAACTGCCTTGCTCACTGTGTTACACTGTGCTGTGATAAAACTCAGAATCACCTCTTAGGCTGGAGTATGCCTGGTGAACTGACAGGCTAGAACCTTGTCCAGAACAGCTCATTGTTCTTTCTCCAATTCATTGATCTTCATGGTCATCCATCCAGATAAACCTTTTATCATCACTACTGCCAGAGGTAATTTAAGAAAAGGAGAGTTTTTTCTCTTCATTTGATTGATTCATTGCAGGTGGTATAAGTATTTCAGAATACATTAGCTGCTTAGATTTTGTTGAAATTGTTTGGGGTTTGATTTTAATTATAGGTGTATTTTTGTGTGTTCTCTGCCTATCACACGATGCAAACAGACTGAACTGAATAATTATGTGAATTGTTCACCTTAAACATTTTTTGCCATCTGACCAGTTCTAGTAATATTCTGTCTATGATCTTGGTAATAGTGAAAAAACATGGGATGAGATAATACCTGAGTATGATTAGTACTTTAAAGGCTTAAAAACAAACAAACAAAAAGAAAAACAAACAAACAAAAAACAACAACAACAAAAAAAAGAAGCAAAAAGTCACAGAGTGATTTTTTTCAGCCTTTGATACCAGATCTAATTATATGCATTGAGAATTCAGCCTTCCATACTGTGCATTTCATTTCCTGTTAACTATATTCCTTGGCATTATGGTCTTTAGTGCTCTGATAGGATTTTCCACTTGGTAACTGATCTATCTGAAATATTTAGAGGCTGTTTGTGGCCAGTTCTGTATGAATGGAGAGCAAAGTTCAGTGTAGGGCAGTTTAAAGACAGATCAATTATTTATATATTTAGAACAGTTACTGAAACTTTAGCTGGTTCTAAAATCCCTTGAACTAGATATAGTGTGATTAACAAACAGCCTGCTGTGTTTTTTAAAATTTTGGTAAATATTATTTATTATTTTTTAACTTTTTGATGATAGCACCTTGTGTTTGAGAGCAGTGGATACAACACAACTTAAAAAGAACTTAATTCACATTCATTCAAGACATTTTATTTTCTCAAATTTGTAGTTGTGGTACCATCTTTTTTTCTGTTTATTTTATTAATGTCATTGAAAAATTATTAAGAATTTAGTTACTTTAATTAGTGGAGGCCATTGTTTCTTGTTGATCACTTGATCCAGGTTTGCTGTTGGTGAAAACTGGAATTTTTACTATAAATCTAAACCAGGAGCATTGAAATATCTGGAGTTTTGCTGAGGTGATTCCAGACAAAGTATAGCAGCTTGTAAAATTATGATCTTGGTAAGCAAGGTGAGAGAAAATTCAAATATGGGGGGATCCCCTAGATGGTCAGGCAGAGATTTCAAGCTTTTGGAAAATGGTCCAAAATATCTATGTAGTAGGTAAAGGGAGCCACCTAGAGTTAACCTATAGGAATCTCTACGTATAAATGTATGTCTGATCTTCTGCCACTTACTGCAGCTTAGGTGCCAAACTGAGAGCTAAGTGTTAAACCCATTTCCCTCTCCTGAGTGCAGGTACCCAAATAAGATTAGAACCCCCTTTAATTGTTTTTGCAATGCTACTGAAGGGTTAGGATAGTTACTGCATTTTGTCTTAGAGAGCATTGGAAAAAAAGGACAGGTACTACAGTCTCCCTCCTTCCACTTGAGGACTCTGACTGGTATAGTACATAATTAGGCCCTTTCCAGTAACTCTCTCTTTGGACACATGGTTTCTGTCTCTTAACAGTAGTTTCCTTGTAAGCCATTCTTATTTTCTGCTAGTTAGTAATTGATGGGGTTTGTTACTCCACTGCAAGCTGAGCTCTTCTGTAATTTTTACAAACTAGGTGGGAGAGGCATGCTTGCTAGTACCAGTGTGTTTAGCTGGGAGGCCAGAAGGAAAATCCAGCTGTGCCAGGCAGCTGTGCTCAGTAAACAGCATGGCACCAAGTGTCCTGCCACAGTGCATTTGAGTGCAAACTTTCCCTGTTTGCCATAGGTTAAATCTCAGAGCTCCTAGTCATTACAGGATCATACTTCACAAGAGTAAGATATTAAACTCCAGACAAATTAAATGATAGGTAGCTCTGTCCTCCTTGCCCTTACCTGCAGCTTCCCTTAAATTACACAGCCTTACTTGCTGATTTAAACCTTTCTGAGCCCAGGTGGAGTTGCTCCTCTGTCCCAGAGGTGGCAGCAGTCTGGAGCAAGTGAAGTGATTTCTACACATGCAAGAAGTCAAGCCCTTTGGGATTTTAGATGGGAGAGCATTGTGGATATGTAATAGCTCATTACTTCATGAAGTTACTTAATGTTTAGGGTTGAGATTTTGCAATATCACAATTAATGTAAGTGGTTTACTGCACTTGGTGCTAGTTCATGTAGCAGCCCAGAGCAGTACTATTGCCACAATAAGCAGAGACCAGGACAATGAGCAAAGAGGAGCAAGCAGTGCTTGTATTTGATTTGTGGTTCTGATTTTGCTCCATCTGGGTGTTTGCCACAACATAGAGATGACCAAATATTAGCAAAGAGTTCCCATCCTCACCCAGTTGGTGGTGAAAGTAGTTCACCACAGCTGGGTACAGACAGTTCACCATGGATATTTGCAGCACGAAAAGCAATGCAGCTGATGCCAGCTTGCATGTGAATTTTAGTTTATATGGCAGCTTTACTTCTGTGATTCTTCATTTGTTGCACTGTGAGTTCCTTGACATTACTCTGTGGTGTATTTTAGGGACTCTCAGAACAACAATGGATAGATCCACCCTTCTGCAGACACCTCCAAGGAGGGGAAGAAATCTGCTGAGGTATTACACACCTCTGCCAGGCAAAGCCTCTGCATGGCTGAGACCTTCCCACCATGCAGGTCCAGAGCTTTTTAGAGTAGAAAAGTGACTGCTTTTTAACACGCTGTGGAGTTGTTGGAAGCAGTTCTTGGTGGCAAGAGCAAGCTGCCTGGAAGCCTCCTCATTGCTTGCCCAGTTTTGACTGCTCCTCTCTACCATCATCCCCTGGCACTACAGCTTTAATAAGACTATTATTGTTTTACCAGATGAACCCAGAGGGAGTTGTGGAACACTTGGCACAGAAAGCAGGACAGAGTCTGGAGCCTGACTGTTCCTTGGCTCTGACTTTCCCTTCCAAACTCAAAATGCCACAGACTGTCCCTGTGGTGTTTCCAGTTTCCAAGAGCTCTCAGCAGTGTCTGAGAGACAGGATGGATATTCATCCTTCACACGAAACCCTTTGACCAGCAGAGGAAAGGGTCAAGTTGATGTGTGTTAGGTTGCCTTTGCTGTTGTAACCTGAATGGCCTGATCTCTTTTGGAGAGCTGTGAAACTATTCTTTCAGTTTTTTTCAGACTAGGAGGATTTTTGGGTCCTGGGCTGTACCAAAGGCTGGGCACAGATCATGACATTGTGGCAATAGGCCATAGCCATTCCCCAACCATGACTGGGGACTCCAGGTTCAAATTGGAGACAGCTTGTTTTAGTAAGACAGATGGTATTACCTGGTCTGGAAATATGGTGACTAAGAAGCTGCTTCACATACAGCACAGCCTTGTCTTGGCAAAGGAAGGCTGGTGCTAGGAGGTTTAAGGTGACCAGCCCCTTTAATGTGTGCTACTTTGCAATTCAGAGGTGGTACACTGGCTTCTAGAGCCAGCTAAGTTATGCCCAGTCTGAATTCTGCACACCAGAATAGTAGAGAAAGAAGGTTTTCAGTGCAAAGAAGACTTTCAGTGGACTTTTGTCTCCTGCTACACCATGGAATTCTTTACCATTTTGAGCTGCAATGTTTTTGTTACAACTTGATTTTAATGTATGTGTTTAAAACAATTTCTAAACCTTTTACAAGTACCAAACCTTGAATACAGGATAGCTCTGCTGATTCCAAGTGAAAGCATTCAAAATGGGCTGTGAAGTGGATGTTTATTCTGCCTAAGCTGTCATTGTGTTTTCATACTAACGCTGCCCTTGTTGTTACTGTGTAATCAACTGTTGTGGAAACAATACACTAAGGTAAGTTTAGAAAAATGTACACCCACAATGCACCCACTGGATAAATCCAGTTTTAGCAACATAGTGTTTAAAGCCTTATACTCTGTTCATAGAGAATCAGCAAGATGTGCTCTCTTGAAGCCATCCTCAGATTACCAGTTTCCCTGTATTGTTTCTCAGGCCCTACATGTCCATTGGAACACTACGAGATCAAGTCATCTATCCAGATTCAGTGGAAGACATGCATGAGAAAGGCTACCAAGATCAAGATCTGGAGTCTATTCTGCATGTGGTTCATCTGTACCACATAGTTCAAAGAGAAGGAGGTAAATTGCATATTTTTTTAAAAAGTCACCAAAATCCATTCCTTGCATGCGTGCCTTAGTGTGACTGACCTTTGCTAACTGAGCTGGCAAACTGGATTCAGATCTTTGTGTCTGTGGGAGCTGCTCAGACACATGGTTGTTGCTCCTGATGCTAACAGAGGGAGAAGAGATGAGTGCTCCTCCACTCCCCAGTGTATCCATGCCTAAGCTGAACATCCTCACTATTTTGTGATGGCCAGTCTTTTCCTGGTATTGTGGGATCACTTACCTTCCTTGATTTTCATAAAAACTATCATAAAACATTGTAATGTCCCTGACTGCATCAACTTGAAAGAATGAGGAAAGAGTCAGGTCTGCTTTTTGCTCCCTAGTTTGTGGCATCAGCAGGACTATGTGCTATGAGAAGGAGCATCTGAAACCACCCCACCAGAGTGAGCAAGTTAAAAATAACCAAGCAACACTGGCTGGCAATAGAATGTTGTCATCTACTGCTTGCTGTTTAAGTTGCCATGTGTTCTCAGTGTTGTTTGTTCTCAGAGGTGGGGACAGTGTGTATATATATATTGGCACTATAAATGTCAAGATGCTAAAGGCTTCTTTTGTATCTAAGGAACTGGAGCATTTAATGGCTTTTTTCCCCAAGCACAGCAAGAATTTTTATCCTTTTGTTTCTATCAGACATTAATCTCTAGTTTCAATTTCCTCCCCATCATTATGCTTTTAAAACAGACACAGGACAAAGCTGGTAGCATTTAGAGAGAAGAGAAAGGATCTTCAGACCCCTTTAAGGGGTGTACTGAATGTACTCTGCCTTTCTCTGCCAGCTGTCAGTGTTGGTTTTGGTCAGGTAATTTGCCTTGTGTGTACTTGGAAGTCTCTGGATTGTTCTGACAGCACAGAGTAGTGCTTCAACCACTGGGAATCCCAAGACAATGTCTAAATTCCCGTTCCTGGATGACAGTCTGTTGTTCTGTTAAAGAGGAAGAAGCTGTCTTTTCTTTTAAAGTCTATGTGGATACTTCAGAGTCTTTTCTGCACATTTTAGAGTTGGAAGTAGTAATCATTTCCAACAACAATTGTATACCCAAAGATACTTCTCCACATGGGTTAATGCTTCTTTGTTAAGAATGTAATAATGACTGTTGCAATGGAAAATAAGAATCTGTCATCATTCTGATGTTAATATTCAAATCTGATCCTATAACACATGAAAAACTAGGCAGAGCTAAGCTCAGTGACCGGAACAATTGCAGAGAAGGCCTCTGCTTCCTACACTGACACTACAACTGTTCTGTTTGTATTATTCTGTTTGTATTCCTGAGTCACTTACTTCACTCAAGTGCCCAGACTGCAGAAGAAAAAACAGGAATTTTGGAATGGGCAGCTGGAAGTCACTGTGGAGTGTGTGTATTCGCTGTGTGCTGGTACTTGTGGTTGGACTGCACAATACGTGACCCTTGGTGGCCAAAGCCACCCCCCAGCAGTCTCTGAGTGCACATGGTTGTGGTTTCTGACCCTGCAGCTGCAGCGTGGAACTGGTGACGAGGCAGTCACTGTGCCCCATGTCCAAGATGCCTTGGCTACAGTCACTGAAACTCCAGGTTGGATCAGTCTCCTGCTGCTTTCCGTGCCAAAGAAAGTATTTATTGCTGTTCTTGCTCTTCTGCCTGTCTGACTGCACATGCACAACACACACAATCTGTTACAAAGTCTAGAGGACACTGGTAATGTACCCTGGTGCTATATTGAAGCTCAGGATAAGGGCACACTGTGCAAAAGTTTGCACAAACAAATATTGGGGAAAAAAAGTGTCTTAGGTGCTTTGTGATCTAAAGTGAGAGAAGTGGCCAAAGCTGGAAAGCAGTGAGAGATTACCACATACCAGGAAGTTTTTAGGATCATAATATACTTACTTGTTCCCTTTTCTTCTTGGGTATTTACAGGAGACAAGTGCCAAGGTAGGAGCAGAGAGGAAATCTGTGACATGTGATTTGACACGTTACATGGATTTCATATGCTTAGATATTTTTTAAAGCTGCCCTAGTCTGGGACAAGGGGTTTTTTGAACCAGCAAGGCAGAGAAATACATGCTAAAAGTGAACAGTTGAATTTTTTTGTTTCTACATGGACTAATATTTTTAATTCCAATTTTTATTTTATTCTTCTGCTTAAAATCATAAACTAAAATGTTTTTATTAAAATGGATTTTTTTTCTTTCTAAAATAATGAAAAATCTCATATAAACCTCTTGTGCTTTAATTGATCACGAATGTCATGTGTGTATAATCTGATGCTTTGCAGTTCTGTATTCTGCTTCTTGTGGGCAGTTATAAAAAAAACAGATGAAGCCAGAGGTGCACAACTTTTACTCAAATTATTTCTTCTGGCATGATGTTATTGTTTTTAGCTGAATTACTCCCACATTGCAACACTACAAGATCACCACATTCCAAATATTATGTCTGATGTTGTTTCTATTGCTGCCAATGACAGAAATTCCTCTCTTCTTCTAGCATTAAGATTTGACCCAGTTAGAAGTAAGTAAAATAAATAGCCCAATTTGGCATTTAGCTTTTCCATGTTAACCTCATGAAACATTTTTCAGTCAGTATGAACCGAATACATCAAATCCACCAAAGCAGCAATCCCCCTCCTCAGCACCACTGCTCTGGGTGTTCCTGAGTCCAAGCTCTCGAAGAACCCAGTGCAGTGGCTGGTGGGGACAGAGCTCTCTTTCCTCTGAGGCCCACACTAATGTTTTTCTCACCACATGGATATTAGATGAATGCTGTTTTGTTACTTAGCTTTTTATTATCTGTAAGGTGCCTCCATCAATATCTGCAAAGTTTTTAGCTCAACCAGAACCATAATTTCATACAAAAGGAAGGTTGTCTTTGGCATGTGTGGTGCAAAAGCATGTCCAGAAATGGGGGCTGAAAGCATGGAGATATGCAGTACATAGACATAAAGTAGTTCCTTCTGACCTGCCCTGAAAATCTGTGTATATTTAGCAAGTGTCAGTGGAGCTGCAGCCCCGGGCTGTCCCACGAGAGGAGCCACGAGGCTGTGGAGCTGCACGGTGCATGCGTGACTGGGCCTGTCCAGCTGGGGCTGATGACATTACTGAGCGAGTTCAACCTGTTTATGGTTTCTCAGCACCCCAGATTATAATTATTCCTCATTATTTTGCACATTTGTCATATCTTTGGGTGTTGTCCAGGGAGCCTTTGTGCTAGGCCATGTATAAACAGACGGACAAGCCCATTTCCTCTCTCTGAGATTATTTCATCTGATCGCTTTAGCCCTGGATTTGCTTTTGTTACTGGTACCAGCAGGAACTCTGGAGAGCTCTGCCAGCTTTTCCAGAGGCTCTGAAATCCAGAGACACAAATCCCTGCAGTGTCATGCTGAGCTGGGGCTTGATGGTCTCTTTGTTCCTTGCTCAGCATGGGTTGTCCTTGCATATTCATCCTGCACAGCACTGGGCTCTCTTTACAAATGCTTCCACAGTGGCTTCCACACCCAAAAGCTCGGCAGCCAGGACTCTCTGGCTGTGGTCTGCTGTGTTAGCCTTCCTTCTGTCCTTCAGTCCATGTCTGATAGGGTGCATTGGAATGTAGATCTGAAAAAGGAACTTTTCAGCTTATCTTTTCAAGGCAGCTGAATGCTCAGTCTTGCATGAAAATGCAAGGATTCACAAGGATGAATGATACAGAGGGCTACAGATCCCAGAATTAACCCATTTGGGTTTTGCCAAGTATAGCTTGCATTTTCCTTCAGAAAATTGAGATTAAAGGAATTATAAAAGAAGCCATGCAAGAAAATAAAATGCTGGTATCCTGGGGCTATCACTAGTTTTTGCTGGCAGCTGTATGTATTTCTGCTGCTGTTACTGTGCCCCAGCACATTAAACATGCTCTTTGTCTTACTGGCTGCAAAAGCCATAACAAGAAGGTGGGCAAGGAATTTAGCTCTGAAAGCCAGGATTGTGCTTACACTTACTGAGAGATTTGGGCTGCATTCATGGGCCAGCCATTTCATTTCTTCATTTCTGAAGTGGATGTAGTTATGGGTGACCTAAGCCATTGACTTGGCTGATATTTCCAGAACACTTAAGTACCTTCACTGACCTGTGCCATGTTAGCAGGAAGAGACAGGAGACAAGTAGGTGCACTGCTTTTCACAGACAGGAGGAGTCGGTTTAGGGTGAGTTACAATGCTTAAGTGTTCAGACAAAATTATTGAGACATTAGAAAAGTGGTTTTTAAAGGGATAATGTAAAACTTCACACTTCCTTATCTGTTGTTTGAGGCATTCCAAGTGGAAAATAGGAGAGTTCACAGGGAGGGTGCTAGGCAGGAAGAGACAAGATGCACATGTCATCTTCAGTTAGAATGTAAGTTGAACTACCACAGAGATGACCACTGTATCCTGGTAAATGGAGGTTAAATCTGACATCTTTAGAGAAAATAATAGAATTATTTTGCTGACAAGGGGATGCTTCTTTTTGAACTTCATTCCCTTTTTGTCTTTTAATGAGCCTTTGTAAACCAGCTGATCAGGAAGAAACTGTATGAACACAGGCACTGCTCCCCTGGGCACATGTGCACACATGCACACCCACCCACACCCTAGCTCAGCTCCAGATCCTGAAGTTCGACTGTATTCTCAGCTTAAAAATAACAGAACATAAGCAGCAGCTTGAATGTTGTCTTCAGAAGCTTAATTGTTTCTATGGCTTTTGTGAAGAACTGTTCCCATGCCTTGCTAGAACCCTTTGCCAAAAGGAACTGCTCCAGGTGTTTTACAGTGCTTTTTGGAAGCTCAGGGTGTTGGTGGAACAGCACTCCAGCTTTCTGTGAGGTCCCAGCACTGGCACTGCTCAGCAATCGCAGCCTGGGTGGATCTGTTCCCTTTACCAGAGTATATCCAAATGAAGATTCAGTTAATCACTCCACAGCTCCATCTTTGTTGGGAGCCTGCTGACAGAAAGCACTGCATGTGCTCCTGGGGGGGCATCCTTCAACAAGAATGGAAGGAAAATAGGGAAAAGCTATAGGATCACTAAAGGTGATGTCTTTCTTGCATATGCCTGGTTTTTAAATCTAACTTTATAAATATATATTAAAAAATCATTACATTTTCTAATTTTTTGTAAAGCAAAATCTTGAAATTTAGTCTCTGTCATTATTAATTACTGGTTCTGGTCACAGAGCCCCTCATCAGATGTTTCATTGATACTTTGTTCAATCCTGCCAGGCCTTGGTATAGCACCAAGCACAGACAAAGCAGTACCAAGCCTCCTGCACCTTCACAAGCCCCATTGTCTGACATTTGTTCAGGCATCAGAAATAACACAGCCCACTCTCCTTGCTTTATCTTATTTGTAGTCTTTTCTGGCAAATATTTATTTTAAGTTTGGCAGTGCAGAAAAGGGGTTTTGGCTGTGTTATTAACTTTTTAGATTCAGGGGCTTTAGATCTGGGTCTGATTTCAAAAAAATGTTCTCTTCCTCTCAGCCCCACTTCAGCTGTCTCATGAATAGATGATCTGTTGAGAAAAATGTCTTATCAGATTTTTTGCTACATCCACACTCTTCTTTTTGAAAACTTGTCTATTTTGCAACTCTATCCATCTGGATTGTTTGAAAACTTATTTTCAGTAAGGAAATTTGTTATTTTTTCAGTAGAAGGAATTATTTATGCCCAAGTACTCACAGAACACCAGTCTGCTGTAAGATCACAGACAGAATGCCTCATGCTCCCATTGCATGTACCTGAAAGTGCTAAAAGAAATAAAACAGTTAGAGACTATGCAGAATATTAAATAAGGATACCTGATGTTAGAGCAGTTGTGGGTTATTTTTAAATACAAAGTAGTAGGAAATTTTTGTAGAAGATTCTCCTGTCTGACTGCAGTTTTGGTGCCTGTCTGTGCATATGGATACATCCCTGTGTCTGCAGTTGTGTGTCTGTTGGGTTTGCTGACAGTTTTCTTTGCCTACAGTAGTGAGTGCAGTCTGACATTGCTCTTTATTTTTTACACTTTATTTATTTTACTTTGCTTTTAAATTTCCACTCATACCTTTCAAGAAAAATAGAGAATTGTTCCATGAAACAAAGATGACAGAATAATAGTTATATACAGATCAAAGAGGTTTTCCTCAAAGAGATGGTAAGTAAAGTTTTTTGACAATATCTATATGACCAAAAAGTCTAAATTCCACTTTCAAAATTGTCACGATAGAAGGGATATTTTTCCAGTTGGTTGCCAGTGGATAGGCATTGAGGTGTTTCAAAAGATGGGATTCAGTAACCTGAGCTGTCTCTTCTGCAGCTGAAATGCTCTTTATGATTTTGGTTACAGATTGCAGAGGTGTTGCAAGGGAAGCTGCATCTCCTCTATAAACTTTTATTGTCCTAACTCTTTTGTTTGCATTTTTTTAAAAGGCTGGGATGCCATCATGGATTGGAAAGATGTCTTATCAGGAGGAGAAAAACAAAGGATGGGCATGGCCCGGATGTTTTACCACAAGTGAGTGTTATGGTTCGTTCCTTAGGAAGCATTTGAAAATGAGAGTGAGCTTTGCAGATTTCCTGTTACAGTTTGAGCAGTAGTAGACTATAATCTGCATGCAGAATGCCACACTGTCTAGCACAGGACTTGCATAAATCTTGTTGTTTATTCATACAAGCTCTGCCTTTGGTTTGGATAATGCTTCTTAAGCTTTGCTTTTGGCAACACAGCATTCTCTTTTTCAGATATTTCTTCCTTTAACATCTCAGGCACAAACATTTTCCCTCCTACAAGTGTTGCTGAAGTGTGATGGACTGTTGCAAGAAGCTCTTGGAGTTTGAAAGTCAAGCTCCTTAACCTTTTGGTTTTGGAGACTGCAAACACACAAAGGCAGCCCAGTTCTTACATTCCTTAGCAGTGGATAGGAAGCTTCGAGTTGGCTTTAGCTACTGCATAACTTGATGAGAGTACAAAATACTACTAGGTTAGACTAGGACATAGAAGTTAGATCACTGTGTACTTAAATGGGCCAGGAAATAAACCCCATTTTCCCTGGAAGTTGTCTTTTCACCTGAATAATGAATATGGAAACTTCATGTTGTTTCTAGGCAGCTTCCAGCTGTAAATAAGAGACAGCTGTCTGGCAAAAATAGCTCTCTACTTCCTGTTGTTCTTTCAGTTAAACCTTGTACTTGGGAATGCTGTCCAAAACCTAGAAGAGTAATGTTCTTTATCTGCTTTTAAAAGGCCGAAATATGCATTGCTGGATGAATGTACGAGTGCTGTAAGCATTGATGTTGAAGGAAAGATATTCCAAGCTGCAAAAGCTGCTGGGATATCCCTGCTTTCCATAACACACAGACCTTCTCTTTGGTAAGTACATTCAGGGCTTTATCATGGTCCTTTCTTTTAGCTCTCTGACAAGCAGTGGATTGGCTTTTATTCTTTGTACTGGGGCAGTTGTTTAGTCAATATCTACTGCAGATTCTAAGATAAGTTCTCTACAACAGTAGTGATGTAAATTAATGTAGCATGGATTTTTTTTTCATTCTTTGAAAGATATTTATTAATCCCTCTTATTTTTAACGTGTTTCAGTTATTAATATGCATATGTCTAAGAAGTAGTTGATTAGTCTATGCCACAGCCACAACAGGTATCACCAGGTTATTCTGTAAAGGTGACATGTGAGGTGTCCTGGGGAAGTTTACCAGTGCAGGGAGAAGATGGGAAACATGGCAAGTGGTTAAACTATACTTTGTTCCTCCATAGGAATACTATGTCTGTTTTTTTAACAGTTGTGTTTAGCTTCTTGATTTTTTGGTGGGAGTTTGGTGGGGGGAAATATAGAAGGATGGGGTTAAGCATTTGGTATCACAAAGGATAATATGCAAGAAGTGGTGAATGTTAGTCTGGAGATGAATCTATTTTAAGTCCCATGTCATAAGCCATTGAGTTTATTAAAACTGTCACATTCCCTGGATGGGATTTACAATCAGTGTTTTATGATGCATTTCACCTTCTATAATTTATAGTGATAAATTACACAGTCATACCAGCAGCTCTGAGGGAACGCTCTGCTCTTCCTCTGGCATCTTCTGAAAAATGTTTTGTCAGGTCTTGACAAACTCCACATGTACACTTTTGAATATTTTTGATGCACACACCCTGATACTGAAAGATCTGTGACTCCTACACAGACTTCTTTATTTTGGCCCCTTGCAAACTGAACCATGTTTTAGGAATAAAGTTAACTTTAGCCAACCATTTAAGACACAGGGGAACAAACTGAGGTGTAATTTGAGCAAACGTGAGTTTTATCAGTAAGATCAGGTGCATCATGCCTGCCTCGCTGTATTTGCTGCTAAGGAGGTAAGACATCTATCAGAAAGGAAAGTAAATAAAATAAACTGGGATTGGAATTCCTGAGGGAGAAATGAACCTTGTCTGATGCTGCTGTTCTAGCTCCTGGGGAAAAAGGCATCTGATGGAGTTGTAGTGAAGGCATGTGTAGCCACAGTGTTTCTAAGAAGGAGTCAATAAGAGAGGGCCACCACCTTGGCCAGGGACAGCAGGTGAGGAGTGGACCTTGCTCAGCCCTGCTGCCCCTCCTGCCAGCATCCCTGCAGGTGGGGGGCTCGGGGCCCAGCCACGTGGGCTGCAGAGGCCATGGTTGCCCCATGGTTGCCCGGCTGGGAGCCCACCCCAGTGCTGCTGCTTCCAGCTGGCACTCACAGAGTATCACTATTGCCCTGGGGCAGTCCTGGTGACAGGCTTTGAAATGCCCAAATCCCTTATGAAAGAGTGTCCTGGGATGACAATGAGCCATTGAAAAAAAAGCCTTACCAGTGATCCAAAACTGGACAACTCAAATTCCTAAGAGGCGCTTTTGAAAAGAGACACATAGATCCACATTTGCATGCAAAAATGAGCCATGTGTTCCCTGAGCCATTGCTAATGTTTGAATTTCTGCTGCAGGAAGTACCACACTCACTTGCTGCAGTTTGATGGACAAGGAGGCTGGCGATTCGAGCAGCTGGACACCGCTATCCGTTTATCACTGAGTGAGGAAAAACAGAGACTGGAATCCCAGCTTGCAGGAATTCCTAAAATGCAGCAGAGACTGAATGAACTGTGTAAAATCCTGGGAGAAGATTCAGTGCTTAAAACAATGGACAAAGAGGAATAAATAATTTATCGTTTATGTTTTTAAAAGTATTTTTTTAGTTAAAAGCATTACAAATTCAGCCATTATCCTTTGCATGCATTGTGACAGAGGCTTAGAGCATAGCAAAACACAGCCAGCAGAAAATAATGCTCTGAATGCTATGTAAGACTTTAGTGTTTTAGTATTAAGGAAGAAAGTGGATGAACTGTGAAAAGAAAATAAGCAAGTGCACAGAATATAAGATTAGTCATTACAGCTTATGTTAATTCCTAGTGAAAGCCCAATTCACTGCAAGAAATTAGCAACAAGCTTAGGTTTTATAGGTGAATTTCTGCATGAGCCCTGGCCTGCAGAGCGTGCCCTTGTCGCGGGTCACCGTGTGCGTATGACATGCCTGCTACGCAGAGCATCCGGGCATGACACTCAGGCATGGAGCACCGCGGGGGCAGCAGCGGGGCAGAGTGCACATGCATGCACAAATCCCATCTGGGTGTAAGAACCATTCTCTCAGCCCATGAGAAACAAGACTTCTGTTCTCCTGCTGAATAGTGTACATGCCTTTACCTGCATTTCCATAGGGAATCATGTAATAGACTGACCAGAAGACAACTGTCTGAGCAACCCACTGCCCTCGTGACAGAGAAGCAGGGACAGAGGTAAACATGTAATATACTTGTGCTTTATGCCATTACACATAGCTTCAGAGGCCCTTTGCCCTTCATGATACATCAGTTCCTTCAGGGGATTATTTGTGTCCCTTACTCTGTGACCTCTGGTGGTGTGGATGGAGCACTGGGCCTGGCATCAAGTGACTCAGTTTTCATTTGACTAAATCATTCATCTGCTCTATGGGTGCGATCCAGCTGGCATCCATATCTGACCTAGTTCCTCCATTGGCATAATCACAATATAGACACTTGTTTGTTCCATGAGAGATTTTGTGATGGGAAGGACTGTAGGAGAAGGAAATAGCAGTTTCTAACAATATGCTGAATTCTCAGGCATGGCTGTCCTGACAAATGAAATGCTCAGCACTTACAAAGGTCTGTGAAAAGTGAGAGCATTTGGTAACCACTAATGAATATACCTGCCATATTTTGGTGGAGTGGCTGAACATTGCCCTCCCTGTTAAGCAAATGCACTGCTTACCAGCCTTGCTTTCAGATGCACTCACTGATTGCCCCACCAGCTTTTCAGTTCAGGTCCCCAGTCAGTCAGGAGGTGCTTTAACAGAACTGCCTGAGACAATGCTGGCCTGAGGTGCCTTGCTGAATGCAAAAGCTGGAGAATGAGAAATAAAAATGTGAATGTATTTAAGAGCTCCTGTTCTCTCTGACTGCAAGTGCATGGCAAATGGGCCGCTCGGGAGTGAAGCTCAGGAGGGGTAAGAGGCTTTGCAGATGGGTAAATGAGCCTTAGCTGAGATGTAGCAATCCTGAAGTTTGTTGGTTCTTTTTTTTTCCCCAGAAGTGTGGGAAGATTTCTGTCCGCTGTTCTTATTCTTAGAGAGGCAGTGCATAAACTGCTAAGAGCTGTTTAGAGAGGAGAAATATTGTAGGGGCATTTGCTGAGCTGGAAATGTTTGAGCACTCTGAATATAAACTGTTTCTTTTTTCTGATTGCTTCAAGAACAAGAGGAAGGTGATTTAACTCCATCTGCTAAATCCCAGTCCAGTGCACTAACCATTATTCCCTCTCAGTGTGCTCAGCTTGCTATTTGGTGTGGCATTTGCATCAGAAAATGGAGCAAGTCTGCTCCCTTCTGAGTCTGTAGCTTGCATGTAACCCTGTAACTTACCCTGGTGACATCAGTTGGTTCCTTTCATTAGTTTTTTCTGTAGAGCCCCTTGAGACATCTCACTGCTACAGAAAGGAATGCTGCTAGGAACTTAGAAAGGGCTGAAAAATTAAGGTTCAAGATAATAAGGTGTTGTGTCATAAAGCACAGATGGAGGTCACTGCTGGGGTGGCTGACATGCATTTTAATTTGCAAGTGTCTGTGCTTGTCCCTCTCCCTGAAGGTGAGCCTTCCCCTTTCTCATCTTCAAAGCAAAATTCGTAACTGCTAAGGAAAAAAGAAGTCAGCCAAGAATCTGTTCTCAGTGAGCATAACTGAGATGACTGATGAGTGTAAAAGCTTGCAGGTTCCTGATTGATGTTTCTCTGAGATGAGATGAATCAGGGCACCCCAAGTGCATGCCCTTGCTGCAGTGCATCCTACTAGCACAGGGCAGCTGCAAAACCACCTTTCCACAAGCCTTTCCCAAGCCAGGACCTGAGGTGGAGGAAGGGGCATTGCTGTTCCCCACCCTTCTATTAAGCACTTTAACATGTGGCTGGGAACTAAACCAGGGTTATCCACTCCCTGAATGAGTGGAATATTGAAAAGTGCTGAAGAATTGGCCCAGTTTGGCACAGCTCCAGATATCCCACCAGAGCTCTGCACCTGTCCTTTGACTTGCTGGGAGCCATTATGGGCAAGTGCAGCACCTGAAATCTGCTGTATGCCTTACAGAGATCAAAAGCTGTCCCTCATGGCACAGATCACTTCTGAGGAAACCATGTTTAGTAGAATAAAGTTTGTTTGCTGTTCTTTTAATGAGATTATGCATAAAACATAATAAATTACATAACATAATAAAACATAATAAAATTTATATATGTTACTGATGAAATTTGGATGAACACTGAAATCACACCAGGATCAATTTAACAGAATTTCCTTTGAAGTTCGACATGTATTTCTTGGATCCAGTAATAGACAACCATTGCCATTTAGCTGTATAATGTAGAATACTCCAGCATCTCACTCAGCTATTTGTGCTTCTATAGGCATGGCAAGAACATTAGAGGCTGCTATGAGAAGAAGCACTTTAAACAGGAACCCTCCGAGTGATACCGAGCTGGTTTTAGAAGGAATTTCTGTCCTAGTGGCTCGTTGTTTTTCAAGTTAGTTTTATGGCAGGAAGAGAAGGTGCCCTGGAGGTATTTTCTGCAAACTTTCTGTGTTGTTCCAAGGGCTAGTTGAGACTGGAGTCTCCGTTTCTGTTTCTGGAGCGTTTTCCAGGGCATAGTCCAGCTCACTTTGTGCTGCTTTGGGCCCAGCCTAGCAGAGGTGCATGCTCCCTGCTCAGGAATAGCTCAGGGAGACACTGTTCTGGAGCCAGGGCATGAGGAGCACATGGCCCTGGCAGTGCAGGAGGGTCAAAGTGGGACAGGTTACCTTGGTAGAAGCTTTTTTTGTGCTGCAGTGAGAGCTGCTTTGAGTGTTCATTCCCTTTTTGGTGTTCAGGAGCTGTGGCTCCCCAGGAGGTTGAGGAAGCGACTTTTTGGTCTCCTTTCTGCCTGTCATACCTATCTGAAGCTAGCCAGACCCCATCATGGTGTCTGTGCATTCAAGGCTGTGTACTGCCCAGTGCTGAGCACACCCAGCCCTGTGAGCACCCTCTCACCCCCTGGGCTCAGGGCAAACGGGATTGCCTGGGTCTGTTTGCACCTAGAGAAATACAGGTGATGAGCAAAATTCATACCTGCCTCAGGCAGGTAGTATCTGTACACCAAAACATGAGTTCTCCACATCAGTGTGTTCACATAATGCAAAGTGGTTTTGCAGGAATCTTCAGAATGAAAAGACACATTTTTGTGCATGGGATTTCACTATTTTAACCTGCGAGGAGTTTGTTTTTCACTTAGTTTTGGGGTCAGACTCATTCCTAGTTTGGACTTGGAAGTCCTCCTTCTGCAGGGACAGAAAACCCCATGTATGTTTCAAAGGAATTATTCAAAAGCGGTTGGATTTGTATCTGAGGGAATGAAGGACTGGGTATTAAATGGGATATTTTAGAGAAAATTATATCTTAAAGCAAATGAACACATCTGCAGTCCACTCAAACTTATGAATGGGTGATAATGCATGTCAACGTCAAATTTCTGAGCCAATCACATAAAGAAATCCCCTTACTGAGCTATTCATGAAGCTTAGGAGAACTGAACTGTTAATCAAATGTGTCTTTGTTTTGTTTATGTTTGATATTAATGCCTTTTAAGAGCAGACAATTTATAAAGCAATAAAATATGCTTTACAGTTGTAATTTATTCCATCCTCAAATAAAACATGTTGCATTTACTTTCAGTTTATAGTATTCTTTATGAGTCATTCACAAAGCAGTCAGGGCCTGCCTGCTTGTGCTCTGGGAGTCCTTTCCCAACCCTTGTTTCTGTGATAGAGCAGGAAAGCTCGGGGTGGATGCTGTGTTTTTTCAAGTTAAAACAAGTATTTCATTCCTAGGTCAGGCTGGCGTCAAAGGCTGCTGTGAGGTTTCTCATCTTTCATGCCATCCACTTCAGTGTGTACCTGATTGATGACAGGAAGGTGACAAGAGCTGCCACCCCTAGCTGGGGCTTTCTGCCAGGGAATTACACCAAGCAGTGAGCCAGAGGACCATGCCAGCAGTACCACCTCAGGTGCCTCAGCAGCATCACTCCCAAAGGTTGTTGTTAGGGGTTTTGTAAGATGCAGTTGTGCATAAAGCATCAGTAAGCAAGAGCTCACAATGGCCTAGCAGAAGAGCGAGCTCTTTCTTTGGGAGTATGAGGGCAGTGGTTGGCTCCTTAGCAGCCTTGACCCAGAGCTGGCTTGTGTCCAGCCCCTTCCCAGCTGTGTGGCAGGGAATGGTGAGATCCTGTGTGGTACAGGACCTGGATTATGCAGTTGGAGACCCAGTGGGGATGGTGGTCCTTTGAGAACTGGATTCCTAGGGATGACTGCAGACCAGTCCCCCATGCCTCCATTGCAGCCACTGCACCCACTCAGAGGGAAAGCACTGGCAGGGACTGAAGTCCAGGACATGACAATGAGAAATTCATTTTGGGGGTCTCTGGGTGGGCTGTAGGACCAGGCTGGGGCTCATGCATCAAACCAGGTGTCATGGTAGTGGAGAAGGTGAGCTGAAAGCTGAGGTTGCCCTTCAGTTTCACCTTTTTTTACAAGAAATGCTTTGGTGTCCACTGCTCAGAGAGCGTTCCTGCTTTCTGATCTTCTCATGGTGCCATATATTTGATGGGAAATGCCAAAGTCCTGAGCCTCTGCCCAAGGGTTAGGTATTCCCAGAAGAGAGGGAACAGCAAGACTTGCATCATGGGAGCTAAAAGGTCTCAGGAAATAATCACAGCAAAGGTGTTCAAAAACTGCCCACAGGTGAAATTTTCTATTAGGTGGGGAATATCTGGAAGAACATCTTAACACTCTCTGTATGGCTTATTTCTGATTACAGCTCATTCTGCTGCACCTGCTTCGTATTTTTCAAATTAGTGTCTTTAGCCTAATGTGATACCATCTCTGAGAGGGTAACAGTGACTTTTCAAAAATACTGTACTGATTCAGTGTGAGTCTGATGTGTCTGAACAATCTGGTTTTAAACTGGTAATTAAAAAAGGGAGAAAGAGATTGTGATGGTGGCTGAGGAGGCAGCTGGGTCCTGGGGCTGGGCTCCCAGGGAGACACCAGGCTGGGATGAGCTCTGGGAAAGAACAGTCCAGGAGAGCTCATGGGAGGAGCTACATGTTAGAAAAAGAGAATAGTGAAACCTGTCTTGGAAATAAAGTAATTGTGCAATAGTACATTAGTTTTCTTTTCTCGTCATCAAACATACAAAGACAAGCTGTCTCTGACACAGCATTTCTAAGATAGCACAAACAAAACACCCAAACCACTCATTTATTGATCAACTCTAGCATGAAAAAAAAATTGTCATAAAAGTTATTTAGATTGAAATGTCTTTGAAAGAGAGTTCATATTTTCTGGATTTTAGAGTTTCATTTCAAATAGATCAGATTCCTAATGCTTTTCATAACGACTTGAGTCTTCGGGAATTAGAAATTATTTTTACCTTAAATGATATGGTATTGAAGCAAACCCATGTATTTAATATTTAAAGCAACCAAAAAAAATTGCATCCAGTAATCCAATATTCTTGTTATCAGTTAAAATATTCTTCTCTTCCACTGTGCCAAAGTGTGCTATAAAGACACCAAGTTTATGAGATACTTCTTTATCAGTTGGTGTTGGCTGTGCTGGTGTGTTTGAAGATCTCTCTCTTTATTCTATGGGTTGCACTAAGTCTCCCTTCCCCCCTTTTGTCCCACTTTCTGTCCCCACTGGGATGGATGCAGCACTGAGACTGGGGCTGGTGCCTGTGATGGCAAGTGCTGGAAGAGAGGGAGTGAGGTGGTGGGTCCTGTCTAACACATCTGCTTTTTTAATAGATCCAAACACTTCGAGGAGAAGTCTCAAGGAATAATGTCTGCACAACTAAAACACAGCAGCTGGCAAGGTACTAATGCAAGGTAATAAGGTGCAGCAACTGGTAGTGGTAAAGCTGGGTTCTGCCAGATGTACACCCACAGTAACAGGACATCCCTGCACTGAGCTAACACTTCCCAGCATCACTTTATACCTGCAAAGCCAGGTTGATTTAAAACTTACACAGCTCATATTTGAAAAACAAAGAGTGACTCTTTTAATCCTAGCCCACAATTTTTATCAGAAGCACACAACTGCCTTCTATAGTATCCTTTGGAGTATTTCTAGGTAACTCATATATATAATCTGTTCTTAAATAACAACATGCCTTGTCCGAGCTTTGCTATTCAACCAAAATCCCTTTTTAAGCAGTGTGAAATGGCAGCCACAGAAGCAAATTTCTGAAAATCCCCGTATCCTTGCTAGTGCCAAATGAGCATACAGGGAGGTGCTGTTTCAGTCTCTTGCTGGCCTATTTTTATTCTGTAATCATGTTACAGAGAATTCAACTCCTGTCTGATCGCTAATGTTCCCTTATGTCTGTGCCATGTGGCTCATTGCTGAGCATCAGAGGATAAGGACTCTGTTTATCAGACCCTTGCTTAAATTATTATGGGTGAAAAAAAGAGTGATTAATGTATTTCATGCCAAGATGAAAGTGGAGGCAAGGTAATCCAGCCTGGGAGAACAACTGCACTTCCTTTGTAAAGACTTCTTTCCAGGGACTTCTGAAGGGAGGTTCAATGCCTCTTTCAAGTCATGGGCTGAAAACTGCTTCTGTCTGGCACAGGATTTCATTAACAACCAGGAAAAAAACACACCCCAAAAAGAACCAGTGGCAACATCAGTTTTAAAGGTATTAAAAAGTATCTGTTTCTAAAAAATGAGCCTGATAGATGTTCCCTTAATTGATCTGATCTGACAGTGTCAATTCCCTGAGATCCTCTCCCCTGCTCTGACACTGGGCAAGGGCAGAGCTGTACAGGTGAGAGCTGAGCCACCATCAAAATGCTCCTCTGCTTCTCTGAGTGCCTCTGGGAAATCTGAGCATAGTGCACCGGCATGGGCCCCAACCTTTCCAGCCCCTTCCCCTCCAAAATAGGATTATTTCCTAAAAAAATCTTCTCACTCTCTTGACTTTCACTTCTGTTTTGCCTGTCAAAATTTCTAGGGAAGTTTGAAGTTCTCAGAGGCATCTTAAAGACCAACTAGATGGGCCCAAAGCATGTTCTTACCTAGGACATAGTTTAGGGCTGTATCACAAAATACCTGCCTAGTCTGCTGTGAGTGTAAGGCCGTGTTCAAAGCATTTCAGTTCAGTTTGTTTAAAGCTGTTTACTTTGCTAATTCAGAGCCTTATGCTGCTGCAAGAGACATAAATGAGATGCAGAAGCTGGAAGCAGACAAATTCAGACTCTGATGAAGCCAGGACAGGTTTTACTTCCAATGGGTGCTGGGGTGGTCCAGCAGAAAGAGCCTATTTGGTATAGGATGGTGTTTGATGGCATCTGTGGCTTGTGTCAAGTGGTGCCAAAGCAGTCTCTCCTGGCCAGCAGGAAAGTGGGAACTCCTGCGCTGTTGGAGTGGAGGACTGCAGCACCCTGTGCTTTCATGGACAACACAGCCACCCTGCTGAGGTCTGCAGCACAGAAGAGCTACTGTGGGCTTGGGAGGAAGGGACTGAAGACCTGGAGCCATGAAGGACGAGTCTCTCCAGCTCTTTTCCTGCATTTGTTGGGAGCAAGTACAGACAGACCTGAGCTGCCCTGCCCCAGCACCCATGGAAGCACATTTAGTAATGTTGCCCACCCTGAAGGGCACTCACTTCTTCCCTCAGGAGCTGCCCTGCATTACCCAGTGCCAGGCAGAGCACGATGCTTGGCTGCATGAAATGCAGTGCTGGGCTGCATGAAATGCAGTGCTGGGCTGCCTCCAGATCAGAGCAGGCTCCTGCCACACCAGCCCAGAGCGTGGCCAGCAGAACTCTGCTGTCTGCACCCACCTGCCCAAACAGGTCTCAGACTGGCTATAATCTATCTGGGCTCGTGCTTTAATCCTATCTGACTGTCACAATCTTTTCAAGGGTTTTTTTGATTTGTTGTGGGTAGAGGCAGAAGAGGCACGGCTACGCACTCTCCTGAAGAATGAGGCGTGTGTGAGCAGAAACTATTTGCTTTGTTGCTCTTGAAGATGAGTCCTCACCCACAGTGGCTCAGGTAAGAAATCTGCTGTGTGCCATGGAGAGCTTTCAGGCTGAGAGTTTCACCAGAAATGCACTCCATGAGCATTCAGGAATACTCCAGATATGGGAGAGTTCTTCATCTTCTGTCTTGCTTCTTTATCTCAATCAGATGTCCTGCAGCTGACTGAGCACAGATTCAGGCACAAATACAGAAGCTTTTGTGTATTGTCTCTTTTGTCTTAGAGGCTCAGGTTTCCTGCTCCACGTGTAATGCTAAGCCTCAGGAATGCTGTTTGGAAAGTGCTGCTGAACTCCAGTCTTGTGGGCTTCTGGCAGGAACGAAAAGTGATGCTGAGTTGATACCAGGTTGAGCAGTGGAGCCAAATTTGTTGCTGGTGAAACACAGAGCATGTCAGGGAAACTAAACAAAGCAAATGTTTGAACCATAAAGCTTAGAGTCACCAGTCAGCAGTCACTCAGCTGTTCTGAAAAGGTTTCCTTAATGACACTGATTAGATTACTAGAGAGGAACTTGAAAGAACCCACGTTACTGCTGAGTTTGCAGACTCCTATCAGCATAGCATTGCCAGGGTTTGCTCCCAATCCAGGCTTGCTTCCTTTACAGTAATTTCCTGTAAAGATTATTGATAGTGAGTGAGTTCCAATGCTGACATGTGCAATTGCTTTTGCCATTAGTGAGCTAAAAATTGTCATTACTTTCATGCATAACACATAAAATAGTGACTGTATTCATGGCCCCTAACACTGTGAAGGCACTTAACAATTTTTTTTTATATGAATATAGCTTTAAGGTGCTTAGTTGCTCTTGGGAGTGACTACCTGTGCAATACACTGCCTATTTAATTGGTGAGATCTGAAGTCGAAATTATTCACAAATCCCAAATTCCTTCCCAAATTCTTTTCCCCACTGTTTGCACACTACATTATTTAATTGGAGCGGCACTGCTGTGGACAAGGCTCAGCAACCACAGCATTTCCCAAGAGTTTCATGACTATCTCTTCCAGGCTGACATTTTCCTAGCTGAATACTCATCTGCCACCCTTAGGAAGCCTGCAGTGATGATGATGTAAGCTTTGCAGGTGCAAATCCAAGATGAATTGAATTTGGCCTTTAGTTATTCCTTGTTTAGTAGGACTGACATGACTGATAAGCTGAGGGGGAAAAAAACTGGGAAAAAAAAATGAAACACATCTAAATTTCCTTCCAGTCAATTCTAGCACTCAAGCCAGTGCTGTCTGCCTTTACAGAAACCAGCTGTAGTTGGCTGGGAAGAACTCTCATGTTGCCTGGGGCATAGCTTTGATCAAACAACCTCAGCTTGTCTCTCACAAAGCTTTCTTAATGCACCTGATATGGGATCCTGCCTGAGATAATGAATCATGGTGCATTTAAAAGAAAGTAAAGGATTAATGTCAAACTCTGCCTCTAATCCAAACCAGTGCCTTGATCATTCCTCCAGTGTGCAGAGTGGTGGGACAGCAACAGTCCCAGGCATCAGCTGAGCACCCATGAATGTAGGTCACTGCCATCTGAGAGGCAGAATCAATATTTCAGGGTGCATTGCTCCCTCTAGCTTACGAGTTTAATGGAAGAGGTAGGAGAACTAAAATTAATTTTTAAACAGCTTGACTGGAGGGCAAAATCATCTTAATTAAATCTCATACACTCTTCCTCTGATCCAGCAGGCAGATGGTGTGTCTCTCCTGCACTTTGAAGAGGTTAGCCCGGAAAAGCTTCCAGAGAGAGCAGGTCTGAGACTGTCAGAGCTCCCTTTCAGATGGGTTTCCACTGCAGAGATCACTGACACCGTCTGTCTGTCTGTGGACAGACCACAGAGTCTGAAGACAAGAGACAGAGGGACAGGCTCCAGACATTGTCTTCCAAGGTGAAATAAGGGGACGTCATGTATTTTGGAAATTGGAAATCTTGGAATTTTAGGTTTTTTCCTCTTGTGCTTGTGCTTCTGCCTGTTCAGTGAGTTTTGAGCACAACTGTTTACACCCTGGTATGTCTTTCTCAAAAGGAGGTGCTGGTGAAGGTCCCAGAACAGGGAGCTGCCACACAGCACAAGCAGTACCTACCCAGCACACACACCCATGGCAGCGCTTTGCATTTGGCCTTGCCTGTGGTTCACATTTTCAGGCTTTATTCTCTGGCTGTGAAACTAAAAATAAGTTCCATTTTATTTATTAAAAAAAAAAATCTGTGTATATTTCCCCTTTATATACCTCCACAGAACTGGAATTCCCACAGCAGGGTGAAACCCAGCTCTTAGGAGATTTGTGATTAAAAGGGTGAGAATTTGCTTTGTTGAGAAAACAGGTTAGTTCCTCTGATCTATTCCAGCTTAAGCATTTGTGCTGTTTTGGAGGCAGAGCTGCCAGCCTGGCTTCCCCAGACACCGTGGGGAAGTGAGTGGGGAAGGAGGAAACATTACTCCTGTCTCGTGCTGATGGGTGAGGTAAAGACTCAGAGGCTGAAGGGCAGCTGCACTTCAGTGGAGCAAAAAGCCAGCAGTGGGGTGGAGGAAAGGGAAAGCTGGGGAAGAGGGAAGCCAGGAATGCTTCTCCTCTGGGGGCAGTAGAACTTTCTTTTGAAGACCAGAAGCAATGCATCTTTGAAGTCTGTTTCAAACTGAGTACATAAGAGCTCTGAGGGTGTTCGCATAGCAGAGATGCCTGGCAGTAGTTCCAGGGATTGTGCAAGGGTTGCCATCAAGTCAACCAAGAATGAGATGAAGGAGCTGCTCCCCAGCCAGAGCAGTGGAGTGGGACTACCAGCCAGGGACCCATCCCTCACCATCTGACAGGGTTAGGTGGAGCAGCTGGAAAACCACTCTTTCCATGGTACAGAGCCCTCATTCCCACTCCAAAACAGCCTGCCCACAGCCAGGGGAGTTGCTGCCCACCTTTAGGGAATCATTAGAGCCAGGCTCCCTTCAACCCCTTCACCCAGTATTGTATGGGCCAAAGAAAATTTAATGCTTCTTTTTTAACCCATTTGTAGAACTTCTTTGAACCTCTGGCCACATCCAGCCATGGCCACGGCAATGCTTTTCTGGCATGCTGTGGTTTCTCTGAACACCAGCATGTCCAGCACCCTCCTGTCCTGCTGGGAGACTCGTCCCAGGCCACCCACTGGCTGCAGGGACAAACACAGTGAGTGTGTGGGGCACAGGGACAGACTGCAAGGGCCACCTAGTGCTTTGTGTGTGGCATGTGCTGACACCAGTGCCCACAGCAGGCAGCTCCTCATCACCCAGAGGAGGTGACTCCAGAGTAGGAGAACAGCTGAACTGGTGACTGTTGTGTGGGTAGGACAGAAAGCAGCGCATGAAGGCTGTTGGTGGATTGCCAACCAGCCCACATGGATGTGAAATTACTCTTTATTTCCACTGTAATCAAGATTTATGAGAGTTATTGATGTACTTCATGCGGATGCAGCACCACTCAATGTTGCCAGCACAGACTTACACCCATGCATATCTTTAGATGTGTATCCTGGTGATTATCAATTGTGTCCTAAACACTATAGCAAGATCGGAATGTTTCTAACCTGCCACCTGGGAAATATGTGGGCAAAGTTTTATGGTGCTTTTGCCTTCTCTGCATAGTTCTTCCTCTGCATCCAGTAGGTGCTGCCTTGGTATGACTCTCATGGCATGCCACACGTATTGTGTAAATATATGTGGAAAATAGGTTTTCTTACGAGTGCTGCTGCACGTGCCACAAACAGCTGGACCCGCAAGTTACAGAACATGATGAAATGTTTCCCCGCCTGTGCTTACCTAGAGATATTTCAGTACCATTTCCCTGGTGATTCAAAACCTGTTTCTTCATGCTTCAAAACTAGGTTCTACGTGCTGCAGATGGCTTGCACAATCTGTTTCCAATTCAGAGTTCAAGTTCTGATACTTTACATGAAGAAAAATGGAGCAAGGTTTCATGTTTGCTAATGCCACACCTCAAGCAGTTTTTCTTAAAAATAGTGATATTTTTAGAAAACAACAAATGCTGGATTGTTGTTATCTTAATATTTCTGACTTACAAGCCTTCAATATGTGGCTAATCTGAGTTTTCACATTTTCTTTGGGAATATGAGTGCTGGATACTTTCCTATTAATTTGGAAAGATTTTACTCTTTCATAACTATGAGTGTGCAGGAGTTTGGCCTTTAAGAAAAACATCACATCTTTGAAACTCTTAACGACAAGATAACATGACAAGATAAAGCCCAACTACAAAATTTAAAAGTAACTTTTTCTTTATCCCATATAACAAAACAAAACAAGATTATTTTATTTTTCATTTTACGTATATACTTTTAAACTGAGTCAAGTTAGGAAAATTTCAGTCTTCTCAGAAAATATTTCACAAGATTTTATATGTAACTAAATAGAGGGTTGTATTACAGTACATAAATCACTGTATTTTCTACACAAAAACTTGTTGGGTAATAGAAGATAGCTTAGCAGGTGGCTGATGTCAATAACAGGTTAAAGTTCAGATTCATTTCAACGAACATGACCAACAGATTAAAAATATATACTGTAAGTAGTAATCCAGTATGAAAATATACAGAGAAGCCTGTATAATTAAGAATGTTTTATTGAGCTGTCTTGGGTTGAAAAATGTAACCAAAAACTGTGTATTCTATTTTTATCTGTTGAAACCATTTGGGAGTTATTGTTCTTTATCTCTTGTAACTCTAGGGGAGGAAGAGGGTGGATGCCTTCTGATAACAGACCATCTGGGGCAGTGTTTCTTATCTCTTTCATTGACTTTGTCTCCCCCTCTGGGGCATATCTTCTGTTAATGGGCCATTAAGGCTCACCAGTGACATGACACATTACATCATCCCATTGTGAATTGCACCACCCAGTGGGGGAGGAGCCAACCATTCCTTACTTAGATAAGAATGGGGACACAGGGACCCCAGACATCCTCTTTTCCACTGGATTCTCAGAGGAAGACCACACTCATCTCACCGCCACTACAGGATTATCTCTACTCCAACAGAACCACATCTGTCACTCCAGGAGGAGTTATTTGGGCTGCTTCCAACACTCTGGCTGACAGGGTGTCAGGTCATATTCCTGACTCTGTCAGGGTTCTCTGGGACTTTTGTTTGTTTGCTTGCTTGTTTCTTTTCTATTGCTGCATTTGTATTTTTATTATTCCTAGTAAAGAACTGTTACTTCTGTTCCCATATTTTTGCCTGAAAGCTCCTAATTGCAAAATTGTAATAATTTGGAGAGAGGGGGTTTTACATTCCCCACTCCAAGGGAGACTCTGATTTTCCTTGATAGATACCTGTCTTTCTAAACCTAGGCATGAGCATTTTAGAGAAATGCATGCAGTTACACTAAAGATTGAATGTCAAATTAGATAGTAGTGAATATTGAGTTGTATTATTATGTGGAAGGATTCTGGGCTTATGGGCCTTAAGCACAACCCATTGATTTTTCTTGTTGCCTCCAAACTTAGGGTTTAGAGGAAAAAGGCTGCACAAAGATTTTAATGACAAATTCTGTCTTTCTAATGACATGGATGCACACATCACTGCCTAGCCAAGGGGAGGCAGGAATTGTCTCTTAAAAAGACATTACATCAGTTCCTTTCATTTTAAATCAAATTCCAACCAAACTTTCTGTGGGTCTCAAGAGGGTTTGCCAGGTGAATGAGCTGCCTAATGTCTGAGTGGTTTAGCTTAATTTAAAGGCAGTTTGGAAGCTGTGTGAACATGTACCCACAGTGGACAATTACATAAAAATTTGCCCATAAGGGTAGCTTACTGTAACCCCAGTTATTCACAATGTGACTTGGACTTTGGTATGTGAAGGGGTTATTTATTGGTAATTATCACTGGTAATCACATGGCAAAGTACAGGCTACCAGCACTACTCATCTGCTACAACCAAGGAGCATCTCATCAAAGACACTGGAAAACTTTGATCTCTTCTGAGTGTCACTGGGGGTTTTGGTCTGGGGGTGTCTTGTGACAGGGATATTATGAACACATGTCACAGGCCTGCATGTACATCATGCACTTCATACTTGAGCAAAAAGGAAGTGAGTTAGAACTTTGTCCCACAGTTTGTCAAGCAGCACAAAACCGTGGTCACTGTTTTACCAGGTAAATAGAGAAATTCAGAGCACAAAGACTGTCTTTGGGTCTTCAGTCTAAAAATCTTAACTCTTTGAAAGGGACTAGTGTTGAAATACTCTGTAATATTCTGGAGGGTTCTTTGTGCTCTGCCCCCATGTAGCACCTGAGCTAACCACCATTCAGGTAGCAGGTTGGGTTTACTGCATTTTACTTTGTCAGTGAGGAGCATGGAAGGTACCCATAACAAGTTCCCAGAAAAAAAAAATCTGGATTGCTGCTGTATCAACCTAACTGAGGAATTAGACTGAGCAGATCTATGCAGAAAAAAGTTAATAGGAAGAATAAATATCAACAAATATTCCCTATGTATTTGTCCTGTGCCTATAATGATAATGAGTTGCCTCTTCTTTTGACTGGAGCAGCAGCACTGATTTTCAGGCAGGTGAGCTCCATCTATCCATGTGCTTTTCTGACAATGATTTCCTCTTCTCCTTAGTTTTTGATCGTTTTTTAAATCACCTTGCATTTTGAAGCCTTCAGGGTGCCTTCATGAAAGGCTTCTGTAACAGAATGAGTAATAGGGGTATCAAGTTAATGCTGTAATGAGTTATCAAGAAGGACTATGGAGCTGGGAGAATGAGGGACTCTGGGTAGCAATTATTTTTTCATCAACTCTCCTGGTCAAAGGGAAGGGGTTTGAAAGGGCCAGTAGAACCTGGTGACTCAACAAATGATTAACTGGGGCCACAGTCTAAGCTGGCTGCTTAGACCACAGGTCCCACTTTGAGAAACCTGGACTACTGATGGGGTCCATGTGTCAGAGAAAGGGAAGAATATCTTTGGTCAAGGGCTTGCCCAGCTGGTGAAGAGACCTTTAAAGCAAAGGTACCAGGGAAAGTGCCTCAGTCCTTTCCAGTCCTACCAGTTTGATGCCAAGGGAAGCAAGAGATGCCCAGACACTGAAGTGGAATCACAGGTCAGCAGGAGAGCACCTGGAGTGCAGCACGAAGAAATTCCATTCACTCCAGCCAGAGGGTTGGTTTCACTGGGGACCCAGCTTTGCTGCTCCTGTGCAAGCACACACAGCACAGGGGACAAACAGCAGGAGGCAGAGATGTGCACACACTGCAGGGCTGTGATCTTGTGTCCTGGGATGGCTGCTGTGACAGGAGTGCTGGGGTGGAAGGACAGGCAGGAGGGATGAGGGCAGGGTGTTACCCTCTATGCCAGTGACCAGCTGGAGAGCATGGAGCAAAGTCTGGGGGAAAGAGGAGCCAGCTGAGAGCCTGTGGGTCAGGATTAAAGGGAGGGCAGGAGAGGTGGCTTTGTAGGGAGGGTCTGCTGCAGCTGCCAGGCCAGGAAGCACATGAGGTCCTCTATGGGCATTCTCACATTCAGAAGTCCTGGTGTTCACTGGGGACTTCATCTACCCCAATATCTGTTGGAAGGACAACAGATCAAAGCATAAACAATCCAGGAGATTCCTGGAATGCATTGATGGTAACTCCTCCAAGAGATAGGGGAGCCACAAAGGAGAGGTTCTATGCTGGACCTTGTTCTCACCAACAAGTAGGATCTGGTGGGGAATGTGAGTCTCCAGGGCAGCCTGGGCTGCAGTGACCATGAAGTGGTGGAGTTTGAGATCCTCAGGGTGGGGATTAGGGTGCACAGCAAGCTCAACACCCTGGACCTCAGCAGAGCAGATTTTGGCCTAATCGGGGATCTGCTTGATAGAGTGCCATGGGAGAAAGTCCTGGAGGGAAGAGAAGCCTGAGAAAAGTGGTTAATATTCAAAGATCACTTCCTCCAAACTCAGGAGTGATGCAAAGAGGAAGCCAGCAGGACTGGGAGAATGAAGAACTGCCCACTGTTGAAGAAGATCAGGTTTCAGACCATCTGAGGAACCCGAAGGTGCACAAGTCCATGGAACCTGATGAGATCTATCTGTGGGTCCTGAGGTGGAGGAAGTGGGTAAGCCAATATGCATCCCATTTAACAAGTTGTGGTGGTCCAAGGAAGCTACCACTCACTAAAAAACTTAACCCTCATTTTAAAAAAAGGAAACTATAAAGATGTCAGGAGCCTCAGATTAGTCAGTCTCATCTTGATGCCCTGGGAGTTTTCAAGGCCAGGTTGGATGAGGCCATGAGAAACCTGATCTAGTGGAACCTGCCCATGGCAGGAGGGTTGGAACAAGATGATCTATAAGGTCCCTTCAAAACCAAATCATTCTATGAATAATCTTAGGACTAAACTGAAATATGGTGACGAAATCTGCAAGATAGTTACTTTACCCTGTGCAAACATAAAAAGAAGGATTTATTAGACGTCTGCTAAAAATGATTGACAGTCAGTATCTGTAGCTGTTTTAATATAATTTTAGTCTGTGATCTTTAATGTTTCCACGTTTGCTAAAAGGAGAAGCTATGGTTGGTTAATCCAAGAGCTACAGAGTGCCCTGTCACTGCAGGAGGTATGATATGTCACTTTTTAAAGTTTTAAAACAAAACAGTTTTCAGCAGAGGCCTCCCAGACTATGGGTTTGCAAGCTGTGCTTGGGAAACAACACCTCTCAAGCCATTGCTCAAGCCAATGAGAACCTGCTTGTTCAAGGTGTGCCTTATACAGACCCTGTTCTGCTATATAATTCATGGTAATTATATGCTCACTGAAAACACAGAACAAAACCAGAACTGGGAACAAACAGACAGTCTGGGAAAAAATCTTTGGTCTGTGACAATTTTAAAATAGATGCCGTTTGTTTGCTCCTGCAAAAGCTATTATCACAGCAGAGCTGGACTCTGGCTTCTTGCTTGCTTCTTGCTTGCCAAACTTTCCTGACAGTGGGCACGCTATATGGGAAAAAAAGAAGTCCCTAGGGAATAACTAACTCTCCCAAGTTGGCATTAACAGAGGTATACTTTTTTCCTTCCCTATTCCCTGTGAACAAACAGGGGGAGGAGGCTTGAGCAGCTGCCAGGCACAGTGGAGCAGGGCTTGCCCTCTCCTTGTACTGCAGTAAAGGGAGTCCAGCACCACTTGGTTTGAAGGGTAGGACTGGTGACCTCTGCTTCCTATAAAACAAAGAGCCAAAGTGCCAGACTGTGGAGGGCAGAGCAGCAGGCCCTTGGTGACAGCAGGGATCTTAACTGCTACAAGGTGTCATTAATGTAGGGCTACACATTCTCCTTGCACGGGGCCATAAACCTGAACTTTATGCACTTGCCAGTCTCTTATTGCTCCTGGTTTACTCATAGCAAGGTACAGTTTTGCTCTGAACTGCTGAGTTTGGTTTCATTTCTCAGGAGTTTGTTTGCTTCCTGAGGAGAAAAAGTATGGACTCAACTCTCCCAGTTAGAAGTGCACAGGCTACTTAATTCACTGTAGTTGCAATACCATATTTTTAACAATTAGTTCCTGCTAATTAGTTAATTACTGTGCCAGTAGTGTAGCTATGAATAGATGTTAAGTTCTACTGCTGAGTGTGGTGATAGAATTATACCCATATGCAATGAGATTCTCCCCACAGACTCTCCCATGCTCCCCACAGTTGTTACTACAGAAAAGATGCAAAATGCCAGCCCTTTCCAAAGTATTTTATATTTTATATATTTTATATATTTTTCTGTATGAGTATGTATGTGTGTGTATACATATATATACACACACATATACTCATACAGACAAGTTGTTTTCTCTTCATAAAGGACAAAAATATGTAAGAATAAACCAAGATCCTATAAACTAAAAAAAAAACCCAAACCAACAAAACATTCCTATAAAGAAAAACATCCAAACCAATCACCTGATTGTTCAAGGTTTCTAATTTTAGAAATTAAAATAAGAAATAGTCATTAGTGGGTGGCAATACTTGCAACTATAGTAAGACTATAGACAATAGGGCAGAAAGAGCTCTAGGTGTCACAGAGCATTTCTTTTCAGGTGAAGACTACACTTGGTGAAATTTGCCTAATAAGATAAAAATGTAGTTCTATAAAGAAATAAAAAGCTCTGTGGGCTAAACTATGCTTTACAAATCAGAAGATGTGGAAGGAATTAGAATAGCTGAGTTTAATAATCTTCCTGTTAAAATGGTGGTGAATGCTGAATAATTCAAAGGAAGAAGAAATATCTCCATTATTAGAGAAATTTAATCTGGCCATAGGTGTCACTGAAGATCCCAAATTTTAATGGAGTAAGACATATTTAAATGGCATTTTACTATAGACACCTATATGTAAATTAACTCACATAACCAATGCTACATGTATCTTCAAGTTTGGTGCTATTTAAATAATACATAATGATATCATTCTAAGTTGATTTACCTGCTTCTTGTGTTCTTTTGAAATTTTAATTACATTATGACAGAAAACTCAGTACTGTGATACAAAGTGGAAGGCTTTGAAGACCAAAAATAAGAACACTAACATAATGTGCATTGATAAACAAGAGAAAAAATAAATTCTAACTATAAATTCTTAAAAAATAATTAAGGTTTCATATGATCTACCATATAATGATAGATCTAATCATGATAATGAAGGCAACTCTCACGTAAAACAATGTTTTTTCTGAAGATCTCCTGGATACTTAAATTAAAAACAAACAAACAACTCTCAATCAAACTGGTAAAATACAACTGGAAACCAAAACAAATAAACAAAAGTACAACTTCCACATATCCAAGAAAATCTTGACAATTTGATGTGAGTGTAGAATCAGACTGTAAATTCCATGAATCCTTGTCTTTATAAGTGCAAGCATTAAAAGACTGTTCTTCTGGTATCTTAAGCCTGTCCCATAGGTGTTGATTCATTTTCACGAGAGTGAAAGCAGAGAGACTTATCTGTGATGCACAAAACTGCAATGGGTGAGTAAGGGTAGTAGAATCCAGCCTGAATGAATCAGACAAATAACCACAATTATGTTAACTAGGTGCCTAGAGCATTACCTTCGTGTGCACAAAACTCTGAGATGTTGAGCTCTTGATGAACCAGCTGCTCTTATCAGGAGCCTGGATACTCCTTGATGCTAAGGATTAAATCCTCTCTGGATGGGTAAACTGCGGGAAAACACTAAAATCAAGACCTGCAGAAGTTAAGAGTGTATGGAGTCACCTCAGCATCAAGAAACAGCACTTAGCACTAGGTGGTGCTCTTTTCTCTACTATATTACTATTCAACGGTGGTGAGGGAATTTTTTTCATTACACCGCTACGTTTGTTACTATAGGACTTCACTCAAAGAACAGAAAACGCAGAAGAAAAAGCATAAAGCAAACCAGAATTCTTTCTTGTGTTGATTAGTAATTTTCCATGGGCCCAGGGATACAAGTTAGGTCACAGTACATTTCTGAATGGACACTGCTGTTGCTCCTGGTCTTTTTTGCCAGTGGTATTTACAGTGCCCCAGCAGTGAGGAATTCCTTACTTCCCTAAAGAGATTTTCTTGGATATGTACATAGATCACTGTAATGAACTTCATTCCTGAGTTCCTCTATGTTCCTTTCTGTATTCTTAATCACTGTTCCTCTGTAAGTCATTCTTTATTCATTCCCTCCAGGTATTTCTGTTCTTTAGTTATGTGCTCTGTGGCTATTATGTAACCAGGGATATATACACACACACACATTGACCTAATTTAAGTCTTTTCTCTTGTATTAGTCTATCACATATTACAGGTCTTCCTCATTCCTCATATTTTTCTATAAACAGCCTTAATTTTGTCAATGTTTTGATTATCTCAGCTTCAGAAGGATGTTTGCTAAGATCTTCCATGAAAAGCCAGACAATCAGATAATAACTTTAATAGTTACAAAAATATCTAGAAGAATCTCCTAATGCAGAAAGACTCAGTGATAAAAAGTGGTAAATGAAATTCAGAGCACAAAGACAGAGGAGAAAATGGTCTTTCATTTTATAGGGAAAACAAAACAAAAGAAGATTTCACTATTACCATACAGGAAGAAGGTATTAGGTAGTGAATAACAAATGCCAGCTCAGTGCTGGTCAAGCAGACAAACACAGCCTTAGGACTTGCAAATGAAAAGGGAAAAACAGAGAACATCCTTATGCTGGGGTAAGAATCCATGGTGCAGCCTAACATGGAGAATAGTTCCAGTCCAGTCTCCTGATTTCAGGCAGTAGGTAACAGAATTAGAAAGAACCAGAAAAGGGCACTAGAAGTACTCAGAAATTATATGAGCAGAATCAAATGGATTTAGAGCCTTCAACTGGAAATAGACACAGCTGAAAAGTTAAGTCTAGTTTGATGTTCACTCTTCTTTTTAGTGGCTCACCTGAAATAAAGGAATACCTGTTTTTATTCACTTTTTGGGGAGTTAGCTCCTTTGGTGCTATCCCAAACAATTATCAAACTTATATTACATTAACAGAATTCTCTGTCTCCCTCCATCTATATTTCCCTGATCCTCAGTGAATGGTTTGTTAAAGCCAGTTCCTCTTGGTTGTTTTAACTCTTTTTCAACTCCACCATGCTGGGTTCTGGCCCTCTTTGAGAGCAGCACCACTTAGGGCTTAACCCACCAGAGCATTAAGAACTGTTCTGCAGGTGCTGTTGTTGCCCAAAGCCCATGATGGCAATGGGGTAGCTGCATGGGTGCTGGCCATCTGCCCTGGCTGAGTCACAGGTTTTGAAGGCCCCAGCAGAGCCTGGAAAGTGCCCCACACTCCCAGCACAACATTAACAGAGATGGAGCAGGCAGATCCAGATAGCAAAGCCTGAGAACATAGGAGATGCTTTCCAGGGAGAGCACGTGTACCTGGCCTCTTCCTCTGGTCCAGTCTCCTAAGATCACAGACATTGGAACTGCCTGTTCCTTTTATTATCTGTTAATAGAGGCATTGTTCACAAATCTTGTCTAATCCCTTTTTATGCCTGCTAATAGCCTGCTTTCCCAACATCCTGTGGCAATGCGTTCTGGAAGGTCATTATCCACTGTGCAAAGAAATGCTCTTTCTTTTCAGAAGTAACTATTTCTATGCTCCTAGTCCATAAGATATAAATTTAAATAAAATTCAGTCTGTCACTGTTGTATCATCTTTTGACCTAAGTGTTTCTAAGTGATATACACACAGTGAGTAGTATGAAAATGAATTAAAATAAATATCAGGGCAAACAAGGCTCAGTTTCTTGCATTTTTCCAGGGGAAGGTGAGGAGTTGTTGTTTAACCATTGCTACTACCTGGATAAGTGCATGCCTTTTCTCCACGTAAGTGTAAGCCCAGCCCTGAGATGGAAGCACGTCCTTCCTCAGGGGAAGGGGAGGTGAGGCTTGGCACTGCAGCTGCCACGGTACAGCACATGGTCCTTCTGCAAACCTTGTTTGGGAACTTCTGCTTCTCACATCTCTCAGCTTATTATACCACCATTCCAATAAAGCTTTTTTCTCATGAGTCTGTGTGACAGTGCCAAGCCAGGCTGCACACACAGAGAGAGTAAAGCAACCTGTGCCATGCTTAATCTACAGCTGTCATCCCATAATTTACAAATTCCATGATGCTATCAAAATAAAGACTCTCAGTTTTGTCTTGCAATATCTATTCTTTACCTGCCCAACCCTCTGTTGTTCAGGTAACTCTCCACCCACTTGCTCTTCCCCAAGCTCCTGTGTTGCCTGTGGCTTGTGGTCCAAGTATTGTTTAGGTAATTAGTCATGCCTTCACCCACCTTCCATCCTTCTTTTTTTTGTTATTACTATTTATTGGTTTTATTGTGGTAATGCCTAAGGATGCCAATTAGGAAACGGGTTTTTGTAAAAAATTGTACAAGTTCTAAGCTGAAGAACTCACCATCTGGGCCTTAGGTACTTCATGGGTAGTGAATAGAGAAGTGGGAGGGAGTCTAGGAACACAGTTCAGCAGGATAATATGTTTATTCAGTGTAATAATACTCTGCTAGTAGTCATCAGCAGGTTCTGTAGGGAAACAGAAAATTTCCCAGCCTTGCTGGGGGAACAACTTTTATCTGGATATTTTACCAGAGATGAGCAACTTAACATGGATTTCATCTAGAATGTACTAGGGTTTGATGCTTGTTATTTAAATATATAAAGTAATTTATTTTTTCTATCTTATCCAGGGCAGATTTGCAAGGCTGCCCAGAGGATGCCACTCAGAGGAGTCTGCCCTGTGACCTCTAATGCTGTGCTCACCATACAAATACAGGACTCCCATCATTCAGTACTATCCAGAAGGCTGAACCAAAAATTGAAATCACAGTGGTGAAGAGGGAAATAGGAAGGACAGAGAAAGGATGAGGATACTATTAGGAAGGACATCATGAAAAATCTATCATGTTGGGTAACTGTATCCTTAAGGCAAAATTTATGTTGTGCAACTGTGACACATTCAAGTCTGAACAGCTGGTTTTGGTGAGAGACAGCAGAAATTAATTTCCCGTGCAGCTTTTGTATTAATAATTCATCTCGTTAAGGTGTGGTCTAATAGTGTTTGCACAGGCACGGGAGTCAGCCCTAATATTGTTTTTGACAACCATCTCTTCTACAGGCATGTGCAACTCACATGTCCTTGCCTCAATTTCTCTGTACAAGAAAGGGAAAGCACTGTACAAGCTTTGGTTAAGATCTGCAAAGTAGCTCGCTACTACAGTGTTACTACTCTGCAGTCTTTTGCAATAACATGAAGACAGCATAACATTCAGCTATCCTGATCATGTTGGGTTTATTTCAAAGTATTAATGAATCAGGCTCAAGGGCCAGGTTTAGAAGCACAAGTCTCTGACCACGGGATTAAGTCCCTTGCAAAAAACTACAGGACCTGGCTGATCTTGGGAGATATTTAACAACCTGAAGGTGCAGTAAGGTCTTGTCCTGCTAGGACTTATTTTATTCTGCATACTGTGCTAGATTTTAATAGTATTATCATAAATGATTGAACTAAATTAAATTATTGTTAAGACTACTTTCTGGTATTTTTTCCCCTCATCTCCATTATTTAGATTCTTCCTTTAATACCTGAAGGGACTTCCAGTTGCCAGGGTGAACTTGCAAGATTTTACTACAAAACAGATGATCCCAACTTTCAGTTAACCAAGAAATCCTCAAAACACAGTGACATAAAAGGCATATTCTTAGTGATACCTACTGATTTGAATTATGAATCGGTGTAAGATCACATAGAGGAGGTTTTTCCCAGAGATGTTTTAGCCCTGTTCTTTTTCATGTATTTCTTCTATTCCAGCAGTACTGCTTCAGTGGGGATCTAATGTGTATTTGTGCTGCATGGGATATAATACAATATGTATTTTATCAAAATATATATGACCCTGATATGACCATCTTAGTACAGAGAGCAGTTACAGTAGTACAAATTACAGCATTCCTGAGGCCCAGAAGAAAGATAAATTAGTGTATGGGTAAAAGCACATTTTTGTTATATAACACAACCACTCTGGCCTGCCAGGAGCAGAGGAAATGATATGGCTTTGATAACAACAATATAATTAACACAGTAAAAATTTTTTGAATAAAAAGCATTTGTACATAATGAAATTCTTTCTTTCTTCATCCAGTGTAGTGGTTCTATTCCCTCTGAATCCTCTGCTCAGCTCTAGATATGATCCTTTTGTCATATGTTTCTTTTCATTGTATTTTCTCTTGTACAGTTCATTCATTTTCTGGAAGGTAGATGGAAAACACCAACTTCCTTTCTTCTCACTTCAGAGTTGCCTCCTGCTGCTTTTCCTCTTATGCTGATCAGCTCCAGAAATAACCCTGCAGAGCCATTGCTTGGCTCTGATTCCAGAAATCCCTCTTCCTTCTCCACCCTGTCCTTTCTGGTTTCTCTGCCTTCTTCTCTCCACAGACATCAGACTAAACCAGCCTGTTTCTTTTCCTTATCTGGTGTTATTCTGATTACATAAACATCACCTTGCCCTCCTTTTTTCCTTCTCAACTTTGAGATTACTTCCCCCATCCTGTCATGAGCCAAATGATAATTTCCTTCAGCAGCTTTCTTTCTTCTCCATAGTTATTGGAAGCAAAGGCTCCCTTGTTGCATATTTTAGCCTGCCAGTTAAGAGTGACTTAACACTTTTCTTTACTCATTTTTGTTTAACCAAAAGTCTACTGAGTGATAGGAAGAAAATGGAAGGTATTTTAAATGTCTTTTATAGGCTTGACTGCTTTCCAGGACCTGCAGTTTAAAATGAGAAGCCAGACAGAGAAGAAAAAACTACTTTCAGAAAGTTCTTAAAAATCAAAATGTAACAGTTTATAGAAGTTTAGTTTTGTCTGTAGCAAAGATCTTTCAAAAGATGACTATGGAAAAGCCTAAGGTTCATGTAAGCCCAAGGCATCAAGCAGAAAATACAAACAGAAGTTTCACTTTGCCAAGTAGAAAGCTGGAAGCACTGTATACATTAATGTTGAAGAGTTTAGTGTTTGTGAGAGAAAATGGAGTGATTATTGCTGATGTGTGAAAGTTGCTGACATGATTTCTATCAGCAACAGCTCATGAAACTCAGTTGTATAGGAGTCCAGTTACCTTTCCTGTATCAGAAGGTACTGGAATACAAGGAGTTACTGGGTCACACAGTTTTTAGACAGACATGGACAAACAAAAATCTATAGAGAAAATCTGTGGACAATTATATGAGCCAAAATATCCCCATTTTTCAAACTATTGAATGAATGAATACAATATAAATTTTGCTCATTATAATGTATACATTATATTCTATGTTTAGGTTTCATGGTGTGTCAAAAAATCACTGAATAAATTGTGGCTTGTATGTGGCAAAGAAGAGTTTATTTAGTATATACCTTCAAGAAAACAAGAGTCACTGATGAGATGATATACTAGTTGATTATTTTGTTTGTGTTGTGAATTTGATAAAACAGCATGAATTATGCAGATGATGAGATGTAATGTCCTTCAATATTGCTCTTTTATAGCACTTGAATCTTTCATGTTCCACTGTCTGTATCTGAAAGAATCTCTGCCTTCCATAATGGTGGATGCCCAGGTCAGGTGCTTAACTTGACAAAACCTAAGGATTTAACTTCACAAAACCTAAGGATTTTTCTCCAAGCCTTGTACTAGTCATGGTGCAATTAATCTATTTGACACAGATTAATCAGAAATCAGTGATTTATATATTATTGCCTGTCTCAGTGAAACCAAGCCACCTCCATTCCTCAACAGAATTTCTTCTTCCAATTAAGTGTTCAACAGGTCAAAGAAATAAGCAACTAACAAGTCAAATCTTTGATTAAATTGGCTTATTTAGCACCGGTAAATTATCAGTTAAATTTTTGAAGTGGAAATAAAACTCTTCCATTTTAAGTGATCTATTTCAATTAGATTATTTCAAAACCAACTGGTACAGCATAGGCACAACTGATACAACTTGTCTGCAAACATACATAGGTCATGATATCCATGATAAGCACAGGGCTCTGACTGCTAACTGGGGTCTGCTTGGCTCATTCAGGTTGTGTGCAGCTCAGTGATTTTAGGCAGCTTCCTAGGCTTACAGGAACTCTGTAGGCAGCTTGACCATCTGTGCAGGGTGTCCTGTGTGTCAGGCAGAGCACTCACCCTTCCAAACACAGGTTTTTGTTTGATTGCCCAGTGAATGAAGCTCATGGTGCTGAGTCATATGGCAGGAGAATGGAAGCAGTGAAAGTGTGACAGCCGTCACCCGGGACACCTGCCAGGGCGGGATGAGGGGTGTTCCCAGCAGTCCTGTAAGCCCTGAGCAGGGACCAGAGCTGTGAACTCCCTCCCTGCTCCCCAGCCTTGCAGTTTGTCCCCCTCTGTCTGCAGCTGATCAGGGAGTGACCAGAGCTGGCTGGTGTCTGTGGTGTTGTAGCCACGAGGAGCGGGGACTTTTAGGAAACCCTCCTTCATTAGCAGTGAGATTGGACAAATCTATAAACGTTTACCAGATACCTTATACAGGTTTGCATAAAGATAAACAAGACATTGGCAATTTAGCTACATACTTAGACAATTAAAAAGGGAGATATTGTGCCCTTAATTATTCGAGGTAATCCTTCAAGGAGATGAATAGGATGCTGGAGGGCACGGGCCATTCACATTATAAGAAATGAAAAGAAGATTTAAGTTTCCTGGTGCAGTCAAGTTAACAGTACAGCACTTTGCTTATTTACATTGGACAAGTTGGGAAAAACCAAAATTAAAGCTCATTTTGTCAGGAGGGTTGTATGTTTTCTGGAAATGGGAAACACAGAGAAAAATCCTGCATAGAAACACGACCTGTCTTTTTCCTGCTTTACATCTGAATAGACACAAAGCAGGCAATTTGTATGAAACGTGGTAAGAAGCTAAATGTCACTTGCTATATCAATTTCAGAAGAGTCTGGAATTGGAGTGAAATATCCAAGATAGAAAATATGTGGGTAATACTGTAGGACTGAAATAACCATAACTTAGAATAGAAAAATTTTACTATAGCACTAAAATTGTTTAATACCAATGTGGATAAAAAAATCTTTGTCATTAAGGTCTGAAATCTGCAGATACCAACCCATTTATATACATGACATCAAGCTCAGGAGAACTTCTACCAGACTTTTTGATCTGCTAACTTCTTTTTCAGTGTGGAAGAGAGAGGGCTGGGTGACATCAAGCTGAAGCAAATGTCTAATAGCCACACACAGCCAGAAAAGAAATGGCCCTGGAAAGGTCTAGAGTATGATTCTGAGTCTGAGCATCCTGCAGCTGTTACTCCCTGCTAGGTTTTCAGCACAGCTCACATGGCCAGCTGGAGACACTGACTTAGCAGGATTTTATGGGCAATGTGATGTGGATGAGCTTTGCTGGACTGTGGCCCATCCAGCAAAAGATGCTATGTGAAACAAATGCAGGAAAATACTGCCAAGGTATAAATTGGCTTGAGTATGCTTATTACATTAACCTTCTAACTATGCCAGCTGAAAAAAAAATGCACTGGATACTTTTGGGTAAGTTTTGGATTTTTAAATCTGGTGTACATAAATTGTCAGAACCTAATTACACCATAGGATTCCATTCACTGTGGGTGGGCTGCAGGTATTTTTAAAGACCTCAGTACAATACCCACAGATGCATGACACAGTAATGAGTGTTCAGTCCCTTCTAGATGTAATGCCCTGAACTATGAAACGCCTATCACTTTCATTGTGAGGTTGTTTGGTATGAATGGCAACACAATTCACCTGTAGGAGCTTTTTCTTTATCTGCTGTCTTGCCCATCCCATAAAATATCATGGCAAAAAGAGAAAATATCATGGCATCTGGCCCATGGCATCAAATACAGAATAATGAACTAAGAAGCCCAGGGAAATGTAGTCTTTGTTCTGCCCATACCAGATTCTCTCGATTTCATATTGAACTATCCGTGTCTCCATTTTTCTGCCTTTTGGATAAATATTATCTCAGTTTACCTCAACAATATGGTATGTAGATTAAGTTCCCCATATTTTCAAATGCTGCTGGGGATTTGAATGCTGGTGCTGTGTAATTCAGAAGAAAGGAGACCATCTTTTTGAATAGCAACTTCCAGGTGGGCCATTTTCTAGAAGGAATCCAATTTCTGAGTAAGTAAACAAAAATAGAAAAGTTAGAGAAAATAACTATGAGAAGTGGATTCCTGCTGAGAAGGAGAGACTTGAAAGATTCAGAGCTATGGCTAGAGGCTCCATCTGGCTGGGAGACCTCACCTGCCCGGGTAAGCTCATCTTTGAAAGAGGTCGGGCCTGGGCGTGATCAACCTTCACTATCAGAAGCAAAAGAACTAGAACTGCAAGGTTTTTAGCATATCATTACAAATTCAAACCCGGGCCTATTCTGATGGAAAATCTTCTTTAGGAATGTGAATTGTTTTGGGCAAAATAATCAGGCTTCTTTCCTGGCAGGGATACTATTTGCATCAAAAATTAGTGTCATCCACCCACTCGGTTTCCAGCTCAAAGCCAGGCATTTCATTAGCGAAGTGAGAACAGAGATGCTTGGCTGGAGCAGCCGTGGCAAACAATCCTGCCAGCACCACCAGGAAGGTGGGAGAGCTGCGACCTCCCACAGGGCACGAGGGTCGCGAGGACCACACGGGGCCAGAAGAGAAATGAGGACACCTCATTCCTGCCTGGGAAAGGAAATACGCGTGTGGAGCCCGGCGTGCAGGCGTGCCAGCGCCACGCGAGTGCCGTGCGAACCGGGGGAAGGGGCACCCGTGAGCCTGGCACCCCGAAGGCTCCCTGTGCGCGGGCAGGGCGTGTGCGCCGGGCCCCACGGGCCGGCAGGCGTGAGGAGAGCTGCGGTGCACGGGGCAAGCACCGAGCGGGCGTGTGGAAAGGCAAACGCCAGGAGCGTGTGTCCACACAACCAACAGGTGTGCGTGGAGACACGGCGTGCCAGGCTGTGTGTGTGGGGGTGTGAGCGGGGTATGTGTGGAGGAGGCGGTGTCCCGGTGTGGGTGTGTGGAGGGGGTGTGTGTGGAGGGGGTATGTGCAGAAGGGGGTGTGTGTGGAGGAGGCGCGGTCCCCCAGCGTGTGCCGAGAGCTCAGTGCCGCTCCCCCGCCGTCTCCCCGTGCTGGCGGCCGCCGGGGCGGGGCCGCTGACGCACTGCGGCTGCAGCGGGCGGAGGCGCCGGGCCCGGCGGGGCGGGGGCCGCTGACCAGGGCCGTGGCTCGGCCCGCCGGGGCTGACTGACAGCGCTCCCCGCCTAGGCGCTGGAAGGGCCGGGCCGGAGCGGGGCGGGCGGGAGGAGGAGCAGGAGGAGCGGTGCAAACCTCCCTGCACTGCCGCGGCTGCTACCTATTCATTCAGTCACCTAAAATGGCTGGAGAGAGGAGGTGGCGGAGCAGGAGGAGGAGGTGAGGGGGGAGCCGCAGCAGTGCCCCCACCTCCTCCGCGGCCCGGCGGAGCTCCCGGCGAGGCTGCGGCCGCCCCTCGCCCGCAGCACCATGTCGGCCGGCCCGGACGAGAGCTCGGTGCGGGTGGCGGTCAGGTAAGCGGCGGCTCCCGCGGGCCGGGTGCGGGCGGCGGGGCCGCGGCGCGTTCCCAGCGCCCACCCTCCCGGGGCAGCACCGGGCACGGCAGGCGGGCACGGCAGCCGGGCACACCTTCCCTGCACACAGGGGATCGCCTCCCCTCGGCGCCCGCGGAGCCTCTTTTTCCTCATAGCGGTAGGAAACAGCCAAAGGAGAGGGGAAACCCCCCCACCGTTCTGAGGTCTTTCTCAGTAATTTCTCTCTAATTTTGAGCAGTGACCCTAAAAATACTCCAACTAATTATAGCCGGTGCTGCGAGTGCTTACTCATGGATGGAAGCAGAGCGGCCCCTGGACTGAGGCGATGCATCACGGAGCTTTACGAGAGTGGATCCTGGCACACTGATATTTTTAGAAAGATAAAGGCTTTTATCCCGCGGAGGCTGTGTCTAACCTCACATACCAGAGGGATGGACTGCCATAAGGCTGCTCACAGTACCTAGGAATTAGGTGTATGTAGAAGTCGTGATGGGAGGAGAGCTTAAATAATTTTAAAACATTAATTAATTCAAATTGCTCTTTAATCAGAGATAAAAATCTGCTGTTCATTAGTGAGCTCTTGTCTCTTCTCGGTTTTCTATGTGAAAATACGATTATATTGTTTGAAGAGCTTCCAGTTTGGCCCGTGGATGCTTCAATTTTCAAGATGTCTTTACATGATTGAAGCATGAGGAGAAATACATGTATGTGTGCATATATTTGTGTCCGTTTATGTCTATGTAGATCCATATTTGGGGTTTAATTGTGACACTGTCTGTTGATTTATTTCTTTACTTTAAAGAAGTTCCTTTATGCTGGCACACTTGGAATATTACAATACAAGAAATCAGACCTTAGGAGAAAGTCTGTTTATTTCAGTGGGTCCTTGGACAGTCTTGCATTAGAGAATTCAGGGGTTGTTCAGGAAGATGAAGAGGGTGATTTCTGAGGTTTGTTTTGTTTTCTCTGAAGGGTGTGGAAATAATCGATGCTGCTGTGTGCTAGTGTGTTGGTATATGGTGTAGGGGGAGCAGTGCAATAACATTTTCAGTAAACAGAGAAGCACCACCCCTGTAACATGGGGTATATGCTGCAGTTGTTCATTAAAGTCTGATGGCAGCAGCATTTTCTGTTGGGAGAGATGCTTTTGTTGAAGCATTTTTCACATAATGTTTAGGGAGGTGCTATTCTAAAGCATAATTAGGCTGTATTTTGAAAAAGGAAAATATGAGATAGGTGTGATCATAAAAATAGGGTGTGTTACAAGTTTACAGACTGCTTTCATTTCATTTGAAGAAAATATTAAATATGTACTGAGCCAAAATAAATAGTGATGTAGAAGTTCATTTACAAATACAGAGGTTTGTTGCTGCTTGGAATTAAATAAAAAACCTACTGGTGGAAATACATTTATAATTGTAGGTGTGTGATGAACAGATTTGGTGTAATACATGGTAAAGAATTTGTAGAAGTAAATGAAAGTCATCCAGCTGTAGTTCTTGACAACAAATCCCTAATGTTATAAGATATATTTCTGCAGTATAATTGTCTAACTAACATTTTGTGCCTGAGTACAGTTCACTAATAATGAAGGATTGCATTTTTCCTCCTGTCTGCCTTCTTCCTTTTGGCAAATTAACTGTTCATGTACAAGATTCCCCCCTCTCTGTTTAGCATTCATGAACAAAAGCATACACAATAATTGTTTTTGCACCAGTAGCTCTTTGTAGAAGGTCTTCTTTTATTTCTGATTGTGTGTTTTGTGCAGTCCTGTAATTCAACTGATTTTGCATCTCAGTGTGTATTGGTGCCATGCTGTACCATGCATTATGAGTATTGCATTCTGTTTCCTTGTTGGTTTTGCTCTTCAGCTCTTTTTGGCAACTTGAGCTTAGTTCAGTGATGATCTCCACAGTTGTGATGAATTAGATTATTTTTCTGAACAAGACTTGCTCTACAGCTGGACCAGCTTTTCGTTTGCAACCCCCGTGGCTGCAAGATATACTGCAAAGGCATGAATTTGCTGAGGCTTTAAACATAGGTTACAGAATAGACTTCACTGAAATTGTTTAGCAAATTGTTTTTCCAGAACCTGGTTGTCTCACCTAATTGTATCCAGCAGGAATGAAAAATACTTCATTCTTTCCAATTAGCACCAGCTTTAAGCTATCATCTTGTATGCTAATTGCTCCCCATTTTCTTCAGTGTAATAATGGGTTTGTGACTGATGAGCTCCGGTTTAGTGAAGCATGAAAGCTGAAAATAGTTTGGCAGATAATCCAGTAACTAATGTTAAATTCCCCAATTAAGAAAACATTTTTCTCTAGTCACCCACCACTGAAAGACTTGTGGACTTTGTGGATGACGGTGTGCAACTTTGGCGAAGATCTTTGCTTTCTCTGTGGCTGTGTGTCTGTTTTCAGATGGAGAGTCCCCATGATAGATAACAGTCATCTGATTACAGGACTTTATTTTAAATGTAAAAAACTTATCATTTTGGTAAGTCTAACATTTCTGTCTTGCTTTTTTAAGTGTCTTTTCAACATATGAAGACTGACTAACTTCTGACGAGAGTGCTGTGAAATGTTAACAACACCTTCCAAGTTCACAAAAGGATATAGATTATAGTTTCTAATTCTTGCCACTGTAGTGGTGTCCACCAGCATGATACAGTGTGTAGGCTTCTGGCATGTAGCGTACATGAAGTTCTCACCGTAGATTTAGATCCACAGCCAGCAGTCTAGGTCTGCTACTGCACTTTAGTGCTGTTGTATGACCCAAGGAGGGGCTGGATGGGGTCACTGCACTCAGAAGTGTGCGGTTACTTTTACCCTTTTACCAACCAGACCTGAGCTGGGTTGCAGGAATTGAGATGGCTCCAACAGTTAGTGACTGTCCCTGCTCCATGTGGCTTGGGGCCATACTGTTAGGATGTTCTAGCAGTGGTGATCTAAGAAGACAAAGTTGCATTTTTGGATACATGGTAAACAAAGGAACTTATGGAGAAAATGTTTGGATAGGTCTAACCGGAAGTCTTGTACGGAGGCCTGTACTTGATAAAGCATGGAAGGGTGTTTGTTGTGTCTTCTCCATAACAAGATCCAAATAACAGTGTAGAACATCAAAGGAAATGTCTGTCTTCTAGCCCTCCAGTGGTGAGAGATGGCCTTGATCCACTGGGAGTCAGTGGAGGCCCTGGATGTATAGATGATAAGCTTTAGTATTGATTTGTTAGAGATGCTGTATTAAAATAGAAGAAGAAATGAGTACAATGTGAAAAGATGAATGGCTGTACAAGCTGACCAGTAATCAAGTGAAGATGGTCACTCCGACATGCTTGGGTGATGCCTCAGGTGGACTGGACAATAAAAGAACATGAAGTACCAGTTGGTAAAGCTGAAGAGCTTTGGCATTGGGCATGTTCTCATCAAAGATGGAGCCCAGTGGAAACTGTGTTAAAAGGCAGAACACAAAGAACATTCAGGGGATGGTGTTTTATAATCAGGCATGTTTAATATCGGTAAAGAATGGAGTAGTGAAAGTTTCCACTTTTCATCAGCCTAGGTATGTCTGTGTCTATCTGCCTTCTTCCCTGCTTTGGCAAAAGTGCCTCACTGGTACTGCTTCATCTCCTGTGATTGACATGTTCTTTGTTGCATCCCTCAAGTGGAGAATGGGAGTGTTGCTACTCTCCTCCTCACATGTGTAGGGAGGCTCTGTGATCTGGGCACCCAGTTCTGCCTTGAGATGAGTGAAAAATTCCCTTTCCATACCTACCCTGGGTATCTGCAATATGTTGTGACACTGCTTCACAAAAGCAAAATATTGATGTTTGCCAAGTAAGGAAACTGTGTGCAAAATGCAATGGATCTACTGGTAAACTGTTTTTAGTAACAGTACAAGTAATAAGTGCAGCTGATGAATGTGAAAACCACACAGATTCTGTTTCTGGTTTTCCAAAAGGGAGATGAAGTATGCTGGAAAAACACATTGGTTACTAATTCAGGTTAGTGAAGGTTAGAGATTTGTACAACTAAAGCTTAGTGTGGCATGGCATCAGGATATGGTGTTGACTTCTGATTTGGCAAGTGGGATATGTTCATCCATTGCAACTTTATGCAATTCTTTTCATACCCCTAGTTCTTGAACTATGTGATCTGTTGGTTGTCTTATGTAAGGGTTTTTTTTTTTCTGCTTCACTAGTTTCTGTGTGTTTTTTTTTTCTCCCTATATAGAATCTGCTGTTTGTCATGTCTGCCTCTACCTTTTCACATTTTTGCATTCTTTATAAGCATTTTCTTTTAAGCTTTTATAGTGAGGTTGTTTTCCTCTGTGCTAGATGCAGCTACTGTTAGATACACTAGGAAAGAAGGAACTGAGTGAAAGGAACTTGTCTTTTTTAGACAGGTGTTTTGAAGCACTTCGATGGCAGCTGAGATTGATTTTCTTTCTTGGGCTGCTGCTGTGCAAACAGTTACAGATGTGTTTAAGCTTCCCACCATGAATAGATGCCAGAAGAATGGACATGTATGCTGTGGTATATATTATAAGCTCTGGAGATACTCATTTCATGCTTCCCATACAGTGCTAAACATTCTCATAAATCACTCTGAAACTAGATAAGCGACAGCAATAGTCTGCAGTACTATCCACTGGTTCCTTTAAATGAACCAGACATTTTATTTTAATAGACAGTAATTATTACCCGTCTGTAATCAGCTGTTGTAGCTGTTGTAAAAGGTTTTTTTGTAAAATATGTAACTGTGTTAATGAAGTTCAGCAGTCTGTAAAAACACAAGAATGCCCCACCTAATGAAAGAGAAAATATCGACAGCTTTTAATAGCAAGGTGTTGGGAAATAACTCTTCTGCACGGAGTCTGTTAATGGAAAGCTACAAAAGAAATCTTGTTTGGGAAAGCTCCTGTTGCATATCTTTTTGTTAGTTTTGATGTTTTTCTTTGCTCTCTGACTTAAACAAACATCCCCTTGTCCTTCTCTGAAACTTTACCCCGCTGGTATGTTTTGCATTTTAGCTGAAGAAAAGACACTGCACCATCTGCTGCTGAATTAATTCTGGTTTCATAACATCTGACTCGATCATCCGTTACTGATATTGCTTGGGGCAGGCTGAAATCTGTGATCTTGCTTTCTAGGAAATAAACTTCCCTTTTCACCACTTGTGTTGTAAACACAAACTCATTCTTGGATGGAGGGGAAAGAAATCCTGCTTGGACCTTTCCCTTAATTCCATATATTCCTTGCCAAAAGATGGGTATCTTGAATTTAGGAAGAAAAAAAGCAATGAGTGGTGTACCTCGGCAGTCTGCTCATGCTTTTGGATGAATTATATTTTTAACTTGTCACTTCCCAAAGTTTGTAGAAGACTTGCGAGTTTGCTTTGAAAAACCATTGAGTTTGTCACTAATTTCCATTTAATGGTGTTTTCTTTCGCACTTGTGATCTGTTGGCCTAGACATTCCTTTATTACTTTACTCAGGGTTTCACATTTTCAGGTTTACTGTGTGACATCTGTAAATTCTTCTGTGGCAGTATGACCCTTGTGCATGGGATGGAGAGAGTCCTGCTCCCTCCCTCTGCTTTCCCTTGATTTGCTTTAAGCCTTATATAGATTGCCCTTGCTGCCCACTCAGAGATGGCTGTTGGAATTCTTGCTTTCATCTTCTGTTGCCTGACTACTGCTGGTGAAATCAAGCAACTTTAAGTGCTTTTTTTATTTTAAGGAAAATACAGCGGAATACTAAATATCTGTGGTGGCTAGAGAATTTTTTGTTATGCTAATATTATTTCTGTGTAAAACACTTTCAAGAAGTGTCATTTGAACTGGTGAACAAGAAAGTTTAATTAGAAATCAAACCAGATCTGAACAAGTATAGCAAGAGTAACTACATGAGCTGTGCCTTTTTATTGTGCCCTCTTTCTCTTCTCTTGAATAGTTTGAAATCTTTGTTTTCTTCCTATTCTTCCTTGTGGGATATTTTTTTGTTTGGTTTATTTATTTTATTTTTTAGTTTTGTTTTAATTTCCACTTTCCCCTGGTGAAATATATCTGATCCAGTGTAAGGGGAGAAATGCTGCCTTATTTTTCAAAAATGTTTTTGTTTGATGTGTTTGTTGTGGCAACAAGATACAAATGGAGAATATTGAAAAGATAAGGTTATTGTCACGGTGAGTTGGATGCATAGAGAAACAAAACATTCAAAATGTATTCTAAAATGTGAAAACCTGCTGATTCAGAGCTTATGATTGATTAGCATAAAATATTTCCTGAATAGAGTCTGAATGGAAATAAAAAGTGGGGAGCGAGTACCATCTGTTCCTTTATTCTGGTAGTATCCTCAGCAGATTTGGTAGAGTTGGCCACTGCTGGAATCATTATTTTTCTGTGTAAAGAACTTTTTTTTCTTTAAATCAGTTGACAAATGCTGATTGGAACTCTGCACCCCTTTAACCATCTTTACATCTTTAAGTCTGCCTAACAAAAATGGATGACTTATCCCTTGAGCCTGTTTGCTTTGGAGCTGCAACACAGAAAGCTGAGAGCAACACGACCTTAGTAAAAGGCTATGATCGTTCTACTGTATGGAGCAATTTATACACATTCAAATTGAATAGTGAGCTTCCATTGTTGAATTAAAAAAGGACTAAGGGATTTGTTATCTAGGTAAATTAGTGTCTCACTGTTGGCTCTTGAATTTTTGCTGCTATAGGAACTCTGCATTGTTCAGTTGGTTAGCAAATAACTGTCTTTTTGCAAGACATTTTAGATTTAATGTAATCTTTCCATACTAGCTCTCAAATACTCCAGGTTTCTTGAAATGCTACCTCTTGCATACTGTAACTTCGAAGGATACTTATTTTCCTTTTCCTTTATGTTCAGCATAACTGATCCTGTAAAAGCATGAGTAAATCAGTATTTTCAAGGTAAGAGTTAATGGACTGTGGCATGCTATAGCATTATCAGTTCAACTACCAGAGCTGAACACATGGAATGTTATCAATAATAGGACTAGACAGAAAATGTTTCCCTTTTGTAAGGCATCTCAAAGTCTGACACTTTATCTTTTCTCCTGTGTTCTCTTTTGATAATGGAAGAGTTTGATCAAACAGGTTTCTCCGTTTACTGGGTCTAATCTCATTTGCGGCCTTGAAAAAAGGTCTTCCACATCTTGAGTCAATTCTCCAAGCTCTTGGTTATTATCTTTAGGCTGTGTACTTTTTCAATGAGCTGTTTTTTCCTTCCATTTCTAATTGTTAGTTATCCTTTGCTTAATACTGTTAAAACAAATTTAAGGTAGATATTAAGCTGGAAATATTAAGCTGTAAAATTGCATAGCTGTGAAGTACTAATGTCAGCCAAGAAACTCTATTAAATACAGGACTTGTTAGCAATGTTATTTAAGAAGTTATGCAAATCATCAGTAAAAGGCTAAAGAAAGAGAAGGTATCCTCTAGAAATATATTGCAATTGATGAAATACAGTCTTGTATAATTTTGGGGTAACTAGCAGGTTTGCTAGGAAATTTCTCATGTGTAATAAAATCTCTAATATTGCATATAATGTAGGAAGTGGTGTATCTAGGTTCCTTTAAGTATTTGGTACCACGCTGTGTGTGAGACTTCTTGTAATAAAGTGATAGAAAGGTAGACTGACTTAAGATATGTGTGTATATATTTTATTCAAAATACTCACCTAATTAACTTTGTTTTTCAAAGTCAGTAATCCTTAGCATTCATTTTGTTGGACATTTTTTCCCATAAGCAGGGGACTAACTGGAAGATGAGTCCAGAGACCTTTTGTGTCATTTTGAGTGGCTCATTATCCCAAAGTCTTAGAGCTGCTAATCACTCTCTCAGTAGTATTGATTACCAACTGCAGCAGTTCCTCTGTCTTAGTTTGTGCTTGATTCTTTCATAGGACACTATCCCTGTGTACCATTTCCACCTGTATGAAAATATGAGAGGGGTATGAGTGTAGGTAGTAAGCTTTTGTCTTTTTCTAAATATTCTTTCCCTGCTTTTCCTTTCCCATGCTCCCCTGGCCCTTTGTTTATTGTCATCTTAGAATTATGTCATAAGATCCTCAGGCCAAAGATGTAGCTTCAAAGTAAACACAATATAAATAATACATGATGTAATGTCATGAGAAAACCAACTCTGCTAAAACACCTGAGTTAGTCATTACCTTCTATGAAAAGTCTTACAATTAAAAATTCAATATATGGCTTTGTTTCTCCCTCTCCTCTTTGCTTATTTCTGTGAAGAGTAAAAAAAATTGTGTGTACCAGACACTTTGATCTGGAGGAAGTAGCTGACTACTCTTTTTTGTTACCTGCTAAGCCAACCATATACTGCTTTTGTTGTCACTCTGCATAAGTTGTCCAGGTAAGGTTAATTTCACTCTCTAGTCTCAAATGCATTCTTTTTGAAGTCTAATCTTTAATTTTAAGTACATGTGAAATAACTTTTAGACTCTGTCTCTGTAATGTGAAGCCTTTGAATTTTTCCCTAAAATTATTATCTATACCTATTACTTCGCAGACTACAGATGTTGATACCATCTAAACATCTATATTTTCTTTTTTAGTTAAAATTATATCATGCATGTGAATTACTACTATATTTGGGAAAGGCTGATGTGTTTATGAGCAAGCTATTTGAAGGCATTAAAGACCAGAAAGATATTTTTGATGTTGGGTTAAGGATGACTAAGTATCCGAAAGCATATTTTCTAGAGGTGATTGAAATGAGAGGGATTCTACTTTTAAGTGTTGGAAGAGGCTGTTGATCAGAGGGAAGGCCACCTGTTCAATCTATGTCACTTAGAGTGCAGCTTATGCTCCTGTCTAATCTGATCAGTCAGCCCATCACTCAGGAACAATAAAATTGCCATTTTGATCTTTACAAGCAGAACTCTGAGTTCAGCAAAAGTAGATTGGTGTTCAGTAAGCTCTAAAAATTAGATGAGAGATAGGATTGAATTGGTATTTGCAAGTAAACTATTTGACAGTTAAACATTAGTATAATTAAATGTTCTTTTTTTCTTTTTTGTACTGCCAAAAGGGTTTTGTTTGAATTGGGATTGAATTAAATTTGCTGTTGGGAGGTCTTTGTGTCTTTGGGGTTTTTAAATCTTTGTTTGATTCATTGTTTCAGTTTTTTGGTTTTTGCATGTCTTTTTTTGTTGTTTGCTCTCTTTCTCTCTTTGTCTTCCTCATACAGTCTTCCAAGTGATCTACATTGGCTGGTCAACCCACTGTCTTGGCTCTGCATTTTAAAATGTAGCTGTAGATCTATTCCATTGTTGTTGTTAGCAAGGCTTGTAGGAGCAGATGGACTTTCCATTGTTTGCTAAATGTCAACAAGTATAGCCCTGGTAGGCCCTGAAGAGGAATCCTAGGCTTGTCAAGGTTGTTAAGGAGCTCCAAGAAACACTGTACAGCTGAGAGCTTCGAATGAAAGTGCTTTGTTCTGTGCTTGCCGGCCCCAGAGCAGGGCTGGCCCGTGCCAGCTGGCCCAGGCTGGTGTTGATCTCAAACCCTCACATTGCTGAGTGTGGAAATGCCTCTTTGGGAAGAGGCAACTTGCACAGAATGCTGTTGACCTACATCTTGGAAGATACCTGATTAAAAACAAAGGGCTGATGCACTCTCTGCTGCTGCTGTAGGCAAATGTTCAAGAAATGTACACATTATTCATAAGCATGGGATGGCAATGTTGTGTTGTAACAAAAGGAGAAACTCAGTGTATGTAGGAACCGGAGTCTTTACAAAAGCGCAATGAAATCCATTTTTTGTTCAGTACAGCTGGTGTCTAGTGGTAGGTTTTGGGTCCTGCTACTCATGAAAAATGTGGACTGACTAAGAGGAATTGAAAAGAGGAGGGAGAGGGCGCTTTGTCTAGAAAATGTGACTGGTTCCTTGTCAGATATGAGGAGTGAAGATTTGTAAGAGACACATCATAAAATACCAAGAGTCAAGTACAGAGTGGAAGGGAATAAAATGCTCTTCATGCTCAAGGTGAAGTCGATAAAACATAGTAGATTTAAATATTTTTCCATTGTAAGGATGGATTTTGTGGAATGAACAGACTAGGGAGGGAAATAAACTTGTGCTTTGTCTATGGAGATGTGAAATTGTCCATACAGGAAACTCTTCAAAATAGTTCAGACTGGTAACTGCCAGGAAGATTTGGGATTAATTGATAGTACTTTGGTCCAGAAAGGTAGAGTGGGTGAATAAACTCTGACATTCCCAGTTTTTTTCCACCCCAATTGTCTGTAATGCTGTGAAGCTGCATGTAGAGTGCCAGGGCCTGAATTCAGCACAATTGAATGATCCCATTCAAATGTCAGAATGTGTTCACAGAGGTGTGACAGTGTCCAAATGAACAGTAAAGCCTTACTGATTTGGAAGGGTAAGCTTAGATTAATCCAAGTGTGAAGGGACCTCAGGAGGTCATCTGACCAGCAAAGCAGTGTCAAAACTAAATTCAGGTGAGGTTTTTCAAGGGCCTGTCTAATGTTAGGTCTAGGAAAAACCTCTGAGATAGAGATTCTTCAGTGTCTCTGGGCCACCAGTACTTGACTGTTCCAATTTTTGATGGTTAGATGTCTTCCTTTTGCCAAGTTGGGAAATCTCTTGCTTTGTTTTATGACCAGTGCCTCTTGTGTTCCCAATGTGAGCTTGAGAAAGGAGCTTGGGCCTTTTGTCTTTGTAACCTTCTCTTCTGCACTGAAAGAGAGGAGACAAAGCCTGGAAGCCAAGAAGATACTGAAGAGCTTTGTGCCTATGATGTGTTGGAAAGGTGACATGTGGGGGACACCTTCAGCAAAGGGGGTGCAGCCCCTTCTCCAGCTGTGTTCTGAATATGGTAGAGCAGATTCTTGGGGGACTGACAGTCATCCAGTGGTGCTGATGATAGGGCTGCTGTTAGGAAAGAATGTGTTGTAAGCATACACAGGGTGAAGTGTTGGAGGCTTTTGTTGTTTGTTTGCATGCTTTCTATACTCTTTCTGTGTAAAGTCTATTCATTCTCCTCATATGACCTACTACTACCTGTTTTGGAGACTGTTTCATGGTAAATGCAATATTGCAGCTGTGAAGGTGTTTGGAGTGTGATTCAGTTTGAGCTAACAGTCTTCCTTTTTTGTTCCCAGCAGGAATATGTGGTGCTCACCTGTCTGCTTTTTCTCTGCCACAGTTTAAGCTTACTCATTATTTTGACTGAGCTGACTGATAGGAATAATTACCCTCCATCATTGTTTAATGTTTCTTTGCTTTTCAGATATGCTCTCCTCAGCTGTCTCATGGAATAATCTCTTTTCCTGTCCCATACTGTGACAGTTCATGTTTCATTCTTTCAGTTCTGGCTTGTTCCGACAGTATCTTCTGAATGGCAGAAAGAAATGTTTACAATATCAGTGGCTTATCACATGAAGCATGTGATACTCTTGTGAATACAGCCCAAAGCATTGATTACCTTGGAGTGGTTTCTTATGACTCTTTGGAAATTAATTATAATTTGTGCATTATCAGTTTTTGTTTTGTGTATGAAAAATGGATTTTTAAACTTGATTTATTTATTTAGATTTGTGTGTTCATAAAATGCATGTGGAGCCCTGGGCAAAGTTCACATTCAGTTTGGTTTGTATTGCTGGATATCTGCCTAGCATGTGTAAGAGTTGTCTGGTTGAAGTTCAATCTGTTTAAAACAGAGGAATATATTGGTAGACTGAATAAAATGCTTCAAAGCTCATATCTGTGTCTTGTGAATTTATATGCTTTTGATTTCTCAGATTGTAGCTAGGAAATGCTACTGACTTCCAAATTTTATCAGATATGTTAAAGAAATATGGCTAATTGTAGTTTAGCTGGGCAACTATAACTGTTCCTTTTATATGTGTATTCTATAATTTATACATGCAGTTTTCACCTTAAGAGAACTTCCTTTGTTCAAGGCTGTGTGTCTGTCCTGGGAATATCCAGTGGGACAGAATGCTTGTCATGTCACATGTCAGTGCATGTCACAACATACACTGTTGTGATGGTTGCTCTCCTGTTTTGCCACCTCTCCTGATGTGTGTGAGGTACTCCCTTTGCTCACAAGTAATTTCAATTGGCATCGTGTTTTTTTCCATTTTGATAATAAAAAATAAAATGTAGGAGACACTTTTGTGTTCAAGGGGTGTCTTTGCTGCAGCTGTTACCAATACTGGGAATCCTCTGGGTATACTACTGTGTGTCAGGGTGGGTGATGCTGTAGACCTTTTATGAGTCCTTGCTTAGGTGCCAGGCTGAGCTAATGCATGGTTAAGGGACACTGGCCACTTCACTTCCAAGACTGGAAATAATTAAATAATCTGTGTGACTTGTTTTAAGTATTTTTCTTCAGTACAGGGTTAAGATACAGAGTTGGAGGTCCACTGCTGTTTATAGGGTCAGCTCTGGTGTTGGAGTAACAAGGAACCCATCTTCTGAGTATTCATTCAGTGCTGAGGAGACTCCTATTGCTAGGAGTCAATCAATAATTGCTTATTGATCTAGGTACGATTGGAGCACAAAGCTATGGTATAGCTTCATTTACTCTGGAAACATCTGAGAAGTTTTGTTTCCTAAAGAAATGGACATTCAAAGCTCTCTCTTTAGTCCTCCACAGCTGGATAGGGATGTCAAAATGGTGTCAAGCCATGGACTTTCCCGTTTCATTGTGAAGTCTGAAAGGTTCAAAGACAGCCAGAAATTGTTTCATATAATGCTTGAGTCTTTCTGGGTATCTTTGTTATGTGCCATTGCATACTTGCTCAGTTCAGTGTGCTTGTGTCTGATGCAAAAATTAGAGGAGAGCTACAGATTACACAAGGAACTGTCTTATGGGGTGTAGGGCTTTTTCTTTTAAAAGGAAAAGGTTTTTTTTTTTTTGGCCTATTTTTTCACACTTGAGTCTTGGTATAGTTAGTTTAAATTAGTAGCTAAGATAGGTAACAGAGGACTACACATACCAGATTTCATTGTGGTATGGTTGTGGTGGGGGTTTTTTTGTTGTTGTTTGTTTGGGGTTTTTTTGTTTGTTTGTGTGGTTTTGTTTTGGTTTTGTTTTTGTGTGGTTTTCTTGCTTATTTGTTTTTTTGAAATCCCAGCAAGAATTGCTAGAGGTACTGAAGTACTTTCTGCTTTGTCAGCAAGTTTTAGGTGGAGTGTCACTGTTGGACTATTTTTCAGCTGCTGAATCTTTGTGTTGCTCCATTTTTGCTGCTGTTGCAAGACCCCTCTGCCACCACCCCTCTGCCAACACTGCTGCTGCAGATCACAGATAAACAACTTAATGCATTGCAATGGCTGCCAGGGAGCAGAGGGCTGAAGTCTTGTTTCTCTGAACTGAAAACTCTGTGATACCTTGAGATTAGGATGGTAGTATAGGAAAGACACAAAAGATTGTGTAAGTTTTTTGTCCATTCTGATGCTTAATGACCTATTAAGTCAACTGGATTTGACTGAGAATCTAATTTTGTGTTGTGTTAAAAACATGATTGCATTTGAAGTAAAACCAAGTCCTTACCTCAGATGCTGAGTCAAAGAAATGCTCTCCTTTCATTTATGCTAGGTAATCCTGCTTCCTGTCCTGTGTCCTTCTCACTCTTTCAATTTATCTTGTTCTCATTTTTCAGCCACTGATCCTTAATTCAGTGGTCCAGAAAGGGTTAACTCTAATGGTAAGTAGAGTTGGGAAATAAGCTATTTGTAGTTCTTTATGCCTTGCTAATTATTCATGTGATAGAGCTTACGTAAGGGCTGCATTACAGTTGCACTTCATTTGATGACAGAGTTCTGTATTTCTGTGTAAACAAAAGTCAAGTGATAAGGCATGGACAGTCAAAGTCTATAGGTGAAACCAGGGAGAAAACAAACTTTTCTGGGAGGATCTTAAGGTCATAGTATCTGCTTAGCTGTCATGTTTCTTGAAAAAAAACCGCAACAACTCACAAACAAACAATAACAAAAAACCTCCATAAATACCCAATCCAGATAGTATTTTATTTAAAAAACTTTTAGAAAGCTGAAAGAGCCTTTTTTGCTGTCTCTCTTGCCTTAGCTTTTCTTCAGATTCACTGGTGAAATCCCTTAAAACATACAGTTATCAGTTTGGATAGCATGACGTAAGAAAATATTAAAATTTTAAACAGCTCAGAGTTTTCTCTCTGACACAAATGTAAAAGCAGACTATCATAGAAAAAAATATAGGTACCTGTTTTAGAGAAATCTGTAAATTCCAGGAAAAAAGTGTTGATCTGTTGACAGCCTCTTAAGACTTTGTTAATACTTGCTGACAGTTTCTGTAGAACACCAGTTACCTTAACAAGTTTTGTCTAAATATTCTATTTTTCTATTTTTCTTTCTAAATACCTGGTACTGTAGCATATGCTGGAGTAAATAGCATTTTACCTCTTTTCCCCATCCCTCAAATGTCATCAGTGGTGCTAAGAAAAATTCTTTTAAGTGGAAATGAGGTTGGCCAAAACACTAGAGCTTTGTTATTGTAGAATGATGTTCTTCCCTGCTTTTTTCCCTTCATGCAGCCATGGAGTGGAAGTCAGAGGTGTGGGAGGCAGCTGCCTGATTCATAGCAGTTGGCAATGCAGAGTTTGTAGCTTGTGCTAATATCCAGTCTTCTGGCTGCATGGTGCTGGTGAGGAAATCTATCTGAAACACCTGTAAAGTTATGGATTATTATAGAGATGTATCTGTCTGTAGCTTTTCATAAATGTGTGACCCATTATGAAGGCTTTATATAAGCCTTAGTGTAATACCCTCCCTGGCCTTGAGGCACTACCAGTATGCCATTAACACACTATTTTGTATGAGCTCATAGTTTTCCATTTCCTGGTGAAGTTCCTTCTTAGCTCCTGGAAAACCTTTGAGTATTCCCTTCATGCATTGTCCTCTTAGGTCTCATTTAAGCCAAAGCAGCTCTTCTGTTGTCTGATGTTAAGTGCTCGGAGGCATGAGATGCTTGCTCACAAATTTTGTGGCAGGTCTGTAACCATCTGAGTTGGTTTACAGATCAGGACTACGGCGAGACAGTTACCATAAACTTAAATTTCTAAGGTGATTTGAAACAGTAAATATATGAATACTTAATTTGAAAGCATCTGTGCTACCTCCAGTGTCCAGAGACTATGAACTCTGATGCAGACAAACCACAAGTGATTTGCATTGATAATTTCTGAGAGCAGCTGGGAAATGCCTGATTTAGAAGTATTAGTTGCCAAGAAGAGCTGATTTAATTGAGTCAAGGCAAAAGAAATGGGTTTTGACCTTGAAGCAGCTTGTCAGGACAGACATTACCTTATGTCCCCAAGGGGCTGTGGCCAAGCATTCAGCAGACAGAAATGATCCCAGGATCAGGTGTTGCTGCTTTGTGTGCACTGGAGCTGAGGGAGACTTGCAGGGCAGTGCCCAGGCCAGCAGCTGCACACAGCAGAGAATTGTTCCAGCAATGGAGTCAGAGCCTCCAAACCTGTGATGGAAAGTGGAGATAGTTGCTTTCAATTTGTGGGAACTACCCTGCTCTGCATGATTTTTTTTTTCCTTCCCTGATTGGTTGTTTTGTTTGTTTTTGTGAAGTGACTTTGCATTAATAGTTATGGATTTCTGTTTGGATTTGTAATCTTATCAGGGAACCTGAGCTGTAATGAAAAATTAAGCCTACAGCTAGGACATGAAGCAGAAAGTGCTTAGCCTTGCTGTTAGACCAGCATAGATAATGGTTTTCTAAAGCAGGTATAAGTAGCAAGAAAGTAGTTGGTTCTTTATAAACTTTATTTAGAGTGTATGCCATGAATCCTGTGCAGCTGTCAGTGTACATCGTGGTACATGACCAGGGTACACTTATTTCATGGGTGTGCTCTGTCCTGGAGCTGATCTTTTGGTGAAATGTACCAGTATTAATACTAGTGGTAATTCCAAACTGTAAGCTTGCTAATGCAGCAAGGTCTGCATGCCAGTAGCAATTAAACCAGGAGAATGACTATATTTCCACATTGAATTTGTTTAGCCTAGGCAACAAGGACTCCTACCTGCCCTAGTGTGGAAACGAAACAGTTACGAAATTGTACAGTATTTTCTATTTTACTTATTATCAAAAGTGAAGAACATGAAACTAGCCCATGCCTTCCTGATGAGGTAGCAAAGCATTCCCTTTCACTTTCTCTTAGGTTAAAATCTCCAGTGATACATTGGATATTGTAGGCACTATTTATATAGTGTCATATAAGCCCTTCTGGACTCAATGAAAGGCTGAGCATGTGAAATGGCAGCAGCTCAGCCCTAAGTGCAAGTGTTGTTGCAGAGTAGAGCTTTTCTTCTAGCTTTGGGATTTGAATTTTGGTGTGGAAATTGGCTTTCCTGTGAGGTTCCAGATTCCGGTGGATTTTGTGCGTAGATGATGTTGAATGAGGCCCTGATACAGCAGTACCAACTCCAAACTTACTTCACCAGTCAACTGTGATAAATCACATTCTTTTGACTTCTTGTGTTACTTAAGCTCCAATTATTTCAGCTTTCCACTAGTATTCCATATAAGTGCTAAATACTCTCTCTAACTATTTTTTCCCCTGTTCTCTCTCTACCATATCTGAAAGTCAGCCTGCATTTAGCTGAACAAAAGATTATGGCCTGTAGATAACCTAAGTTTGCACCTGGTTGAAACTTCATGGAGAGTGTTGTTTAGAATCAGTACTGACGTACTTGCAAACTTCTCAGCTTTGGCGAGGATTGAAGAGTGGAGGAATGGTGGGGGAGAGTTTGGGCATTGACAGTTTATGTTCACCTGAAATGCTTTTAGAAAAAACCCATCCAGCATCGTACTGAGCAACCCATTTGAAGCATGGCTCAGTGTGGAGAAAATGCTACCTTCTGAATTTGTGGCATAGTTTCCTGTATTGTCCTGATTTTAACTACATTTTTCAAGCCAAGAAAGAGCAGCAATGTAGTCAAATTTAGAATGCAACTTAATACAGCGTCATTGCATGAGAACAAAAGAATGGAAAAATTATCTCTGATGCTGTTGCTGCTGATGTGAATGATTTTGCAGCCTTGCAAATAGAATGAATAGACATGAAGAAAAGAATTAAATTTGAGGATTGGCATTCAGACATAAAACAATGTGTAGCTGAAACAGTGGGACTGGAGAAGGTGGATAACATTGTTTCTTTCTGTTTTGCAAGTTTGAAAACAGACAGTACTAAATAAAGCAAGTGAGTTATTTTTCCTTACTCCGGAGTTAGGATTTACGAGCTCAGAGCTTTCAGTCACTGCTTGAACAGTCTACCTTCTGTTTTGGAACAGAGCAACTTCTGTTCATTAGAAACAGTCAACAATAAATATGAAGAAATTTTCTGCAGTTTGCTTTGGAACTTGGTGTATCGGGTGTTATGGATACAACGTGGCATTTTGTGTTGATTTTTTTTTTTTTTGAAGGCGTGGCAGAAAATTCATACAGTGGTTTTTGTTCCAGGAATGTTGCTTTGAAAGTTAACAAAATGAGGGCACTATTCAGCACAGATTATTGAAACACTGTTTTTAGCTGTCTTATCCCGTTGTAAAGTCTCAAGTTATTTTAGTAGTGTTAGCTAAGCTATCATGTTAGTAATGATTAATGACAACTTGTAATTTCTTTTTTAAACTGACCTGACCCTCCTGCTCTTTCATTATTTAACTGTAATTACTTATGAAGTGGCTTGTAGCTTTACCTATAGCTATGTTGGTAAATTTGTTTTGAGTTGGTGAAGTGTAATTATTGGACTTGGGGCTCAGAGGTGTAAAGCAACCAACAGCTCTAAACTTGAGAATATACAATTGGGAAGACAATGTTTCTGTATGGAGGGGAAAGAAATGAAAACCATTTTCAGAACTACAGTAATCTTGCCATGAACATGTAGTAATTTGTGTACTATATTCAAGAGCCAGCAGCAGAAGTGAATAGGTGTGGGTGTTTAAAAAGGGAAGAGAAATCTGGGTTAGAGAGGCAATTAAGAGTTGTTCTTTGCTGCAGACATAGCAAACCCTTTCAACTTTAAAAATAACAGAGTATCTATTTTTAAAAACTAGGCTGCTTGGAAGAAGTAGTGAACTTCTAGAACAGATGTACATTTGGCTGAAGAGGAAGAAATTGAATGAAGCCTGGTGTTGGCATGATTGACAATATTTTGGTCATCTGGATAGCCTTGGATTACATCAGTCCTTGGCTCTCTATTCAAAAAATTATTTTTCTGTAGTGAAGAAAGTTATTTTTTTCTTGCTTATTTCTGAATATGTTTGTGGTACTGATCGATGCCTTTAAGAAATCAAGGATAAATTGTAATGTAAGGAAGTTCCTGAATGCATGTACTTATTCTTCAAATATTTCACTTAATTGCATTAAATAATTGTATTTTTAAGTTATTTATTTGACTTTACAGATAAATCTTTAGTATGTGAAGGTGTGCAAAAATAATATTATTGCTCTGCAAGTAGGAGTTTTCAACTTTTGAACCCGAAATCCACTGTCATTTCTGTGCCTTTATGTGGGCATAATTGGGTCATTTGTTGATGTAATGATGCTGCTGGCAATGTTTTTAAAACCAGCTGTCTCACAAAACTGTGCTTTTAGTAAAGTTTGACTCTGGTAGTTGAATATTAGTTACAAGTGTGCTTTCTAAAAAGAGTTGACACCAACCACATTTTTATTGACCGATGTACTTTTTACAGGCTTAGTGTATTGGGATATGTTGGGCTGATTAGTACAAGAGATACCCAAATTATCTCAAAATCACTGAGCTCTAAATGTCACTGAATCTAGGTTTGGAGGCACTCAGACAGTGGTTTTGTGGTTTGATGTAGTTTGATGGTGTTGTGGATGTTTGTTGTTGGATTTTTTTGGCTTTGTTTAGGTTTTTGTTTGTTTTGTTTTAATGCTTTCCCCTTTTTCCCCTTGGACCTACATAAATATTCTGTTCCTTGGTAAAGCAGCAGTGACTACAGTGGTTTGCCTGTAGCCTCTATCCACCTAGCCTATATTTACCACATTGCTTTTGACAATACATTACTTTGTCAGCTGAATTCTGACACTGAAGTTTCTGGAAGCAAAGTGTCTCTAAGATACTGGCAGCACTTGTTATCCTGGCTCAGGGATGCTAGGCTCCTGGGCTGTGCATTCTTCAAAAAGGTTTCCCTAAACTTTTCTTTTTTTTTCTTTTTTTTTTAATCTGAATTTACTTATAGTGGTATTTGTTTAGCACATGTAAGCACTGTTAAGCATTCAGTCATCCTGCAGAAAGTTGCTGCAGGAAGTGTATTCCTTTTCCTGATGCTGCCCTTGTTACATAATTAGTACCAGGCTCTGGTAAGCTTTACCCCAGCAGTGTGACTCAGCCACTCCTTACAGCTGTGAGCCTCAGAGCAGGAATGATCAGGGCTGCTGAGTTTCGTGCTAAAGCTATATTTTGGAGGAAAAAACCTCCATCATTTGCAAAAGAAATATAGGGTGTCATTCTCCTTCTTTGTGCGTAGAGTTGCTTTTTGTATGATTCCTTACTCTCAGAAGGATATACTTGCTGGCTTAATTGACCCCTTTGTATCCGTGAGAGCTGCTGTTGCAGACACTGATCTGGGACACACCAAAAGACCTTTCTTCTTCCTTTTCTCTGGAATTTGTGACCTCTATGCTCTTCAAGTGTTGTAATCATCAGGTTGCCGTAATTTTTTCATAATAGTAATCTATCCTAGTGTTCATTATTGTTAATGCTAGTGATTGCTGTGAAAACACCACCACTGAAATGAAGATGGTATTTCATACTTCCGTGCATGAGCTTAATAGTCATAAAAGCTAAAATATTTTATTTTTCAACAGAAACCTTTAACTTACAAGAGTCAAGTGCAGTCAATGTAAGAGGGACAGATTTAATATGCAGTTTAAAGGCAGTGCTGTCCTTAATTTGCTTTGTGGATATTGGACTTGGTATATTAATATATGTGGAGGACAGCCATCAAATTGCAGACTGGTTGAACCCTCTGGTAAACTACAGTTTTAGTGATTCGGAGCAGCCATCCAAACCCAGAGCCACAGAGGGTTCTGCTTCCTTGGGGCAAATATTTTGGTGACGGTTTCCCTTGATGGTGTATTTCTTGTGTTAGTTTGGAAGACATTTCTTTGATTTCTGATTGGCCTTTTGGAAATGTTAGGTTCCCAGGACACCTGGGGAAGAAACCTGTTGTTCATTTGTGAACTAAGTATTTGGGATGTCTCTGCTGTTCTGCCAGCTGTGGGGTGATGTCCACAGGTGCAGCGTAAGCAGACAAAAAGCTGAAGGTGTATATAGGGCTTTCAAGAATGGAAGCTACCTCTCAAATAAAAACTGAAATGACCTAGTGCCTTCTGGAGTTGCTTTTTCCCCCTCTTATTTTAAAGGTGATAAAGATTTTCAGGGATTTTGTATTTTCAGAGTTAATCCTTAAAGGAGAGGTAGGTAGTGAGCAGCCAGTTTATTTCAGTGTATGTTTATTTCACTTGTTCCATACAGCACAGCGTCCAGACCTTGAGCTAATGCCGATCACACTGTAGTACAGCTAAGTGCTGTGTTTAATTGTGCTGCAGAAATACTTATTTTTGCTTCTTACTCTGGAGAATGACTTGTTCATGCTCCCTAATGGGGAGAGGCACTTGCTTCAGGCTAATCGGCTGAGTGGAGATCAGGTGATTGTAGTCCCTTTCAGCACCAGTGCGTGTGACCCTTTCAGCACCGAAGCGTGTTTGACCCCCTGATTGCTGTGTCCGAGGTCTCTATTCTGCCACTTCATTGCACGATACAGGTGTGCCTGCATTCCTGTATACGGTATGAAATTAATTTAGAGTTTTACTTTTAGCAGGTCTAACTCCTTCTTTCATTTGCTCATAAACCATAAATACTTGAAGTCTTAGTTCGTAACTTATACTTTGCTGTATTTGGTTAGCTCTCTTTTTATCTAAGGTACTGTGTTATTATCTCTCTCCTACCTTTCTGAGGGGGGTGACACATCTAATAATAGATGTTAAGAAAACCAAGGTAAGTAGCACAGTAGAACAATGTAAAAAAAAAAAAATCTGTTTGCCTTTGGAAAAGGTACTTCTGTTTAGTTCTACTCAAACTGCACTTGGATCTGGAGGTGTGCCAGTCCTGTGCTTGGCAGGCATGTGGAAGCTTATGGTAGTGCAGCTTTTCCATCACAGATGACCTTGTCTTGAACTAGAAATAACCAAGGCCAGTACAAACCCTGCAGTACAGTTGTCCATTCTCTCTCTCAAAAGTCAAATTTTTCGCAAAATTTGTGGATTTCTTTGCTCACTAGAGAGTAAATTAGTTCTCAATAAAACCACACGAAGAAGGTTTGTATGGACACATTCATTCATGTTACCAAGAAAGATGTTGGAGGTCTTCTGGGTCTTCTGGAGGGTCTGCTAGCCCTGCTGTGGGGGTGATGTGAGGAAGGCAGCATGCAGAGCAGTAGGAATGATGTGAGAGCAGGCCTGGATGTTTCCCCTCTGCATTTTCTTTACTTAGCAAAAGTGTGGGGCTGTGCCTGCCAGTGTGAGGATGCCATCTGTGTTGCACAGCCTGCTAGGCTGTTACAGAATTGCACACAATTAATCTAAAATCACACTGCTGAACTGTGTGCTGGCCATGGTGGCTGCCCAGAGATGCAGCTATTGTACAGCTCTTCAGGAACCGAGGCAGAGCAGCAGCCTTGGAACTGCCTCAGCCTGGCACTGCCAACGTCATCTCCAGCATGAACAGCTAATGGCTATGGGAGCTGACCAGATTCCAGCTACTGAAAAGGGTAATTGTTTCATGAAATTAAATTTGTCAGTAAAAATAATAAAAAAAAAAATATTGAAGAGGTAGAGTTTGAGCATGTGGGAGAACTGGACAAATCTAATTATGGCAGTGGTATATTTCCTCAATTTAATTTCATTCTACTTTATTATTTGTTGCTTCCTCATTAAATGCAAACTGGAAGTGACAGTCTGCCTCACTGGAACAAAATGTTTTCTGCATGTGTTTTTGAATAGAAAAATTTTTTTTTGTTTACATTACGGTAAGTTAGCAATTAAAAATGTAATACCTCAGAGCCCATTTGGTAATTTAGTGGCTGATTTTTTTGAATGTTTTACGTTAAGGCTTAATGGTCATATTTAATGACCACACATGGTTTGAATAGATGCTAATACCTTTTTATCAGTATCTTAACAGGACTTTGGAGTAAAATCTGGACTAAGTAGATCCTGCTTTTTGCCATGGTCCTTACTGCATTTTTGGTTTTTTTAATATCCAAGACTGTTTCAGGAACTTTTATTCTCTGGTATTGTCATACTAGTATTGCAATGCCTTAAGACACCAAGAAGTTTTTGGGTATATCAGGTAGGTAAGTGTTAGTACATGTGCGAAACACGTACCTCACTTGTGCTTGCCAGGAGCTGTAAGTTTAGGCCGAGTCACAGCTGGGCTCGGCCTGTCTTCCGTGGGCTCTGGGCACACTCGCCTGCTGGCAGCACTGGGCTCGGTCTGGATGGTGGCAGCTTTAGGGGAACTCCAGTGGGAGCAGTGCCCAAATGTTGGGTAAGAGCGATGGAGTTCCAGCCGCAGCAGGGAGTGCTCCTTGCCCTGCTGGGTGACTGCTGTGTGCCTGGGCCCCTGGCACAGCCTGAAGCTGTGGGGTGGGAGCTGACCTGTGTCAGGGGGAGAGACTTGGCCGTGTGCTGGGTGGCTCGGCTGCTGAGCCGTGTCTTGTGTGGCCACTGTAATTTGTATGTCTGTAAGTTCATGTCCATTTTTCCATCTTGATACCAGTAAATGTAATACCGGTGGTTGATACCATTAATATAGGTTGACACCATTAGTGATGCCACTATTCAGAAGCTCTCTGTAGATGATGGTTGCTGCTACGAGCATAAAGTTTGTTCCTGCACCCTTTTTGCTGTTAACAGGAGATAAACCTGGAGTTTCTTATGTGCTGGATCTTTTTGTATCCTTAAAGCTCATTGAGAGGTGTAGTTCAGATGAATGTAGTTCAGAATTTATAGTTGTGGTCTCATCTGAAAGTGTTGCTTATCGCAGAGCAAGATTTCAGTGTGTGCAAGCAAAAATACTGAAAAGTTTATGCAAGCCTAAGTCTCAGGCGTCTTTGAGATGAAACCTGCTTAGCTTTCTTTACTCCCTGCTTGCTCTGGAGAGAATTTAATGGGGGTGATTTGATGAGTGTAAATTTAAGGGAGTAGCAAGATGAGGGAATTCTGATGCTGAAGTAATAGTTGGAAGCTGTTTACTTCTGGGTTTGGGCAGTTTTTGTCTGTTTCCCGGTTCATATTGCCTGCTATGCTTCACTAAGTATTTTATTAGGTGTTTCTGGATTTAATATTTCATATACCCACATGTGAAACTTCATTGTGTGAAATTTAATAGGCTTAGGGTAGTAAAAGAAGTATTGGAGAGCCTTGGGTTTACAGGTTGTTTCCTGCTCAACATAGCACGTGGTTTGAATTTATGCTTTTCTGAGCAAGGTGAAAACAACCCTTTCCCCACAGAGCCTTTTTAATGAAAAGGAATGTTACATGAGGCTTCAGAGTAATCTTTTCTTTCCAACACACAGCTTCTGGATAATCATTGCAGTCTGAAAGATTAACCTATGATTATTTTTTTCTGCTTTACTTTCTGTAAAACAAGAATAATTTGATTCTTTGCCCTTTTTAGATCACTCTTAGAAGTTCTTGTGTGCTTATTGTTACTCTGTAGAGGTGCTGAGAAGGCATATGGTAAACATTTTGATTACTACCTTTTTTAGAGTTTACAGTTCTTCTCATGGAGATACAAATTTAAAAAATCACTGGCTTTGTTTAGTATATGAAATGAGATTAAGGGGTGACGTGATCATAGATGGTTAGAGATTGCTAGGGTAAAATTAAATAATAGACAAGTTTTTAAAGAAACAGGCACAGAAGTAAAACTGTTCAGTAGCTGAAAAGGTGTGTGTATGTATATATACATCTTTATATATGCCTGTGGTTATTTGTATTTATATAATAATATATATTTAGATCACTGGGTCAATTTTTCATATCTAGAAGTAAATTTAGGATGCTTTTTGAAAAGATATGATGTTATCTAGTTTAAACAGGAATCAGTTCTGTAAAGTCTGATGTCTTGCATAACACAGGGTATTGGCCTGATGATGGCTGTAGTCCCTGAACTGTATTATCTGAGCCTGTTCTAGCTGACAATACTTTCAGCAGAGACATTGTGCCCCTGTTCTGCTGAGGGATTAGTTCCAGTACAATACAGTGCATTACTGTGCAACCGCTGGCTGGTTTAGCACTCCCTAATTTGACAACTTGTTCCAGTGTGCTGAGGCAGGAGAGATTTAGGGGATTAAGTTTCATGTGTGTGGCCTGGAGGTGCTGCAAAGTACACATAAACAAGAATTGGGTGTGTTCCTACTTTGGAGAGGGAAGGATGTAAAGCAAAATGTTGTTTGGGAAGTTGCCACATCTAAGGAGATGTGATTGGAAATAGGTAGAAAACACCGGATTGTCTGCAATTAAGAGAGTAGCCTGAAAAACAGGTGGGGTGGGGCCATTTAGGAGACAAAATGGGTGAAGTCAAATTGGTCCTGGAGAGTAATCTCAGTGGCAGACTGCCAAACCACAGGTTGGGCAAGGAGAGATGACCAGAGTGAACTCTTTCACATTTTTGAAGTGTGGGCACTGCCTGCTTTGCTGACAGAAGTGACCACATTGAGACGTGAGAGTGGAAAATGTTTGGCTGTAAGCAGTAAGGAAAAAATCACTTTCCCAATTCATGTGTGGGATGGAGGAGGAGATGTTCTATAGGCAGTGCTGGAGCAGAATCTGACTTGCATGAGGATTTCTGTTTGCTGGACCACACATTTAGTGCAAATAGTAAGACTGAGAGCCTTGAGGTTTGGGTGATGCACTCACACTGTTAGTAAGTGGCCAGAAATCAGGTTGAAGGGGAGGAATCTCTTGCTTACTCATTGGGCATGTCACATTAGCTTCATGGCAAACTTACCAAGAGATCTGTTTAAATTTCAGAGCATGACGTATCCCTTGAGGAGACCTCAGGTTGAGTGATGAAAGGTTTCTTGTCTGCACATCTCTTTTGGGGGAAGATGTCATTCAAATCTGATGCAGTCATGATCTGTTTCTGCTACTTCTCAGCTCCATAGCAGAGTGGGACATTGTGTAAGACCAATGACAGAATGAGAAGGGAGTCTGTCTTTGGCATGAAGCTTCCCTGTTGTAGCGAGTTGTGCTTTGTTTTTCCTTTGTGTTGCGTAAGTGCTGGTGAAATGCTGCTTTTCCTCCTAGCACTGCCTTCAGCTTTAGTGGTGAGTTAGGGAGGAAGGACACCATCATCACTGCTGGATCTCTGAATGTTGGTTACAAGTGACTGAGCTGGTGAGAGGCTGCATGCAGTGACACAGCTGCCCCTCAGCTCAGCTGGTCCCTGGCGTGGTGTCTCGCCGTGGGCTGGTTCTGCTGGGCTGATTTGTACGGGCTTGCTGCTGTGCAGAACAGCTCTGGGAGGTGCTGCAAGGCACGACCTGGCCGGGAGGATTCTCATGGGAAGGCTCTGCTGAGCGACACCGAAACTGCTCACTTTACAGTCCTGTCATCACTGGAATAATTATCATGCAAATCATTGATATTTTAGGCATGCTGTTCCTTTTCATGGTCACTCAGCCTTTACTTAGTAGTAGAAAGGGGAAATTTATTCGGCACCTGTCATAATTGCTTCAGTTCAGCAGTGTAGAAAATTAATTTTTTTTCAAGTGTAGAATAAAAACATATGAAGAAAAAATTTTAAAAAAAGAACTTGTCAACTTCATTCACAAGTTGATGCTAAAAGCCTTTTGGAAAGGGGGAGAAGTTGTGTTTTGGGAATGCACTAAAGCTTGATATTGAAAATGTGTTTTCCATCTAGACTTCTAGAAGAGATCTTCCAGGCTTTTTTTGCTCTGGAAGGCAATGAGACATACCTCTGGAGATTTACAAGCCCTCAGAGTTCATTCTTGTAAGGACAATTGATGGCCTCTGTACTGTGTGCACTGGATTAGTATAAGAATAAGAGTGCTTAGTCTGAAAAAGGAGCTTGCCCTCTGACTGACTTCACAGCAGTAAAAGAAGGCAGCAGAATAACCTACTGAGCAGGCATTTTCTAAATATTGTTTTAGACAGCAAGCTGCAGTGTTTTATTTGCTCAACCTTCCAGTTGTGTTGAATGCTTTTAGAAAAGGCATATGATTAATTTTTCTTTGAAGACTTTCTCTACCTAGAAATAAAAGCTATTTTATTACCAAAATTTCCTTAATTTAGAAGGAAGTAAATGTATTACAAGCTTCTGTACAAATTTATCAGATTCTTTGTTTAGTTGATGCAGGTACAAATGGATCAAGTTGGTTGTTATTGAAGGAGTTATGTCAATCCTGTATTGCTTTTAGCATTCTTATTTCATTTAAAGAAAAAAAATCCTTATGATGTCATTAGAGAGGCAATGTGACCTATATTACACACTTTGTGTCCTTAAATGCAAATACTAGTTGTAGAATATTTATGCCTATTTTGCACATCATATAATCTTTTCTTTAATGATATTTTTCAAAGCTTTACTTAATTTTCACTTTACACTAGAGAGTAAGCTGACAAGGGTGGTAACTTCTGATCATTAATGAAGTTTCCATACTGGAATTAATGTGCAGAAAGACTTACAGATAAATTAAGGTTAATCTCTAGTGTCACACATGGGATATAATGAAACCCTCAGAATGAAAAATCTGGAAAATACTCTTGACAGCAATGCACATCCCTGGATGAAAAATTCCGAATCTGCAATAAAAAGTAGATACATCATGCTCTGTGAGATTTTTTGTTTGTATTTTTTGTCAAGCAGGATATTTCTAACTTCATCTAATGTGCACATAATTAGTCTGCAGCAGTCCACTCAGTTGTTGGAGACAAGCTCTCTCTTGAGTGAGAGGTGTTGGCACAGTCACAGTAGATCAGCAGGTAGCTTTGGGTCCTTATGCTCCCATTAGATTTTGGAACGAGTTTAGTGTGTTTGGAGCTGAGCATTTTGGCTTTGTTTCCTCTGAAGGGGGTGTAAATTGTGCACACTGAAACTGCTCTGTGATCCAAACCAACATGTGACATCTGAAGGTGTTGGGGAATTTGCTTCAAGGCAGCACAGCTGCTCTAAACAGAGCATTAATGTGCATGTGGCCCTTAAAGCATGGAATATGAGATGAATATGTGCTTTAAAGTATATCCTGTGCATGCAGATCTTTGACACTGTGTAACTGAAAGCAGCCACACTGAAGCTTTATATAATTGGAGTATCTATATGAAATACTCCATGTTTCTGTTTGTATGTAGCTGTACTGCTGCTTTTTTATCATTCTTATTAGCCTTCCATGTCACATCTTTTAAGCTGCACACATTTTAGTCTGAGTTTCGTTTGGGTTGGTTTTTTGGTGCTGCTTTGGGAACTTGGAAATATATTTTTTTAAAGGTAGCTTTGTAAACAAATTAGTAGTTACTTATAGCTAGAACAGTGTGTTAAGTAGGACAGAGATTTTCTTCTTGATAGTTAATCATTAGATGAATTGAATCACAGGCTTCTGCAGTCATTATTAGTTGAGCATTTTGGCTTCATTCAATTTTGATGAGGCCGCAAGAGTGTTAAGAATGTAGAGGAATTAATATAATGATAGAATATAAGAAGTTCAAGCTATATTCTACAAATTATTTTGTAAAACAAGAAACTGAACAAACTAAAATAAAAGCTGAAATTTGCCTTAGAGGGGAAATAATGAGGAATGAGACAATTTTACCTTTTGAACTTGTTAAATATTGTTCTTTTCCTGTTGTCTGAAGGTGTACTTCTTCACTGAAACCAAAAATTTCACAGAAGTGGCTGTAAAAATTTCCTTTTGTGACAAAAAGACAAAATGTGAGCCTTTTCCTTGCTGTCATTGCTCTCACAGCAAGGTGGCTTTCATTTAAGATGATATCACAGAATATTCTGAGTTAGTAGGGACCCATAAGGATGTTCAAGTCCAACTCTTGAGTGAATACAGGAATTGAATCCACAACCTTGGTATCACTGGCACCATGCTCTAACCAACTGAGCTAGGTGTTGGTGGGTGCTTGCTCCCAGATTGCTATTTAAACTATTTTTTTTTCACATTTAACTTGCTTGGGAAAAAAAAAAAAAGAAATAGAAAAGTGTCTGTTTTTACAATGAAATCATGCAGAAGTTTGATAAAACTGGAAAGGTTGATTTCCAAGTCTGAAACAACATATAAAGGTGACTCTTCAGTAATGCATAATACACATACAGAAACATTCATACGTCTAGGCAGGTCATCAGCTTGAAGTAGGTGAACCTTCAGAAAAGATGGTGTCATTTGTGTGGGCAGTTTTCTGGCTGGAGTTCTGCTACAGTCAGTACTGTGGCTCAGACAACCCAAAACCTTCTGGCTTGATGAAGAAAAATTCTGACTTCTCAGTCATTAAGGAATTCTCAGATCTCTTATTTCTGTTGTGTACTCCTCCTCTTTTTGATGATGAGAATTGCTAATAGTTCCTTTTGTCTCTTCCAAAACAGAATTCGACCACAGTTAGCCAAAGAGAAGATTGAAGGATGCCATATTTGTACGTCTGTCACACCTGGTGAACCTCAAGTGTTCTTGGGAAAAGATAAGGCCTTCACTTTTGATTATGTCTTTAACATTGACTCACAGCAAGAAGAGATCTATGTACAGTGCATAGAAAAGCTGATTGAAGGTTGCTTTGAAGGCTATAATGCCACGGTCTTTGCCTATGGCCAGGTAAGCTTCACAATTTTATTTTAAAGTGTTTATTTTGGAATAAACAGTTTTTTGCAACTGATTTTTCTTTTAAATTTCTGAATGCATTAGTCTGTTTTTTTAGCATCTTGGCTTTATTTTCAATGAGTTATCCTGTAGGAAAGTGTTGAGTTTATATAGATTTATATAAACAATATATAGTTTATATGTTTCGACCGGCAGTTGAGAGAAGGAATATATGTAGGTTGCTGATCTGAATTTATTAGTAATGCTGGCAATAGTATCAGTCCATATAATTCCTGAATTCACCTCAATGCAGCAATACAAATGATTGACTTAATCACTCGAGCTATAGAGGTTGATTGCACTGAGATTCTTTTCTGAGCAACTTTTCAACCCACTGCATTTTTAGAGACTTTTGGGAATAGGAGCTTTTTAAAAATAGATTGTGGGGAACTTCAGGCCACATTGTTTGCTTGTGGGCAAAATGTAGAGACCAGATTCCAAAGTCAGAACTTTTGGTAGAGAACACACCCTCTTGGTACACTGGGCACACTTGAAGCTGAGCACAATGTAGAGAATGTGTTACTGTCTTCTGAATATTCCCTTATCAACTGATTGCATAAAATGTGGTCTTGGATGCTAAATTTCACCACTGTTAGGTGTTGCATCTCAGGTTAGCCAGGTGAAGTCTATTCCTAGTCAAACAAAGCAGTTTGCAGATCCAGTTTAGCAGATTATGTTCAGGTGTGTGATCCTATCTTTGTCTTAGACTTGACCCACTAATTAAGTGAAAACATTACACTACCTTGTCTTCTATTGGACTTCACATTTAATTAGATTATCTTCCTAGTGAAGCTAGAGCTTGTATTCTTTAATATAAAGTGAGTACAATGGGAATATAATACCTGGGATATTCAGACATCTTAATTAAGGGAGTCATTTGATCTACTTCAGTAAAGAATTGCAAATGCTGCTTTTACCTCCAAAATACATGCTTTAATTAACAGCCTTGGTTGGAAACATTAACTCATCTTTTGACCTAGTGTTGATAGCTCAAGGCTGATGTAAGCTAGTTAGGGAAAGTTTCTAGGGGAAGGGTTATGAAAGAATAAACTGCTCTCTGCCTTCTTGTATGTGATCTCTGGATAAACAGTAGAGTTTGTCCAAATCCTGCTGTTTATCCATTTTTCAAAGGGACCTGTTGTTGTGTGCGTTAATATTGTAAAGATGGCAGATTGATATGAACACTAGTGTTCATAAACTGTATTTCTATGATGATGTGGCCCGATTAAAATGTTCTAGTGATTACTCCTTTTTCAAATTAGACAGGTGCTGGCAAAACATACACCATGGGCACTGGATTTGATGTCAACATAACAGAAGAGGAACAAGGCATTATATCACGTGCTGTTAAGCACCTTTTCAGATGTATTGAAGAAAAAAAACAAGGTGCTATTAAACAAGGACTTCCACCTCCAGATTTTAAAGTGAATGCGCAGTTCTTAGAGGTAACTATGATCCACATTTGTGGGTGTAACTTTGTGGGGTTTTTGGTTGTTGTTGTTGAGTTTTTTAGAAAACCAATTAAATATTTTTTCTGGTTCCTTCTTTTAAATATTTCTTTCTCCCAAGATGTTTTGAATTTATCTTCGAGATTTCAAAAGGAAAATTTATGATTTGCTTCAGCTCTTCAATTTATGAAAAAGTCTTTTTATCTTATTGCAATTATTTTACTACTTCCCTTCATAGTGTTATTTTGAAGGATAGAAATACTTACGTTCATCATCATTTATCCCTTTCTGTTTGTAGGGCTTGTTGTTTGTGGCTGTTGGTAATTCTTGACAAAACTTTAAAACAAGAAATTATTTTAAAAATCCCTAATTGTACTTTGTGGCTTCGAGTAGTGACCATGCTTTGTCTGCTTTTGTTACTTTGCCGTAGATTTCTTTAACTTCCAAAATCTGTTCAGAAGACTTTCTTTCACCAAAGGAGAAACATAGCATGAAAATACCTCTTTCTGCAATTCCCACCCGTTTAGGACTGGGCTTCAGTGTCACTATTCCCTTCTTTCTTAGACCCAAAGAAAAAAACTTTGGTCGATGCTGTGGTGAAACTGTTCCCCTTGTGTTTTCTTGTAGACACAGTTACTGGTAAAGGGGCCATAACATCTGTGACCTTTCTGACCTGCAGCAGCTGTTGCTTTATGCCTTGTAGGTTTTATACTGTATCTCCTGACTGTGGAACTGCTTTTTAAATTGATTGTTTTGGGTATAATGTATTTGTATTTACTACCAACCTGCAAAGTCTGATACTTCAGACACACGGAGAGGCAGAATCAATTTTAGGAAGAGCAGATATAAAGTTGTTTTGCTTACTTCAGTATGTACAACTTTATCTACTTTGGGGGTGGAAACTCCCACTTTTATATTACCCATGAGAAAAGCTGTTGTTTTTATTACTGCTGAAGAAAACTAAGTCCTTTAATGACAGATTCCTATAACTGTTTTAAAGATTAACAAGCTGGCGTTAGTTTTGTATTGGTCTAGGTTTGTCACTGCTACCCCTATGCAGAAATTTCCGTTGCTCTGGCTAATATTTGCCTAGAGAGAGTTGGCTTGAGCATGTGCTGTGGGAATGCTCTGCTCTGGGCACCAGGGAGCTGCAGCTTTGCCTAGGCAGCTGCAACATGAGCAGCATAAGGAGCAGTAACCAGTGTGGTTTCTGAATTGATTGTGTTTTTTGACATAACATTACAAATATGACTGAGTCCCAAAATACAGGGCAGTGATTAAATGTTACAGTGAGAATGGTATGAAGAATTGCAGCCATTACAATGTATTTCAACTGAACTGTACATACTGAAACCTGTCTTGTTTCTCTAATTTAGAGAAAAGTTAAATGATGTACATAATAATTTTTCCCTTAACAAAATGTCAATGTAGATTTTTTCTTTTACTGAGGCTTCCCCAGAACAAGCTTTTCTTGATTAGTTTGATATTATACACTATTCTTGTATCAAAAAAGTATACTTGTCCTCCCATCCTAACTACCATTATAGCTGGATTGCATAAACAATTATTTAGTCGTTGAACAAGTTGAAGCAAGATTGTATTTTTGGAATGACTTTGAAGTCTTACAGCTGGATAATTGTTGGGAACAGTGACTTCTGTTTGCTACTTTCTTGCCTTTCTTTAGTTGGCTGCAGTCTGCCTTCCTTAACTCTTCGCTTTCCTGCTTTTTTAAAAGACAGGCATATGCAGTCCCATCCAGTTGCAGGTGCATTATCAGGATTTGCTCTAAATTTTGACATCAGTTTGTTTGAATTTATGAAGGTAGAACATTAGTAAGAAGATTCCTACATAGAATTTCTATGCCTAATAATTAAATATAATTCCTTTTTTAATATGTAAAGGATTAAAAGCATCACATTCACAAATGCTGAGCTTTTTCTTCTCAGGGATGAATTTTGCTTTTCAGAGGAGAAAGTAATTTACTTTCAGTGTTATGAGAAAGTGCCTTGTATGAATACAGATGTGTTGTGGTGGTTCTTTGACTGTTGCCTAGGGATTTTGATCAGGAATTGGATTAGTCTGGGCTGAGCTTCGCTGACATGAATTAGTATAACTAAATTAAAGATACTTGACATGTTCCAGCATACACAGGCAGAGATTTGAGCCATGAGATTTCCAGTGGGATAGTGTTTCTTTCTGGGTGGGTCTGGTTTTTTCCCCCTGATATCTTCAATTGCATTTAAACACTTTGCAAAAAGCTCAGAACATTCTTAGGGAGTACAAAAGCCCTGCTCAAGAAGCCATGCCATAGTGTTTTTGGACTGATGCTTGGTGTCTTTAAGAAGCAGTTTGTACAAAAACTATTATTATATGTCAAATATAATTCTTCCTGGACAGGAAGAATTTATCTAAATGAGAGCTATAGAATTATTGAGGTGTGAGAGAGGAGATGAGGAGAGGTATAATGGCAAGGAGAGCAAGTGGAGTGAGTTTGAAGTGTTTAGAGCAGAGTGCAGCCAACTCAATCCACAAAAGAAAAGCCCAAGGTTAAATCTGAAGACAGCAGGTGCCTGCCACAGAAACCACTCGTTGTTCTGCTGGCACCAAATTCCTCCTCTTCCCTGGTTCCACCAAAGAATTTTATCTCAGATCTGGCAATGTGAAGGAAGTTAACGCATCTTTGGGTGGCATAACAGGAGATTGTGCAAGTCACGTAATTTGCAGCTGCTCTGTTACCTGTTGTCCTTGTAAGTTTGGATGTTTCTCATCTTTTGGGAGCTGAGACATTCGGATTTTTACAACTTTTGGTATGTGCCATGCACAGATTTGTTAGTCATCGAAGGAATTCCTTCTGAAAATATGTTTTTTCTTTTTCTTCTCTTCAGCTTTACAATGAAGAAATCCTTGATCTCTTTGATACCACACGTGATATTGATGCAAAGAATAAAAAATCAAATATTAAAATACATGAAGATTCAGCGGGAGGAATTTATACAGTGGGTGTTACAACCCGAACTGTGAATGGAGAATCTGAGGTGATAATTTGACATAAATTAATATGTAATATGCCAAGTAGAGTCTAAAAATATCTGTATGCTTTGATGAAGGTTGAAAATAGAGGTCATTCTAACCAATATCTGTCTCCTGAGCAATTTAAGTGTAAAAGTTAGCTAAAATTTTTACTTTTCTAATTCTTCGTAGCCTTAAATCTGACATGTTTGATACTAAGTGCATGTCACTTTCATTTAAGGCTAGGAACAGACTTTTAATATAGTTCTGCTGGGAGAATTTTGGCATATATTTAAATCTGATCTCCCACATCTTGTATAAGTTAATTTTTCTTTGAGAGGAAAGCTTTGCATAATGGCTGATGTAAAATAAACTGCTATTCATATAAGTGTGATACAAATGTTATTGTCCATTTGCTTTTTGTAAAAAAAAGTACAAAAATCATACATATTTTTGCCACACATGAATGAAGATAGCTATGTTACTACTAGGGTACAGTAAAGAGAAGAATATGAAGATTTAAGTATTTTCTTACAGAAATTACAAAAAAGACTTTTAGTTTGTTTATTTAAGGATTTTTGTCCTTTTTTTCTTTTTTTCCATATAGGAACTGAATTAATAACAAAGAGAGAAATTTTAGCCATATATCCAAACCAGTAAGTGCTATAGGAACATTTTTCCTTTAGCCAGCAAGAGACTCAATGTACTTGTTGCCTGTTTTCTAGATGATGCAGTGCTTGAAGCTGGGAGCTTTGTCTCGAACCACAGCCAGCACTCAGATGAACGTCCAGAGCTCACGGTCCCACGCCATCTTCACCATACACTTGTGTCAGACCAGAATCTGTCCCGCTTTTAACGCTGTACGTATTTCTGCTGTTGGTAAACTTCTCTTTAATAGCCATTTTTCAAAATGGGGATAGTTTTGGCAGCCACTGCTATTTGAATTGCACTTAGTAAGGATGCTGTAGTCATCATAATGCTTGATGAATTTGCTAGGCATTATAATAATTTGATTTAATCTGTGCGTATGTAACCATCCTCTAGCCAGAGGCAACCATAAATTTCAGACTCGTACAGGAACCTACCTATTCTCCTCTAGTGTTTTCTTCAGTATTTTGTTGCGACATACACAAGTGAGAAAGTTAAAATATAATTTGTCTTTAATTGGGAAGGCACATTTAAGTGTCTTAGCAGTTAGTGGGTTTAAACTTGCAGTCAGCTAACTGAAACTGCTTGGATATTTCAGATTAATTGTTGATAAGGTGCAAGTAGAAAAGCATTAAATTCTGAGGCTCAGTGTATTTATTTTGAATAGCTATATATTTGGGGTGGAGATACTTTGTTAAATCTATGCACCTGAAATTCAAACTACAAATGAAGATGGAGCTGTTCTGTAGAATATTCTGCGTGCGACTGTTCAGTTGTTGCTGTTGGGTGTATCTTTTAAAGGGGAGGGTTCTTAATAAATCCACATTACTGAAAACTACAGGTCCTTCAGGGGGACTTAAATTGAATATTCTATAGGTCTTTTGCATATACTTTTTAAATATTAAATACTATCTGGCTAGCATCCTACCCGTAGATATCACATTTTAAAGCATGTGGAACAGTGAATTGGATTTGTAGTTCTTTTTGGAGGGGTTGCCTTTTTTTTTTAATACTACAAATAATCATTTACAGGCAAAATGAGTGTTCCTTCCTGGTCCTTTGTGGTATGTAGACCTGCTTTATACACCTGCTAAAAACACTTCTTTCTGCTTTCCATGCTGAAATTGTGGATTTGGTGGTGTGGTCAGCTGTCTTCACTTGGGTGGGATCGGCATCACACTCCAATACCACACAGGGCACCTCAGTCACTGCAGGTGACACTGCCTGCTTGGGAATTTTAGTTGCAAGCTGTCTACTGGAGAGGGAGAAGTCATGCAGGAGCCTGTTTCCTGCAGGCTGTTGGCACAGCAGTCCCCCTGTGCTGGTGCACTTGCAGCCTTCTCCACAGCTGAGCTGCCCCAGGGGACTGTTGCCCTTTTTCTGCTCTGTGTTTTTACAGAGGTTTATGTTAAAGGAAGAGGTGGCCATCTTGTGCCTTATGTCAAACTGTTTTGTTTCTGCTTTTCTAGGGAGATGTGCACAAGATAATCTGACTGTGGAGCTGGGCATTTCTAAATCCTGAATTTGTTAAGACAACACCCTCTTCTTTCCCTGTGGCATTTAGGAGAGTAGAGGATAGACCTGACATTGTCCTCTGAATGCTCCTGGAATCTAAATTAATACAAGCTATTATTGGGTGGCCAGGAGAGATGTAGCTCAAGTTTCTGCAGACAACAGTTTTGGGAGACCTTTGTTACTAGGGCAACGCAGTTTCTCCCTCTCGGATGACAGCCTTGGCTGTGCCCCCTCTGTGCGCGGTCGCCCGTGCCCAGGGCTGGCAGGCAGCCAGGGCTGCAGTGCACAGACATGCTCCTGGGGCTCTGCTCACACCATCCATGCTCCCTGGAAGTTTCTGGATGTGCATTTCACTTGCTAAATGAAGGAGAGTGAAAGGATGCATTAATCATGACTTGGAGGGCTGGCAATTAGAGTGTGGCCCCCAGAGTGTAAACATCAAAATAACAGAAATAATGATTCGTGGTCTTGTGGAAGTGGCAGAGTTCCCGTTCTCTTCTCTTACTGCTACAAAAGGAGGCATGAAATATTTAACTACCATGAGAATGGTTTGGTCTGCAGAAACCTGCATTACCCCTTGCAGTAGGGAAGGGAGCTGTATGCTAACTGGCCAAGGACATAAAGGTCACCACAGAATAGCTGAGGCTCTGTGTTTGGCTTTTTTATTAGGTTTGGTTTGGTGGGAGTTTTTTTTGTTTTTTGGGGGGGATTTTTGTTTGTTTGTTTTAATGGTTTTCTCAGTTTTCTGTGCTTAATGTGATTAGAAATTCCTAATAAAGCTTGTAGTTTGGGCTGTGAGAGTTTGCTATGAATCCAGTATATACTCAATATATGCTTATTGTCTGCCACCATGCCAAGTTAGTAGAAATTGCCCTGCAACGGGTATCTTACCAGTAAGGTCAAGAAGGGAGTGATTTAAAGATTTTTCTTATTGTGTTTCTTTCTTGACAATAAATCTAACTACACTCAGAGTAAACTGGAAGTCTACAGTGAATGGTAGAACTAAACTAATAGAAAAAAAGTTTGGGATTGTCTGATGAAAAAGGATCATTTTCCTGCTGTGCTTTGGGATGTGAAGTGGAAAGAGGCTGAGGCTGTGTTACCTGCCCCAGTGCAGCATGTTATTCCTGGGCAGACACCCTGCACTGATAGAGGCTTGCAGCAAATGTCAGTCATTACCTGGGGGAGGAAGGTGGAAGGGAGAAAGGAACCTCTTAATTTTCCCTTGTTCCCTTTATTGTTCTTGTTTTCTGGGGAAGTCAGAAGTGCTAGTGGAATACTGACTGCTGGGAAAATGGCTTCCAACAATAATTCCTAAAGAAAGCTGAAAAATCATCCCAAAGGGAGACTGGTGATGGGCTTTAGAGAGGTATAAAATCAAAATATCTTTCAGCTATTCAGCAGGTTTATGAACTAGGTGGTTGTGGTGATTTTTGGGGGTAATAAGGTAATTAAAGTTTTCTTTTTTTAAATCAGTTTCCTTTGACAATCGAGTCAAGAGTGCATTCTAGGAGAGATACGAATTCGTTGCTCACCTTGCTGGAGACATATACTTTAATAGATGTATCGCCTCATTTCTTCATCAAGAAGCAATGGTAGCTCGTACTTAAAGTAATTTGTATTCACATGCATCCAGAACTGGGTCTTCAAGAATGATGTGTTAGTACATATGATTAAAATGGAGATAGTATGTTTCAAAATACTCTTGTTATGAAACAATGAATAAGGATATGGTCATGGTAAAGAGGTAATTTTATAAATAATTGTTGATTGAACTTTGCAAATTTTAATGTGAAAGATCTCACCAAGCCTTTTGGGTTCTTCCTTGCTTCAGGATAATGCCACTGATAACAGGATAATATCTGAATCTTCTGAGATGAATGAATATGAAACTCTTACTGCCAAGTTTCATTTTGTTGATCTGGCGGGATCTGAAAGGTTAAAGCGAACAGGAGCTACAGGAGAGAGAGCAAAAGAAGGCATTTCCATCAACTGTGGACTAGTAAGACTGTACCACTGTACAATATAATGTAAAACAAGCCCAGGCAAAACACTTAGAAATGAAATCTACAACTTATACCTTAATATTTTTGTCTGTATACTGGCTTGCTATAAATTTTTTTAATTAACTGTATTTTTAAATGTTTTACTTAACACTAAACTGCACTGAAAAGTAGAGCTGGTGATTATCGGTGGAGACTCTAGTTTCATGTCTTTGTTTTGTGCTACATGGCTATGTGGAGGCTCTGTGCAACTCAATAAGACACAAAAATACATATTTGTTCTATATGTGAAAATGGGTCTTGTTTTTTCTGGGCTGTTGTGGAGTACCAGTTTTCTGGGGTATTGTGCAATTAGAATTTTCTCAGTGATTCTCTTGCTATCATGACATTGGTTATTTTCTGTAGTTCCTCTGGTTATATTATATAGAAGAGAAAGAATACTCAGTTCAGTTTAATCATCGACATAAGCACAAAGCCAGCAGGATTTGGGGGATCTAGATGACATAGTTGTGTCCTTAACAAAGAGCACATGAAGTGCATGAAGGTGAAAATCAGTGTAATGTAACTAATATAAGATCACAAAACTTTTAATTACAGTGAAGTCCAGCCCTCAGTTTTGTGAAACAGATTAAAAGTGCTTTAAATCCTTCAAAGCAAGCAGGCACAGCATGGAGTGTGTGCAGTTCTCCATCTGCTGGTGGCAGCTGCACCATCTCCAAAGCAAGAACTTGCAGTACAGAGCACCACCTAAATCAAACTCTTTCTGTTTGACTGAAGTGTGTGCAGTTTCACATAAAAATAATTTCACAGCCAAATGTTTGATTGTTTACAAACATGCATTAGACCCTTTTAGTAATGAAATAGGATAGCCACGGACTACAAGCCTTTAATTTCAAGTCCTAAATGTTCAAATCATCATGAGACATTTTTTGCTTTATAACTGTAGAGGTACTACATTCAGAGGTTTTTTTCTTCATATAAATGCCCCATATTTTATTCTAAATGTAGCATAAGGCAGATTGATAAAATTGATTTGAAAGAAATTATAGCTACTGTTAGAGGTAGAGATCAACTTTTATTATCATTCAAAGCAAATGTTTGTTAGATTAAGTGCCAACTTCAGTTTGTTACTGACATGACATACAGTGCATATGAATTGTGCTAAGCACTTTAGCACTTCCAGGTACCAGACTAAGTCATCTGATGCACTGTTGATAACACAAAAATTTCTAAATGTAAAATACAGAAATCTTCAGAAATATTTTTATGCTACCTTTCATGAGTAATTAGTTTTCTCACAATATGGTGACTCCAGTTTATAGGTGTTTTAAAATAAAACTACACAGGAGCTGGTTCTGACTTGTGTGTTATGTGATTTGATGTTTTATAGCTGGCACTTGGCAATGTAATAAGTGCACTGGGAGATAAAAGTAAGAAGGCAACTCATGTACCATACAGAGATTCAAAGCTTACAAGGCTACTTCAAGACTCTCTTGGGGGAAACAGGTATGAAAATGAGAATTTTATGCATTTCATTGTGAATGAGCACAAATGAGAACATACTCTGCAGAAAGTAAAATGAACAATTAAATGACAATAAAATCTTGTTGGAGGAAAGTTCAGGAGATAAGTTGTGACAATAATGCTGTCAATGGAAGGAAAAGATTTTAAAGAGATTTTTGCTTTGTTCTTTTCAGTGTTGTTGTTATTTTACTAGATATGAAGCTTCAGGTTACTTAGAAGTTACCATTTTCAGGCGAGTTCTTCCCATGAGCCTATCTGGAGATTGTAGGTAGTATAAATAATAGGTTTTGTTTACGGCATATTTTAAAGCTGTGATAAGTTTCTCCTTTAGAGGTTGGGTGTTGTTGGGTTTTGTTTGTTTGGTTTGGGTTTTTTTTTTGTTGCTTTGTTTTTTAAATACCAGTGAATTATTTGCTCTGACTGCCATGCACAGGAGGTTGGAGTCAGTTTGCCACAGTCACTTCCATCTTTTTAGAGATTATATATCTCAGTCTATGAGATACATAATCATCTGTTTAGTTACCTGATGTTGGATTGCAGCCCAATAACAACAAAGTAGTCTTTCATCAGGGTTGTTTGTATGAACCATTTGTATACATTCTGCACATACAATGAAGAGAAGCTTTGACCTCTGAAGGCTTTATATAAGGAAACATTAACAAATTTATTAAACTAATACAGATTTTGTGTTTGTAATGCTAACATGTAAGAATATAAGAGGAACCACAGGTATGTATATTTCAATAAGGGTAGTACTCTTATTCTTTTATGTGATCCAATATGTTTGGCTCCTATGTTTAGGAGAGTAGGAAGTTTTTTCACAAAGGAGTAGGGAGAAGTGGAAGAAAATTCTCCAACTGTTGCTATGCTCTTCAGAGAGGTAACTTTAGTAACAAGTTGAAGCACTGCAGTGTGAGGGGAAAAAAGAGCCAAAAAATCCAAGTAAAATAAGGACTAGAAACTTTCAAAAGTGCAAAAGTGAGGAAGAAACCCCACAATTACAAAACAGTCAGCAGAAATCAAGCAGCATAGCTGGTTTTTTTTTTTTTTTGTTTTGTTTTTGTTTTTTGTTTTTTTTTTTTTTTTTCTTGTGTATGTGTGACGGACATGCTGAGAAATCTCAAAAATCTCAAATCAGCACTTTGCTGTTAAGGAAGATTTTTTTCATATGTATTTATATATAAAACACTCTCATTTTTAATGGTTTCTTATCTGGGCTTTGGAAAAGCTACATTTTAACAAATGTGCAGTTTTTTCTTCTAGAGAATCAGATTTAGATTTCTTTAAGCCAGTTCTGTAGCCTTCCAACTTCCACCTTAGGTGTAACTGTCCACATTATTGTTTCTCTCTTAACAAATACTTACAGAAAATTTACTACTAATGATTTGGGTTAGGTTGTAGTAAATTCTGAGTTACAGTGATGAAAACATTGTATCACTGTACTATTCTCACAATAATTCTTATTTTAAGTATAATGCTGTAACAGTTCTAAAGCAGCACTTAAATATTAATGTTTCTTGAATTATTAAAAGAAAAATATGGAACATTGGTGTTTTATAAGGAATGTTATATGTGAAAGTTATATGTTATATATGTGAATGTTATATGTTTTATAAGGAATGTATAATGTGAAAAATGAAAACCTTCCTAACTTCAGGAACAAGGAGGAGCAATTTAAATAAATGGTGACATAAAGGAAGTAGAATAGTGTCAAAGAACCCTAGACCATTTCCCAATTCAAATAGGAAACTGGAGTTCAAGTTGTTCAGTTTTCAAGATAAACACATAGCAGAACCAGTCCTCTGAGATTTAGGAAATAAGCACATTCTCAACGTCAGAATCAAAAACTTTGTTCCTAATCTTGCATGGCCTTATCTTGAGGAATGAAAGAGTTTGGATACAGGTGAGAACTGAGGAAGAGTTGCTGAAAGTGAATTTTCTTTGTAGCCCCAGGCTAGTTACTCTTTCTAGCTGAGTTTCCCAGTGTATGGTGAATATAATTGTTTGCCTCACAGAGTGTTGCAGGGATTCATTTGTTTGTTTCAGTCTGAAATTATAAAAAGTGATCAGAATCCAGCCTGCCTCCTGCAGATGTTACTCCTTTGCCTCAGAGACAGTTCACTCTTCCTTACATCACTACCCAAACTGTGGCACACAATGGAGAAGCAAATTCCTTCAAAACTTGGAGTTTAAACTAACACACTGAGGAGCGTACTCATTCCATCAAATGCAGATCTTTTACTCTTTCTGTTGAGAATTTAGACAGTGTATGCTTCTTCAGAGTGATCCACAGCTGGAATTCTGGTTCTGATCCTCTAGGCTGTTCTTACCTGATTTGAAATGAGTATGCACCAGGGAGTGAGGGAAGGAACCTGTTGAATGATGAAAGCACTTGGTTGGAGTGAAAAGTGTTTTTTTCTGCTTTTGTCCTACTGGTTCCTACTGGTCTATCTACTTGATCTTTCATTTTGGGGCATTCTCATCCTGCAATAATATCCCATGATGGCATGGCTAGGGGATGTTGTAGGAAACTGAAAGGAGGATGGTTGTTCCTAAGCCTCTTGGGTCAATAGCTCAGATCCTGCTGTTTTTTGTTGCAGAAAGTTGCTCTAAGCATGATGTTATGAAATGTGGTATAAATACAGTTATAGACATAGAGTGCTAAGGGTAAATCCTAGTTTTGGGCTTCTTTTGGAGAACAGGAGGTAAGTTGCAGTGGAGAATTCAGCCAGTTTAGAACCTGAGGTAGAGAACAGGCACATTAGGCATGTGTGGACAGGTAAGATGAACATTTGGGCATCTTTCAGATGAAGTATATAAGCAACTCAGGAATTACAGTAGACAGTCCTGATGGCTGCATGATCCAAATCACTGTCTAGGAATTTAGGTTAACTATAAATTCCCTAATCTCAGTTTATGTATGATTAGGCAAACTGAATATCATATGAGAAATGTTTCTGGAAATACACATTAATTGTTTTTACAATTTCATGTGTGGAGTAAGCAATAATCTAGTATGTCCTATGCCATGCTAGGGAGATACAAGGTGTACAAGATGCACCTTCACCTTTGTAGTTCACAGTTTGCAGTGACCTAGATGCAGAAATATTTTCACAAATACTATGAAGTTGCCATTCTTGTTTCACCTTCTGCCTGAGGACCTTTAGCTTGTCTCTGCTCTTTTTGTTCTTGGTGTGTAATGCTGACCTATGTTTCTGACTTGCAGTCAAACGCTCATGATCGCGTGTGTGAGCCCTTCAGATCGAGACTTCATGGAGACTTTGAACACGCTGAAGTACGCCAACAGGGCACGCAACATCAAGAACAAGGTGATGGTTAATCAGGATAGGGCCAGTCAGCAGATAAATGCTCTGCGCAGTGAGATTGCACGGCTGCAGATGGAACTCATGGAATACAAAACAGTAAGTGCATCCTCCTAGGATTTCTTCTGCTTTAAAATGCTTATAGTTCCACAGCTTTTTTTTTCCTGTTGACTATTTCCACTTCATATGCTAAAAACACTGGGATTGCAGCCCTGACGTAAGCAACACTTAATTCCAGTGATTGCCAGATGTTTTTAGAAAATGTAGATTGTATCACCAAAGAAAAGAGATGCCAGCAAAAGTCACTGATATTTACTGATGATGCAAGCTATTTGCTTTTTGAAAGGCAATGAGAAAGTCACTTCCAAAGAAAAAATGACCAAGCCACTACTTAGATTGATGCGTAAGTGAATGTGTACAGTTACTGCGTATTGCTTTTGGAAACTTAATAGACAGCTAAAACAGTTAGTGTTTTAAAAATCCAGTCTCAAGTATATAAGGCAAATACTCATGCCCATTTCTTCCTGAAGTTCATCCAGTGTTTTTGGCAATAGAAGTTGTTGCCAAACAGGATCACCTTTACTCTTCTTGATTTGATGAAGAGTTATCTTCTCATTTTTTAACCTCTTCAAAAACTTGTATTTCAGACTAAAGTGGAATTACACAAAACCCAGATGTTAAGGTGTTGGCCTAGACATCAGTCTTTTAAAAACTATCTGTTTATCATTGCTTTAAACCCTTTGAGAGATTAACTTGTAACGAATTCTAAGTCATCTGTGGATTGTATTTATGAAGTTAGAATATTTTTTAAGTGTAAGTCAGCCTTGACTAGTAAAAAATACTTTTACTTTCTTAAAGGGTAAAAGGATTATAGATGAAGAAGGCGTTGAAAGCATCAATGACATGTTCCATGAAAATGCAATGCTGCAAACAGAAAACAACAACCTGCGTGTTAGAATTAAAGCAATGCAAGAGACTATTGATGCTCTCAGAGCCAGAATAACGCAGCTGATGAGTGACCAGGCCAACCAAGTGCTAGCCAGGACAGGTATGCTGTGAATGTGCATAAACTGCTTCATAAGTCTGTGAACTTAAATTAATTATCTGTTATTACTTCACTGATTCCTTGGAATGAGGTGATGACTTTTTATTAGCAGTGCAGGACCTCCTTTGGCAGAGGTAGGCCCCCATGTGATTATTCCTTCTGTTTCTGAAGTGGTTTTTTAATAATAGAAATAGTTTGGTACTCTGATTTGGCCATCCATGTAGAAATGTGACCAGGAAGCATGAAATAATATTTTTGTATAGGAATTGTTTGTATGCTTAGCCCCTGGGGTGGTTTAACAAATAGATCAAATTAATTTGACTCCAAATTAAACTCCAGATAAGTAATTTTGATTGAAGCATTGTTAAAATGCCCTAATATGGAAAACAAGTTAGTGGTAGTCATGTGATGATCACATGAGAGAGGAACAAAAAATGTAATTCAGTTTAAGAAGGAATGCTATTTTACAGATAAGTTAAGATTTACATGTGTAGCCCATGTGACTGTTTCCCTTTCCTGGTACCTTGTGCCTAGTAGCTATATTCAGATATTTATACTGTTACCACCTTTTCTTAATCTTTCTCTTCCCTCATTCCCCTTTTCTCTCTGTACTTCAAAGGGGAAGGAAATGAAGAAATTAGCAACATGATTCATAATTATATCAAGGAAATTGAAGATCTCAGGTATTTGCATAATATGTATTTGGACAATTTTTATTTAAAAAACAATACAAATGTTAGCAATGCTTCAGCTATTTTCCTGTGTGGTGATTACTTGAGGAGAGTGGTTCTTCAGCTTCTAAGACCACCTGCTGTTGCTCTTGGACCCAAAAATGTAAAATGTTAGAGATCAAACTGACAATAGAAATGAGAGTAATATGTTGCCTAAATTATGGTGATAACTTAATATTGTTGCACCAAGGACAGTAAAACTTAGAATGATTCGTTTATAAATTCATAACCTCTTATAGAAAATATAGTACTGAGAAATTACTTGTTTAAAAAAGTATGTTTTAAAAAAAATACTTCCTTTTAAAATTCAAATACTTAAATATTTGAGATTTTTATTTATGAAGTATGTATGGACATATATATGGATATACACCATGCAAAAAATTATCTGGCCTATCCTCAGTTAGTGTTAGAGCTTTTGGGTAGGTTTCATATACTATGTATATTCATAAAGCATATTCAGGTATGTATCTGTGTGTGTATGTGTATTTATGTGTATGGTCATACAGACATATTTTTGTGTATTCTGTCTAGGTTATATGGAATATGTGCAAGATAACCGTTGTGTAAAATGGTATTTTAAAGGAATTTATTACATTGTATTTTTTGAGACTTCACCTTGGTTTGTAGTTTCTTTTTAGACTGAATGTAATGCATTGAAGTTACAGAGGCAAAAAAGTGTACATCTCATGTACTGGCAATACTTGTAATTCATGGTCTACAATTCTTCCTTTTTTTTTTTTTATTAAGAGCAAAATTATTAGAAAGTGAAGCAGTGAATGAAAATCTTCGACGCAACTTGTCAAGAGCTTCGTCGAGAGCCACATACTTTGGTGGACCATCAGCATTTTCTGCTTCTATGCTTTCCTCAGAAAAAGAGACATTGGAAATTCTAGATATAGCCAAGAAAGATCTAGAAAAGCTGAAAAAAAAAGAAAGGAAAAAGAAAAAGAGGTGGTGTATGCATTATAATGCTATTTGTTTTCTCTTTCTTAGAGTAAAAAGGCTTATTTTTTTAACTACTGAGACTGAAAAATGCTTGTTGTGTGGGTTTAGACCCTAAACTGCTGTTCCTTCAAACTCTTTTTCATGTTGAAGTTACAGTTTTTCTTTTGCATCTTTTCTTCCAGTGAAATGTGCAGTATTTGTAGGATGAATGTCTCCTTTGTAATGAACTTTTCTATGTAATTATGCACAATGATAAAAGCACAGGGACTCTCTCTAAATTTTGATATTTTAAAAAAATTCTTCTAAAACGCACCTGAAATTTAACAGAAGTTTGAAAAAATTATAAATTTTTTTTCAACTCTATGTCAAAACTGAAATAGCTTTCTGAAGAAAAGATATTCTGAATAACTGGGGATTCTTTGGTGGCTGTTGGAATGGCTTCTTTTGCTTTATCTTTTGCTTCTATGAATGTTTCTTAATTTGAGGCTTCCTAATTCTCTGTCACATCATGCTTTGCTATTTTTTTGCTGTCCAACTTCTCATCTACTAAAATCCTCATAGACATTGACATAAATGCCTGTTTAGATAGCAGTTAGAGTAAGTAGCAAGGCCTTGTGTACTCTGAGACTTTGCATCCATTCAAAATCTCTCAGTTTTAGCTGAAAGTTTCCATGCTTCTAATCTATATCTCTTTTTAATAATGGTCCTTCAGACTTCTATGAGTTCAGGGTAAAGCTATAACACTTTAAGCTTGGAATACTCAAAGTATAACGTAGATGAGGGTCAATCATATCTTTAATTTTAGGTCCTATATCTATAAATCTGTTCACCACACAAATGTCTGATACTTTTAGAGAACACTCATTTTAAGAACAACTAGATTCTTTGCATATAATTTTTCAGGAAGCTCTTAGACTTTTATGGGGATTTTGATAGATTTTGTCTCATTTTTGTGGGAACTTGAGGGCAAGATGGAAGTATTAAATAAAATCAGCGGAATGTTCTGTTGTGTCTTCAGCCAACCAATATGTCCTTTAACTGTAAATGCAGGAACAAAGAGATTTGATTTTGTTAACAAAACAAAATTAATTAATTAATTAATATTTTAATTTTTTAACACATTTTAAAATCAATCAAGCATTTAACCTACATGCTTAGATAGAGCCTCCGTTGTTAGGTTGTGTTTTTGTGGTGTGTTTTTCTTTTCCTGAAAGACAGTCATACTTTCTCACACCAGGAAAATAATATTGTGATGGGATGGCCAAGTAGGGACTACTTACCCTAAATTACTTTTGAAATCAGTTTTGAATCCTAGCATTATAGAATTAGAGAGCTATAGAAAAATTAAAGTTGGAAGAGATGTCTTGATGGCTCCATCTTAAAAGTCGGCCTTGCGTTCTATAAAATGGGGTCATACTCTTCAAAGTGCTGCTAAAGTTTGAATCTATCTACTGGCCTATCTGCAGACTGCTTTGTAATAAATATTTAGAAATTTCTGAGATGCATGTGTTGGGAAGAAAATTCCTTAGATGCCAAAAAATATCAGAATTTGAGGGATTGTACATTGTCATGCTTGTTATCTGCAGAGTGCTTCTATCCGTTTAGTGAAAAATCTGTGTTAAGATTAAATCACTGTGAATTGTTATTCTATTGAAATTTTAGGATTTGGCAGTGTGCACATTAATGAAATGCACTGACATTTTGCCATGCAATTTGATGGGGATTCTTTGTTTTAATTCTGTCTTCTTCAGGCATTTAGTTATATTTACTCTACTATTTCTTTTTAGTGTTGCTATTCTTTTAAAGTTGTCTAAGTAGCATTTTTCTATTAAAATGGGATGGTGAGCCTAGCTACTGGTTCTGCCCCTATCTCCTGCTTTTCTTGGTCTTTTGTTTCCTGGTTACGGGTCAGTATGACAGAAGGTGTGTATTTTTAAGTACATACAACTTATTCAAATAGCTGTGAGGTAGCCTGAAGGCCTAAGAACAAGGTTCTGAATGAGCAGCAGGTATGTACTGATGTGTATCTGTAGCCTTTAATAAGCATCTGTCATGAAATTTATTGGAAACAGTTTACACAGCAGTAATATTTTTCCTATTGAAAAACTGACATGATTGGAGTGTCCCAGTGTGACTTTGTGTGACTTACCCACTGGAAGCCCCCGAGCAAATCTTCCACATTCCTTTCAGCTGTTAGTGAGCCTTATATACCTGATAATCATTTCTGTTTTCTTTTGATTCCTCTAACCTTAATCAACTAAATTAGTGATGAAAGTTACATGGAGGTCAGTGTGCAGCTCCTAGCTGATATTGAAGGAAGAGGGAAGGAAGAGGGTAGGCAGCATAAGGTGAAAAGGCAGCAAAAGCTCTTATTGAAAACTTTGTCATAATGGAAAATGAGGACTTTCAGTAGTTGATGAATTTTAAGCTTACATATGTCATCCAGACTTTTTTTACTGATAAATCCACATTTACTCAAGAGGAAAAAGTACAGGCAAAAATACTAATATTTTGTCCATCTCATTGCTTCTGGTGCATGTTTTTTGTTAATTTGTTAAAAAAATAACAAGAAATTATTGACATATACTTTCTGAATCCCAGAAAAATAAGCTGCAGTTTTCTACTTTTTATTTAAAAACAAACAACAAAACCCAAACAAAAACATGAATGCAGTTTGAAGATGTTTTGTATTAATTATATTCAGAATATTAATATGAAAATTTTCTTATTCCTACTTTATATTACAATATGTTGTCAGCATATATAAAACTAGCACATTGGTTTCTTTCCTGGTATGTTCCTGAGAATATATAACTTCAGGCCAGTGGCAGTCTTTGCAGTTTTTAGTATTTTAACTGCTAATTTTAAGTGGAGAGAGGAGAAAGCTTTTTCTAGATTGGAGATATTTTCTTAATCCATTATTAGAAATACTTTACAAAGTTAAATATATTGTCTAAAATGTCTTCCTTAGTGTAACTTGAATTTACACTTGTTATCAGAGGCAGATTACTTAACCTACATATGCTGCTTTTTTGTTTTCTATTTACTTTACAACTGTCCAGGATGTATTGCCTTTTTACTACTTGTTGTCTCTTGATGGTATCTTTTAAAATTTCATTTTAAACTCCTCAAGCTCATATATATCATTTTTTTACCTTCTTATCACTTTTGCTTTTCACTGTCTGGTTTGTTCTTCATTGGCTTGGCCTTCCAATACTGTACCTCGTGCTTTTGAAGGCTACAGAAACTTGAGGAAAGCAGTCAAGAAGAAAGAAGGTTGGAATATTTCCCAGGTTTTTAATTACCTGTAATTTCAATTAACTGGTTGTCATACATGAAAAGAAGTTGGGCAGATTCATAGGTACTTCAGGAGTAGTTAATGTTCAGAATTCTTTCCTAGGTTTTCACTGTCAGCCAGTGTTTTACTGGAAGAAACCTCTGTTGTGGAATTGAGATGAACTCTGGAGTTAAACAGTGTTGAGCAAGTTTTTGTGGGGAGGTGGCGCCTTTGGGAATTCCTGTTGAATTTGTTTTCTTTATTGCATGGCCGAAGTGAAATGAGAGGCAGGAGGAAGGGGCAGTAGCACATGGAGTATGAAATGTCTAGCAGGCAGTGTATGACAGGAATAATTTTGGCATGTGTGATCAAGAGTGTCTTGGACCATCACACCTCAGTCAATTCTGCTGCTTTGGTTTCTGAAAGCGTGTGACTGAAGCCTTGATCATTTGTCCTATTCTGTTTCAGCTAAACCAGTAGATGAATAGTCATTCACAAAGAGCAGTTAGTTTGAGGGCTCTAAAATGAGAAGTATATTATGACTAAAAGTGAAACTAAAGGAGTTTTTATGCTGTCTCCTTTGATCCAAAAAACCCACCCACTGAATTGATGGAGATGATGTGAATCCATGGCCAGTAGCAAGTACAGTTCTGCCTGGGAGAGCTGCTGGCTCTCCTTCCTCCTGTCCCTCCCCTTTCTTAGGCAGAACACAAACTCACTGTAGTGGTTAGTTCTGTACTGACTGCAGCTGGAAGGGAAACTAGAGGTTTGCCTCAATTTGCATGAGGATTGCAGATAAGATCCATTATCTTTTAAGCTTAATAACCAACATAGAACACGTTCTGATTTGAAGGAGATGAGAATCTGTGGAAATGAGATTGTGACATGTTCACAGTGTTCCCTGTTAGGCATTTTTTTTTTGTACAACTCTGGTTAGATTTTTTAATTCTGTAGTCCTCGGCTGCTGCCTGGATTCTGATGGTCCAAGCAAAAGCTTTCTGCCTTGTGCATGGTCAGCTCATAACTGGTAATGAGTGGGGCAGAAGGGAATCAGCATTAAATAGATTAAAAAGTAATGCAACAGAAAATCACGTGTACACAGAAGCACCGTGTTACTCAACAGGCACTTTTTAGATTTGCGCTCTGTTTTAAAGGTGTCACTTACCAAATTATAGTGTCTTGAATCTACTGTATATTTCTTGTCACTGCACTGAGTGTTGGATTTGCCCAAGAGTTTGATCTTGAAGCTGAGCTCCTGTTGGTATCAGTGGAGGAGGATGTGCATTTCCAGTTTCTGTGCCTGATGAGTGACAGCACAACTTGCCAAACTTTTATGCAGCTGAAGTTAGTTGAGGTGGATTCCACACTATACAATCCTAACCACATTTTTTCATTGTCACCCCCTATGGTGTCTAGCTCTATTCTGTCACAATTTCCCATCCATTGAAGCTTTGGGTTTTGTGCATGTAGTACTACAGGGACTGATACCTGATCTGTGACAATTTGTAGAGTGCCATTGATTTTTTGTTTTATATTTGCATGTGATGTCTTAAATGTGCACTTAAAAATGTTAAAACTTGCCCTAATGTGCCCTAATGGGTAACACACCAAACCTTTAGAACAAAACAAAAAGAACCCTGCTGTAAACTCTTCTTATTGTTGTATCAATGCCTATTTTGAGCATTCCCTTTATGTCAAATTAGATAACTAATCAAAAGAGTGGTTCTAGTATGATAAATTAGGATGTTGTTTAAGGCTTATACATAAATTTTAATACTATTCTAAGTACAGTAGGCTCTGTTTTAGCTTTTGAAAGTGTAGGAATACCTGTAATGTACATTGTACTTGCACACAATGTTCTTTTATTGTTTTGTTAAAGCTATTCTGGGTACACTGCAACTTCCGTGCAAAATGAGTACAGCTGCTGTATATGGGGATGTGTATTCTGATTGTCCCAGATGTGCAGTATGCTGGAAAAATGTGTTAATCATTACTATTACCTTGCAAACCAAGGTTAACAGTAATTAGGCATTATTTTATTATCTGCAGAAGTTTGGAAGTTGTGTTTTACCCATGCCCAACACCTGTACATTTTTCTAACTACATTTTATTTTTCATCTATATTTGGAATTATAACTTACTGGTTTGGGGGATGGGAAAGACCTGCCATTTCAGTTCATGAATAATTTGTGTTTGCCTCTTCTGCTAGTGTTAAAGAGGATAACACAGACAACGAGCAGGAGAAGAGAGATGAGAAAGGCACTTCAGAGAGAGAGAATAATGAATTAGAGGGAGTAAGTATTTAAAAGTGTTTGGGTTATTTGTTCATTGTCTGCTTAAAGATTTACTTGCTTAAAGGTTGTAGAAAGAGAATTAGGAATGGACTAGGTAAATACTGCAGTTTCACAGTGATAGTCACAAATGATTGAGACATGGACAAATGTGGGGATACTTTAATGTCTCTGTTTTGTAGGAAGAAATTCAAGAAGTCAGTGATCATGACGATGAAGAAGAGGAAGATGATGAGGATGAAGATGATATGGAAGTTGTTGAAAGCTCAGATGAATCAGATTCTGACTCTGATGAAAAAGGTGATGTCAGTGCAATATTCTGTAGAGTTTTACAAATACTATCTGTCAAACCTCAGGTCTTGGTAGGCAAGAAAGTGTGTTGTCAACCATCTGTCTGTAACTCTGTGAAGAGTATGTCCAGTGAATTATTTTTTAGGTTATGGTGCTAAAACATGTAATAGCTGATCAAATGTCCCTGTGTGGGTTTTGAAGTTGACCAGAGACCATCTGGTGTTTGATAATGTGTTTCCTTTTTGATTAAGACATCCAAAGTGTAAGGTTTATGTACTGGTTTATTTTTATGTCTCTGGACTAATCACCAAGGTGTTAGCTCCTATCAGCTCATTGGGAAATGGAGAAGAATTTAATTTTGAGAGGCTGGAAGTCTATCAGTCTTCCTCATTTTTATATGGTGACAGTCAGAAACAGCATCACCAGCAGTTCTCTCATGTGAGTTGGGCCAAATGGGCAAACCAAGTCTCTTGGTTTCTTCTTGTTTAAGAGTCTCACAAACCATTAGCAGGAACCTGAAAAATAATAATCCTCAACTGATATCTTTATTCTGAAGCACATAATCCTAAAACAAAAAAGAGTTGAATTGGCTAAAGAAGTTAATTAAACTTTCATTAATTTATTTTTTGGGTTAGTACTTTTTTCTTCCTTTTTCCTCCTACTTTTTCCCCTTGACCATTCCACTTCCATAACTGAAATGGCACCTCTCCTCTGAGAATTCTGACTGTCTTTCTAAGAGTTAGAAAAGGGAAAGTCTCCATTTGGAGTCTGCTGGCAGTCAGTTTTTCCTGTTATAACTTACTGGGTTTATGAATGATAGTTATTCTTCAGCCCTGCAATGTGGCTGAAATCTTGAAGCCTTTTGGATGGAGAAAGTCAGATTGCTAATACTACTATTTAAATGTGAGTTGTTATAACGTAGAGGCAACTGTGATCCACTGTAACATCTTTCCCTACCTCTTTCCCAGCTGTAGGATTGAGAGTGTTTAAGAAGGAGACTTTAACATGAATTGCAGATAAGAGGGTTGTGTGGTGCATTGTGATTTGTGTGGAATCCTCCTGTGCACAATATGTATTTACAGGGACCCTAAGATTGCAAGGGAGTATCTGTATTCATGTGGTCCCTGCTGTCAGTTTAACAGAAATCTTTCTGTTTTAGAAAATTATCAAGCTGACTTGGCAAATATCACCTGTGAAATAGCCATTAAGCAGAAACTGATAGATGAGCTAGAAAACAGCCAGCGGAGGTTGCAAACACTGAAAAAACAGTATGAAGAGAAATTAATGATGCTGCAACATAAAATTCGAGACACTCAGCTTGAAAGAGATCAGGTTCTTCAAAACCTGGGTAAGGAGTACAAAATCACTGATCTTGTATAAGCTGTTCAAGTTGAACTGTTTTCTACTCCTCTCATTTTCTTTTTGAAATTTGATGAGAAATTGCAGAAAACAGATACATGGTTTGTACCTATAATGCCAGTGAATCAGTCTTTACTCATTCCAGTTTCTATCAGAATTGAGAGAAAAAAAAATTTGAAATGCTACTGACAAGTATTTGATTCAGGTAAATAAGCGTTCTCAGTTTTCAAGAGCTCTCATAATCCTGGAGATAGTTCCTGAATTGAAAGGTTTTTTTGTGTTCCTTCCTCCCCACTTTCTTTTGATTTGCATAAAAATAAGCACAAGGTTCAGTGACCTTTCAGAGGTGTTTTACTGACCAAACCTTTTTGAATATGTATATTAGTATTGAGATGACAAACCACCTATGACTCAGGAGTCCTAAGCCACAAATAACTGCACTTTGGAAGTGCTGTGGAAAGTATTTTGTTTGTTTTTCTTTTTTGAACATACACTATATATGCTTTATGGTTATACACTGTCTATGCTTTTGTTGTTCCCATTAGTCCTTAAACCTTCCCCACTGATCAGTGTCAAAGAGGAATACTGGGCTTGATGGCACTTAAGAGTGTTATACTTCTGTGTACATATGTGTGAATGTGTGTATTTGTGCTTTCAGGTGCTCAGATTTGTTGCAGAGAAGTCAGAGGAAAGTGTTAACACTTGATCTCTTATCCCAGAATGCATACGAGGTGGGAAGTTGAAAGCAGTGCAGGTGGCAGGAGCTAGAGACAAATTAGGTTGTTTTAAAGGTATTGCAGATAATGCTAGAGCAGAGAAAGTAGTTATCTGCTGTGGCTGGCAAAGCAAAATACACCGAACAAAAGCAGATTAAGAATTCCCTTTTGCTCTAGGTTCTGTAGAGACCTATTCAGAAGAAAAGGCAAAAAAAATCAAGTCAGAATATGAAAAGAAACTCCAAGCCATGAATAAAGAACTGCAGAGACTTCAAACAGCGCAAAAGGAACATGCAAGATTGCTTAAAAATCAGTCTCAATATGAAAAGCAGCTGAAGAAACTGCAGCAGGAGGTGACAGAGATGAAGAAAACCAAGGTATATTTCAGTAAATGGAAGTGTTGCACAATGAATGTTTACTGAAAATTGCGTTGAAATCTTCTGTGCATCCATCTACCTAATAACTCTGTTCTTGCTGTTATCTGCTTGAAAGTCTGAAAATAGAAGAGATGTGAGCACCAGGCTGTTCCTGGGGGAGAGGGGTAGCTTTAAATGGCCAAAAGGATGTAATATACTGGAAAATGGCAATTTGAAGAGAAAACTCTATATGGTTGGGGCCAGGGAGCAGCACTTCAGTGTGAACAGCTTTTCTAAGTGATGATCTCTTTACAGGTTCGCTTGATGAAACAAATGAAGGAAGAGCAGGAGAAAGCTAGAATGACTGAATCTAGAAGAAACAGAGAGATTGCACAGCTTAAAAAGGAGCAACGCAAACGAGAGGTGATTAGACAGACAAAGAACTTTCATTTGGAATAAGCACCTGTCATTGTGACGTGCTTCTGCTTGCAGGCACACACGGTGTATATGCATTCACTGAGGCAGGCATGTACCTGAATATTTTCACCAGTGAAAATGCACAAAATTGGGTTTGATTTCCATGCAAACACAGCTCCTAGCTTCAGGTGATAAGTCTTCTGTTTCCTGTAGTGCTTACTGAGTATGTATATCAATGTTATCAGTGAATTAGTGGTTAGTGAATCTTCACAAAGTTGTTGCTATGCATCTTGCTTGCATGGAATATTCTTTTTGATAGAAATGATACAGTGAAACACTTAATTTTATTCTGCACTAGAAAGATGAAGAAACAATCATGACTTGAGTCTTAATTCACAGCAATTTTGCAATTTGTATTATTGTGTATTGTATTATTGTCTTTTTTTTTTTGTTTATACAATGCAGTCCTTGTGAGAGATAATGGAAAAACTATCACGTGCTGTTTCTGTTTTTTCACAGCATCAGCTCAAGCTTCTGGAAGCTCAGAAAAGAAACCAAGAAGTTATCTTACGTCGCAAAACTGAAGAGGTACTGTGATAAAACAGCAATGCATCTTTGAAAACAGAATGGTGTTGTATTGCTGTAACTTAGACTCAGTTTGGGAAGAGTTAATCTTTGCCCTGTGTTTCAGGTCACAGCCCTTCGTCGGCAAGTAAGGCCTCTGTCTGATAAAGTGGCAGGAAAAGTGAGTCGAAAGCTGAGTCTGCCTGAGCATTCCATGCAGGAAGCAAGTTCTAGTTTGTCAGGCGAGCATGATGGCTCCAGAACAGCAGCACAGCAGAAGATGAGAATTCCTGTTGCAAGGGTTCAAGCATTATCTGTAACTGCAACAAATGGAACAGCGTAAGGGTTAAAACTTTTTAGTACCCTCTATAAGAACTCGAAATTTCTGTGGACTTCCTAGCAGATAGCGTTGTGATGAGCTGTTGCAGGAGCTGTTATTTGTCAAACTGTTATCATGTAATGCTCATAAAATGGGCCTTTAACCATTATCAAATGCAATTTCAGTTTTCTGGGTTTAAGACAATAATATAATAATATAAAATGGTATTAAAGGGCAAGTCACATAAACTGGATTTTGAAATCTTGAAGGTTTTTAAATCTGCTCTTTGAGAAAAATTACCTTGGTGGTCCAATGCCAGCAGTGTTCAGTTCTCAGAAAATTTTGTTGGAAAATGTAGTTCAGTGTATAAGTTTTATTTGTGCTTTTTCACTGTCGTTTGAAGCACATCTCCTTGTTAAACAGGGAACATCTATGTGGCATTTGAACTCAATAGGACATCATGAAAGATGCTGCAGTGTGTGATACCTGTTTTTCAAGTGCAGCATGTTAGAGTGCAGTAGAGTTTGGGGCTGGATAAAGGCAGCTGTCTGGTGCAGTGAAAACCTACAAGAACTTCTGCGTGAAATTTTTAAGTTGTTTGTGAAAAATATTTCAGCCTGATTATTTCAACCTTCAAATTTGTAACTCCACTATTTTAGACTTAGCTGTATATTTCTCTTGAATGTATCACAGAAGGAAGTACCAGCAGAAAGCAGTGACAAGCAGAGTTTACTCCTCCAAGGCAGCCAGGATGAAGTGGCAGCTACTGGAACGCAGAGTGACTGATATTATTATGCAGAGGATGACTATTTCCAACATGGAGGCAGATATGAACAGGCTGCTTACGGTGGGTGATCTGCTGTGCACTGCTGGCTGTATCACTGTATTAAATAGGGAGCACTGCAAGTATGCTTGCTGCAAATGAATCACTGTTATGGCAGCATTGGCAAAGTGGGTGAAATCTACTGCAGTCAGTGAAGACACTTCTGACTCCTGCAAGTATTTGAACTATGGGGTTGCTGTGCTCAGTAAGAACTAAGAAGCACATTAATGGCATCATGTGCAAATAGATTACTATATTCTGCTTTGTAACTTCTTCCCATGGAAATCGTGATATGTTAGTTAAATTGTACCGAGGGAAGGAAAACAAAAAGATGCTTCAATGTTCTAAGGGCTTACTAATTCCTTTTTCTGTAATATTATGTCTTTGTGGAAATAGCAACGTGAAGAACTCACCAAAAGAAGAGATAAGCTTTCAAAGAAAAGGGAGAAGCTCATCAAGGGTGGGGGTGGCAGTGAAACAGATAGAAATGTCCAGAACATAAATGAGGAGATGGAATCAGTAACTGCAAATATAGACTACATTAACGACAGCATTTCTGACTGCCAAGCAAACATTATGCAAATGGAAGAAGCAAAGGTAGGTCAAATATTATTGCAAAAATGGTAAAATGGGGACAAGAAAACACAACTCTGTTAGCCTTGAAAATGTTCTCCTTTAGAAATTAGTTTTTGTTTGTCTGTGTAATTATTGAGCCAAAAAAGTGAAAAGTGGTGAAAACTTCTATGTGAAGTTTGAGCTGAAGACTTATACAATTGATACCTGAGTTTTAGTGTCAATAGTGTAATGCAGGTTAAGATTGCAAAGCATTTAAATGTCAAAGCTGATGCTTTCTAGTATGCTGGGAAAAATGAATATAATTCTTGGGACTTTTTCACAATCTAACTGGGCTTATTCTTGCGTACATAGGAAGAAGGAGAGACCTTGGATGTAACAGCAGTGATTAATGCTTGCACTTTGACAGAAGCTCGATACTTACTTGATCACTTCCTTATGATGGGTATCAATAAGGTAATGTGTTAAGTGAAGTATGTGTGTGCCAGGACTGTGGCATGTGCCAGGAGCACATATGTTGTGGTGACATAAAGACGTGACTAATGTGTGTTAAACAAAGCAAAGCTGGTAACATTACTGAGTCACGCTGATTCTCATTGTGAAGGCCCTTGAGATCTGTCATCCTCTTCAACTTACTGCCTGTTTTTCAACCCCCAGTAGACCCTACTTCACTGTATGAATTAGCACATGTTCTTATGAGAGCTTTTTCTAATCAAATAAATCTCTGTTTTTCAACAATCTCCTAAAGAGAGCTCAAGATCTTTTTTTAAAAGACTGGCCTCAGCCATCTTTGTACAAATATCCTCAAAAAAATTGTTTTAAATTATATGTTGATGCATGACATACTTCAGTCTGAGTGGAACCACAGGGATTCTTCTGAAAGTCTTGGGGACATATGTTTTCTTTCATCTTTTCAAAATAAGTATTTCTCAGCTTATAACCCAATGCACACATGTATCATGTGCTCTTGCTGCTGCTTTTCTTTCTGTCTGGAGGATGGTACTCAGTCTCACTGAGTCAAATGAAAGATTTCAATGATACTGAGACTGTCTTTGAGTCAGCTCCCATGACCAATTATTTGGGGTTTCTTTTGCATTCTTGATTCATCACTATGCAGGTAATCCAAAAATTTGTGGAGAAAAAGAAAAGGGTTAAGAAAATTCCCACAATCACATTGACTTCTGGAAATGTCAATCTTTTTATATTTTTTCAGCCTTTGGATGTGTTTGAATGGATCTTGCCACAGAGTTAATGTGAGAAAAGTGCCTCTGACTCACTCTGTTAACAATTTCTCTTTATGATGATAAAAAGCTCCACTATATGAAGGATTCTTTCATCTTTTTGTTTAGTAATTATCACATAGAAAAGCTGAAGGCATATATTTTTGCAAAATCAGTCATGCCTAGTGTCTATTCTATTGTTTGTTTTCACCTGCAAAATGTGCCTATTGATATGTAGCTTTAGTTCAGTCAGAATGTAGTAAATTCATAGGGCTAGATTTGTTACTCAAGCACTAGCACTCAAAGTCTGCTGTTGCCCTACAAGTCTGTGAGAAGATGTGTTGTACCTTAATTTTTCCATATTGTTCCTTTTGGAATTTGGAAACCTATTTGGAACCGTTCCCTGTAAATTTCTTTTGCTGTATTTTCTACAACTAAAACATTCTAGAACTAAAACGTTCCCACCAATCCATGGATTGAGGGAAGTTTCCATAGAATGAATTCTGTCATAAGTTAGGCCATAAGATCTTTCATTAAAAGCTGAAAGTTCACTGCGTGATTGTGTAGGAAAGATTACAGTTCTGGGTCTCACATCTATTTCCCCCCTGTTCTTTGTCATAGAGTATCATAGGTAATAATTTTTTAAAAAGTAGTTATTTGTTGATCTTTCAGATGCTTGCTATTCTTAAAAAATGCAAAGACTCTGAATTGCACTGGGAGTGTCATGTCCCACTTAGGCACTAGATGTATATTTGCTAGGCAGTCTGAGGAATGCAAGTTAAAGGAATGCTTAATGAGTCTCTTTAAAAGGTGAAGGAAAGAAAAAGACCCTTTGTTGACACCTGATCTTCAGGATGTGAGAAAGTGGCTGCAATGTACACATTGCTTGTGTTTGTAATTTTTAAAATTTTGACAATTTTCATTTTGTAAAACAAGGGTTGTGATAAAACATTTGTCATCTTTCTTTCTCCTAGGGTCTCCAAGCAGCTCAGAAAGAAGCTCAGATCAAAGTTCTTGAGGGACGCCTTAAGCAGACAGAAATTACTAGTGCTACTCAAAACCAACTGCTGTTTCATATGCTGAAAGAAAAAGCTGAATTAAATCCTGAACTTGATGCTTTTCTGGGTCATGCTTTGCAAGGTAGTCTTTTCATCTTGTTTTCTGAATAGTCAGTTGCATGTCATGTTTGCCTTTCGTGCATGCTGTACTGGGCATTCTAGACTATTTCTTTTCTGAATAGATGCTGTATTTTAAGGTCTTATACTTCACAATTGACATGCATGTATTTTTAAGTAGACCCTCCCAGCATTTTTATAACCCTCTCTATATTTTTAAGTAGAGCCTCTCAGCAGTGAAATATAGGAAACAAATTTTTTATTATTATTGAGATTTTTTTTTAAAATGCAAATGATCCGCTTGCTGTTTTTACAATATGGAATTGTTTTAACTTCTGAATGTGAAATTTAAAAATTCAATCCCATTCAGTCATCATACGCTAGGAATTTTGGATTGGCATTTTATGTCATTACGGCATCTATTCTACTTCTCATGAGATGATACTAAGAAAATTTAGAGTACATTTGGGTACTTTTGTTTTATTTCTTTTTATGAATGGATATGTTTTGATTGGAATGTTGCTTTTTTTCCCTTGTTGCTGTATTTACACAGACCTAGATAGCATACCACTGGGTAAGTATGTTTAGCTTTCTGTGTACTGTACAGCTGCATGAGTTACTAATTCATTCATGTTCACTAACTGATGCATCTTAGAATTTGCGACTGTGTGAAGTTTGCATGAACTATTCTGTAAATGTACTCACTACCATGAGCTTAAAGAGCATTTCTTCCTTTCTGAAACCACCTGTAGCTCTCATGGTAGTAGCCCTTGTGGTAGTTAAAAGTGAAGACAGTAAGCAGAGCTGTATTTCAAATTTATAACTTGGTGCTTGTGAACCCAAAGTATGTTCAGACTACATAAAACTGTTTTGTGATATGCTACTGTTGCAACAGATTATGCTCATCTTTTTAGGTTTGAAAAAAGGCAATTCTTAATTTGCAGATAATTTTTAACCTTTTACAAATAGCTGATTTTGTAATATAAACATTGTACAGAATGCGGGATTATAGCTCAGTTTTTCAACTGGGTTTAAGTTACTGACTTCACTGATTTTGAGCTATGTCTTTGTTGCTGTTTAAAGTTATTCCCAAATGAATTATACTTATTTTCTTACCTCCAAAAAATTGACTATATTTGGAACTTGAGAAAAATATTCCCGTTATCAGTGATAATTCCTTTTGTGTTGTCTTGTGCTATTTTTAATCGCATTATGCTGTCCTGTGGTAGTTTGCACAGCATTTCAAAAGCACAAAACTACATGGAAGTATATAGGTCATAATTTAGGGATGGTGAGAACATTGCCAGCTTCCTGTCAGGTGACACATGAAGATCTGCGTCAGGGAATCTTGCTGCATGCAGCCAGTTACTTGTTCAGGAACCTCAGTGGTTTGTAGTATCACAAGGTCTCTAGAACAGGTCTTGAATGCGTGTGCATGTTCACCCCTGTTAGAGCATTGTTTCTGCTGACAGCATTGCATTTTCTTTAGCTCTGGACAGGCTTTTACTTACTAACAAAATTTGAAGCAATGAAAAGCCACTTGCTAAATGTATTGAAACAGTAGCTCTATCATCAATTTTTTCATGGAGTGTTATCTCATTAAAGAAACTTTTTCACACTTTGCAAGCATCACCTGAGGTTTTTAGCGTATCTAAGCCGCTCAGGACTCTGCTAACTCTTTATAGGAAGGAAATGCAGCTGAATATATGCACTAACGTAGGTCCAAGTTGAAATCCCAATTCTGGCATTCTGTGTTTTGTGGACTACTAGTGACCAAACCTTTTGAGCTACAGGGAGTTCAGACACCACTGTGGTGAGCCTTTGATGCTGGGATTGCCAGCTGTTTCACAGGGACTCTGTTGGTGCAGGGCCTGACACAGTTCTTGTAGGTGGAAGTGTGGGTGGCAGCAGATCCTGAGATGAATCTCACCAGGATGCCTGACATCTCCGTTGTAGAGCACAGAGAGCCCTATCCCAAAGCAAAGGGATTGCACTTCCATGGTGTTTGTGATTCTCCCTCTTGAGGCCTGCTTTCAGATCCAATACCTTCAAAAGTTTTTAGCCATTTGATACACTTGGCTCAAAAAAGCTTGAACACTCCCCAGTGTAGCTGTGCACTTGCATTCAAGTGGAGACAAGAAGTTTCAGTCTGCAGAAAAGTACATCACAGGCTCAGGTTTTGACTTGAATGGATTTTCAGTGCACATCCACCTTGGTGGATGAACTGCCATTCACTATCCCTTCTGCACTTGTGAAGAGTTAAAATGGCCATGAAATTGAATTTTGAATGTTGCTGAAGTGACTCCTCTTTGAGGGGTTATGAGAGCTGCTTTTCCTTCCTACCCGTGATGTTTGGATGTTCATGGATGTGACTCACAACCATCTATGTGCAGATTTTGAGAGGGCTGGTCAAGTGTCATTTCCTCTGGGTGAACTGTACTGGTGTATGGCATTGTTCTGGTACCATCCAGTTGCCACTGCATGAAGATGAAGACAAATGATCAGAAAATTCTCCACCTGTTCTGCAATCACTGGTTTACTAGCAGCTATGCCTGCAAACATTAGTGTCTTTACTAGCTTTATTTCTCCTTTCATCTCTTCTCACTCTTGCAGAATCTTACCTTTCTACCTTTTTGTTGATTCTGTGCACTGGTTCCTATCTCAGGGCCTTGGGTAGTCTTCCTGTGTTGGATTGCAGGCAAATTGAAGAAACTCATCAGGTCACATGAGAGTGAGCCTACAAATAAAATCCCATCTTTTGTGGTCATTCTACACTTTCTACTTAGTTACTTGTAGAAAGAGATCACAAGTTGTTTATAAGGAGGGGATGAAGTAACATAATTCCAATAGGAATCCTGTATTTTTAAAAAATACTTTTATTTACATTTATTTTAGGGATGCTGCTTTTGTCTTATTGAAAGGAGCAGTACTCTAAATCCCCACTTTTGCAGAAGGCATATAATAATAATAATAGCAATAATAACACCACTAACCACAATAATAATAATAAGTATCGAAAGGTTTTAATCTGGCCTCAAATCCAGGATGGAAAAAACCCCCTGAAAATTCAGAGTGCTATTCCTGTGACCCTGCTTTCTTTATAATATTGTTGTATTCTTGATAATTAAGATTATATTGTTAAGATTAATACAGCATTTGAGTAACTCTGAAGTGCATTATTGGTGTTGGTTCTATCTTGATGGTTTTAACTTTTTCAGGAAACATGTTCAGATGCAGCACACACAAAAGGCATTATTTTCCTTTTCTTTTCTCCATTCCTTCTCAAAATTCAACTGAAAGCTGCATATCTTTCCTCCCTTTCTCTGAAGCATGAACTTACACTTAAAACATGGACAAACCTGTTTTAGTATGGCTTACAAATATATTGGTTCTGTGCATTGCAAATGGTATCTGCATTTTGACAGAAATTAAGTAAAGAAACTCAATGTCTCTACTAGCAAAGAGGAGATGTTGTGGAATGTCATTACAAGGTTATTTAGTCCTTAATATTTCATGAGTATGTTCAAAAATAAGGGACCTTGCTTGCAAAAATGTTTTACCTATGTCCTTGATCTGTGCCTAAAATGCATTATTTGAATAACATACAAGTTAGGGGATTTGCTTTCCCAGCAGTTTGGAACTGATTGTACACGTGCCCTTGACTCATTGTCTCAGCTTAATGTTTTGCACCGTTTGCATGCAGACTTGTTAATTGGATGTTTGACAGTGTTAGTGTGTGGCATGCTGGTTTTGTCTTCTGTGGACAGGTTTGTGTACCCACTTTTTGCTTCAGGAACATTTCTACTGAACAGCTTCCTTTAGAAATGAATCTCTTTTTAGGAAGCCATTCTGCAATATTAAGCCGTAGCATCATTCTCTTTTGAAATTCTTATAGACTAATAAAGTGCTTGCTTCTTGTCAGCTCAAATGGTGACATTGTATCAGAGGAGGCTGATTAATTACTAGCTAATTAATAAAAACAGTTTTCTTTTTCATTGTAGCCAGGCTGATTCTGTCTTGGAACAAGAAGATGGAAAAAAAAAATGGAGAAAGAGACATTTATACTAGCCATTGATTTACATCCCATATCTTCCATGTCTTGCAGATAATTTTCTTTGCTTTATCTGCTTTCTTACAGATTTCCTTCTAGAATTTCTGTTTTTCTGTCATCTCTGTTGCTCTGCTACAGTAGATAGACAATCACTTTTGGCACAGTATGCCTAGATGTATGATATTTAGATTGTATGAAAAAAATTAGGTAATGTGCCAGGACAATTCAGTGGGGGCTGGATAGAAAATAGTCAAGATATTTTGAAAATCTCTGTCTTTTGTACTTTGTTCATCTACATTCAACATTGTCCAAGTTGTTTTGTACAGCACTTAAAGCCTTCACATCCTGTTGTAGAGGGACAGACTAATGTTATTCCTTTGGAAATTTTCTAGAAAATTTGGAAGATAGTAGTGATGAGGATGCCCCATTGCATAGTCCTGGAACAGAAGGAAGGTGAGCAAATCTTTCTTACTACTGATTCTAGAAAAATTACTGTCATTTCCTCCTTTTGTAATGCAAAATCATGTATCCTTTAGAAAATACCTCTAACATTGTTTCATTATACTTTGCCTGCAATTTCAGTAGAAAGAAGAATAAAATAAAAATACACATCTGCAGAAAGTATGATGTACTAACTGTGATGCAATTTTTCTTTTAGTTCATTATCTTCAGATCTCTTGAAGCTTTGTGGTGAAGTCAAACCCAAAAGCAAGGTAGAATGTACAATGATGATGCTGATAATTCTTCTACATGTCTTTCAAGTGATTCTATGATTCTATAATAATTCATAATTTAATGATACCTTCTGGAGAATGCTCTTGCTTTGTCCAAGAGACTTTAATGAATGAAGACGAAGTGCAGAAGGTCAACTTATGTACTTTTCATATGATTTGTGTGCAGTATGATTTTGTGTGACACTCCTCTCTAAGAAGCGATGATAAAAGTAACTTCTTCAGTGTTTTAGGATTAAGTTATTAGAATTCCAGAAAGAGATACATTCTTGCAGTTACTTGCACTCCAAACTGGTGTAGTTTTGCAGATTAGTGTTAGTTAGGCTACAGTTCAATGCTATTGCCAGGGGGAACTGTGAACATGCTTATTGTTTGCAATTTGTCACAGTAATTGTGAGGAAGTTTATGAAACAAAAGTTTGACCTCCAGGATCTTAATTACAGTTGACATTGGAGTATTATATCTAAGCTGACTATAGTTTAATATTAATGGCAGTGGGAACTGGAAATGTGCACTGATGGCAATTTTGCTTCTGTGCTCGCAGGAGCATAAACCAAGTTTGCAATTAAAGAGAAGCTTAGCCTCCATTTTTCCAACTGCAGTTGGCTTTGGAAGAAAGCATCTGTATTGGCTGTTGCATTATTTGGTAACATTTCTTGGTGTGCAGCTGTTTGGGCTGTTTAACTGAGTTTAGTCTGAAAATGTAATGAAATAAACATGTCATTTTTGTAATGGCTCTTTTCAGACTGGATATTTGTCTTCCCCACTGGTCTTTCTTTTCCTGAGGAATAGATCTTAATTTCTCAGTAAAATCACACCTAACATGTATGATACATTTTTTACAAATTACTGTGTTGCTCCTTTTTGAGTTTTTCCTGTTGTTTTCAAATTGTTGAAATGCTGAATGAATGTGGACTTCTGACATGACTTAAACTATGTAAGAAGCAAAGTTTGTGTATGAGAAGAAGCATTGATGTTAAAAGTCACACTAGTATAATTGTAGCTATTTAAATTCACACTTTGCTTTATTCCTCTCTGCTATATAACATTTCATTTGGATAAGCTGTAGGTGAATAATATTGTATTCATGTAGCATTGACGAGCAGCTGGTTGAAAGGATATCCTTGGAAACCAGTTGTCAAATCAGTGTTTCGTGCTATTGGATTTGAATTGCCTCCTTTGAAACCATTGCCCAAAAGCAGAGGTGAGCTTCTTGATTTAGTTTCCAAAGGCAGTTGCCAAGTGTTTGAGGGGATGCTAGTTGCCAGGTGAGGATAAGCTTGAGTGTAGGACCCCTGAGACACCATTGCATGTTTAAGTGCAGTTTGTTTCTGTCTGCAGGCCCGCCGCAGGACCACCACGCAGATGGAGTTGCTGTATGCAGCCAACAGCGACCTGGTCTGTGACAGCAGCGCTGCAGACTCTGCCCTGGCTGGCTCGATGGCATCAGTCCCAGAAACCCAAGAAAGTGGGGTGGCTGCTGATACACATGATACTTCTGCTAGGGACAGAGAATTTATACCCCCACCATCTGGCTTACCTTCTAAGATAGGCAGCATGTAAGTTTGGCCATGCTGTACTAATCATCCTTTGCTTTTGAAAAATGCATGTTGCCAGTTTCTTGTAATCTATTATTTTAACTTTACGAATGAGGTTGATATACTTGAAGCTTACTAAATAATACTGACAAAGCTCCTTCCTTTTTACCCACCACCACTCTAGAAAGTATAAATGCAGTGTTGTAAGTACTGGGGTTCTTACTGAAGATACAAGTTCTGTTAAGTTGCTTTGTTATATTAAAGTTATTGTAACCATGTTATATGTAGAGAGAAAAAAACCCTCTAATACCTTGAATAGTTTGCTGTATTAATGCTCTGGGAAATGCACATTCTAGGGAGGTAGTGAGCATCTGCTTAGAACAGCAAAGAGATTAAAAAGAAAACCAACAAAACACAACTCAAAAACTTTATATAACATGGTATTTGTATATGGTCCTAATGATTAGGAAAAATCTTTCTATGAGTTGTCTTGTATGGACCATACTTATAATGCAGAAGTCCCTATAACAATAGAGTATGCACGTAAGAAGTTGAAAGGAAAATGTTAGATATGAATCCTCAAAAATCCTTTCTGTTTCCAGGTTGCACTTACCTGCAGAACAGTTTTACTAGTTCAAACAGAACTAGAAATATTTTTGTCTTTTTGCTTTGGAACCAGCAGATGTCTCTCCCATGCACTCTTTTTGCCTTTTCACTTGCTTTTGCTGCTCTTTTTATATCTACCAATACACTGCTGGTTATTAGCCATTCACTGCTCGAGAGCCTTTTCTTGGCTTTTTAGGTACTAGCTCCAGTGTTGCACAAGCTCATGTGTAAATGCACTTCCCACACTCAGTGATGTGGAAATCAGTGTCCCATAGCTGTCTTCATGTTACAGGTTCTGGAGTTAAGCATCTTTTAATATTCATCTGTCCTATTTGCATAATATTTTTATAGCAGTCTCTACCTAATGTACATTTGCAATTTGTATTTTTTACTATGTATTTCTGGCATGTGCTTGAGGTGGCAATCACGAACAGTAAAACACTGCTGACAGCAATTATTAACCCATGCTGATGGCTTCAGTGCAAATAGAATCCGCTTGGAAAGAAAGCTTTTGAGGGTGAGCATAGGTGGAGAAAAACCCACTTGTTTCAGCAGTTAGCGTGAGATGAGTAGAGACTTTTGAAGCTTCAAGATCTAAAACATCAAGTGTTATGACCTGACATCCAAGACTCAGGTAATACCAACTTTTGCCTCACTTCATCTTCTAGAATGTATCCATTTATGAATGTGAGCCAGCAAAAAGGCAAAACAAGATTTTCCAAAACTGTGTTCTGCAAGCATTTGAGAGTACATACTGTCAAAAAATCTATTCAGTCAGCATTAGGCCTCACATAATGAATTGTTATTGATCATGTTTTAGTAGATAAGTGATCAAAAATTCCCACAATCAGTCTGCAGTGACTTTCTCAGTGCAAGTGAATGTTTTTTCAAAACTAGAACTCTTGCTCGGTTATCTGGTCATAGTTGAAGAAAGCTTGTCTTCATGAGCTGTCTAGTCTCCCCTTATGGGCCCATGGTGGCAGCATATCTCTTGTAATAAAATATATTATTCAGGAGCAGATTGTGATCTCACCTGCAATAAATGTTTTCTCCCTTGTGCCACTTACTTAAGCAACATTTGGGGATGTAGAGGCTGTAACAGTAATCCAAAATATGGGTTCTCAAAGTGACAGAAATTAATTATATGTTGAGGTGCAAATTTAGCTGTCTGCATATGTACAAACTGCTCCACTCTGGAACTCCCTCAGTTTTCTTAGATCTGTGGTGATTCCATGGTCCTTGGAGAGGGTCTTTTTACAAGGGTATGTGTTGATAGGATAAAGGGTAATGGCTACAAACAGAAAGATTGTAGGTGTACATGAGATGGTGAAAGAAATTCTTTACTGTGAACGTCAAACACTGCAACAGGTTACCTAGAGGAGCTGTGGATGCTCCATTCCTGGCCAGGCTGGATGGGGCTTAGAGCAGCCTGGTCTAGTGGAATGTGTTCCTGCCTAAGGGAAGGGGGTTGGAACTAGATCATCTTTAAGTCCCTTCCAATCCAGACCAATTGTGTGATTCTGTTACTCGGGGAGGCACCTAAATACCAACAGTTAATTTAATTGGAATTCTATTCACAAAGTTGGCTAGTGCAGTTGTCCTTTGATGCTCAGCTCATCTACAGCAGCTTTTTCAGAGTACAGTTGTCTTCTGTAGAACTTGTGTCAGCTCTGTTCAGATGTCTGATGGCCTGGCAAATGTAAAAAGGCTCTGGAAGCCTTGGAAGTATGTGTCCTGCTCCTTTTCTGTTAGGTTATTGACATCATGCTCCTGTTTTTTACACCTGTGCTTAGGAAGTTCATTCAGCAAGACAGCTATATTTTTATAATATATGCATTCCCAGGCTTTCAAAAAGAATTCAGAAAATGATGGTGCTGTTTACACCCTCTTCTCAGGATGTTCCACTGTGGAGTCAAAGATGGAAGACTCAAGGGCAGGCAGAGAGTGAACAAGTGAAAGTTGCCTCCATGTCTGAGTATGCAGGATGCCAGTGTGAGGCAGAGGAGCTGGGTTCCAGTTTCTGGTTTGGTTTATTTAATCAAGCAGCTGCTCAGTAGACATATAAGCAACCCTGGCAGTGGACACTATAGCCTGCTGGAAAACCTGTTAGCCTGATTCATAGAATTTGCCTTGTGACCTGAGGATTTTTGCATTCCTAAATGCACACTGGTCCAGCATAGAGGGAAGGGAGTGTGTCCTGTTCCAACTTTTTTGGTGTCCTTTGCAAAGTATGCCTAGAGGTAAAGCAGCCCTACATACAAATGGGTGCTCTGGCCTTGAGGGAGTTGGACCCACTTTCTCCCCTTTTTTTATAACTTAACTGGTAGGCCTCTGTGCAAAACCAGGCAGGTTATCACTTGTCCTCCTTTTCCTGTCTCTTGAAGACCCTGAGGAGTTCTAGGGTTGACATGCAGTTCTTGGCACTAGGTCCTACAGGTCCCTAACATTGCAGTTAGGGTTTGTGATCACTTGAGACTGTCTCATCTACTTGAGTCAAGTAGCTGTTTGTGGTTGTGCTGTCCATGTTAAATCATGTTATTCTGCATTCCAGTCTCCAGGTGGATTTTATATAGCACAGACCTCCTCTCAAGGGAAACATGTAGAGAAGTTGGAGCTATGCATATTCAGAACGAGAAATTCTGAGCTCTGAGACCGATGGTAGTAACTATGTCAGGCAGGAGGCCTGCCAAATGAACTTAATCTGCTTATTGGAGTTGTGTGGAGCAAAAATACTTCTAGAATCTGCTTTCTTGCTTTTAATGAGTGTTTCATATTCATAGAAAAAATCCTTCTATATACAAAGAAATAGGAAAAAAATTACTTTCGTGATTGCTCAACTAGTGAGAAATGGAAGTTCAGAAGAATGGAGACCACTCAGATTCCTTTCTTTTTTCTTTTGTCTGACTGTGATGAAATGATAACATTTGGGTGTCAGCTTTAGCATTGTCCTCTTGATATTTTTGCTAATTTTAATGAGGAATGAAAGGTTGGGAGAGAGACCACAGTGACTTTGAACTGAAATTGTTTCAGAGCAAGAACTGGAGAGACAAATGAGGGATGGAAGGCAAGGGAGAAGGAAAGTGGGGGACAAAAAGATGCATGATATAATAGTCAGTTATAATTATCAATGATAGTTATAATTGTCAATGGGAAGTATCTTTTCTCACTTCCTAATTAACATGAATATGTTACTGCAAAGTTTCATTTGTGTATATGAATCATTGTGATTTCACTGTTCTTCATGTCTGTAAATGGTCTATTGTAGATGCAAATGTGGAAACTGAAATTTAGGAATTGCCATGATTTTAATTTGGGATGCATATTCCACTGTATTTCTTTTAGTGAGTCTTTTATTATTGAATTAGTAAATCTCCTTTAACTATTCACTATCTGACTATATGTTGATCAACTTTGAACATTAATAACTTGGTATATTTTTATATTCAAGTGTGAGAACAAGTTTATAATCCTTAAATTCAAGAGAGACAAGAATAGATTAAGTACATTTTAAAATTTGAAATCACTGAGAGAATGACAGGTAATGTAAGACAAGCAAGTTCTGTGAAGGGCCTTAAAGTGAGATAATGATTACTCTTGTTTTAGTTCGAGACAACCATCTCTTCCAGAGAAGAAGATACCTGAGCCTTCACCTTTAGCAAAGAGAAAAGCCTATGAGAAAACAATGGAAAAGACAAAGACAAAAGAACAAAAATTGTAAGATTCTTTGACATTTATTTCCTCTGACATAATTTGAACTTTGAATTTTCCTGAAAAATAAATCAGTATTTTTCTATTTCTTTTCTTCCAGGACTGTTGTACTGTTGTCAGTGCTGATATTTATTGTTCAGCTTATGTGTGGTTGTTTGGGTTTTTTTCCAGGTTGTTTTTTTCTGTACAAAATAACTCGGGAGCAGAGCCCTGAGAAAATGTACTTTGGAGTGTTTGCAATTTTTTTTTTAATCAAAGTAATCAATATATCTAAGAGCCTTCAATTTTATAAGAATTTCTTCATTTTACATGTATGTTTTTTGCCTGTAGCTTTCACTTTTACCACTTAATCTTTGAACGTTGTGCCATCTTGCACTCTGCAGCCTTAAGCTTTTTGCCTTCTCTGAGAAATATCTGTAGCTAGTATTACAAACTTAATTCTTTGCTTAAGAAAAGAGCATCTAACATTCAAGGCATGTTGCATTTAACTTTTCTAACCGTTCGTAACCTGTTAAAGAAGATGTTCTCTTTTTTTTGTAGCTCAGATTCTGGAGCCCCAGAGGCTAGTCTGTCACCTCCTACTTCCCCACCAAGCCGGCCCCGTAATGAAATGAATGTTTTTAGTCGTCTTACTGTTTCTCAGGGAAACACATCAGTTCAGCAGGATAAGTAAGTCACAAAGGGAAGCCTCAGCCCCCAAGCGGGGAAATGCAAAGTGTACTCAAGTTTTCAGTGTAGTGTCTGGTAGAAATTTTGCCCTTCTGCAAGACAGGAGGAGATATTTCTCCTGTTTTCGTGTAGTTTTCAAAGGAAATATTTTAAACTACCATGGAACCACTATAAAAAATTGAAAAAAGAAATTTCCTGCTGAACCTTGTTTCCTGTTTTCTAGGCCATGTCTGGTATTTGTAGTTTTAAACCCAAAATAGGAAAGAATGGTAGAATTCTTAGATGTTTGTGTATTTGTGTGTGTGTTACACTCAAAAATAGATTTTAGGTGGTAATTTAGGAAATAGTGCTTTTGACAGTTACTCAGTTGCTCCAGTGTTGCTCAGAGTGCTCTCACAATAGTACCTCAGAGGATGGGACATTGAAATGGCTAGAACACAGTTGTTTAGAGGTTATCCAAATTATTGTACAGACTGACTTTAGGAGGTTTATCTGCAGGAGTAGATGCTATTCATTAGAAGAAGTAGAACAGATTTCTTTCACATTAGACATCTGTTTAGGAGCCTTACTCCAAATGGCAGTGGACTTCACTTGACTAGCATCTCTGTTACAAGTTTCAGTACTGATCCATGCAGTGCTTATGAACTGAAAGTCACGTTTAAAGTAAACCTTGATTTCTAACTCTAGCAATATAAGAAATTGCTGTTGTCTATTTACACTATTTTTTTGAATAAAATCTTTTTTTTCAGAGATCTACAGCCACCACATACCAAGCAGTGGTTTGCAAGGCTTACAGTAACTGTGCTTCTGACTTCTTTATCTTAGCTTACTTTTCTTATTGCTAACTCCCACCAAAACCTTTTCATTTTCTCTGAACTGACTTTGAAGTCAAATAGAAACTACTGAATCTGTTTGAATTGAAAATTAAGGACATCTTAAAATGTACTGAAAATCATCGTGTCTTGGGGAAATACCGTCTTGTATGTTTTCTTGTTTTTATTTTTAAACATTCTTCAAAATGAGAGGAGAAGGATTTGAACTTAGAATGGCTTGCAAATTGCTGTATTTATTTGAGTGGCTTATCATATTTAACATTTATATCTCTATGACTAATATTTTGCATGTCTCTTCTGCACTTAGCAGGCATTGATGTTCAGAGTATTTTTTTTCTTTTGATATTCTCAACAAACACTATCTTATGGAGGTTAACATGTGCATCCATCTTCTTTTAATTTTTTGCCTTTATCTTTTCTAAGAAATTGTCGGGGAAATAAGAATGGCTCAGCTGCTGTTACTCATCTTCTGGAGCTGAAACCATCTACTGTAACTTACTGCTGAGAGTGATATTTTAAGATAATTATTCTTTCTCCCCTACCTCCCATATCATCATGGGTTTGAGATATACCTTGAGCAATGCTGCATAATGTATGTGGATTTGCATTGCTTTTCTGAGTTGGCCATGCTGTTGTTTGTTCTCGTATGGAGGCGTTCCTTTGCTGATACCTATATTCTTTCTCCTCACAATTCCACCACTGTTGATTGTAGGTCTGATGAAAGTGATTCCTCTCTGTCGGAGGTACAAAGGTACTCTCTCTTTCTCTTTTCTGTTTCCTTGGCATCTCTCACCAAATTTTTCCAGTTCTTAAGACATTTCATTTTGCTGCATGATTTTTCCTGATATCTGTGCATTGTTTCTCTTGCTTTTGCCAGAATATTAAATATCTGAGATTTTGGTCAAGCATGTCTCCCCCTCTCCTTTTTTAGGGTATTTTTTTATCATTGTTGAGCATGTCAGGTGTTTTAATTGCAACTGAAGTATGATGTAAACATTTCCTTAGATACAGTGTTTCTCTCCTTGTTTTCTTAAATAATAGGGGCAGATATTTTCTTATGTTTTATCTGCTTTTCTCCTTATTTTTTTCTTTTTCAGTTGTATGCTTTGATCACTAAAATTAAATCCTATTGTAAATAAAAATGAGCAGTTTTTTATTATGTCTTTCTGAGAGAATGCACAGTGGCTTAAGAGATGAAAGAAATGTCGCCACTTGTGGCCCTGTGGGTTAGGATTTTGGTCTCAGTGAAAAATCAGTTTATCTAGAGAAGGGCAGTCAAAGAACTGCCAATAATGTGATGGTGGCTTTGTCTGGTCACTGTAGCAGTTGTAGTGGGTTTTTTGTCTGTAGATTTTAGAACACTGCACATAGGTAGATAAATAGCTCCAGGACATGTATTTTACATGGCTTGTCACGGAAGTGAGTGGGTGAGAACAGCAGGAGGAATAACTCAGTTCAGAGGCAGCATGATCCACTAGAGAACACTACAGAGAAAATTGTTAGGTAGTTTAGCATGGTGCTAGAAAACAAAAGCATAGAGACCTAAATTAATTAAAAAGCAAAATGTTCCTGTTTTTTTTAAACATAAAATGGCGCAGATGGGAGGTGAATGCCTTTCTAAAATGAGGAAGATAATGTTACACAATTTAAGGTGCTATTAATACTTGTAAAATACACAGAAGGATTGCTGAGGAGTAATGAATTATATGAGTGAAGATGTCCTGAGCTGTAAAAATGTTTATAATCATAATTTTAATCAAGCTAACCAGTTGTCATAAACTTTGCTTGTATCATAAAGACTTTTTCCTTTCTATACCAAACTTCTGGAGAATATTACAAAATTTTTATATTTTTCTAAAGAATCTGATACTTTTGGGTTTGTTTTTGTTCTGATGAGATAGGGCTATGGTTTAGTTCCTTTTCCTCACAGTTGTGTATGTGATTCCCAAAAGAGTATGACAGTGAGTCTTAACTGCAGGCTGGCCAGGTCACAGCTGTGTTGCATGTTTTGGGCATTACCTTGAGGCTTTTCTACACTTCACAGAAATAAAAGGGCCTGTGTGTGTGCAGTTGTATGCATGGGATTTTAGACTGCTAGTAATTTTTGTCTGTAAATGAATTGTGAGGCATTTTTTTCAGGCATGTTAGTCTTTTGGCATCACCACAGAATTAGCTGAAAGTGCTCAGGAAGATTCCTCTGGGGTGGCAGCATTCCTATCATCCTCCCTTTTGGCCATTTGCACATGAGCATGTTGTTGGGTACAGGGTGCAGCGGGAATCTTCTTCAGGCACAGAAGTTAACAGCAGCGCTCTGTGTCTGCCCGTAGGATGCAGATGATGGGAAATGCATGCTGAGTTTGGAACTGGCAGTGCACATTACATTTGCTCCATTTTTCAGATTGTGCTGATCAGACTAAGATGTCTTATGGTTGATCTTGGGCATACAGAAGCTTTAAGTGTCCTGGTTTGTTCAGCATTATGCAGACTTTGCCATGTACCCAACATTTAGCACCTTGTTGTCTTTTCATTTGTTTGTTTTTGTATGTGATTTCCTTCAGCTGATAGTCCAGAGTTTACAGGTGTTGAGGCTAAATAGTAAAAATCCTTACATAGTTTATGGAAGGCATTCAGCTGTTTTGCCCTCACATCTAAGAACACTAGGTTAATTTTTTTTCTGTACATACGAGTAAATTTTATCTGCATCTATTACTATGCCCAACTAACATTCCTTTTTTTCATTAGGGGGATAATTAACCCATTTCCTGCTTCAAAATGCATCCGATCGTCCCCGCTTCAGTGTATCTATACAGCTGAGGGACATACCAAGGCTGTGCTCTGTGTTGATGCAACTGATGATCTCCTCTTCACTGGATCTAAAGGTTGGGCAAGCTCTGCACACCTCTGCTGCCTACAGAGGCTGCTTTGGCAACTTGGAGTGTTGTCAATTGAAATTCTCAATTTGTGCTTAGTGCTGTAAACACAGTGGAAAATTTTAAGGGTCCATTTCTCAACATAAGCTGAAGAAGGATTTACAGTAATTATCTACAGGTTTCTAACTCCAATGTGTAGTATTTGGCTGCTTAATTGTAGTGGAAAACCACAAAAAGCAGTAACTTTAACATTTGTTGAGTGATGTGATGGAAGCAATTGTGGTAGCATGTACACACATGATATTAAATGCAAAGTAATAGCTTCAGGGTAAGAGTGAGGTGGGAACTGGCATATGTTTGGCTCTACTGCACAGAGTTTGAAAATCCTTCATGCTATGGTTCTTTGAGCTATCTTTTCATCTGAGGGTGTCTTCTGCTTCCTCTGTGCATCTTGTTGCCCGTCCTTTGTTATAAGAACTGTATGGCAGGTGTAGGAGGGCCTGGAATTTTAGTAGCCTCTAAGTTCCTTACTGGATGGGGCAGTCACTCTATAAACTTCTCAAACTGATAGAAGCAGTGTTTTGAAGTAAACATTTTCCTCCTGTCTGTAGTGAATTTCCACTGTCATTGCTCAGTTTGGCTTGAAGATACCACCAGAGGCCACCAGAGCTCAGTGGTTACTTTTCACAAACACCTATTTTAATATTACTCAAAGAGTGATTTTTGTATGTTGTGATTTTTTCTCTCAGCCTTTTCACACAAAGCACTTACTGTAAAGGACTTGTTATATTCTTAGTTGTGCTGCTGAAACTACGGCAGACTTATTTTCTGAAAGTATCAAAGCCAAGATGAACTGAGGTGGCTGGGAAGAAGTTAACACCTTTTGACAGGGGGACTCTCCTTTTCATTAGTTCATAAAGTGAATTAACCTTGAAATTTCAGGACATCCCTTTTATCCCCGTGTTAGCATAGTTCACAACCCCATCAGATGCAGGTCTTCTGCTGCTGATATTCAGATATGGCTTCTGTGGCTGTTCTATTAGCTGGCTCTTAAAAATACCAAATCACACACTTTGAGTGAGTTGGAAAACTTTTGATCTTGCAAGTTTTAAGCCAACGTTTGTGCAAGTATATACAGTTGCAAAACAGGACATTGATTTAGATTTTGTAAATAATACTTAGTTGATTTCTGTTGAGATTTTGAATTTAGTGGCTAAATGAGGGAAAATTTGGCATGTTTTAAAATTTTATTTTATATCTAGATTTGTATTCTAAAAGTTTGGTAATTTTTTTAACAGATGTTTGCAGATGTTGCAAATATTTACTTTTTTGAAATCATATTCTAGCTTCTTAAACTTACGGGAGAGTTTTTGCTGTATATGTATTTTGAGGGGAGTTTACCAAGTACGCTTTTACTCAAGAGTGTAGGCAGTTGTTTAATTAAATAAGGTTAAATCATCTGGCAGTTGTTGCTGAAGCAGAAAGTCTCAGCTCACTGACATCAGATAATACTTGCAGACAAATTCAGAAATGCCAGTAAACTCTCCTGTGCATTGCAGATCTTTGATCTTGGTAGTTGGTGTGTTAAAGTGGCAGACAGGTTTTGCTGTATTTACCTTCAAGCTATCATAACTAGAGTCTATACAGGAAGCTTTCTCTTCATCCTTCCAGTACTTATTTCAGTATAAATGTGTAACACATGGAGTGATACAGACATGGTGCAGCAAGGAGAGTTTCCCATTCCTGCCAATAATGTTGCAGATTTCTTGAAAACTTCTAAGCATTTGGGATTTAAACAGATAAAATGTTGCAGTATTTAAATTCCTTTGCTATGGAATCAAAACAGTGACTAAAGCACTTTCTGCTGGGATTTTCAAAGGCCCCCAATACCCTAAAGAGTTTGGATCCCTTCTCACCTTTATAGTTTTGTTGTGGCAGTCAGAATTTGACCATACTAAGCCTCAAAACTCATCCTGAGTTATATTTTCAATAACAAAATTTCAAATTAATCATTGGATTATTCTCTTCATCTATCATCATCCACACTTTACAGCCTCTAAATTGTCTGTATTTTCACTTCCCTTGAGATTTTTATCCCTTTAAAATGCTTCAGAAGCTAATATGCATATCTTGAATGCACATTTAATGATTAACCTTGCTTTGTTTTGATGATGATGATAGATGGATGCCTATGTGTATTTTTTAAGACCTACTTAATTTAGCTATTTTTCTGCTGTGTCTACAGAAATGGAGGAAAACGTATGAGTGCAAATGAATGAGTGTACTTTTTTTTTAATTAACTGAATTTAGGAAAACCAAGAGATTTTTCAGGTTGTTTTATAGTTTCATTATTGTTAATATTTTTCCCCTTTTTGTTTGTTGTTATTTAGATCGTACCTGTAAAGTCTGGAATCTGGTAACTGGACAAGAGATTATGTCTTTAGGGGGTCATCCAAATAATGTAGTTTCTATTAAATATTGCAACTACACGAGTCTGGTCTTCACAGTTTCAACCTCCTATATCAAGGTGTGGGACATCAGAGATTCTGCAAAGTGCATTCGGACATTGACGTGAGTACGATGAGCCTCAGATGCCAAGTGTTCAAATGAGTCTTAGTTTTAGATACATTTTATTATATTTAATACAAGATTGCAACATACTGTGATAGAAGTACGCTGGTGGGAATGGAAGCTTTCTTTACATGATCAGAATAAGTCAGTATGGGGCACCAGTAATATATGGGAACAGAAAACAATTTGCATATAGAGTTTTATCAGATGTTCAGTATTCATAATTGGCTTATAGACTTTTATGCTCAGTGAAATAGGGTTATTTTTAGAGAGATACAAAGTATGGCAAACTATAGAATTAAGGTTTTTTCCTTTATTTCCATTTTTCTCCTCCTCTTCTGTACTCAGGTCCTCAGGCCAAGCTATGCCTGCTGATGTGTGCTCAGGAAGCACTAACAGAACAGTTGCTATCCCGGCTGGAGAGAACCAGATCAATCAAATTGCACTAAATCCAACTGGCACATTCCTCTATGCAGCTGCGGGAAACTCAGTGAGGATGTGGGACCTGAAAAGGTACTAAACACCAGCTGAAGAGAATGTTCTTTAGGTGGTTACACATGCAAACAGTCAGTGAAGTGTTGCTTCTATATGATAGTGTCCATACCTGGGCAAAATATGGTATCAGTTACAGATCAGCTAATCCATCTGTGATGGTTACGGAGATAATGATTTTCTCATGTGTTAAGGTTGTGGTGAATCATTTCAGTAAAAATGACTGGAAAAACACAATGTTTTGTTTGACAGACACTACAAAACACACTCTTGTAAGGTGAGTATAGGAATCCTGACTAGTAATTATTGATGAAATGATGGAAGCCAATGGAAGTAATGTAATATAATATGGAATTATGATAGCTGCACTTAATTACACTTTAACAAACAGAACCTGCTCCCAGAGAGTGCATTCAAAATAGGGAAAATACTTATGAGGGGACTGATTCATCTTTATTTTAAAATGTTTTAATTATTATTTTTCATAAATAGAGGGGGTTTGTTGTATTTAATGTAGATTTAATGTTTATCCATGGATATGAACAATAGATTATAGGTAAACCAGACAATTACTGAAGACATAGGGAAAATAAAAAGATCCATTCTGTCAGAAACTGTGCTATAACTGTACTGGATATATGAAAAACTAACAAATCCTCATTTCTTCTCTTATCCTTAAAGATTTCAGTCTACAGGAAAGCTAACTGGTCACCAGGGTCCTGTTATGTGCCTTACTGTTGATCAAATTTCCAATGGACAAGATCTTATTGTCACTGGTTCAAAGGATCATTATATCAAGGTAAACCACCTGTATTTGCTTATTTTAACTTGGCACATCAGTGTGGCATGCAGCCTTCAGCAGAAGTGGCTTACATCTGCACATTCAAAATGTGATAGCCAAGATGAAAATTATTTCGCCAGTCATGGATCATGAATAATATTCAATCATAATGAACACTTACCACTTCTGTGCCTTTTTTGTTTCACCAAGAAAGATCGATGTCTCTAGTTAAGTTCTTTCTTAATCCCCATTAAATTGGATGTCAGGTGTACAAAATCTTGGAGAAGTATTCATAACACCTACTTTTAGGTAACATTTAGCTCTTTAAAAGTGTCTTAAAGTCAGTGCCTTTGTTTTGGAGTGCAGACCTCATTGTTTCAGCAGAGACACTCTGTGTGTTCCTCACATAAGAGAGTCCAGGGTTTAGGCCAGGCTCTTTCTGAAGTGTTACCTGTGTTCTGAAGTGAGGAAGACAGCAAGGTCAGCCCTTCTCAGCCAAGGTGGCCAATATACTTTTCTGCTTCTTGGAATTGTGATTGATTCGCTCAAGGATATTAAATCTGTTTTTTGGGAGGAGGGACTTATTTTTTTCTCTTTTTCTTTTCTTTTTGGCTCACCTCAGCCAGTGGCTATTTGAACCCACGAGCTCCTATTTCTCAGGGCTACACTCAAATCACCAGACTCGGGGAATTTTAGATCATCCATAAAGCTGACCCTCACTCTGCAAAGAATGTGTGGTGCATGAGGCCAAAGAATGAAACCCTAGCTTGTTATGAGGGGATACCCTTTGTTCTGTTCTTCTCACACAATGGAAAAAGTGTATGAACACAGCTGGGGGTGGAGTAGGATCCAGAACCTGTGTGAGCTTTCTCACTGAGCTGGGCTTTCTGTTTTTCATATTATTCTACAATTCTTGGGTGCTTAGCTGTGCACTGTGCCAAATGCAAAAACTGCCTGAGAGGATGGTTTGACAGTTTGGGCTGTGGATTTGAATCCTATCAGCAGTGTCCCTGTGGTTAGAGGCCAGGGGATTCTTAGGCCATGGGGAGACAGAGGCAGACACTCTGGGAATTACTTCATGCACAGTTCAGAATGTTGGGTTAGTTATGAGCTGCCATCCTGGCATGGTAATGAGCGAAGGATCTCAGTGAGAACAACAGGGTGTGATCATGTAATGCAAGTTTGTCTTGCTGGGAACTCATGTGACAAGCAAGGAGGTGGGAGGGCTTTTGGAAAACAAGGCTGTCAGAGTTTATCTGTCCTTCTTGTGTGTCCTATCTATGTGGCCAGGCTACATATATCCTCCTAAGTCTGCCTGCATCTTGACTTACACCACTAGAATGTCCAGGAATATTTCAGCCATTTTTATGTGCTTCAGAGTAGTGTCTCTTCTCCAAAGTGAATGCCTCCAGAATTATCAAGCCACTTTGGATAATATAAATGATCTGTATGTGCATAGTCAGTGCAGCTGTCTACAAATTCTCAGTGCTTCTGTTCAGCCCAGAAAAGAGAAAGTTATGTGGAGACCTCATAACTTTCCAGAATCAGAAGGGGGCTTAAGGGAAGCCAGAAAGAGACTCTTCATCAGGAACTGTAGTGACAGAACAACGAGTAATGGGTACAGATTGAAAAAGGGGAAATTTAGGTTATGATATTGGGATGAAATTTTTCACTGTGAAGGTGGTGAGACACTGAAGCAGGTTGTTTTGTGAGGCTGTGGATGCCCCAGTGCTGGCAGTATTCAAAGCCAGGCTGGATAAGGCCTTGAGCAGCCTGGTATAGTGGGAGGTGTCCCTGTGACCAAAGAGGGGTTGGGACTGGATGATCTTTAAGGTCCATTTTAAGCCCTTAATAATCTGTGCTTCTCTGCATGGGTAGGTCTGTTGGGCTACCAGGTCTGGTGACAGATTCTGTCATGCCACAGGAAACTACTATCTTGTCTACTGAGTCAGTAATATTAGTCATCTCTAGCTACCTGATTTTTCTGGTTTATCATTGAATTTTTTGTTACAATTGGAACTGATGCATGTTAATTGTGGCAACTTCTAGAATACCTTTAGCTCACAAGGTATTATTTTATACTACCAAGCTCTCCCTTTTCTACTGTCAAGCTTATTCATTCTAAAAGGCCAATAAAGAGCAAATAATAGAGGATGAAGTTTGACATTTGCTTGTGAAACAGAGCTGATGGTTTAAAAAGTTACAGCTCATCTGTTCTTTCAGCTCAGTCTCACTGGGTGAGTTCTGGCTCTCTACAATGTAAAATGAATCAGGATTGCTTACACTGCAGCTCTAGGAACAAAAACCTGATGGGACAAAAACCTAAATTGTTAAAACAACCTTACTTGAAGAGTCTGTTTTAACACCCCATTCTTGGACCACAGGCAAGGAGAGAAGTGTGTTCAGTCCGTGAAAAGCATCAGTGTGTAAAATTATGTAACCCTTACCAAAACAACTTGTTCAGAAAATATATTTGTGCCTCCTTCTGAAGCTACTTGCCTGTGGGATTCTCCCTAGGTGAGTTAGGTTTCCCAAATTCACTCATGAGCTTTGTTTCTCTAGCGCACCACACAGGGTACATATGGGCCCTTCCTGTGAAGCTACTGTGCATGGGATATTCAAGTAGCAGTACTTCTTCCCAGAGCAGTCTTCTCTGAAGTCAGTGGAATATTCCCACTACAGGCAAGAGGTGGAAGAGGAGAAAGGAATGGTTTTGGTAGACAAATTCTGTCAAATATACATCATGATACAGTGGCCTGTAATAGGACTTACCGAGTTTTTTCCCCAAAGTTGTTTGCTGCATGACTTACAAGCAGGCTAGATGGCAGAAAATTTCACGTAACATATTATTTATTTTAGATGTTTGATGTGACTGAAGGGGCTCTTGGAAGCGTAAGTCCTACACACAATTTTGAACCTCCTCATTATGATGGCATTGAAGCACTTGCTATTATGGGAGATAACCTTTTCAGTGGATCAAGAGATAACGGAATTAAGAAATGGGATTTGTCTCAAAAAGACCTTCTTCAGGTAATGAAAAAAATCACAAGCTGCTGTGACAGTCACGCTGTAGAACTGTTTTCAGGCTGTATAAATGTTCAGGCTCATACAATGACTATTCACATAGACTCTGGTGCTTTTAATAGGGAAGGCACAGAGCACTGACTAAGAAAGAAATCAATAATGTACTTCATCTTTACATGCAGTTGCTTTCCTCTTCTGTGCATGTAGCATCAGGAAATTCTGATGAAGTGGTTATCCTGTTTTAGCTCTGAGTACGTAGGGTTTGTTTTTCTGCTTCAGAATAAAAGCAGCATTTGCCTCATCTGTGACTGGAATCGTTGGATACTTGTCTTTGACGAGTTAGTAAATTTTGGACTGGGAATTCATTATTGAGAAACAATACTTTAGATCAGGCTACAGAATATTTTCTTGTGAAGAGGTTTTGCAGCCTATCTCGCTCCACCTGGATTTTAGACCTTAGCTTCATCTCCTTATACAGTGCATGTGTTATGTAATGTATACAACACAACTCACAATAATGCTTGCTGTCAGAACACGTTTGCTGTGTGTTTTCCCTTATGTAAAAAGGGAAAAAAAGGAATGGGTGTAAAAGGACCTCAAATTCAGGAAATTTGGAATTTGTTTGTCATGAAGAACTTTGATTTTTGCCTATCTACTATAAGCTGATCTGTTCTTCTAGGTTTGATGGGAGCTTCTTGAGGTATAGTTGTGATTATTTAACTTGAGACTGAGCGAGAACTGGAAGGCAGAAAAACAAATACCAGAAGAGAGTGTTGTTTTTGTAATAACTTTTAGAGAAAGGAGGAATATTCATTTAATATGCAGACTGATAGCAGGGAAACAAATAGAGTTTTAAAGTATCAGGGCAACAAAATAATGGACTGGCTACTTTAAAAAGAAAATTTCTATATGGGCATACTTAGTATTCCATAAATATATGAACTTTCTTGACCTTGATTCAAAATTGTCCATTTTGGTGCCAGTTCCTTTCCAGAATACTACAAAGACTTTACAGTTAAAATAAGGATTCATAAATTTAGCTTCTTACAGAAAATCTTCACTTGGCCATATTGGGACATCTGCCCTCACATCTGTCTGTCCAGAAAAATGTACTAAGCAGCTTTTACCAAAATCACAGGCACTGGAAAGTATTCTCAGAATGACTTCATTAAAGTTGTAAGAAGTGTCTTCACTCCTGCCTTTTAGGCTCATTAAAATATTATGCAATATGCATTTTTGCTATTGCAATTAATTTAACATCAAAAAGAATACAGGATCGGGGTGAAGAAGTATATAAATTGGACTAGTTATATCACTTTTCTTGTTTTCTATTTGGTATATGTGCATTTCATAATTTCTCTACTTTGCCTTCTCCTGTTTGTTAGTTTTAATAGTACAACTTGATAAGAATAGTCTCACACTTTATTCATTCTTTTTATTTCTATTTCTATAAAATGCTGTATGGTTTTCAAGGAGGTAAGACTGAAGTGTTTGACAGAATACAAATAATTTTTATTCATAGTCTTTTTTGGGGAATGAGAAGTGCTGTTACTTTGCTAATCATGTGATAATTCAGAGTGCAAGGGCCCACTGTACTCCTTCATGAGCAATGCAGCAAAGCAATTCTTCAAACTGAACTGGAGAAAAGCCACTTTTGGCATCCCCAAAAGACAGCAAATTTAGGCTATTATTTCCCCATATTTTTATTTTTCTGCATGTATTTATTTGTGAGAACAAATAAATTTGTTCAAATAAATCTGAGAACAACAGAAGGATGTTGTTCTCAGCTGGTCTGTGCAGCATTTTGCTTTCCGAATTAAAACCCTTTTAAGTGCCCTTCCTCAATAAAGAATTAATGTGTTTCTGTGAAGTGCAACTTCACAAAATCAATTTATAATGTGTAGTGGGAAAAGAAGAAAGAAAGAAAGCAAATACAGAAACAGCTTCTGTCTTCCTGGTGGTTTTTTGTGCAGTATTTTGGATTTTCTTTTTATGTGTTTTATAGCAGTTTTACAGACTTGAAACATAATACAGAGAACATATGTCCAAAAATATGCATTTGAAAACATGCAGACTTTGCATTATCCTAAACTGATTTCTGTTCCACATTAGGTCAGTTATGCGTATTAGATTTTCTTATTGTTTTGCAGTACAATTTCGCAAAAAGAAACACTCTTGGAACTTAGCACTCTCCTTGCTCTAAAGGTACAGAAGCCACCCAGAGCCACGTAGCAAAACTGCTGCAGGACAGGAATCAGGCTTACAACTTGGGATTTTTCCACTTCTGTGCTTGTTCCTCTGGAATTTTTTGCAGCCTGTGAGACTTGTGTGCCTTCTCTCTTTCAGCAAGTTCCTAATGCTCACAAGGACTGGGTCTGTGCTCTTGGCCTGGTGCCCGGGGTGCCGGTTCTGCTCAGCGGCTGCAGGGCAGGCACCCTCAAGCTCTGGAACGTGGACACCTTTGCACCCATGGCAGAGATGAAGGGACATGACAGCCCTATAAATGCCATCTGCACCAACTCCAGCCAGATTTTTACAGCAGCAGAGTGAGTTCTTCTCCATGAATCTTTCTTTTCTGTGTCTTCTCCTAGAATTCTGTCCATGCACATGCATTTAGGACATGTGTAGGTCACTTCATAGAAAGCATCGGGAGACCTTGTCCAGTTCATGCCCCTCAGTGCCAATATCTATCACAGCCATCTCCAAAGTGAGATGCTCGCACCCCAGGGGATGCACAACATGATCCAGTGGGGTGCTGGAATAAAGTATTAGAATTCAGTGGTATGTGTATATAATTAATAAATATACACAGCAGTGTGGGCTTAAAAAAATTTAGTGATGGGGTGCATGATCAAAAAAGTTTGGAGACCACTGATCTACAGGATGGCAGGGAGAATTTGGCAGTACTTGAGAACTTTATAAGCTTGTCTCTACAGCTGGACTATTTCCTGGTAGGACTTATTCCTGACCTGTGTAAATTCTCCTGAAAGCCATGGCACATGGCTGTTGGTTTGTTGATTGGTTTGTTTTTGGTTGTGCTGGCATACAGCAGAAGCTTAGCAAGCCATCCTGCTGTACTGTAAACACCTTGATTTGAATATTTGTTTCCTCAGTAAAAGTGATCAAATTGAGGACCTGAAACCTCAGGGGAATTGACCAAGAAAAATACCTTGTTATGGAGAATGTGCAGGATACTGCACAAGAACCTCTTTGTGATGTAGTGTGAGCACAGGAGCTGTGAAAGCTGACGTGTTACATTCTTGTGCCAGTTGTGGAAGCTTCTGGCCTTCTGAATTAAAAACAGGTCTTTCTGAGTCATGGCAGGATTTCAAAGTTGACAGATTTTCATATTTGGTGGTCAGGTTTTATGTTCAAGCACTAATAGGTAAGGGTAGAGTTGTCAAAGCTTATGTCTCTGTTTTCCTAAAGATTGTTAATCCATTTAGAACACGCATGCATCTGAAATTCATTCTTTTTTTGTCATAAAAAAAATTCAGCCCTTTAGTATTTCTAGCAGTGGCCTTAAGGTCTAAAAAATTCAGTGTTCCTAACAATTTACAGTGAAATGAAGGGACAAGTTAGAAAATGCTTTTAACTGTCACAAAGTCTGCTCTACCTGCTGGTTTCTTTTGAAAGGGTTGTGAGGAATATATGAATCAATGTTGGCTAGTCACTCAAATTAATGTTTATGAGAAATTCATAGCTTCCCTTTCATGGAATAAATTGCTATTTAATAAGACTAACTCTTTATTTTACTTCTAAATTATAATGGAGTTTTCTAACACATCCTGAGTGATATTTTATTTACATACTTTAAAATTGTGTAAATAGTGATTTGTTTTCCAGAAGTACAGAACTACAGTCTTGGCTTCTAAGAGCCAGCTCACTGGTATATGCTATCTAGCACCTTGCAAATGGCTTTGGGTTTGTTGGGTGGTTTTTGTTGGAGAGTTAGGACTTCATATTGTCTTGTGGTTCTGTGCTTTTTTTACTTTTTCTTGTAATAGACTGACACCTTTTTACTTTCCTTAGGCATCAAGTCTTTATACTTTCTTTGATGGTTAAAGGTTATAGCCAGTGCTGTGATGAGGTTAGGGAATCTTCAGTGTTGTACATGTTGGAGTCCAAAGTCTCCTGGAGGTGGAATAACCCTTGCATGCCCATTAGAGAACTGTTCTTTTGCCAACAGTACCTTTCTGAATAAGACACTCAAGCTTTTAAGGAAGCTTCCCTTGGCCCCCTTTGCCCTCTCTCCTTGCCCAGTGTAATTACAGTGCTCTAACACTGCTTTGCTTTGGTTTTCAGTGACCGCACTGTGAGGATCTGGAAAGCTCGAAATATAATAGATGGACAGATCTCAGATACAGGAGATGCAAGTGAAGATCTTGCCAGTAATTGAAATTACAGAGGATAAAGGAATACACTGATCAGTTTGAGGTGCACTCTATGCAGTTTGCTGCATGTTTGTTAGTTAAACACTGATGACTGGAATGGACTGAAAATGTGTGAACTCTTCCACTAGACCTGCTGTCCTTAAAATATGTACTGTATTTAATAACCTCTTGGTAACATGCTTGAGTCTCAACATTCACGTGTATCTCTATATATTATGGCTGAATTTGTGTGCATATGCAATACTTGCAGTTTAAATTAACTGGAATTCAGTCTTCTCTAATGACCATCTCAAAATTATATCCTGAAATATATCACAAAAGTGCTTTGCTGTATTTCACTCACAAGTATGATCAGCTGTTTTGCATTTTAGGGTAACAGGGGAAGAAATGTGTCCCAGGAAGAAGCCTTTGATTATGAGAGGCAGTTTGAAGATTTTAAAGGTCACTTACACTGCTGTTAGGAAAGTGGAGTGAATAATAGATGGGAAGAAGCTGTTAATGATACATCTACCTGACATGGCTGTATCCTGCTAACAGCAAATGCCATATGAGTTGTGTGTTGATAGCATATAATCTGTGTTGACCAAAGTTGTGCAGCTGTGTATACTCTGTGCTCAGGACTAGAACTCAAATGCCCACAAATGGCTGTGTTTTATTTGTGTTTTGCCTATGTTCTGCAATGTCTAGGTGTTCTTAATGTCATGACAAATATATCTTAATCTATTTTTCTTATGGATTTGTTTCTATCATCTCACATTTTCTTTTTTTAAAGCAAATTGTCTTTCCTTTTTATCTAATTTTATATGCTGCTAAATGTATTTTAAAGACACTGTTTTGCAAACCTTGGCAGTTACTTTGAGAACTGAACCACGTATATTGGAAAAAGCTATGTAAATAGATGGTTGTATAAAGAAAATATCTTATCTCGTGCCTGTATGACTTTTAAAGCTCTTGGAACCTGGATACTGAGGGAGGATGTATAATTTACCCAACTGCTCTGAATATTAATTTGTAAATTCTGCAAACTTTAAAATTTTATGTAGATTCAGAAACAGTGTTTGGATATTGAGGTTTTTTTGGTTGTTTTGTTTTTATTTTTCAGAAAATATCAGTCTGTAAATTATAGCTTGTGTAGGTAACAAATAAAGATGTGAATGTGAACTGCTTTTTTGCCTTGTTCATCATATTTCCTTATAAAAAATTCATTTCCCTTGCAAATGTGTTGAATATAAACCCCACAATTTTGCACAGTACAGCAGAGTAGCTTGCTGAGTACTATAGCCCGTATGTTGTTCTCATATCCCATTCTTGTGTTCTCCTTGGCCATTATTTGTGTTTTTATAGTACTTAGGAACCCTAGGGGGATTCCTTCACACTTAGTAAAGTACAGAATCAGGTGACTCCTGTTCCTACAAGATGACACCTCTCTTACCATATTGCATATGGGCTGTCAAACAAGGAAAAAGCTCTGATGCCTCTTCCTGATCTTGGAGGAATTACTTCCTTCTCTGCTCAGCTTGAAAGGAGATGAAAATACTGCTTGCAATTTGAAGGTACCAATGTATTCCAAGTTTTGATACAAACAGATGATGAATGATATATATTGTTAAAAAACAATGTATAAATTAGTTAAAATAAGCAGCAGCACTACCACTTAGTGTTTGTCTGTCATGCTTTTTAGCTGCTCAAAGCGTTTACACACAAATGATTTGGGACTGTACCACAAATTCTCAGTGGAGAGTGGATTTACATGCAAGACTCACATGAGAGGCTTTTTGTGCCTGGTGGAGGGTCCCCGTTCCCCTTGGCCCTACTGTAGGTGTTGTGCCAAGCTACACAAATGATACCAACAGCTTGGTGACCCCTGGTTTTGGGCCTGCACTCTCATGGCTGTGTGTGTAAGATTCATGTGAATATTGTGTTTTGCAACTGCAGGACAAAAGCCCTTGCAGAGCTGGGAAAAGCGTCCGTCTGTCCAGCTGCTCCGCTCTGGCGGGACTGTGTGGCCATGGCTTGAGCTGCAGATGTTCCTCTCCAGTGATCCTTGGCAGTGCATATGTTTTGTTTGGCCTATCTCCTGATAGGCACCAGTGTTACTTAATATATTGATAAAAATATTTAATGTTGTTTTTCTTCCAGAAAGATATTTCACCTAAACCAGGTCTTCACACCTTTGCTCTGAAAGTACTTGCCATCAAGTAATTGGGAGAAAAATGTCATTTTGTAAAGGTCACAGTATCAGTATCTTGTTTTAATGGAGAAGTTTTTGACTGTTTGTTTTTCTCCAAACTTCATCTGTGCTGTAAACCCACATATATGACAAAAGATAATATGAAATCAGAAAAAGGTAATCACTGGACTCCCACTCTCTGAATATGTTTGTTTCAAAAAGAAAGAAAAAAAGATGGTCTCTGAAAAATTAATTTTCTAAGAAGTCATGGGAAAATCATGTTTTCCTCTTAAAGTTGGAATTCAGAAGCTGAGCAAAGTGTGTGGAAAAATTAGACTGTATCTCATGTTATCTGCTTAGATACCGGCAAGGTCATGTGTTACAATTAATCTCATCAAAGAAATGAATGCTGAGAAAATATTTGCAATGCTTCTGATTGTGTATCAGAACAAGGGCTTATCGTGGCCCTGCCTTGTATAAAGGCTCCAGGCTGCCTGAGGAAGTCCTCCTTCAGCCATGGCAAGGATGAGGAGCCTGTGGTTCTTGGCTGTTGTGCTCGCAGGTAAATACCACATTGTGTTTTGTCATAGGGTTCAAAGACAAATTATAAATGTGATAATGATAGAAGAACTGTTAACATAGATTGTTTTCCATATAAAAGGAAAGAACAGGCATGGCACTGCCTCCACCTGAGGTCACTGTGGGAGGACAGCAGAGCTGGCTTGTTTAGAAATATGGCCCAGTCCTTCTTGGGCACTGGCACAGGCAAAAGGGAATCAGTGGGATCATTCAGCTCCAGAAAGTTACCTATTGCTTTGTTGGTTTTTTTTCTGTAATTTTTACCCCAGCATACCAGAGGTTAATCTGGTCCATAACATAGTAAAGGGAGAACACATATTATTGTGTTGCTGGAGGAGGGAACGTCTGCAGCAAATGCCTTTGAAATGTGCGGATGAACACAAAATGTAAAGATTATTACTATTAAATTAAACTCTGTGTAGGAACACTTTAATTCCTTCCTTATGCCCTAGTTTTAATCTAATTTTTCAAAATTAAAGTCAAGGTTTTTAAAAATCAATGAGGATTATTTTTCACATACGTCTTTTCAACTGCTTTGCTTTAGCTTCTGTTCCCATGGAAATTATCATGGAAAAGCAGCAAGTAGCCATAGCTGTTGCTATATATTCAGCTGCTTGTTTGGGTTTCATCTTCTTTGTATGTTTATAGATATGGGCCGTAAATACAGTGAAAATGATGGTTTTTAAATTACTTTTAAAAGCAGGGAAGGAAAATTATGTCTTCCCACTTGCTGTTATCACATTTGTACTACAATAGAAGTAAATCCAGGAACAAGGGATGAGCAAGGTTGCAGCCTTATTGAGCTGCTCCCACCTGCAAGTCTTTTTTTAAAAATTTGCTGGAAAATGTGAACTTTGTATTAATGGGAGAAAAAAATGGAAATTTCTTGGCTTCTGCTGTGGTAATGTTTTTTTCCTTGAATTAGTTTTTCATTCACAAAACCATTCATAAGAAGTATTTTGAAAGTATTTTACAATACAAATTAGTTCATAAAAGTCTCCCACAAACCTATGCTGTGTAAAATGACACCACATTATTAATCTGCTGTAGTCTGTTCAGTCATACTCTCTGATTTCAGCAATGAAATCACTAATGCTGCATTTGACTGCCATTAGAAAACACATCCCAAACCAAAATTAGATGTGATGGGCTTAGTTTATTTTGTGCTCCAATAAGAAATAATTGAGGTATTGCAGAAGGATGCTCATATTCCTATTATACTTTAGATGAAAAAGAAGATAAGAACTTAGAGCTTTTCTGTGTCACAGATCATGAGGGGTGAATGCTGGACAGACAACAGTCAGCCTATAGGACCTGACTCTCTGCCCCAGAAAACAGAGGTGGAAACCAATCCTGCCTGCCCAGCAGCTGGTGAAGGTTAACAGCCAGATAATTCCTGTTAATTCCAGCCTCTGGAAGATGATAATGAGGCACTGTGGCAGCGAGCAGTGAGCTCTGCTGAGCAGCTTGGGAGCATCAGACCTGAGTGTCAGATGTTCCTGTATAAAAGGGGCATGAGAGTTTTCTCAAAAAAAAAATGTAGATGGCACTCCTGCTTCTCTGTGTTCATATCCTCCACTTGGAAATCAACTCTGGCATTGCAGATTGATGGCATTCTGTAGAGAAAATCTACTGGTTCATTCTGTAAATTTTTCCAGTATACATAATTACTGCTTGTGCACATCTGCTTGTAGAATTCTTTCTGTGGAGAAGCCCAGCCTGCATCAGCAATCATATTTTAGGCTTTCAAGTACACAACAGTCCACATGAAAAAAAAAAAAAATTAAAGCAGAGGTATTAGTCATTTTGTAGAAAAGGGCAATTATCGTTCAAGTAGATTTAATCTTTGAATATTGCTGTAATGACTAAAATGACATAAGTTAACTTCAAAATAAGTATGCTGCCTGTGATATGCTGGCTTTCTCTGAGAATATTTTCTAACAGCAGTTTGTCAGCACAGCAGGGAACTGGTCTTGTGGTCCCCCTGCTCTTGGCTGTCTCTCTTGACCTGCAGCTGTGAAAAGGGAAAATCTAGCACCTTACTAACAGATTTTTTCATGATGTTTCTGTGAATGACTAATGTATGCCTTTTCTCTTACTGCTTGCATCTTCGCTTTACTCATAACCGTACCTGTATTAACACAAACTACTAATACCACGTAGATACAGTAGTCATACGATACAGAAAAGAAACCCTATACTCAGTATTTTTTGTATTTATATCATACAAGTGCATGCTGCTTATCCCATATTTCTATAGATAAAAAATCTGTGTATAACATAAGTATACAGAAAAATGTAACATTTTAATATCGCTAGCCGTCCTTATTGAAGAATCCCTGTTGTTCTGCCAGCCTGTAGTGTTGCTCTCATGCCTCACCAGCAGCTTCATTACGATGCCATTTAACTTTCTATGAGTGTTTCAAGCAAGTCGTGCTTCAGCTGAGTGCAGGCAGCTCTGGGTGCTGAATTAAACAGACCCACTGCCTCGGCTTGTAAAAGAAAGTGGTTGTTGCTCTGTTACGAGCACACAGCTGCTCTGCCATCGTGTTAGTCCAAGGGATCGTGGGTACCAGCCCTAAGACGGGGAGAAAGCACATCCAAACCAAGAGTAACTAAAGCTGGCAGTGCTGTGGGGGTTTTTGACGCGGTTCTCCGCTGCTCTGACAGCTTTTCCCTTTTCCCACGGCGGGCAGCCCTGGGCGGGAGCCTGTGCTCGGAGCAGGACGAGCAGTGCCCCGGCGCCGTGGCGGTGCAGAAGCGCATCGACTGCCACCCGCAGCCCGGCGCGTCCCGGGAGGCCTGCGAGGCGCGGGGCTGCGCCTGGTGCTCCACAGATGTGCCCAACGCGCCCTGGTGCTTCTTCCCCGACGACAGCCCCTACGGCTACGCCCGCAGCGGGAGCGCCGAGAGGACGGACAAGGGCTGGAGGTGAGTGCGTGCGGCCCTCGGGCGCTGCAGGCTGGCGCTGCCGCCCCGGCGCTCCTGCCGAAGAGTTTCCCCGGCTCCGATACACGTGTAACAAGGAGGGTAAGGGACACCTTTCCCTGTGCATATGCCGTAGAACTGCGGCAGTTCTATGGGTGAGGAAAGCAGGTGCAGGCACGGAGTGGTCGCTCCCAGCCTGGGAGCCATGTCCAGGAAACGATGAGGTCTTCTTTCTTTGGTGGCCCCTGTTTTATCCATCAACATCAAGGAGGGCCTAAACTGACCTCAGGGATTATTTCTCTCAGTAAGTCCATGATTTGTTTTTAAAGAGCTGACACAGAGTAGCTGGGTGGTTCCCCCGGCCTGCCCCAGGGAGGCCTCAGGCAGTGATGGATTGTGGTGGGTACCAGCACATGTTTCCACTGCAGAGTCACACTGAACAAGCGCCAGGCCCTGACCCTCTTCGGAAATGACATTTCCCCGATCGTCCTGGAAGTGGAGTTCCAGACAAAGGACAGGCTCCGGTTCAGGGTGAGCACTTGGGGGTTGGAATCATTGAATCAAAGCAACACGTGTTAGGGAGTGAGCTGACCTGCCCCCTGCTCACCTTGCTTTAGCTCTACGACCCCAACAAGCAGCGGTTTGAAGTCCCCCTGAAGATCAGTGGCCCTGGGGTTACTGCTGAAGAAGCCAACTATGAGGTGGAGTTCTCGGAGGATTCCACGCACTTTGTGATCAAGAGGAAAAGCACTGGCACCGTGCTGTGAGTACTACACGTGATTCATTCACCTTTGTGTGAAAATTAGGTGTGATGGGGTGAGCACTGCTTCCTTACACCCTGTTGCTTGGGTCTGTGTGACAAGGGCTCAAAGGCAGACTGGAGGTGGTGTAAATGCAGATTTATGCCTTGTCCCTGAATAACTTTCATTATTATTAGGGGTATGTGCCTGTAGAACAGACAATTATCTATATGCATGTATAAAAGTTAATTCAGTAAGTTAAAAAACTTCTGAGGCTACAATTTCATGGCTTGGGATGCTGGTAAACTCAACTCATCAAAGCACTGAGCTAAGATTTCTGAAATTTGAGGTGTCAGGAACTGAGCACTAAATCTGACACTCTCCAGCAGGCAGGTCTAGGAAGCTCAAAGCCATGGAGGCCATAAGCCTCTGATTTCCACTGATGTCAGTGAATGGCACTGGCTCTAGTCTGTCCCTCTGCAAAAAAAGCCCATTTGTTTCTCAAGTTAGTATTGTAAGTTTAACTTCAGCAAAAGCTCCTCTCACTTACAAATATCACCAGGTGTCATAATTTCTCTTTCCTTGGCTTCCATCAACCTTGGCTTCCATGTTCAACGAAGGTGCATTCCTGCCAGCTGCTTTTGGGAATGCAGCAGTGAGCAATTTAAGGATGGCTTAACATGAGTAATGCAAATAAGACAATGCAGCCTCTAGAATGTCTGCAGATGGAACCATCATGCTGGGTTTTTAATGAGCTTACCATCCTTTAGAACTACATTCTCATGGCATCTCTTTATACATGTCACAGTCAATTCTGTGAAATTTTATTTATGCAGGCTGTTTAAAATGAATGTATTATGCACTACTCTGATAACACAAATAATTAAATTTCTCATTAGACTTAACAGTTCTGTCTAAACAGTGGGCTTTTGTTAAAGGCCCAGTTTTCTTCTTTCTGTAAAGGCTCATTAATTGGAATGCCGATGTAAGGGATGAATGCATAACAAGTGGCTAGCTCATTGCCCATTCTGCCCTCCTCACCTTCACCCAGACCCCAAGGGTTTAGCTTGGGTTGATCAAACTTGAGATGCCCCAGCCAAGGGAAGGGGCCTGCCATGGAGCAGATGCAGAGTCTGCCAAAGACACAACTCCAGTGACAGGCAGAGGAGCACAGGTGGGTCCCCACTGAGCAGGTTTCCAGGAGGGCACATTCAGTGCCCTGTGGTGGGCCTGGGGAAGCCTCCTCCCTTCCCCTCCATCCCCTTGTGCTCCAAGGCCCGTGCCCAGCAGCAGCAGAGGGGTGGGCTGCGGCAGTGCTGTGCTGCAGAGCCTGGGGAGGCAGAGGGCAGCCTTGGTTTGCAGCACTGGCACAGCATCAGCAGTGATGCTCTGCTCTCCAGCATCCCCGTGGGAAATAGTACACTGCCTCCAGGCAGGTAAAGGAGTGCTCCTGAAACCCAGCCAACCCCAAAAAGAGGAAACTGTGGGTGAATATAATGCACAGATAATGGTCTTTTATCCTGCAAGCAATGCAAAGCTGCTCCCAAAATATTCTTACCAGCAGAGACACAGGATTTTGTGTACAGAAAGGGAAATCATATGTTCCTGGGAATTCTTGTTTCATGTAAAATGGCACAGCCAGTATTGTAGACTGAAGGATCCTGTCAGGGACCCATTCCTCTCACAGCTCAATGATATTTAGTTTAGTTATATTCCCTGTGTGAGGAGCACAAATGCTTCCCCTTCATTTGTTTGCCTGTCCATCTTGTCAGAGTGAGGAAATGCAGGTGCTCAGAGATAGCTCCACAGCCTTAGAGGGATTTGCAATCTCCTTAGCCACCAAAAAAAAGCTGTGCAGATGGAATCTTTCAAAACAGGAAAGCAGGTTATATATCCTGGCCTAAAATCTATGGGTGGCTGCATTTACTTTCCTGAGAAGGATGAACCCTCAGCCATCAGCAGTGTAGAAACATCCCCATCAATGCCTGCACTTGACTGGCTGGGTCCAGGGGTGCACTGGTGGCATCTGGCAGGTTAAGTAGATTTTCATGTTAGCTCAACCTGCCCAAAGGCAGGTTTGAATGCTAAAACCCAAGTCTTTTCCTTTGGGCTCCCTCCAGAAGTGGGAACAGCTGCTCCAGGGCACCCAGGCTCCAAGCTGCACAGTTGGTAGCCTCTGCGCCTGGGCCAGGTTAGGGCAGACTGTGTGGGAGAGTGTCCCTGAGAAACAGGCGAGTGCCTGACACCTGGAGCCGCTTTAGCCTCCTCTTTTAAGATGTGAACAGCCATGGCCTTACTATCTCAATGAACAGCTGACTCAATTGTTGATTTCCATATCCACACAAACACTGCTCAGAACAGTCGATGTGGGCAGATAAATCTCTCCAACAGGTGTTGAAGTTGCACTCCCCAGATGGGGGTGGATAATAACTTGTGTCTGCACCAAACCAGGTCAGGGTTCTCTGCTGGACCTTTTCAATATCTCTGAGGAAAGCTTTCAATAGTAAAGAAAAAAGTAAATAGTAAAGTAAAAAACCCCAGATCCTCAGAAATCTGCTTTTCATTATACTTCCTATCCCTTGTCAGCAGAGCCATGGTGCTGGATGACCTACTCCCTCAAAAAGCCTGAATTCCCTCATGATGCCCAGCATGCTCTGATACAGCTGACAGTCCATCTAGGAAGAGAGCAGCCTGTGCCAAGCAGAAACAGAATTTAGGTTTGGGTTGCCCTTTCAAAGTCCCCACCTGTATTTCCCTGCCCTCCTTCCCGAGCTGCAGTCTGTCCTTCCATCCGTGTCTTTGTGCTGTAGGCTGTGAAGCAATGGGGTGTCAGGCTCCTGTCTGCTTGATAGAAAACCCCATTCTTGCTCTGCCACTCATGTGCAAAGCCTCCTCCTTGTGAGGAATGATTTCATTCTGCATTGGAAATGCTGCAGGGGGGAGGCAGAGGAGGCTTTGAGAGCTCTACGGGCGTTTCTCACACTCCTGCGTGCAGGGAGGCGTAGCTGAGCTACCCAAGGAGGGCAGGACAAACTCAGGGCTCCATGTAATCACAATAACAGGGGAGAGGAATAAACTGTGTGAGGGGAGAGACATTAACAGCTGATTGCAAAACTCATGCAGAGCCAGGAGCAAGAATAAAAAGCCAAGTCCTGCTACATTTTCAGCTTGCTCCAAAGTAATCAGTTGGCAGCTGCTGCTTTGCCTGCATGGGGTGAAAATTAGCCAGAGTCATGTAGGGAGATGATCCAGGCACTGCTGGGGGCTGCCGGGACCGGGAGCTCTTGGGCTGCCTCCCTTTGAACTCCCAGTAATGCCTCTTGGCTTACTCTCTCTTACTTTTTCTCCTTCTCATCCACTACTGTCCTGTTCTCTGTCCCATCCATTGTGCCCCCTCCTGCTCTGCTTTTCACCCTCTCCAATGCTCCTGCTGTTTTGCCACTAGCCAGGAAAGGTCCTTCTCTGTGCCAGTAGCTATCCAAAGCCATGGGGGCAAAGAGATGCCATGTCCATGCATTCACTAGGGAGATGCCACGGGGGTCAGAGGAGACACAGCAAAGCTTCTGCTCCCACCCAGACTCAGGTGTTTTCTGTTTTCCACGAGAAAACCAGAAACCTGCATCTGATTTAAGGCTGCAAGTCACAGTTCTGAACCATGAGGGACAGGACTACTGCATGGATCTCCTGCCCCAGAGGTGGAGCTCCCAAACTGTCTCTGTTGGGCGGTGGAGACTGCAGGGAACCTCTTTGAATTCCCGTCATGCTTGGAAAATAACTGTTTTGGCAAAATTGGTGTCAGTGGGAAAACATTTTGTCAAGAGATTGGCTTTAGTTTAGTAAATCCTTGCTTAGGGTATCCTGGTTGATCTTGCAGCTGTAATGGGAAAATGTCCCATCGTTGGCAGGGCCCTACATTAGTAAAAAGAGGAGAGAAAATCTTGTGTTGTGAGGCAGGTGAGGAAGCTAAGCAGCCTGTGAGTTGTTTTGTGGCACATACACTCTGGTTAAGTGCTGTTCTCCTCCTGCTCCTGCCACACTAACAACAGCAGCCACTGGAGGAGGTGGTATCAACTGAGAGCATGAAGGCTCCAAGAAAGCATAGATTTTCTCAGTAACAGAGGGTAACAGGCTGGGAACTGTTTGCTTTAAGACAGTGATAAATAACAAACACATGCTCATTTTGCAGTGTGTGATTACTCTGTGGGACTCATTGCCCCAGGGCAGAACTGGCACAGGAGGCTTAGCAGGATACACATTCAGACATAATAAAAAATCATCTATAGGAAAATAAAACCCCCGAATACTTTTGTCTCCATGCTTCACAACATCAGTTAATTCTATGAAAACAGCCAGAAACTTCCTCCATAAGCAGATTATTGCAAGACTGGCTCTGAGTGACATCTTATGCCTTCCTTTGTGATATCTGGCCTGGGCCATTGCAGGAGACAGGCTGCAGGGGGATGGACTACTGATTTGATTCTCCACTTTAATATCCTGACTTTTCCTTCATGATGTCACACAAATAATGGAAGGCAGAACATTTTTTTTACAAGCCAGATAGGGACAATTTTCTATTAAGCATCTGGAAGTCCTTGTTTGCTATTGCACTTGGAAATATACTGCACAAATAACCACAACCTTATCAAGATTTTCCCTAATTTCCAAAAAGGCTGCTGCAGAGTTCAGCTGCCTTTTTTATTGTTTGTGGTAGTTAGCAAAGACACTACTTAGCATAAAGATATTTTTACATAGGCAAGGCTATTGGAATGATTTATAATGCTATTGTCATAACTGCAGTTTTGCTGAAAGCAACAGGAGGAAATTGTATTCATCATGTGTAGAATGGGTTTGTTCCTAGTTTGTAGGAGCCATTATTTTAGTCTTCTAATCTTTGTGTTACCTGGGCAAGAAGTATTGTTGGTATATCACTTACCCATGTGTTTTTCAGAGCAAAAATTAAGCATTGTATATCCAGTGAGCTATAGGATAGTTCCTGATATTACAACAGTGAATACAATAGGAGTAGAGCAGAACTGTGTCAATAACTGTAAATATACTCTGCACTTCTTTTTTTTATAAATGTATATTTTCAGAAAATCTGTTGATTACTTCTGCTGATTTTCTGCACCTACTTGACAAATCACCTTTAAAGTAAGATAAACATACAAAAATTCAGTCTTGGTGGGCCTTCTGCACTCTAGTGGTGCCCCAAGACTTACAGCTAAAAAGGAATACAGCTGCTGTGAAACTGTGTTATGGTTTAACCCCAGCCAGCAACCAAGCACCACACAGCTGCTTGCTCACTCCTGCCTGAAAGATGGAAAGAATTGGAAGGGTAAAAGTAAGAAAACTCATGGGTTGAGATAAGAACAGTTTAATGACAAAAAGAAAGTAGTAATAATAATAATAATAATGATAATAATAATGTAATTAAAATAAAAATAACAGAATAATAAAACCCAAGAAAGAAAAGTGATGCAAATGACAACAATTACTCACCACCATCTGACTGATGCCTGCCAGTCCCTGAGCAGCAGTCTCAGCAGTCTCCCAGCCAACCTTTCTGCTACTTTCAGTGCTCAGCATGAAGCCATATGGTATGGGATATCCCTTGGGTCAGCTGAGGCCAGTTATCCCAGCCATGTCCCCTCCCTGCTGCTTGTGCACTCCCAGCCTCCTTGCTGGTGGGGCAGTGTAAGGGGCAGCAAAACCCTGTTGTGCTCTGTTAAGAACTGCTCAGCAGTAACTAAAACATCCCTGAATTATCAACAGCTTCCAGCACAAATCCAAAATATCACCCCATACCAACTACTATGAAGAAAGTTAACTCCAGCCAAAATCAGCAGTCAGTGGAAATATTTTTAGCAGTCTGAGATCAGTGAAAAACCATGGAGATGTGAGCTCCTAAGGTGATGCTCCTCAGCAGCTCAAGTGTGTTGAGCCAGTCAGTGTATTTGAGGTTCATTTGAAAATAGGGTGTGTGCTCCTCACTCCACAAGGTGCTTTAGCACTTTGTGGGCAGCCTGTGCATACTATGGTAGCCCAGGCCCTCTGGAAGGGTGTGCCCAAGCTTTGCCAGGATGCTTAGACCCTTTTTGGATAGCTGTGTGAAGCTACAACTAAATTTGCTCACAGAGAATATACAGGGTAGTCTGGAGGCCAAGAAAAGCAGATGTTATAGAGGATATTTTCGCCAAGTGACTTAGTGGACCAGTTGTTTATAACTTAAAATAATGATTTCAGTTCTCCAGGATTCATTGCAATCAGAAGAAAAAAAAGACCAAACCTCTCTCAACTTAAAATTATTTTTGAATGTCCAGATACTGTATGATGCCCTAATGATGTATCATATGTGTCCCAAGTCTCCTAATTGTGGAGGTTTTGTAAGACCACCTTTAGAAGTGCCACCAGCTGGTTGCTCAGGGCAGGTGAATCAGTGCTCCAAGCCATTGCACACTCTGCAGTCACTGGCCTCCAATAAACCTCAACAGAGTTCTTGTTCAGAGAGGTAAAGCGTTGTGTCCCATCTGTATTACCAAGGACTGATGGTTGTGCTCCTGAAAACCATCTTGCACAGCTTTTTAGTCATCCCCCTCAAACATTGTGACAACGTTAGTCATGAACTACACCTTCAACATGAACAGGATGTTTTATCTATCTGCCTACTCACCTTCCTTTAGTATTACTTCCTTGGTCCACTCCAGTTGTGTTTCATCCTGCTAGCCAGTGGTTTGACTGCTGAGTGTGAGACTAGTTCCCTTGCTGGCCAAAAATGTTAATTTTTACAGAGACCTTTTCAATCTGAGTCATTCTTTTTTTCCTGATAAGAGGCTAAAAATTGGAGAGGTTCACTCTTTGTTATAGTGCACTGTGTATGGAAGAAAAGTGCAGCTTTTATCAATCAGACGCCTTGGACAGGCAACAGCTGACTGTTCACAGACAATGGGGCAGAGGCTGGTTTGTATTTCCATAGGCAGGAGTGTTCCTACCACTGACACCCTAACAGATTAAGACTTTCAGCAGTAAATGTGACTGCAGCTTTTACCTCTTGGGGAAAAAAGGAGGGTTCTTGTCCTCACAGACTTTACCTTGTCTAACTTCTAGCAGGGGTTGCATTTTTGACAGTGAGCAACTGTTCAGCTGTGTTTTTAAATTTTTTAGACCCCCTCTGTTGTCCATCACAGTGCTTTTATGGCTCATAGGACTCCTGGAGGAGAACCACGCGAATTCCTGCAGACGTGATGTCATTTTTTGTTTTGTTCCTCCTGTTTTGTTCCTTCTGAGGGGAGGTGGGAGAAATATGACATTTTCTTTTATTGTAACCAAGGGTTTAAGGAATGGCAGACATATTTTTTTTCACTTAAATGAAACAACATTCTCTTTGCCAACACCACATGAGCAAACACATGAAGCAGCACAACAGCCTACCACGGTGTGCTGGAGAGCACAAGGACTCTGGAAGCTGCTTGGGAGTGACAGCAGAGAACACTGTCAGGAGAAAACCTGTTCATACTTTCCTTCAGATGGAGATGACATAATGATGGCCAGAAAAAAAGGGAGTCAATAGCAGCCTTTTTATGTCATGGTTAATGCTGTATTAGCACATAGCTATGCTGGCATACGGAGGTCTAGGGAAAGACAGGGCTGATGTGGAGCAGAGCTGTGGCACAGCACAGGGAGCAGAGCTGTGGCACAGCACAGGGACTGGTCCTGGTGGCACAGCACAGGGAGCACAGCACGGGGAGCAGTGCTGGTGGCACAGCACAGGGAGCACAGCACGGGGAGCAGTGCTGGTGGCACAGCACAGGGAGCACAGCACAGGGAGCAGAGCTGTGGCACAGCACAGGGAGCAGAGCTGTGGCACAGCACGGGGAGCAGAGCTGGTGGCACAGCACAGGGAGCAGTGCTGGTGGCACAGCACAGGGAGCAGTGCTGGTGGCACAGCACAGGGAGCAGAGCTGTAGCACAGCACGGGGAGCAGAGCTGTGGCACAGCACGGGGAGCAGAGCTGTGGCACAGCACGGGGAGCAGAGCTGTGGCACAGCACAGGGAGCAGAGCTGTGGCACAGCACGGGGAGCAGTGCTGGTGGGGGTGGCAGCCCCAGGGAGCTGAGCCATGGAGGGGTGCAGAGCAGGGCACTGTTATGGCAGTGTCATGCAGACATAGACTGCATGCGAGTTGCCTGAAGGAGTGCATGAGTCATAAACCATGACTTATATGTTTCTCCACAACTTATAAAGATATGATGGGGCAGAGGGCTTGCTCCCAGGGTTTGCACCACCCCAGTGACCCTCCTGGTCAGGGAGGGGCCTTGCTGAGCTGAAGGAATACTTTAATACCATGGTAACACTAAATGCTCCCATAATAGGGAATGTCCATGCTGTAATGTGGGTACCACAAATGTACAAAGCCTCATGTCCTCTGAACAGACATCATGGGGAGAGCTCAATGACTTAGGACAGAAATTTAAACTCTTACCAAAGCATTTCCCCTCTGGCATAGTTTGAGTTTTTCATAACCCTATGGTCTGCTCAGAGCAGTGACCCTTCCTGTCTTGGCACAGAGCAGAGCTGTGTGACAGCTCCCCTTTGGACAGGAATTCAACTCCAGAGGCTATCCCTATTCCTTCTTGCAGAAAAGCCTCTATTTGTCAAGGACTGCATCTGATTGTCAGGGATGTTTTGCATGCATAACCCTCCTAAAAGAAAATAATTTTATTCGGTACTGCATGTAGGTGGAGGTGAGGGAAAGGAGGGAGGAAGGGGTTCCTGCTGGCAAAAAAACCCCAAAAAACCAACCCAACAAAAAAATCAAAAGTAATATACAAATCCTTACTTTTTCTGCTTGTAAGAAAGGACAGACTTTTTAAAAAATAAACAGACCCTTTAGTACCTCTGTGTGACTTTGGATTTGTCTAGGAAAATTTAGGGATAGTTTGTGCCTGCGTTTTGCATGGAGAGGGAAGGGAGTGCCCCAAGCATCCCCATGAGCTGGTGTCCTTGCAGCCTCTGGGGAGAGCCCGGCAGTGTGGTGGGAGCAGGGGTGCCCTCCCAGCCCTCCCAGCAGCAGGGACCTGTCCCCAGGCAGGAGTGCTGGTGGCACACAGGGCAGGCCCCTTGCCAGAGCGCTCCCTCCTGGGGGCAGAGCTGCTCCCCACCAACACAACCCATCTCTCGTTTCTCTGACTTACCAGTCAATTTGATCAACCATTTAATTTTGTCAAAATCATTGACAGAAGAACACTAAAAGGAGAGTTATGCCACTTCTGTGCTCTACGGCTTGGGTTCATTTATTTTAATTAGCTGTAACAAATTCATGGTTAAACAAGGCTCGAGAGGGTGCTATCTAAATGAGCTACTCATGGCATACACAGGACCATTAACAAAACACTTCTCCACAGCTTGACTATGTTCTCCCCCATCTAACTTGCAGCTCATTATAGCTCTAGAGATAGGAAAGAGAATGTAGCACCTAATTAAAATGTGAGCCCGTGTCCACAGATGATTCAATAGAAATAAATGCATTAAGTTGGTGAGAGAAGCAGGACAGAGTCATCACAATAAAAAACATCTTGTTCAAGCAGAGTGTGGAGAAAACTATACTTCTATTTTAGGCACCTGCATGAAGTTAGAGGTATTCAGGTCCCGATGTAGCAAAATATTACAAAAAAGCTGTTGATATCTGAAAAGCAGATGAAATGTCTGTTGTTCTCATTAAGTATTCTGAGCTCCACTATGTAATAACAATTTTTAGCCTTTCATGTTGGTTGTCATAGAAATAGCATAAGCAACCACTTATTTTGATAATAGATTTATAGTCTGTCTTCTGTTGTTTTAGTTGCTCTTTTCAAAACTTATATTGATGCATTTTTTTTGCATAAATAGATGAGATATCTTCAACCATTGCAAGATGAATTGAATGTCTTAGGTTGAGCACGTTAGACAAATGCATAGAATTTAATGGATTTTTAATATTGCTATTCTCTAAAATACATAAAAAGTATAAATAGCCAGACATGAACTTAAAATGATACCTTCCAAAGAGAAGCAAACTAATCCTGTCTTCCTGTTTGTCACAGGTGGGACAGTCCCCTGGTTGATCTGTTTTTCTCCAACCAGTTCCTTCAGATCACCACCACTGTGCCATCCACTTCTGTGTATGGGTTTGGTGAACATGAGCACCCAACCTTCAAGCACAACATGGACTTTGTTACCTATGGCATGTTCTCCAGGGACCAGGCACCAACGGTAATGCACTCTGTGCAACACTTTGTCCTAGCTTGTGTCACCAAAAGGAGGTGGCAAACATGGAATGTCACAAGCTTCACAGTATCAACAGTTTTAATTAAAGATGAAGACGTGAATTGCATTGAAGGAACTTTGAAACCTTTTATCAAAACTTTTATCACGGTGCAGTTTTCAGGAAAAAGTGTATTGTGTGCCAAGATCCTGGTTCAGGAGAGCTTTGCATTTCAGGCTCAGATCAATCCCTGTTCATCCGAACAAGCTGGACTCCAGCAGGACTCATTTGATATTTGGCTGAACTGGAGCTGGTTGATGAGTCTGTTGTAACTAGAAAAGTGATTCTTACTCATGCCATTTTGAGGGGTTTGGCAAAATAGCAAATGTTTAACTGGGAAAGACTAAAAAATTCCATTGTGATAAGGCAGAAAAAACCCCCTCTTTTCTGTCAATTTAACTTCACACCAATTTAGATGAAAAAAACCCCAACATTTAAAAATAAGTGTCTAACTATAAATGAATTTGTTTCCTTGTCTGTGCACATGTATCTACCTGACAAAAGCTATGAAAAATAGCAAAGTCAAGTCATACCCCATGTGTTTGTGTTTCAGTCATTTGCCAACCTCTATGGAGTTCACCCTTTCTATATGTGCGTGGAACCAGACTCCAATGCCCACGGTGTTCTCCTTCTGAACTCCAATGCACAAGGTAAAAAGATACACGGATTCCCTACATAGACTGCATATAGAAATAAGATTGATTAGTAAGTATGAAATACTGTTTTACTGATTGCTTTTTCAATGTGATACAAATATGAGTGATTGTACCCTAACTAAGCTTCCAGGACTAATAGATTTTTCAAAGGGATTGCAGTAGAATGAATTTTTAACAAGGAATTTGGGCATTCTCAGGGAAAATACATTCTTAAATTTTTTTATGAAAATAGATGCAAATAGTGGGAAAGAAGAAGGTGGAAGAAATTTCCTCTGAGACTGGCATAATGAAATCAAATCAATTTAGGTTACTCCTATATTCTGTCTCAGGAGAATAGTTTTGTATGTTGCCATGGTCACCTTACAGCATTAATCTAGTGGTATAATTTCAGAAAAGGGGAGTCTTCACTTAGTCTATAAAATCAGTTTTCCCTGGCAGACAATGGCTTTCAATAAGACTAGAATAGCACAGAGGAACCCTAAACACAAACTTGTTGATCCTTTATATATATATATGAAACTGAGAGAAATGGATCTATGCATCTACCCAGTGTGGGTTTCTGTGATTTATTGCTGCACCATGCCAATCTGGAAGCAGAGATTACAGAAACACTGGGCAATGGCCTGCCTACCTTCAGGCCCTGTTTGCTCATCCAGTCATACCCACAAGGCACACAGAAGAGCCCAGTGTGCACACACCTAGGATGGATAGAATAAAACAGAAAATTTCAGTTGGAAGGGACATAAAACATACTTGTAGTACAGCTGCCCGAACACTTCAAGGCTGACCAAAAGCTAAACATGTTATTTAGGCATTTTTCAAATACTTCCTAAACACTGACAGGCTTGGGGCATCAACAACATCTCTAGGAAGCCTGTTCCAACATTTGCCCACCCTCAACAAAGAAATGCCTCCTAATGTTGAGTCTCAGCCTCCCCTGATGCATTCTTGGCCTATTCCCATGTATAGTGCAGGCCTGGTTTGTACTAAGGACTGTTCATTTCCCTTTTAGATGTTACTCTGTCTCCAAACCCATCTTTAACTTTCCGCACTATTGGAGGGATCCTGGACTTCTATCTCTTCATGGGACCAACTCCTGAGAATGTGGTTCAGCAATACACTGAGGTTAGTAGCAAAGTGCACGTGGCACATGGAGCAGTGTCCTGTAAGAGTCCTGTCAGTATCTGGTAGTGTCAACAGGCAGTGCAGCCAGAGCTTTGTCCTGATCCATTCGTACAAAGCCACAGCTTCAGATCCATGGGAAAACTGGTGTATGCTCAAGCATCTGTGAACAGTCTGCTGGGGTGTTGCAGGCTGGCTCAGGGCACATCTCCAGCCTTTCCTGCAATGTGTCAGGAAGACATGCAGGAGTGCACTAAAGGGATGCAATGATTAGAAAGAAATCTAAGCTTGCTCCTCTCTGGGCCATCACAGTTTTATAGTCTTTGCTGTGTAACATGACTGCATTTTGACACTGCAGGCCAAGAAAAAGAACTAGGCAGAGCACAGATGGGAATGTTTGAAAATTGTACATATGCTAGATTTCAGAGATATTGAATGGAATTTAAAGTCTTCAAGCCTTTATTTGCCAACAGAATCGCTTGCTGATTTTGGCTCTTTTTTACTAATGAAAACCCATGGAATTGCATTGGAGAGCACTGATGTATAGCAATGCATTTACTGCTGTCTCACGGAGTGTAACTACCTGCTATCCAATTGCTCAATGTTTTCCAGAGAACTGAGAGTACACATGCAAGTGGCTGTTTTGGAAGTGTACATGCAATTCTTATCTAGTGAGGACTGTGCAGAAAAAAGTAGCAGATAACAGATAAAAATAGCAGATTTTTCCTGATCACCAATTGATGCTTCAACTTTCCACAGAAAATTGCCACCTCAGACCTGTACTCTGTACGTAAAGGAAATCAGTGTCAAACCTAAAGAGTGTGGAGCAGAGCTGGAGTAAGCAGGTTACTGTGAGAAGGGGTCACTGTGCAGACCCTGAGGATTAGGCTGCAACTGGAAGGCTGAACAGGGTAGGGCATCCCAGAACCAGGCACTCAGAGCTCACAGAGAGATGTGCATGTGCTCTGCCTTTCCCTGTGCCACCCTGAGCTCCGATCTTTAGCAAACATTTTGTCTTTCTTGGTGTTTTAAAGCCTCTATATCCTATGCTTGCCTTCTTTTAAAGTGCCTGTATGGGAACAGAAATATTGTGGTTTAGAGTGAGGGGAAAAAGAGGATTTAGCCCATAAGGAAGGTAATTCTGGGTTCTGGTTTGGTGAAGGAAGGGATAAGACTTGCTCATGCTGCTGTTTTGCGAAGGCTGGAGCTTCTCCAGAGTGGTGGGCTCTGCTAGATGTTCCTTTTCCAAGGAGAGGTTCAGGTGCTCCCTCCCAGAGAGGCTGATGGTGCTCCTCCATATCCTGGGGCAGGAGCAGCTGCTCTGTTGCCTGGAGGTTTCCAGCTCCCTCTGCACATCATCCCCACCAGTTGTGTGTCATGGTTAAACCCAGCTGCCAACGCAGCCCCGCACAGCCACTCGCTCACGCCCCCGCAGTGGGGTGGGGGAGAGAATCCAAAGGGTAGAAGTGAGAAAACTCGTGGGTTGAGATAAAGACAGTTTAATGGGTAAAGCAAAACTGTGCATGCAAGCAAGGCGAAACAAGGAATTCATTCACCAGTTCCCAGGAGCAGGAGGATGTTTAGCCACCCCCAGGAATCGGGGGAATGGCTGAACATGTGATTGTTACTGGGGAAGACAAATGCCATCACTCTGAATATCCTGCTCTCCCTTCCTCTTGCCCCAGATTTATGTGCTGGGTATGAAGCCATTTGATATGGAATGTCCCTTGGGTCAGCTGGGCTCAGCTGTCCTGGCTGTGTCCCCTCCTAACTATTTGTGTACCCCCAGCCACCCCCACACTGGTGGGGTGAAGTAAGGGGCAAAGAAGGCCTTGACACTGTGTAAGCACTGCAAAATCAAATATATCCCTGAATTATCATCGCTATTTTCAGCACAAATCCAAAATAAAGCCCATACCAGCTACTATAAAAAGAAATTAACTATATCCCAGCCCAAACCAGTACACACCATCTCTGATGCCAGTGCCACAGACCAGCAAGCAAACTGGGCTTTTAACTTACACATGGGAGGTAAAACCAGGGGGGAAAAAAGGAGGGAAAGAAGTAAAGCAACTCTCCCCCGGGCTGGAGCTTTAATCCCCATTTCAAGGGAGTTAGTGCAGCAGGATGATGGAAATTAGAGCCACGCCTGTTTCTTTTCAGAGTCTTTGTACTGGTGTTTGAAGGCAGCGTTTCTGTGGCTTAGCAGGTGGTCAGCATGTGAAAATAAAATGAGAGAGTTCTCACTCCCCAGCTGATGGGTAGTGGCAACTCACTTTCCACTCCTGTCTCTGGAAATGGAGCTGGAGCAAAGAAAGTAAGGTAAAGGAGAGCAGGTGAGCATCTCCTAATGAGACGTGTCACATTCCAGAACAAAAAACCCCTGTTCTGTATTCTTTGAGCTTGTGCTCAACACTCTAGGGAATCTTAAAGAATGCATGTTAGTAATTTCAATGTGAAATAATAAGTTCTTCAATAAACATTCTGAAATTCCAAGGTCAAAAATGTTACAATTACCATATTATTAGTCTCTAGTGTAATAATTTGGCTTTTATGTACAAGCTATGTGGGAAGGTGAAGGAGACAGAAAAGACTTTATTTTTCAATTGTCTTTTCTGTCACACTGAGAGGATTTTCCCTATGCAGTCATTGTCGTGCTGTAGGGAAAGTAATGAGGTAGGAAGGAGAAGTGTGACTGATGTCTGCAAGGCACTGTTCAGCAGCTTGGCTCGGCTCTCCCAGCTGTTTGCATGGATCTCCTCTGGGAAGGGATGTTTTGGGAGCTCCTGGCTGCAGGGGCCCCTGGTGGGACCAGGCTGCACTGCTGCAGAGCTTCTCGGTGGAGCAGCACCTGTCTGCTCCTGAGCAAGTGTCTGCCCCAGTCACTGCTTTTTGCTGGGACCACTCATTTTATCTCTCCAGGACAGCCCCTCTGGTGTGACAGGGTGGCCAGGTGCCAATGGGTGTGCAGCTGGTGACAGCAAGGGAGCTGTTTCCAAAGCAAAGTGCTTTACACCTTTCTCAAACGTTTTGTGCTGTTGCCTTCGGTGACACTTCAATATCTGAGCCACCTCTGTGCCCCTGCTGTGCTTGCTTCTGTGAGAGATTTAGGAACTTAGCTCTGCTCTGTGCTTTCATGTGGCTCCCCCCAAAACAGTGAGTTAGGACAGCTTTGCAACAAAGCTGTTTATTTGGCCCCTGGAGTATGCAAGATTTCCCCCCACACCTACCCAGGCTAGAGGACCTCCAGGTCCAAGGTGGACCCCAGACTCTTGGCCAGAGCTGCTGGGTCCAGGCTATGCCAAGAGCAGGGCTCTTGGCTCTCTGTGTGGTGATCAGGGTGGGTTGCAGCCACCATGCCAGAGCCACCATCCTCTCTGCATCCTTGGAGTGAGGACAGGCAACAGCAAAAGGCCCTGGATGCCAGCTTGGCCAAGGATAATCTGCTTTAAATGGATTCCAAGAGTGAGGCAAGGTGTGAGAAAGGAGCAGAGGGTGAATGCTGGTACCTGTGTCCCTCTACCATGTGCTGCATGGAGCAGAGGTGAGCTGCAGAACGCATCCTGCCAGTGGCACCAGAGTGCCACAGCAGTGGCAGCAGCTGCAGGGCATGTGCTGGGCATGGTCCATGGGAAGGAGAAGCCTCCAGCCTGATTTTTCTGCTCCCTCCTGTCCCTGAGCTCAGCTGTGTGGAGCATTACTCCTGCCACATTGAAGATGTCTGAGATTGTCCTGTACAGCTCTCTATAAATGACAGTGATCACTTTTTTTCTCTTGCTGCAGAAGAGGTCTGCTGTGCACAACAGTTATGTAACACAAATCTCACTTTTAAGGGCAAACACCTCAGCTTGCAGGAGGGTGAGAAAAAGCAGTAACAAGTAAAGAGTTCAGGCACTGATCTGAGCCTGGCTGAGGCACTGCAGTCACACCTAATACCAGGCCAACATTGCCACGACCACTGGTGCCTTTCAGACAGACCAACAGTGCATAGCAGTAGTATGTGAGCTCCTTTACAAGACACTCAGGAATGTTAGGGTTCAAAAAACAGGTATTTAATAGCTCTTGGGTAAAGGCCATGAGTTTGTTACTTTATCACAACTCATCCAATAACAAGTGTAAGTGAGCATACTGTAAGTCTCCTAATTTTATTTGGAGAGAAAACTGCTGGTTTGCTTGCTTTTTAGAGAAATGTGTGCTAGTTACAGGTGTAAGGGACCTCAGAGGTCTCTAGTCCACTCTCCTATTGGAGAGGTAACATGGGGAACCTGCTTGTACATAGATTTTATCACAGATGATTCAGTGGGAGTCTTGAAGCTGAATTCCCCATGAAGGAATAAACAACTGATAATTGTTTTGGGTAGCAAAACACAAGATTTGAAACCCTTGGCATTGAAAAGCCTCAAATTTTTATATTCTTGTGGTTCTGAGCATCTTTATGGTTCAGCAGCTGCAGGGCCTTTCATTTTGCTCTCCTAAATCAAAGCTTGGCTTCTCTTGACAGATTTTGAGTGAAGGTTACCCTCCAACTGACTGGGTGCCCAGAGCACTGAGCTGCTTGCTTTGGTCATAGCAGATGAGCTGGATACAGATACCTGGGCCATAGGAGCACCTGTGGAATTCAGCCTTTGTGTCATTATACAGAAACACTAAACCTAGGGCAGTAGCCCACTTGGGTTTTAGAGTTTCCTCCTATTACTCCTCTCTGAAGAAAGGGAGTTGAAGCAAATACCAAGCTTCAGAAATCATTTTGTGTGGTTAATTAGGGTGTAAGATTAGCAATCTGCGTTGCTGGACATCTCAGCTCCTCAGTGGGCACAGGAAAGAGTCCCTCTGTGCAGCCTCTGTGATGTACAGGTATCACTCTGTAGCTGTCTCTCATCACTCTTTGGTCAGTGTTAACAGAATAGGATCCTGATTTACTCTATAGAATTTATAACCTAGTTCATATCATTGATGCTCATATTAATAATATTTTTTGTCCAATAATCCAACACAGGGAAAATGAACACAGATCACCTGCTCCCTACACACAGATTGATCTGTTAGATATACTTGTTTCCATTGAACTTCATTCTTACCACAAAATGCTGCCAGGGTACCTCCTCGATACATTAGCTCTCAGGTGGCTCTTAAAAAAGTGAAAAAAAAAATATACATAATGTCAAGTGAACAGGGAAAAACTAACAATGAATTTATTAAACACCAGGAGTTATTTAAGTAGCAAGTGCAGGAAGAATTCTGGAACGGAAAATAGGATCTTTTTTTTACTATTTCTGCACTACCTTATCTTTGTGCTTCCCCCCCATTTTGGATTCCCCATGTGTTTGCTGTTTCTGTGTTTTCCTCCCTCAGTTCCCCTGCTATACCCCATCTACCTTTTCTAATTCTATGGGAGTCAATTTTGCCAAGCAGGCTTTCTCTGGCTGCTGCACTTTCTGATTATTTGTATGCAGAATGCAATCTATATGAATTAACTAGATCCTAAATATATATCAAATCCAACTTGAGTTTTCAGGTTTGCAAAATTACATTCCTGCCTCTGCTGATCCATCTGTGAGTGGGGACCATATGTCAGTTACTTTATCAGGAAGCTTCAGAGGGATCCATTAGAGGGAGTCTGCAGCATAATTAGAAAAAAGAACATTTGTTTTCCCAGCTGCCCTGTTTTCATCCTTCCTCTTCAAATGTTCTGCTGGTTTCAATTAAACTCACCATAGATGCACCAGCCTGGTGAACCTGGAGAACGAATTGCTTTAAAAACTTAATATCTTCCTGGCAAGGTAGATATTTTTCTGTTGGTTCAGCTGTAATGCAAAAAACTCCTCAAGGGAAGGTGTCACAAAAGACTGTCTTGCTCTGTGATCCACAATGACACAGCACCGTGCCATAAGGGTGAGCAGGTGAGCCTCAGCAAACCCCAGTGCTGGGGCCGTGCCCTTTTGGAAGGGCTCTGACTGACACCCCAGAGGCCACAGCTGCACCTCCAGCCCCACTGCTCTCCACCTGGATCCTTGATAGGACATGGGGGAAGAAGCCAATCCCCATCCAGCTCTTGCAATGCATTGTATTGGCAATGTCCCAGACTGGCTGTCCTCCACGGTGGGAGGTGGACCTGGGGTATCCCAGGACCCAGAGCAGAACTGCTCAGCATTGCCACTGCCTCTGCCCAGGCTGGTCACCCCTTCCCAGCCTGCTTGGGAAGAAGCACCAGATGCCATGCAGACATCCTGCCGGGGCACAGGGCTCTGCATTTAGCTGCAGGATTAATATTTATCAGCTGGTTTTCCCTATTTCTCTTGTCCAAAATGAGAAGCCTGTGCACAAAGCATTTTATTTCATTAGGGAGTTCTTTTGTTTTGGTCTGGTTTTTTAACCTTGTTTATAGAGGTCATTCTCTGTTTTCAGTAGAGAAAACAAGGGCAAAATATGTATCTGCTTTAGGAGCACAAAATGGTGGGTTCACAGAGCTCATCCTGCAGCCTTTGCTGGTCTAAAACAAGATCTTCTGTTCCCTCAGATGAATTTATCCTTAACATGGTGAGTGGGGATGTGACAGAGAAGAAGACTTGCCCTGAGGCTTGCCATGCTGTGTTGGACACCTTGGTGCTGTTCACAAGGTGTCTGGGACATTGTCCTGAGCCATGAAACCCCACTCAGCTCCCCATGGAAAACCTCAGCAGAGCTTGAAAGATGGTCTGGGTGATCAGGTGTGTCCACACATGCTGGGCAAACACTGATGACTCCCAAGGAGGTGGGATAGCCCCAGTTATGGCATGTGTCTGCCCAGTTATGGCATATGTCTGCCCAGTTATGGCATGTGTCTGCCCAGTTATGGCATGTGTATTCCCCTACACGGTAGAGACCACCTTTGTCTGTTCAGGCCTGCCCTGACAAGGGCACAGCAGCGTGCAGTGGCAGCCGAGTGCCTCTGGCAGGAACACTGCTGAGAGCTGCTCTCACTTCTTCTGAAGGCCCCAGCTCCAGCTGAATTGGAGGAGAAGGTGTTGAGAAGGATCAGGAAAACTAAGTTTGGTGGGACAGGACCAGCAGCAGATGCTCAGGGCAACTGTGCTGGTCAGCCCGAGCGTCCCTCCTGGAGACACCCAAAGTGTTAACCCCACCAGTGCTTATGGCTCCTTGTGTTTCTGCTTATGTGAAACAACAGCATCTCAACAGGCCACACTGCAGCCAAATTTGTAATGTTTGACTGTGTGTTCCCAAGCCTTTCGTGTTTGGAGGCAATTTACTCTGTGTGTTTCCCAGCTCAGGGGCATTAAAAACATCCTCAGCTTTTCTCTGCCTCTCTCCCACATGTGGTTTTCTGTCGGATGCACTTTGTACATCCTTGTACTGAAGGTCTAGCATGTGATGTATTTTAGAGGAATTTCAAGTTCAGCCTTGCTTTCCCAGGTGAGACTCTTCCTAGAGAAAATCCCACAGGAAGGTGTGCCTTCGTGCAATGCATCTCCAGACAGCTTAGCAATGCAATAGATACAGACTGCCAAAAGTGCCTTGTTTTATTTATTTAAAGTAGATGGAGTTTAGCTGCCAATATGCAGGTTTTGTTGGTTTTCACTTCTTAGCATAATTACCTAACTATGGAGATCCACAAGGAAATAAGGGAGGAACCATTATTTAGCCAAAGGGGGACAATAGCTGCACCTGATTAATAAGTCACGGGTGCTTACTAGCTACTAGATTTTCATGTATTGCCTGCAAAGGTGTTAGAAATACAAATCAAAGGTTAGTTTCATTGGATTTAACTGAAATAAGGATTTCAGGAAATGTCTCCCAGAAAACATTGGTGTGTGCTAATGAGACAGAGCCAGATTTCAGCTTATTTGTAGAACAGACACATCGTGATCGCCCACTGCTCATCCCAGGTTACCACAGCAGCCCTCACCAGGGGAAGCAGAGCAGGATGCTTTGCTTCCCTGTGCTCTCAATTGAGTTTGCTCATGTCATTTACAGATGGATTACATTCAGACAGTGGAAATCAAATATTTATAAAATCATATTTAACTCATTACCTTGTGTTTCAGTTGAGAATCTCGGGACCAAACAGTAACTCTGGCCTTGAAGAGGGTTGTCAGTGCCTGGCAACACAAGGCTGTGGGCCAGCAATAACAGTAGTCAGCCCTAAGTAGCTGAGTTTCATCAGATTGGTGTGTAAATCTGATTAAAACTTCAGAGAGCTCAAATAAACATCAGACTCTTGATAAGTTAGTTCAGCTGGATGTGGCAAGAGAAGTTTACAAAGCTTATATTGCTGTGTGTCGTTGAAGATTTGCTTGTTGACCAAGGGGTTTGTGGACTTGTCATGGATCAGATGCTATGAGGTTCCATGCTGGATTTCTTCAGGCATGTGCCCTGTAAGTGCAGGCACATGCTGCTGTGCAGAGGCTGAGACCACCTTTAACATAAGCCTGACTTTTTTACATATCTTCCACTGGGGTGTTCTTAGTGATGCTCATTGTTAGTGGTGTTGGAGTCTCTCTGAAGGGCAAGGATCCACCAGGAGAAGTGCCAAGTGTGCTGTGCCGAGAGCCACTTGGAGAAAGGAATGGGTATTTAATGGGGGTGTGGTGCCTGTGCCCTGATCTTTGTGCCTTAAAGGATCTGGAAGCCTCTCATGGCATTTCAGAATACCTTCTTTTCCTCTCACCCCCTGTGTTCCTGTGTTCCTCCTGCAGGCCATTGGACGCCCACACATGCCAGCCTACTGGTCTCTGGGATTCCAGCTGTCCCGCTGGGGCTACAACAGCCTGGATGTTCTCAAGGAAACCGTCGACCGCATGAAGCACTATGACATCCCATATGTGAGTATGAATTGCTCACTGCGTGTGCTAATCTCACACTCTAAAGTGAGGTGAATAAAATTATAATGTAGGAAAAATAATTATCTTACAAAGAGAATTGTAGAATAAAAGGACATTCGTAATCTTATGTAGTGGGTTTGCATGTATAACTTCATAATGCTTAAAAGAACATTTAAAGTGGGCTGTGAACATGATGTTTAAGTGCTGCTCTTGGCTGCATAGGAGGCGATTCTGGTGTGGATTTGCTGTTATGCAGTATGAGGTGCTAGCATTTTAATAACAAATAAAGAAAAATTTCTGATGCAGATCACTGCAAAATAGTTGCTAAATTAGGACTTCTACCTTTTCGTCCACTAGGATTACAATTACAATCTCTTAGGTTTCATTACATATGTTAGTTGCCTTTTAGAAATACTGTTGCATACATTCTGATTTCTGTATCAAAAACTTCAGTCATAGAATCATAGAATAGTTGGAGTTGGAAAAGACCATTAAAGGCCATATAATCCAACCCCCCTGCAATGACCAGGAACATCTTCAACTAAATCAGGTTGCTCAGAGTCCCATCCAACTTAATCTTGAATGTTTCTATAGATGGGGCATTCACCATCTACCTGTTCAATGACTCCATAGTAAAAAATTCCTTCCTTATATCTAGTCTGAATTTACCCTCCTCTAGTTTACAACCATCACTCCTTGTCCTATTGCTACAGGCCCTACAAAAAAGTCTGACTCCAACTTTCTTATAAGCCCCCTGTGGTATTTAAAGGTTTCAGTAAGTTCTCCCTGGAGCCTTCTCTTCTCCAGCCTGAACAGCCCTATCTGTCTCAGCCTGTCCTCATGGCAGAGGTGCTCCAGCCCCTCTGATCATTTTTGTGGCCCTTCTCAAGACTTGCTCCCACAGATCTATGTCTTCCCTGTCTGAGAACTCCAGAGCTGGATGAAGTATTAATGTATTTTTTTACTTTAAAAATGTGTAGGATGTCCAACATTATGATATTGACTACATGGAACGGCGCCTGGACTTTACCTACGATAAAGTGAATTTTGCTGGTCTGCCAGAGTTCATGAAGGAGATGAAGAAGAATGGAAAGCACAATGTTGTGATTCTGGTAAATTGATGATGTTGCTAATTATTTCTCCATTTATAAGAATGATTCAGAGCATAGTCTTCATAGCAGTACCTAGGTGCTAAGACATGTATACTAATGTAGCAGATTTTCCATTTTCTCATGTGCTGAGAAGAGCCGAAGAACAATTTCTCAGATTTAATTTTTTAAATCATTGAATTTATTTGATATCTCTGTACCGGTATCATCTCTATACCAAGACATTAATTCTCTGTCGCTTTTTCCCCACTCAGCTATGAGAAATTTTGCCTCTGAGTTGACATAGGACTGCTTTCTTGCAATTCTTTCCCTGAAATGAACAAATTAATTTAATACACATACAAAAATAGCTGAATAGTGGAAGAAAATCTATTCCTAATCACACTGGAAGCTACTAACTACAATTCATGTTTCCTTGTACTTACTTCTTATCTAAGTTAATGTGAGAGATGATCATTTGTATGCAAATTTGTGGAAAATGTATGTTGAACCTCTAACCAAAACTGGCATATGGCCAAATGAATTAATTTGGGTACATGTGAAAACTGGAGTTTTCCATCTTCCCCAGTAAATTTTTTCTACAAAATTCTCTGTTTCTCTCCAGCACTTCCCTGTATGTCCTTATTGCCAAAATGACTCTGTCACAATAGCTAAGTGAGCATCAATGGCAGCAAGGAAACTGGAGACCAATTTAATTGAAATTTAGGTAAAGATGAAAATAAATTAAGAAATTAAATAAAATCCATTGATAAATTCACAAGATCCTGCTCTCCAGGGTTCCCCAGCACCTTTGCAGTAGGAGGGCTGCACTCTCCAGAACAGGCTGCAATTTGTTCTCCATAACTACTGGGCACAGGATAAGAGGAAAAGCACTTTAACTTGCAGCAGGACAGATTCAAGGCAAACATTAGGGTAAAGCTGCCTGTCTGCAGGGTGAGCTGAGCAACAGCTGCTGGGGCCAGGGTCCCTCCCCAGGTGGGTGCTGTGAACAGGCCCAGCAGATGCATCAGGCATGGCTCAGGCTGAGCTGACCTGCAGCCACAGGGTAACGAGGAGGAGACAATCCCCCAGAGCTCCTCTCAGGACTTTTTGCTGTAACTGTGGGTTTGTAATCTGTTTCCTACCTAAATGGTGAGTTTATATCTTTCATTTGGGTACTACTGTCCTTACCTTCAACTGCCAGTCTCTCACCCTTCCATTTTCCTTCTTGATACACTGATTCAAATAAGTGTATTCTCCCTCAGCCTTTCTCTGCTAAGCTAAACAAACACATTTACCTACAATTATATTGATGGCTCGTGCTTCTAAGGAGACCAGGATTCAGTTAATCCAACTGAATCATGATGGACAGCTCACTAATGTTTGGACTCTAAGTTGATCCAGTCCTTTTAAAATAAAGGCCATGTTCCTCTTCTTGCCCTGGGGGTCCTGTCAAAGCCCTGTGGAGAGAGAGACTGAACAGCAGAGTCCTGAATTGTGGTACAGTTGCTCTTTAACTTGTGCTATATATATCTGGAGTCAGGATAAGCAAGAGCTACTGCAGTTTCCTCACCTAAAAATCACAGTATCTTGTTAAATAGATAGATTAGGGCAGAAAAGCCTCCCTCCTGTCCTTATTTTTTCTCACAGTTTGTTGTTTAAAGTTTGAAGTTTAAAATACGGCTGAGGATGATGGACTAGTCAGCACCACAGATATCAGTGTTTTCTTTTTAATCGGGAGTTTTCTGAGAGTTTCTTTAAAGGTAGCTTTTATTATTTGCCTAATCTTTGCTTTGGTGTACTACAATTCCATTTACTGCTAGGAATATCAGACTAAACCATGCAACCCAAGTGATCAATTACATATTGGTAATGGAAACAGCAGTCTATACAGTGAATGCTGCTTGCTGGCAGTTTGTCTCTAAAGATACCTTCCCCTGAGGGTTCCATTCTGGGAAGCTCAGGGGTGCAGCAGGGAAATCAGCTTTCATCAGTGAAGGTTCAAGGCACAGCATTTAAATAGTAACAAGTTACGAAGTCACTTTGATGGAGAGAAACTTTAAGACAAAAATAGACCCAAATTAACTGGATACATCATTGTAAATAACTAAGCAGTAGTGAGCACACAATCAGTGCTGTCAGGGATGATTGCTCTTTCTAACAGTTAGGCAGTTTAGACTCTGTAACCACAATACTGCACTAAAAATGATCTAATCTCTTAGAGCTGTAACATTAAATACCACATGCCTATTTATCTCAAAATAGTTTGCAAAACATTAATATAGGAGCAAAATACCAGGAGTTTGGGGTAGCTCTTCCTATGCATTCTTGCCTTTCAGTAAATACATGGTAGTCATATCTTTTTCATCAACGTTGGGATGTCTCCAGATGTTTTGCACTTGCTACTGGGAATGAAGCTACAGGCAAGCAGTCGTGGTTTAGTGGATGAGCTACATTATCTTCTTCCTTATGAGTTTAACTTCAACATTTTTAAAGTCCTTTCAGTTTCTCAGGTGGCACATTCTGCAGCAGGGAAGTGTTGCTATATGAATTCAGCTGTTAGACAGATGCAAGGAACATAGCAACTCCTAATTCACACAATGAGCTAATAGGAATTATTCTTCTCTAACCTGCAACTAGGGCCTGTCTTCTCCTCTAGTTCTTTAGCCAACCTTGGGAAAAAAAAGAACAAAAGCTGAGCCAGTCTGTCCTTCATTGTTTAAAAGTTAACGATAAGCCTAGGTTGCACTGGTACTGAAGTTTTCTATTTTCATATAAACATTTTTACTGAAGAGGATGTTTAGTGAAGGACGTTGTATAATATCTATTAAATCATACTAAAAATAGAAACAGCTAGGAATGACGTGAGTGACAAAATACTTAAAAGTCAAGAGCAACATGCTCATGACTCAAAATAATGCTCAATATCTTTACATTTTTAAGTCCAATTGTGTGAGCTGTAGAGGCAAAAATTTCCAGAGGTTTTATGGATGTGCATCAAAATATATGTTTGGGGTGGGGCCACAGGTGGAAGTGCATCAGTCTAGGTACTTGGTGGATGCTCCCAGGTCTTTGGGCAGTCAGCTGGAGTTAAGGATGCTCAGCACTTCTTCCCCAAAACGCTAAAAAGATGAGTGAAGATTTAACAGGTATGAAACTCCTTCCCCACAAACAACCCTTGCATGCACTGAGAGGTTTTGTTTTCTTTAGGGCAATAATAAACCTGCATAATGTATGAGATTTATGCACTGGAACAACCTTTCAGCTGAAGGAAACCATAAGTTTGGATTAGGAGTAGCTAATTAAGCTGACTTCTTCTAGCCTTCAAATCCCTTGAGAGACATCTTTACCACAATTATAAGATAATTATTGCAGATGGACAGTTTTCTCTTTTGCAAAGTTGGACTGTTGATCAAGTTAAAAATGTAATGGACACTTATAGTCCTTATGGAGGTGACACTAGAGCTGGATGAAGTTAAACAGAATTTCACACTTGAAGTAGGAATTTAGCTGTAGCTTTTGTTATTGAGGCATGGAAGAACATACTTCCCTCACCATGTCTATAGTTATGAGAGGGCTCACAAGTAAATTTAGGTAATTAATTTAGGTATTTAGGTGAAATTTAAAACAAGTCTTTAAAGCAGCTTACCATTTGGGGTCTGATATTTTTTTCTTCTTAAGGCATTTATTAGTTAGACTTCTATCACGTTTGGATCAAAGATCACTTAAATATTGTACAAGCTGCAACTGAGCTGAAGAATTGTTTCAGTGGTGTTTTTCTTCATCGTGTTTCATAACTGAAAGGTTTTGCCTCAAGCAGAACCTGAGGAAGTAAGATTTTCTAAGGAGAAAGTAAAGAATTCCCTTCTAAAATGGCTGCAGTCTTTTATCTGTTCTAAAAAACACAAAGCAGATACTTGCTTCCAATTAGGGATGTATTGCAAAGAGCACTTACCTCCTTTTGGTTGCAGCTGACTGCTGAGTCGCAGAGTACCTCTTCATTCACTGGCATTTCAAAGTATTCCTAACTTCATTACTTTCATTACTTGGCCTGTGTCATCCCCAAGAGCTGATCAGGCTTGCTTTGGATGAGCTTGGTGGCTACTGATGGTCGTCCTGAGGCAGAGAAGTTGTTGGTGTCAACATCACTGGCAGCAGTGGGAGGTGGTGACCGCCCCAACCAGTGGAAAGGACAAGCTGTGGGGCGTAAAATGCTGTGGTCTTGGTGCCTGGGGAGAACAGAGGTGGTTTGGAATGGAGGGCTAACAGGGCCCTTTTGAGGCTAGATGTGCCCAACTTCAAGCCCCTTGAAAAGTTTTAGTTATTCCAGCACTGAGCTGTTGATGCTGAGGCAGCTGGAATAAGGATTGCCTTGGAGGAACCCCAGAGGTGCTCAAGTGTGGGAATGCCCAGAGTAGCACCCAGTTCCAGCAGAGACCCGGGGCGGGGGAGATTAAAATCTAGTGCTACTCTAAAATAATTTGAACATAGAAAGTCTCATAAAAAAACAAACATGAGACTATGAAGTAATTTCACATTGCTTTTGCCTTACACAAGAAATACTTATGACATATCCTTAATGACTTTTTCAAAATTATTATGTGCTCTCAACTCTTATTAAATTTTAATGTGTTTTCTTCCAATATTTTTGCAATCAGCATTAAGAACATAATCCAAATTTCTCTAAAATATACAAATAAAAGAGTAATTGTTACCTCTGGGATTTGAATAAAGGAAGTGTGGTTGCTGTTTTCAGGACCCTTTCATAACCAAGGATGAGGAGCCAGGCACTTACAGACCTTATGAACTCGGCCAGGAAATGGGAGTGTGGATCAACAACTCTGACGGTGTGACTCCTGCTGTTGGGAAGGTTGTTTTTTTAATTTTGTGGTGCATTTTGTCTAGTGCTGCTTCAAAACAATAAAGCAGCAGTGTAATAGGAATGAGAAAATAACCAGGATTTACATATGTAACCCCTAGGCTTGGCCTCCTGGAGATTCTGTGTTTCCTGACTACACCAACCCCAGGACAGTGGAATGGTGGACCCAGTTGTGTCTGGAGTTTAAGGATGTCCTTGACTACGATGGGATCTGGATTGTATGTCTCATTATATCTGCCCTTCCTTCTCTAAAAAAAAGAAAATGAAGATTTTCACATCTTAATCTCTTTATTAAAGGATATGAATGAACCATCCAATTTCATGAGAGGCCAGTATCCTGGATGTGCTGATAATGAAATCAATAACCCTCCTTACACTCCTAGTAAGTAAAATAGTGTAATTTCATTTTCATGAATTATTATTATATTTTAATTTTATAATTATATGTTATATAATAGAATATTATATTTTATAGTAAGATTAATATTATAATTTCATTGGGTTTTTTGTTTGTTTCTTTGTTTCTTTGGTTTTCTTGTTTGTTTTGTTTTCACCTGAATAGGCTATATTTTAGGGGGAAAAAAATCCATTCTCTCATTTTCCATCTTTCCCTGCCTGTTCTGTATGTTCTGTTACATATTTGTTGAAGACTCCAGTGGCTCAGCTTTGATGGAGCACCAGAAACTATCACTTTCCTCTGTCTAAGGTTCTGCCTCATAACAGGACTAGAAAAATTACATTTCTTGCCATTCTTTGAGCAACAGGTTCCCATCAGAAAAAGGGCAAGATAGCTATATACTATAACTCAGCTAGACTTATGGAGGGAGTAACCCTTCTGCCTTGCCACTGCTAGTCTCAGAGATGGGCAGTCTCTGCCTTCTCACAAACTATGACAAGGGAGATTGTATCTCCCTGGTGCCTTAGTTCAATATATTTCCTTTGTCTTAGGAAAGAAGTTTTCACTGTGTTACTACAAATGGGCTAAAAATAAGTTTTAAAATGTCTAAGCCTATGGGAGACTTACAAGAATGGGAAAATCTCTTCCAGTAGCTGAGTTAATGATATGCTCATTCTTCCCCAGGAAGCCATGAGTACCTATGATTATTGCCAGTGGTGTGGCAGTTAATCCAGCCAACATTTCCCCAGAAATCCCAGCTGCCTGAGTAATGTTAATATGCAGCAGGAAGCCGATACATGAGAATTGGAGTATTGGCAGTGGAATATTGGAAATGTCCCCTTTTTCTCTTCAGGCTTTTGTACTCTCAGGAGAATTCCAAATTTTCTTTATTAAATTGCAATTTTAAAAAAAATTTTAATGTAAGAGAAACATAAACATAACAAAAGCATGAAAAAATATTAGAAAGAGATGGTAAATTTTTGAAAGCAGAAGCAGAGCTTTTAATGATGATTTTGATGCTTGCTCTCTTTGTGAGGTAACCACTGCATACTGAGCCATACTGGTCTTGGCCAAAGCCCAAGAACTGATGAGATTTCCACCTTTGCCTTAAGTTACCTTCATTTTTTGTCAGCCTTCAGAGCTACAAAAAAGATGTGAGACACTGGGTAAACTGGCCAAAAGAGCAGAGCTCCCTTTATCCCAAATAAAGGACTGAGAGTGAACCCGTGCAGTGGCTTCTGAGCCATGCAGCTGAAGCGTTGTGAAGATTAGCATTGATGTCTGAGCCACTAGAAGGGACTCAGACCTAGAGGCCTACATGACGTGCAAGGACACCGAGAGGTACTGAAGACAGGCGTGTTTTGAGCCCAGTTTCTCTGACTTGACTCATGCACATATGCCCCCGCTTCTGCTTGGGACTCACAGTGTTAGAATGATACTGTGGAATCATAGAGGGGTTTGTGTTAGAAGGGACCTTCAGAACCATCTTGTTCCAGCCTCACTACCATGGACAGGGACACCAGACCAGGTTTATGGAAACCCTATCCATCCTGGCCTTGAATACTTCCAAGCATGGGGCATCTGGACAGCCTGTTTCAGTGTTTCACCACCCTCACAGGAAAGAATTTCTTCTTTGTTTATAATATAAACCTACTCTCTTGAAACCATTGCCCTCTGTCCTGTCACTCCGTGCCCTTGTAAAAAGTCCCTCTCCAGGTTTCAGAAGGCTGCTCTAAGGTCTTCCCAGAGGCTTCCCTGGTATTGGTCTTCCTTCTGCAGCCAGGAGCCTCAGGTATTACATCCCAACATGCAGGGAATCTATTTGGAACCAGTGTTTAAGGGTTTTCTTTTCTATTTCACTTTATAGAATAGGTGCATGTCCTTAGCTGTCCAAGCCCTTGATTTATGTATGTATGAATGGTGACCTAAGCTGTTTAGTCCAGTAAGACATTAGGACCTTCCTGGGGCTAGCAGAGTTTTGGGAGCTCACTATTGTCTTAGGTGATTTTATCTGTCCAAGTCCCAGTCTCAGAGCCTCAGACTTTTTGTCAGTGTAGCCTTCAACCTCCTTATCTACATTTTATAACCATGATTGCACCTTACCATGGTTTCAACTTCCAAAGCCAGATGTCCTTCAAATCATTTTCTATAAAACACTTTATACTTAAGATTAATATGCAATTGTAAAATAATCAGTATTACTGAGGCAGAATACAAAATACTCAGAATAGGAATGAAGCATGAACCTATGATTCATGTGGTAGCATTTTCTCTCCTATCCCACCTTAAATTTATGGGGCTAATAATCAAGAACCACTGAGACATTAAGTGTGACTTTCCTCAGAAACTTAGTGTCTTCTTCAAAGACATATCGGTCAAAGTTATTGGAAATTGCCTATAAATTATTTCTGATGTAGATCACCCACACTGGAGTCGTTGTGTGTAAAGATCCAAACACAAGAATTGTAGCTGTAGTGGCTCAGCAGGGCTGAGAGGCTAATGGGGTTTCAGGTACAGAGAAACTGTAATAATGAAATGCAACCATACAGGAAGTGTGATTAGGCAAGGAGATTGCTTGTTCATGGAGAAGTATTTACAATAGTGCATGCACCTAATTAAACATAAAAAAAGAGTTTTTGAGAACTCACATTCTTTTTTATTTTGAGAGAATTTAATAAGATCTGCAACTCCATCTCTAAAAATAAATATAATGTTGTCGTGGTTTGAAAGAGAGATGTCTGCTAAGGAAGGCAGGAGCTTCCCTTGGAATGGAAAATGTAAACCCCTTCCCTCCAAATTATTATAATTTTGAAATTAGGAGGCTCGCAGGCAAAGATATGAGATTAGGAATAATAGCTCTTTACTGGTGGGTGGAATAAAGCAAGCAAACAACCACCCCAGCATTACCAGAACCCCAAACCCCGTGAGCGCTCCTCTGTCTCAGGCACGTTCCCGTGGGCGCAGTTCCGCTGGCGGCCGGCGGGGGCGCTGCTGGCTCCCGGCGGGCAGGGCGGGCGCGGTGATTCCCCCGCGGCTGCAGGGGGCGCTGTGGGCGGGCTCGGGGAGCGCGCGGGGATGGCGGCTGGGCCGAGAGGGGAAGGGACGGAGGAGAGGCCGTGCTTCAAAACCCTGGGGCAGCCGGCCCCAGTGCCCCTGCAGGACTCTCGGGATCTGGGACGGCAGGATCTCTCGGCAGGCAGAGAGTGCAGGGCTACAATACAGCAAAAGCTCAGAGCAGTGCGAGAGAGACAGACAGACAGAGAGAGAGAGAGAGAGAGAGGGAGAAGGGAACAAAAGGAAAGAAATCTAACTCCCAACAAATGTATAAACATCTGACCTGCCCAATTCCTGCTCTGGTGTTTTCATGGTGGTTACCTGAAGAGGATGAAAAATTTTTTGCACCAAATGGGCTTTATCAGAATCTCTTTGATATGGGATCAAAGACCAGGCAGTATCTATGCAATATTTTTGTCATTATGTAAAATAATATATCGTTAATTTAGCAAAGCAGAAATTTTCTTTCTGGCTATTACTTACTGAATACCTGACACCTGTACAGATGTTTTGAATTATTGGATGTAGAACTTGAAATTAATTATCAGTGTTTACTCAGTCCTCTCCCCTCTCCAAGGACATGTGCCTGTTTGCAAGCAAGTACTTGTGGCTATGTGCTAACCTCAAATCAGTGCAGGTCCAGCACCTCAACTTTTCCTCTTCCCAAATCTTTTGGTGTTTTCAGCCCCATATGAGTAGAAATGTGAAGACATTGAATTGTGATGTATATGGTTTTACAGTGGTTTGTATCATTTTCAGGCATCTCTGATCGTTCCCTGGCGGAAAAGACACTGTGTCCTGACTCCAAGACTTACCTCGGAGACCATTACAACACACACTCTCTCTTTGGCTGGTCACAGACAGAACCAACTTTCAAGTACGTTTTCTAAATATTTCTAATCAGATTCCAGGTGATTAAAATGCTTTTTAAAAGCCACTGATGTTAACCTGGAAAGTCTGTAATAGTATTTAATAAGAAACAGACCCATGTTTCATTTTATTGTTTGCCATTTAGTAAGAAGTTTCAGGAAAAGAGAACCTTGGAACAGGGAACAGAATCCCTTCTCATTTACTTTTCTTAGCTAAATCAGGATATATGTGTAGAGCCTAACTTTTCAGCTGCTGCTTTTGTATATCTAGAACAAGATGCTCCTGTGCTCTGTTAGAGCTTCTCATGAGTGTTTGCAGCAGAAGCAGCCTTGTGTGGTGTCAGGGCTATTTATCTGTCCCTTCACTATTGTGGTAGAGGAGTTTCTGTCACTGTCAGTGGAGAATCCAAACTGTACAGGTCCCCAGGCTGCTTCTGGAGCTGCCTCTGGTTCCTGGCAGGAGGTGTTTTGCCAATTGGCTTGGGGCTCACTTGGTTCAGGAGGTCGGGGCTGCATTGCAGCACAGTTGCTGTCAGCTGCTGTAAAACTCACTTTGCAGCTGGGAAGCGCTCAAAAGCAGCGTACGCAGGGAGGCTGCTGCTGTGGAAATCTAGCTGTTGGATTAAATGAAATGGGAAAATCGTGCCTTTTCCAGCAGGGATTGAGCCAAAGGAGGGATCCATGTGTGGCCTGTTTCAGCGTTTAGCACTCGTTTTCAGAAGTTGGATTCTGATAGCATCCAGAGGACATGGTTAAGTGAGCCTAATTCTGGTGCTGATGTACTTGTATTTTATATGCCAAGTCCAGGGCAAGGGAAGCCCTGGGAAAAACCAGAAGTGATTTTCCAACTCTTACAGGCCTGGCTGAAGCACAGTTCTGCTTTTGAGAGAAAGAACAGGAAGGCCTTGAACCCTGGACTTCCTACCGTGGTTTGTAGGCCCCTATTCCCCAGCCTTTGAAGAGATCCTCCCAACAAACTTATTTTGCTTGGCCAAGTGTGGAGAAGGCCACCAAAACTATATACAGAGGTTGATTTTGCTGCAAAGCTGGAAAACTTCTGTGAAGTATTTTTCATACATATTCATTTGGGTTTCTCAAATACATTTCTTTTCAAGGCTGGTTGTATATCTTTTCTGCAGTCACTCTTCACAAAGAGTTTATTAAATGAAATTACTGACAGGAATATTTAGCACCCAGCATCAATTGCAGGATATTGGATGAAAATGAATGACAATTTCATAAACGTATTAAAAAAATTCTAAGAATTATTCTAAGGCAGACAGAGAGTAGGAAATCTAGCCTATGTCAAATGCTTTGAATTTGAATACATGAACTAGCAGCAATCAGTTTGTGCAAAGCTTAATGCCAAGAGTCATTTGCACACAATATTCTGTAAATAATTTAAATCAACAAATGCATTTGACAAGATTAGGACCTGTTCTGCAATGGTTCATGAAAGACTGAAATTATTCAATAAATTACTTGTTACAAATTGTTTATGCAGCTCTGGATCATAGTTGAGTTGATCTGATATTGCCCTCATTGGCAGCTGTAATTGGAGCCTAAAGCAGCCAGAGGAGAGCACTCCTGCTCAAGACATCCATGAACGTCTCCAAAATATCATTTGTACAAAGCACACGGAGTCTTGTGCAGTTATTGGCCAACAGTGCACCTGCAAACCAGAATCAGCAGGTCCCTCACAGTTCAAGAGTTGCACTTCTTGCTGCATATGGCCCCTAAGGTTAAAACATTCAGCCTTCCATGAAAGCTGATGGGTTTTTTTGCTTCAGAAGCAAGTGCTGAAGCACTTTAAAGTCTCTGTGCCATTACAGACCCAAGAGCAAACACTGGACCATTATGAATACGGGTGAAAGAACTCTTGATGAAATCTCATTAAGAAAAGGGAGAAAGAAGTAGATGGTGAACAACATGATTAATATTTCATGCTAGAATTTCCCAGAGAATCTAAATTGTGTTGTCCAAATAATATTAAAGCAGAGTTGAAGTTGAGTTCTGGCAATATAAAATACTGCAGTTTGTACTTATGTACAAAGAGGAATTTTGTAATGGATTTGTCAGTAAAGCACATTCCTTGATTTCCTGATGATGCAGCAAAATTATTTTCAAAAAGCAAAGATAAATTCATAGTACTGCTAATTCTGTAATGAAACCTCATGTATCAAAAAAGACAGGAAACCAGAGAAAATACTACAAGGATGGGGTGGCATTTTGAATGATTATAGGTTTGTTTTCTAGATTGATTATTTATTTTTTATAAGATGTTTAGAAATAATTTTGGTATCTTTGTGTGGTTTTGCTTTTGTGGTTTTTGTGTTTTGTTGGGTTTTTTCTGTTTTTAATTCCTGGTATTGGAACTTTATTTACCAATACAAATCTCTAAATAAATCCTATGTTGAAAAAAATACCTATTTATATTGGTTTTTAGGAATTCTTTGGACACTTACTTAAATACACTAGTATAGAAAGGAAATTATGATTTGAATTTTCATTTTGAGACACTGCTGAGAATAAATTTAAGACAAATTATTATTTAGGAAAATTGAAAATACCTGAGACAAATTGTTTAGTGAATCAGATAGATTTTTTTTATTTGTTTTTGTTTTGTTTTGACCATTGTGTAAATCTTACTTTTATTTGCAGTTTTGCAGCCACATTTTCATGTGAGTAGGGATCACAATAATAATTGTTTCATGAATAATACCCTTTGAGATAAAATTGTGCCTGACCGCTCAGGTTGATTATAAGATATTTTGGTTACTGTTCTTATTTTTGATGATCCTGTTGCATTTCTTTGCAGTGCTGTCCAGCAGGCAACTGGGAAGAGGGCGTTTGTCTTGAGCAGGTCCACGTTTGTTGGCAGTGGGAAGCACGGTGCTCACTGGCTCGGGGACAACTTCTCTCAGTGGAAGGACCTGCGCCGCTCCGTCATTGGAATCCTGGAATTCAACCTCTTTGGCATTCCCTACGTAAGTCTGGCGTCCTCTGGGCAGGCGCTGGCTTATGCACAATATCACTTCAAGTTAACTCAAATGTTTTCTGAAACAAGGCACTTGAGGTGGCCAGCAGTAACAGCCTCCACAGCCGAAGGAACTGCAGATTAAAAGGCTAAATATCAGTCTTGGCTGCTGAAGGGAAACAGAAACAGCACTACAAGATTTGGATTGACTTAATGTATGCCATCCCAAACCAGTCTTTTTGTATTATCTATTCTATGATTAGGGCCCCTTCGTATATTTCTGGGTTTGGAAGCTGGGGTGGAGAATTTGTAGAATTATTGAAATACAGGCAGATCTTCCACAGTGAACTTAGTGCTCCAGGAGACAGTACGACCTCAGTCACAGAAAAATTTGTATCATTATAGAACATTCTTAAGTAAGTAATTCAAAGTAATTAGAAACAGGGATTTATTTCTAAAAACTATTTTTATTAGCAAATTTCTGTAGTCTCTCATTTTTAGGCCTCAGTCACAACCACAAACACAATTTTATTTTTTCTTAGATTGGTGCTGATATCTGTGGGTTTAACTACAACACTACCTATGAACTCTGCCTGCGCTGGATGCAGCTTGGCTCTTTCTATCCATTTTCCAGAAATCACAATGCAGAGGGAAACAGCGTAAGTAAACACAGTTACATAAAGCTGTAGCCTATGATTACAGTTATGTGGACAGTGATTTGTATTACTTTCTCCAAAATTAACCTGCCATTCTTGGGTAAACTGGAACAGTGGGTGAAAAGGAGTGCTGTACCAAGAGCAGGAATTGCAGTGAAATGTAAATTTTTCCCATCCATAATTTAAAGATAACGTTTGTCATCATTTGACTGTTGGTCAAATTCATCTGTTTCATCTTTTACCTACTGAAGCCCAGGTTTTATTTAAGAGCCAATGCATCTTCCTACTCCCTTGATTGCCTCAACTTTTGTTTCAATACTTCTGCAATTATAGTAAGTATTGCAGGAAGGGGAGAGAGATCATTATACACCAATTCTTGCTGTTTAAAAGCCGGTTACAAACATATGAAAATTCCAAGGAGAGGCACCAATAGTGACATCATTATCAGCCAAGAGGCAACCAGGACCAGAAAAGGCTAATGAGCCCATGAGATGAATGAAAAAGTGCAGCCTCAGTCCAGATCCATGCCCTGGTTTCAACATCATAAAAGTCCTTAAAAGGCTCATTGCAAACAGCAAGAAGCATCAAAAAATTTCTAGCTATGAAGTTTGAAGGTCTTGCAGCCTTCGTAATTATTCTGTGTTTATCTGCAACCATGGTGAAATGGTTCTGCTGGTTCAATAAATGTTTGGGGTTTTTCTCTTCTGTAAACTGATCTGTGCAATGCTGGAGCTCAGGTTATTTGCTAACCTTCAGTTTCTTTGAAGTTGCATCATCAAAATGCTGCAACATTTACACTCCCAGGAAGACCTTCATCTCTGCATGAGTTGGGTAAATGCAGGAATAATAAACTAGAGTGCTGTCATTAAGAGGGTCAGGTACTAGCCTGTTGATCCCTGAAGTATTTCTTTGTAGGAGAACAAATGTCTGTGAGGTATTAGCTGTTGCTGTTGTGAAATATTTTCTATTTGCCTCTCCACTAAAGTTAGAGGTGTGTCTATATATATATATATATACACACACATATATATATACACATATATATGTGGTTTCTTGGCCCTTTGAGCACGCAAACAGAGTCTGACCTGAGTGAGTGGATGTCAATCTCATATGTACAATTCAATAAACAAGAAGAGAGCAATGGGTCTATATGATGGGTGCTACAGCTCAGAGATATATTTGGTTTTATCGGATTACTTAAATCCATTTGAAATATGTTCAGGGAAAGAAATGAACAGGCATTTTGGGTGACTCAGCATCATCTAAGAAATCTGTTTTTGTGAAATTAGGAAGTGTTTGTACAGTGTCAGATCACTGGTAAAAATATAGTGCAATTTTTGAAATAATAGATGGATGCTCTAGAGTTCAGAGCCAGCAGGGAGTATTCTTAGTGAATAATTCTGACATAAACATAATAATGGTAAAATTTTACTTAAATATTGAATTTAATTAACATTAGGTTAGTGTTAAAATAAAATCTTAAATACCACTTTGCCTAATTCATCGGGTGTTTCAAACAATTTAATTAATATTTTTCTTGTCTGAAAAGCACTAGATAATATAAAAAGCTTTGTTATTTCTGTTACTTTTGTGTTTCATTATCCACGGATTTCATCATATAGTCTTCAGCTTTAATGAGAAAATGGAGTACTCTGGAAAGATTTCCTGAAGGAGAAAGGGAGCCACGTGATTCACAAGCTGGCTGTTTAGCACTGGGGAAGTTGGCAGGAGGAATTTAAGGAGGTGTAACTCTTTCCCATATCAGCACTGCCCTTGGCTGCGTGCTCTGCCTGCCATCCCTGGGGAGAGTCACGGCTGCATTGGAGTAAGACCCAAGGCAGCCAACGAGTACAGACAGACTGCTCCAACCCGCCCTCCTGATGGCAGGACCCAGTGCATCCCTGGAGATGCACCCAGTGCATCTCACAGGAGAGCATTGCTGGCACTGAGGAGCTGAGGGGCACTGCTGATGTGGGAGTGTGCTGTCTGTCAGGGCATCCTAAAATGGGGGGCACACAGGAGGAGAAGTCGAGTTTCTTGAATGGATGAAATGTTTTCTGTACCTCACACAAGGACTTTGGTCACACCTGTTGGCTTCAGCAGGGTTATGAGTTTACTCTTTTAAGTAGACTTACCTTTATATTCATGACCAGTGTAATTATGCTTTTGACTTTTATGCAGATTATCAGGCTTCCTTTTTTCCTGTGTTTCATCTCCTTTGTCTGAAAGGGCTTGCATCTCCAGGAAAAATTAATTTCTAGATGCAGGGTAACTGTTCCTGAGCACAGGCATGGACCCCCATCTTCTCTCTCCTCAAAAGGTTAAAGATGGTTGCAGAAGGCTTACATACATTGTGGTGGGGCCTGATCTTTTTGAACTCACTGGAATTTTTCAAGTTCAGAATTTTAGTTTGGGAATAATGGATGTTGTTCTTAATCTATCTTGCAGTTTTTAAATGAGTGCTTTTTCTTATTTAAACACTCACCTCTGTAGCATCGTGCCAGCCGCAGCTCTCCTTACATTGCACATGGCTTCTCTGCTGAGTTTGTTTCAGTGCTCAGTACAAATCTAAGCTTTTCCTGAACAGGAACAAGACCCAGCCGTGTTTGGAGATGCTTTTGCCAAGATATCTCGTGCCACTCTTCGGATCAGATACTCCCTGCTGCCGTACTTGTACACCTTGTTCTACGAGTCTCACGTCCATGGAGGCACGGTGGTGCGGTCACTGATGCACGAGTGAGTTTGGAGCCTCTCTTTTACTGCAATTTCCTCACAAAGCAGTTGAGCTCTTATGTATGTATTGGTTGATACCCTTAGGAAAATAGTCACGGTATTATTATTGCATGCTCTCTTTTAAAAGAACAGTTGGACAGTTCAATCAATCAAGTTATATGCACTAAGATAACTCTTCATATATGCAATTAATTTCCATTATTATATAACCTGTATTTGTTTCCAGTAGGGGGAAAAAGGCAAACTTAAGAAAGAAGAATTCTGAAAATTTTTAGTCTTAGGGAAATATATAGTTCTTTTTTATTTCAAAAGTGAGAGTCATATACCTATATTTTCTGTATTTGAATGAAATCTGTACTCTGATCCAGAATGCTAAAAGGCCTCATACAGAGAGTCCAATGATCCATAATATTTGGGTTTTTTCCAATTTAGCACTTGCATCTGCATGTTATCTATGAAACCCACATCTGTGTCCACAAACTGCACAGAGAAAACAGAGAAAGAGATGTTTGAGTGCAGAAGCAGGTGCAAAACTGAGATTAATAAATGCAGACTGAAAAGCCCCTTTGAAAATTAAACTCAGATTTTTGGAACAACTCATTTTTTCTTTTTGGAAGAAGCAGAAATGCAGCTGAGGTGTAGTTTCCCTGTCCACATCTTTTAATTAGTTTTTTACCTGCTTTGGGTTAATTTTCTACTTCAGAATGCTTTATGCAAAGACTTGAGCAAAAGGAGTGTGAAAAATACATATGAAAGCCTGAAGCTCTGCCACAATTTCATTTCCTTAGTGCAGGCTATGTCATAGACTGTTTAGTGTTCTTTTCTTTCCTTTTAGGTTAAAAACATTCTGGTTAAAGGGTAAGGCATTTTTTGCAAATTAAACTGAGGTTACACTAAAGTGCAGACCGTTCAAGTATGGAAAGGATATGCACAGAATCTGTTCTGTTTACTCAGCATAATGGTTAACTGATACATTTTAAAAGCAGTATCCTTCCTCTTTCTACTCGGCAATGTCATTTTATTAGATAAAATTAGGGAGAATTTTATAGGTACTCATAACTCACAATGGGCTATATGCTAGTTCAAGTATTTATTTTAGGTCTATTTTTGCTTAATGTGATTTGTGTTAATATTGGAAATGCCCAAGTTAATTTTGGCATTAATATTAGTTAATCTCTGCTAATACAGAACTACTTTAGTGTCATTAAAGCTGGCTTTCTGACCATTACCAGCATACCTGTACTCTAAGTGGGCCATATCCACACTGGCAAATTTCCAAATTTGCTTTGATTAGAGTTGTAGAGCAGTCTCAGGTGTACCAGTGGAGGCTTCTGTCGGATGAAACTGTGCTGAGAGGTTCACTACAGACACTGATGGGAGTTTAGTCAGCAGGACCAGAGTGGGGTTACTAGGAAATAAAACCTCTCAAATGCATGTGAAGTAGGGTGGGCATCAGGAGATCAACACAAACTGTTTCCCTGCCCAGTACCCCTGCTGGCATCCTAGTCCCATCACTTCCTTATGTTGCTATAACTAGGTCCTAAAATGGCTTAGAAATATTTCTTACTGCTACTAGTTAATTCTGGTTGCTATTATTCACCATTATTAATAAATGTGTATTTCTTACTATTTCTAATTAATACTAAGTATTTTATTAGTGAGTCTGCCTAAGCAGAGAAAGTGACCCAGATGCTAACAGGAGGAGAAATGTAGAATTTTGAGAAAAAGAACTGAAACAGAATTTCCAGTGTATGGATGATGGAAGTTTACATAAACCTTGCCTCTTACTTGTAAAAAATACAAAGGAAAACTAAAAAACTCCTGCATTAGTTTTTTAGGTGAAGTTCTTACAAGTTCAGAGTCCTCACTACGAAAACAACTGTACCCAGGCAGGGAGTCTCTAAGCAATAGCTATTTCATGTGGACATTTCATTCCATTTTGAACATTTAGGGGCTTGTTTCAAGTAACAAACAAGAACAACATCCCAGTAGATTCTTTTAAGTGTATTTGATGCCTCGGAGGCTTTCACTCTGTAAAGCAGAGGCATCGATATCTCAGATGTCCAAAAATGACCGTGAGGTGGTAATCCATTAGTGGAAGGGAAAGTCTTGTTTAATGGCTAACCAGGTGGGAAATATGACAGAAAAGAGGCCAGCATCTCACCAGAGTAAGCAGAGTTAGAAACCTTTCATAGAGGACAGTATGCTTTAATGGCTTATATTTTCAAAATGGGAAAGTTGATTTGTTCACTGAATTTGTGCTAGTGGTTGCTATAATTGCAAGAGTAAATTGTGCTGAATTAAAGGATGAGAAGCTCGTTCCCATGTACAAATACGATTGATTCTTCTTTTTTTCATAATTTCTTGATCAGATTTTTGTCCTGCAATTTCCCACAATGAAATATATTTTATTACTATTGCAATTTTATTATAGTGAATTTGAAAATACAGAGAATCTATTGAGCTGACAAGAAAAACTCAGGTTTTATATTTCAAAAACTTTAGGACAAGGTAATTCATCAAAAACCATAATCTGTTTTAAACATTTACAAAGTATTATGCCAAAATGTAACAATGACCAAGATAAGGGTGTCCAAAAGAGTTACTGTTCTGTACAGAAAAAGAAACTCTGAACAAATTGAGATTCCTTTCAGGCAGAGCCCATGCTTGAAAGAACATTTTTTCTTAGGTTCCATGTACTCACCTAAGTTTGCAATATTTTAGAAATCTGAGCACTTTTTATTGCCAAGCTATCTTTATTTGTTTGGGGAAATTTCTGTAAGCCTGGGCTGGGAGCAGTGTGTGCCCTTGCCCCGAGCAGGCAGGGTGTCAGAGCAGGGCACTGACCCTGAGCCACTGCTCCAGCCAGGGCTCAGCAGAGACCTGGCTTTAGACAGGGGCAGCTGCACAGGCCATGAAACAGAGAGGAAAGGAATTTTTAAACGAGGAGTTCATACATCCTTAGAGAATAATATGTAAATATGCAATAGCCAGTGTGAATTTGTCAAAAATGCATGAAAACCAGACCAGTTGCCATCTCTGAGAAGGCAGCAGGGCTGTTGGAGGGGCAAAGGGCAGAGGAGTAGCAAAAGCCAGGAGGTACAAGGTACCTTGATTTTAGGAGGATTTGAAACATGGATTTTTGGTGCATGTGACATTCTTATAAGAATTAGGATCCATTAACTATTTCCTGAGGAAGAGACTTACAGGTGATGGAAAAGCTATTTAAATTCTCAAGGATTTTATGCAGGATGAAAGGAGGTTCCTGAGTTGGGGAGGATCTCTCTTCTTTGCTATTCAATATTTTCATTAGCTGATGCACGGTGGAATAGAGATCTCTTCCCAGGAGAAGGCAGGTGATGCCAGGCAAACAGGACTGTGAGCATTCTGGAGAACATGATCAGAATCCAGAAAAATTTTAGTGCATTGAATAAAATGGACTGAATCCCATAGCTTTTTCACCTGTTCAGGAGAGGCACCCAAAAAGCACATAAAAACATATATATATATACACACAAAAATATTTTAAAACATATTTATACATAAAAATATGTGTGAGTGTTGCTCTGTGTTTGTCTTGCAAACAATTTCAAATATAAATCTGTGAAATCTGTGGGAGGCCAAATCCAAGGATTTTCACAAATGCTTTAGATCCTAGAGCACAATGTTTTTCCTCTGTGTTCCCTCTCCTGGCCCTGGCCCCTATCCTGCTCATTGGCTCCCACAATGAAGTCTCAGCCCACTGAACAGAATTGTTTTCCCACTATTGCTGTTCTGAAAAGAAATCAGCTTCATTATTTTGTGAGAGTTCTGGTCTGCTCTGGAATGGTAGGTACTACTAAAATATCTGAATCTCTGTCCAGCTTTTGGCATTCCTTCAGTCAGGAAAAATATTTGGCTGTGTTGCAGGATGCTTTGAGGAAGCTGATTTCTTGTCACAGTGATTAATATCAAAATATTTGGCAAATTCTAACGACTATGAATTAACATTGTGTATTTGACTTTCAAAATAGATTTACCTCTGATCAGGAGACTCATGGAATAGATACTGCCTTCCTTTGGGGACCTGCCTTTATGATTGCTCCTGTTCTTGAAGAGGCAAGTACTGTAATTAAAAATGCCATCATACTGGAATAAAAGAAATGGTGCTAAGGGCATTGGATGACATTCAGAGCATGTTTGCTCATATCCATCCCTTTCTACTCTCCACTGTCAAAGCTTGCAGAACACATTTCTGAGCAACACAGACAGTACAGAGCTTCTCAGTACTTGAAGTGGGAGGATGAAAGTGAGGGCCCAGGCTTTCCCTTTTACTCCAAGTGAGGAATGGATGTAAAGAGGCTGGATGCTGCCCCTCACGTGCTCCTGTTGTTGTGCTGGCAGCAGTCTCCAAGGACACACACAGAGCAGTAATTGTCGAGCTAGGAAGAAACACACAGATATGAAAGCAAACTGGTTTCCATATTTCTTCTCACCCACGGTGTTTTGGGACTGCAGTATCTCAAGGGCTGTGGTAGGAGTTTCCCAGCATCACAGGAAAATGCAGTCATTATGGAAACCATAATGATAATGTAACCTTCTAACAGGAAAGGTTTTAAAAAGCAGCATTTTCCTCTGCTGTGCTGGACACAGTCCTGGGGTCATGGCTCTCACTGCTTGGCTGGAGCAAGGGTGTGTTTCTGTCCTTGCCCACCACGGACTCCTGGCAGCACAAGAGAGGTATGTCTGAGGAGATCTAAGTATTTGCATGTGATGTATCCTAGTGCTGTTTGCAATCAGCATGCTGCCAGAATATCTGGTATATTTCTAAATGTTGCTGATGATCAAACATATAAACAGGACACTGTTACTCACCTTGTTTTTTAACCAACCTTTTTGTCTCTGTCAGTTTAACATAAATTAAATTCTAAAAGCATTCTGACCCCACTGAGGCACTTAATTCATCAGTCCTTTATCTTCAGACTCCCACAGGTTTCTAATAGCTGATGAGTAGAAAGAAAATTTCACAGGGTCTCAGACCAGCAAGATGATGAAGGATGGGAAAAAAACCCTTCCCATGAAGAGGGAGTGACAAGCCAGGGGAGGCTTCCTGCAAAGAATTGAATAAAAGGGGACATGAGAAGGATATATAAAATGATAGAGGGTCTAGATAAGGAGTTACTGATGTTTTTGGAAGAACTTCTGCATAGAAGGAAGGCTGCATGCCTGTGGCCTGATGAGGGAAGCAGAACTCTGAAGGCAGCACATTGCTGGGTCTGGCAGTGTGATAGCTGGCAGCCAGGCTGTGCCAGTTGGCAGGGCAGGGGCAGAGGTGAGCTGTAAGCCTCTCACTGTAGCAGTGCAGGCCAGCAGTGGGTATCAAACTGCAGCTTGACATCTGCTTGTGTAAAGATGAGTCAGGGATGACTTGACCTTCACTCTGTGAGTCCTAGGATGAGAGCAAGTGGGACATCCAAAAAAAAATTAGAATGGAGAACTGCTTTGCACACTAGTTTGTTATTCAGGGTGTCATTAGAGTGAGGCTCATGGAATCATAGAGTCATAGAATAGTTTGAGGTGGAAGAGACCTTAAAGATCATCTAGTTCCAACCCCCCTGCCAGGGGCAGGGACATCTCCCACTAGACCAAATTGGTCAAAGTCCCCTCCAACCTGTCCATGAAATCATCACGACTTCAGATGATGGTTACACACTTTTCTGTCGACCAGAATATCCAGGGTTGTCATAATACTGCAGAGAAAAGATGGAGAGGGGAACATCTTGCCATTATAGGGTTTTTCATATATCTAAAATCCCTAAAATGTCAAATGGTGACTTTGCCTTAACTCTTCTCTTCCACCTTTACTTTTCTTGCTCCACAAGATTCCTGGGGTAGACCTTAGGGCTAATGCATAATTCTGCAAAGGGGCAGACATCTACACTTAGTAAAAATTAATCTGTTTGTGAGAATAAGCAACTTGTGACAAAAATGGAAGTATGTTTTGATTCCAACTGTTCCTGGAGTTATTAATACAAAGTGCCTTTAGCATGATTTCATCCCTGCAGCGATCTGACACAACACATGCTGCAAAATTAAGTACAGTAATTGTGCAATTAGCAAAACATTTATTATTTATTATTACTTATCTGCAACTTTAAATTGTTTACAAGAAGAGAAAAGTTCTGTATCCTCTGTGTGCTAGAGCTCATTCTCTGCCTGTTTCTGGGACAGGAATGTTGCAAGGGGCACTGAGCAGTGGTGTCCTCCTACTTCAGATGTGAAGCCCTGTCTTGCAAAGGCTGCCATAGCCCTCACTGGGGCTGTTCAGATGTTGGAGGATGTTGGCCACTTACATTTGCAAGACATAGAGCTGTATACTAGAATAAAATTATCATGTAACATTGATTCATCCCAGGCTATGGCAGTAACCCCCCCCAAATAGGATAGGCTTGTCTGTTTAGTATTATAAATTAGCCAGCACTAGTCCACTGCTATGACAATAAGTCAGCCATAATATCCAAAATTTGATGTTATTAAAATATTCAGCATACATCTCTCCATGCACAAATATAATAAAGCTAATGTAATATCAGAAATGCAAAAAGAAAAAAAGACTTTAATCTCTTTATTACAATTACAGGGAGCAAGATCTGTGACAGTATACTTCCCTGAAGCACAGTGGTTCGACTACTATACCGTATGTATTTTTAAGATTAATTCTCTTACTTTTTAGAAAATAATTTTAAATGGTACAACTCCAGCAAAATAACTTTTAGCAATCTTCAGCAGTGTTTTTACCTGAGCATCTGTATTTAGGAAAACTAGAGAAAAAAGGTCTACATCAGGCTAGATGGGAGAGTAAATGACACAGCTTTCAGTAACATTTTATTTTCTGTTTTTGCCAAGTAAAGCTCTAAGACACAGTGAACAGAAGTTTCAAGAGCAGCATAGACATGCATGAAAATGCCAGGATTTCTTTCTTTGCCCCCACTTTTGATTCTTGTTCTGATACACTTCCATGAGCAGAGACAGAGGCAGGAACCGAAGCCACACTCCTGAGAACATGCCACAAATCCTCCTGTCATGTGCTTTTGCAGAAGTCATATTGGGAGCGCAAGGGGAGGCACCCCTCTGGAAGATGCTTCCAAGAGCTGCAGAACAATCTGCTCTGTGGGACATGCCAGTACCTTCTCCTAGGACCTGAGTCTTGACCTTTCCAACACCATCCCCTGAACCGCATTTCCAAAAGTGCTCTGCTGCAATTACAAGCTAAGCCCAGCGTTGGCTTTAACAGGAGCAGTTAAGCTGATGCTAAGAGCTTTCACAAATGTGAGCCCAGGATCATCAGGCTGTTGTTAACTCTCCTGAGTGTCCCTGGCAGAGGAGCAGGCAAAACAGAACTGCTCTCAGAGGAAATGCAGACTTACTTTTAAATAAGTTTGGTCATTTTCAGCATTTGGCTGGTATCCTCAGATGGATGTTCATCCAACCCTTTCCTCTTTGTCTTTTCATAAGACTGTGATGCTGCCAAGTCCAGCATTTAATTCAACTCTCCTTGTGCTTCCCTCTGAGCCCCCTTGCTGGGCTGGGCACAGGGACAGTGGCCCATGTCGCTTGCCTTGTCTTGTGCCTGCCCCTGGCATTGCTCACCTCCCAGTACTTGGCACTTGTCATGCACGTGGTGCTTATCCAAACCAAAGTTGAATACTTGCCATAAATCATAATTATCATTTACAGAGGACAAGAGCAAAGCCTTCCTATTATTTACTCTGTACATCAGTCTTGCCTACAGCTGGTTTGAGGCATTAGAGAACTTCATGCTGGTTGTCCACACACACAGAAATTTCACACACTGAATGCTGTAATTACTTTTTGAAAGGGAAAGACTTGTTCTTAGAAGAGAAGAAAATCTACAGTTTACATTTCTAAATGACTATAAATCTCCTTAAACTGAATTTTGACAGGCTCCATATGTATAAAAAGAGGAAGCAAAAGTTTCTTTTTCTTTTTGCTCAGTTTCTTGATGACTGGTGTTTTTTTACAGCATACAGAATAATATCATTTTTAAAGACCATTTGCTGTCTTTCAGTCATGTTGTTTCTATCTCAGGCATATGCGTAACTGCAGGGGCTAGATCCTCTTTCATATTAAAAAGGAAACAAGAATAATACTCCTGAAATCTGTATTTTAGTTTGTTTTTTTCACTGATGTAACTGAAATGAAAATTCACCCCTTGCTCTCTTTTTCAGTGGTCCATATGTATAGTGCCTGGATTGGCATTGTTTTAACTGCATTAATTTTTGTGGTAGGGCCTTAAAGTGCCAAGTGCCTGGAAGAAGAACTATGCTACTGTGTCTGCCCCCCTGAATAAGATCCCTCTGTACATCCGTGGAGGGCACATTCTGCCACAGCAGGCACCAGCCACCACCACTACTGAGAGGTAACGCCACGTGTTTGTCACCAAGCAGCCACGGTGTGGGTCAGACCCACAGACAGTCAAAAAGCAATCAAAAGAAAGTACAGAAGAGAGACTATCTGCAGCTCCCAGCTGCCATCCCAAGTGATAAGTACAGTATTTTTATACCACTTCGCTCCATTTCATTAGGAGAAATCACCTCAGGGATGACCCACATCACCGTTAGCAGAGCTGACGCCTACTCCTGGCTCTGTGATTATGCTCAGAAAAGCTTTTGCACCTCTTACTGCCACACTGACCTGCTGTCAGTCAGTCAAAGTAAATATATGCAAGGGGAAATGCAAAATTATTCTTGGGTGAATTTATCAAATGCTGTAAACAAGGTGGAAAAGCTCAAATCTTTCTTCAGGAAAAAATATTTCCCCCTGCCAATGGATAATACACTGGTCTCAAGTCTGAACCATGCTCAGAAGCCAATCTGAGTAGGAAAGAGAGGGGACAGCACTGTGCACCAACCATAGTAAGGTAGTACTGGTTACCAGCTGACTCCCAGACCATCCAGTCATTGTACATTAAGGCCACAAAAGAAGGGGGAGCTTGTCCACATGAGCACTCAAGACATGGGAAATCTAGACTTCAGTGGGACAAGGCAAGGCAAAGATTTTGCCATCACTTCAAGAGTCCTTTTGGTGAACACTGTTGTCATTCTTCTGTCATGACCTTTTTTGTAACCTGAAAATGGGAGCTGCATTCAGAGGTTTTTATTAAGTTGGAAGGGACAATGCCCACAGGTTAGTACTGACACTTCTCAATGTGTTTGTCAACAGCCGCCTGAACCCATTTGGACTCATTATTGCCCTGGATGAACAAGGACAAGCTTCTGGATCTCTCTTCTGGGATGATGGTGATTCCATTGGTAAGCCTGGTCCCCTGCTGTGAAGCAGTACCTGCGTACAGGGCTCTCCCCAGGCCACCTTTTCAGCACCATAATGGCACTGGCCCCTGCTAGAAACAGCTGGAGAGCTGACCCCAGACCGAACAGTAGAAAGGAAAATGGAAAGTTGAACGTGAGTCAGCAGTGCCCTGGCAGCCAGGAGTGTCCTGAGGGCATCAGGCACAGCATCACCAGCTGGGCAAGGGAGGGGATTGTCCCACCCTGTTCTGCACTGGGGTGGCCTCACCTCAAATCCTGGGAGCAGTTTTGGGCACCTGAATATAAAAAAGACATTAAACTATCAGAGAGCATCTAAAGGAGGGCAGCAAAGGTGGTGAAGGGCCTTGAGAAGGAGCTGTGTGAGGAGTGGCTGAGGTCACTTGGTCTGTTCAGCCTGGAGGAGACTGGGGGGAGACCTCACTGCAGTTACAACTTCCTCATGAGAGGAAAAAGAGGGGCAGACACTGATTTCCTCTCTGTGGTGACCAGTGACAGGACCCAAGGGAATGGCCTGAAGTTGTGTAAGGGGAAGTTTATGTTGGATATTAGAAAGATGTTCTTCCCCCAGAAGGTGGTTGTGCACTGGAACAGGCTCTCCAGGGCAGTGGTCACAGCACCAGCCTGACAGAGTTCTAGAAGTGTTTGGGCAATGCTGTCAGGCAAATGGTGTGACTCCTGGGGATGGGGCTGTGCAGGGCCAGCTTGGACTTGATGATCCTCGAGACTCCTTCCTAAGTCATTCTGTGATTCTGTGAAAAGCTGATTGCTGTTGAAGTCAGCCTTTTGATATGAGAAACGTGTGATACTGGGAGCAGCTGATCTGCTAGAGAGGGCAGTCTCTCACATTGTGTTCTCCTGAGATCAACCTAAGACTAGAGGAAGGCATTAAATAGCCCACAAATCATCTTAGCCTGACCTTAGCCACTTGCTACAACAATGTGAACTGCTTATGGATTTTGCTGCCTGTTTTGATATCAATCCTTCTTGCTTTGTGTTTTGACAGACACTATTGAAAAAGAGAATTACTTCTTGGCTAAATACACATTCAGCAAAGTAAGTGGCAACATACAAGATACCTACTTACATATAGGAAGCTGTATTTTAGTGTAGCCATTGTAAGGTGCTGATGTCTAACTTTTCTCTGGAAAGCTTTTTATCTTCTAACTCAGTGTATAAACCAGGTAAGCTACCTAATGCTTTCATTGACAGCTAGCTACAAAATAGTGCAACTATGATCCTGCAGTTTTGTGTTTGCTTTATTGAGTATCATAGTGACACATGTCATTAATTTCCCTGCTGCAATATGAATCTGAAAAAGCCCACTTTTTCAATTTTTTTTCCTTACTTGCAGATTCTGGGGACAAGGGACCTTTTTCTTGTGTTCCTCCTAGTGAGCGCTTTCAGTCCGATGGGTAGGAGAAAGCTGGATTCCTCTCTTCAGGATATTCCAGCAACCTTTTAACTTCGATCACTTGATGTTTTTGTTTTGTGGTGCAGAGAATGATGTAGTCTCAGTTCTTTAGCTTGCATTTCCTTGTCTGACAGCACAGACACTGCTCCCATGGTGAGTGTCCTGTGGAGAGATCCAGCACTCTACTGGCAACCCACTGTGCTGATCAGATGCTCTGTGCAGCACAGGAACAGATTAGCTCAGGGTCAGTGCACTGATGCCTTTCACACAGCACTCAGTTCTGTGCAGACATGTCCTCAGAAAGACCTATAGAAAAGCCCAACAGTCGAGGCTTCAATCAAGTAAAAGGATATCAAATATATTTACCATAAGCTCATTAAGTATATGATAGTAATTTGTGGGAGTTATTATAAAGAAACTGTATCCTACTTCAGTAGCGCATCTCTACAGATCTTATCTGCAGTTCTAGCATTTGATAAGAAATAGGATATTGTTCATAGACTCTGGCATGGCTTGGTCCCCAGCCTTCTGAACATGAGCCAGCATGTGCCCAAGTGGCCAAGAAGGCCAAGGGCATCCTGGCTTGTATCAGAAATATACAGGACTGGGGCAATGACTGTACCTCTGTACTTGTCACTGGTGAGGCCACACCTCAGATCCTGTGTTCAGAGAAGGGCAGTGGAGCTGGTGGAGGGTCTGGAGCATAAGTCATATGAGGAGCAGCTGAGGTAGCTGTGTTATTTGGCCTGGAGAAAAGGAGGCTCAGGGGAGACCTTATTTCTTTCCATAACTGCCTGAAAGGAGGGTGAGCCAGGTGGGTATCAGTCTCTTTTTCCACGTGATAGGACAGAGGCCTCAGGTTACACCAGGGGAGGATTTGATTTGATATTAGGAAAAATTTCTTCACTGAAAGCGTTGTCGAGCCCTGGAACAGGCTGCTCAGAGAAGTGGTGAAGTCACCATCCCTGGAGGTATTTAAAAGATGTGTAGGTGTGGCCCTTAGGGACATCGTTTAGTGTTGGACTTGGCAGTGCTGGGTTAATAATTGAACTTGATAACCTTAATGTTATGATTATGTGATTTTCATGCCATGTATTCCTAAAAGCTCCCAAGTAATCTACAGAAAATAGTCAAAACAATAAATTTGTGGTAAACACCTATTGTGATATTGCTCTTAGATGATCTGTCTTTGAAGAGCAAGAGCAATCCAGGGTAAGCCAATGGGCTTTATTATGTAGCCTGGTATATTAGTGAGATATTTTCCTGGAAATAATACCACATGGGTAGACTTTAAATTTAATTTTAACTTATTTTGTTCTTGATTTACCAAGAAAAAAATCCCTTCTTCTTCAGAAAAAAGGGTATTTCAACATGAAAAAGGAAGAAAAATCACTCTGGTTTTCTGTAGTCTGTGTATAGTAATTTATTGCAGGAAAGCTACAGAAAAACAATATCCAGTTTTATATTAAATTTTGAACTGTGCAAATTAGATTGTTGCTTCTCTGGCACATCCATTTCTCATTGCTCATATTTGACTTCTGCCTGTAAATTCAGGACTGAATTCCCTATCTGCATTCCAATAATCCTTAAAGTCGAGTTTTTATTATGTGTTTATAAAGAAAACAGTCCATCTCAAATAGCAAATTTGAGGTATGAGAAGTGTATGAATGTCTTAGTATTTGTCGCACATTTCTATATTCTTAAAAAAATGTGAAAGAATAATTTAATCACACCTAGTTTTAGGAGAACACACAAGTCTGGTTCCCTGAGCGATGTGCTGGTAAGATCTGACATCACAGCATTTACTCTGAACCCATGGGGTGTTCCAAAAGTAACAGCTACAGGATTAGAGCCTTTATATTTTCATTTAAACAACTCAGAAGTGTAAAGAAGAAATCAAGACTAGGGCAGGGCACTTAAGTTCAGAGAATAATTCAAGCTCCTGCTCTTTGTGCTGTCTCACTGCAGCTGGCATTTTAATTCCCTTGACATGTTCCTTCCAACATGCATAGTGACTAAGTGACCGAAGTCAAAGGGCCCCCTTACACGAAGCTCACCAGACTAGAAAAATACTTGCTCTGCTGTACTTCAGGGATGAGCAGGGAGGTCCTGATCCCCAGGGGTGGCAGACAAGGCAGGTGTGTTCAGACTGTACCAGGTGGGTCCACACTAAACTAAAGGAATGGTGATGGAAGGGTTCTGAAAGGATGCATTAGGCACTAAGTGACTGGACAGCCTGAAAAGAAGGTACTTGTAGAAATGGTCCAATATTCAGGGTGAAAATGTATGAGGAGGAAAAGGTGAAGTTGATAGGATCAGAGCTACATGGTAAGAAGAAAACTCATGACCCTTTTTGCTCAGAGTACAGAAACCCTGGCTCCTGGCATCAGATCAAGGGCTTCATGTTGCTTTGCATTTATGGGGTTTTGAGTGATATCCATAGCTCCCTCAAACAAGAAGTCAGGACCTTCCTGAGCAATTGCTTTAACCATTAGATGCCTGGGGAGGAGAGGATCACAACCCCTGGGCCATCCTGTTCCCTGTGCAGGGCAGGGAGTTGGACTCCATGATTCTTGTGAGTCCTTTCCAAGTCAAGGTATTCTGTGATTCTGTTTCTCTAAGACCTCCAGTTCTAGACCTTGGTCAGCAAAAATGGTGTGTACTGAAGAGCCCTGTCTTGGGCCTCTGAGCTTGAGAGCTGAGTTCAGCATTACATTGTGCCCAGGGGTTCTGAGTGCCCACCTGAGCTGGCTCTCCTGCTTAGCCACACCTGAGACAGCAGCAAAGCACCATAGGGAGGTGCTCTCTCTAAACTGAGCCTCCCTCTCTGCTGGAGCTCTGCCAGAGGGGATGAGACATCACAAGTAATAGGTACCCTAAAAAGTTCTCTGGAGTCTTTTGCAGGCCTCTCCCCCTTTGCTAAATAATAGCCAACATTCCTTATTTAGGCAGTTTATATCAGTGTTCTGGGGCTTAGCACTTATTTTTAGTGTGGATGCCTGAAATAAGCAATCTAAGCACAGCCCCAAGTTACACATACTGTGATCTAGCTCCTACTCCCCTCCTACAATGCACTACTGAAATAACATAAGCTAATTTATGCAAAAGGTTCCATCATGGGTTTTTCCTTGGCATATTTTTAAAAAGTCATGATTGCATAGCAATCCATCATTTCCTGAGCAGTGTAATTCATCTTTATTTCCTCAACAACTTTGATCACATAACAAATGTGATGATTCCTCTTCATTGCATGTAAGGGAAATTACTGTCACTGGTGATCCAACTGAATTAGTTTAATGACTTTATGTGTCCTCTTGGTACACCCCTAAATATGGGATATATAGTAAATGAAAAGTACAACAAACAGAGCTCTGTGGACATACAATGTTCCTTTAGTCTCCTTAAAGCTGGGACATATATAAGAGGGATTTCTAGCAGAAGATGTGGTAGATAAAATAGGGGCAAAACATCTAGCAGCTGATGTTTGTGGAAGATACTAGTGTTTTAAAGCAGGTAGTTTTGGATGTTGATTAAATCTGTCTTAAGGTCATTAATTGAATCTCTGCATCTGGATTTTGGCTTTGCATATGCCATTGTACTCTCTAATGGGTACAAGAACAAAATTTATATTGATTAAAAGTAGAAAAACATGTCTTCTTGGACATGATTTTCTATTTGTAATCCAATGAATGCTGTAAATGCTATTTACTTTCTTAGTTTATAATCATGCATGAAACCTTTCTTATGTACAGATTAATGTGACTTGTTTTTTCCTTTATGACTTCAATGTCTACATTGGAAGACACTCTATGTTTATTGACAAGGATGCCACCTTGTAACAGTGTGGAGCAAGTCACCTCTGAAGAGCTGTCATGATCCTAAAGCTTTCTCTGTGGCTTTTTCCAGGGAAGCCTGAAGACAGAAATAGTTAAAAATGGCTACCGTGGAGCTGACACTCTGAAGTACAACAAAATCACCATTCTTGGCCTGAAACTGAGACCTCAAGCTGTGTCTCTGAATGGAAGATCCATCCGTGGAGATGCTGTGTCTTATGAGATGAGTGGGGTAAGACTTGAACTGAGAGGTCAAGAAAAAACTTACGGAAAGGGGGATGAAGAACAGGGAAGAGAGATGAAGTCAGTGAAGGACAGGAACTGTTTCTCAGACACAGTCCTTTACATTTTCAAGTATAACCAGACACCAATTCTTGATACAACAGTCTGATATTTAGGAAAGGGGAAAAAAAAAGCAAAAGCAAGAGCTCTTTTAGGAAACTTTAATCGTTGCTATTGCATATGAACTCTCTTTTGCCTAATGTCTGCCACTTACACCAATTTTTAAACTAATTAAATACTGGAAAGAAGATACAGGTCCATGAGCTGAGAGCACAGTTAGCAGTTTTATGGGCATTCTTCTCACTCTGATAAAATGAGAATACTTGTCAAAGTTTTTTATCTGCTGCTGATAAGAAGTGTTGTGGATTTTTTCCTCACAATTACCTGATGTCCAGAAATTATTCCAGTATAATTGGCTCCAAGGAGCATCTCCCTGTCTTCCAAAGAGGTATCATTTCAGCATCTTAAAGTGCCAAGCCTCATTTCCAGAACAAAATGCATTACTTGCTTGTGCAGTGCTCCTCTGGCAACAACACGGGGACATCCAGAGGGGATGGACTGAACACCCCTAATAAACCCTAAGCAGCAACCACCTCTGTGGTCCCAGTTTCCTTTTGCACAGGAGTATAGACAAAAGAAGCAAAACCTTTTGCTTCCTTTCTTCTGGCCACTTGTTCCATATCTGTCACCTGCCACCAAGCTGAAGTGGTCATTCACACTCTGTATGAGATGTGTACTCACATCTCAGCACTGGCCTGCATCTAGGGAACTCCTGGTGTTAACACTGCAAAATGCCACTAAATCATCATGCAGTGAAAGATAACTGAGGCAATGAGCAGTGGATGTCACATCTTATGTTACCTGCCCACTTGGCTGAGTGATTCAGTTTCATTTGTAACCAAAGAGTGATCCCCATTATACATACCTGGTACTACCATTTATTTTATTGGAGGAATCTGTAAAGGAAGAAAATTGCTGTGAATAAATTTCTGCCTTAGAGAATTGTAAAAATCTCACTTTCAGAGACCATGTCATAAATAAACATAATCAGTATTGCCTCAAGAGAAGAAATTGTTTAACAGCTTCTGAGCAAACTGAAAGCAACATAAATGTGGCAGAGTAAAGAAAACATTCCATTGAGATGTGCTTGAAGGTACCAATCACAGAAATCCAGGAGATAACTGCAGACTAACAGCCTCACATACAAAGATTATTTCAAAAGACTAATAAGCTTGTTAAAAATATAATTTAAAATTTGATTTAAGAGCAAAAGATAACCTTGGTGATTCAAGATCTATGTGAAAGGCTGGAGGAAAAAACTCACCAAGCTGATGTTGTAGGGATCCAAAACTGCAAAAAAGTTAAATTTTCTACACCAGCTAAATATATTCCTCGCATAATTCTAAGAGATTCAGTCAAACCTCTCCCACCATCCCTGTACAGATGTTACAATGTCACTGCCTATATTCGTCTTATGTTTGACCCTCTCATTTAAAAAAAAAAAAAAGAAAAAGAAAAAGAAAAAAAAGAGCACTAGCAGCAACTTGTGTTTAGATCTTCAAAACTTATTCATATCATTAAAAAACAATAAAATGCAAAGTGCAAATTTGCTACTTTCTTACAGGCTTAGTGAGATTACATTTTGTATAATAGTTTTACAAGCAGAGACCCCACTGTTTAAAGGGCTACAGTAGAAAGTAACTTCTACCATATTGGTTTTGCTTTACAGAAAGCAAATTTACTTAATAGCAGTGCTTAAGTGCTTATTGAGGCATATTTATTTGTATATAAATAGAAACAGGTTGCTTAGTAATAAGCCACTTCTTTCTCTCTGATTCATGCAGCGCTACCCTGATCTGACATTTGCAATATCATAGAATCTTCCTATTATTAGGAGTCTGTTATCATTTCTTCCCTCTGGAGTCTCATGCCTTAAGGAACTGTACAGTGACTGCAGCAGGGATGTTGGAAGGGTACATCTGTTGGCCAGGCTTGTGCTGACAATAGGCATAGGGAAGGTTCTTTTTCTCACACTTCCCACATTCTCTACTGGGAAGTGGTTCTCACCATCCATACCTCCCAATGTCCATGCAGAATTGCAGTCTGGAGTAGCCTCTCTGGCTGCCTGGCAATTTTCAGGTTAGTGTTTGGATGGGTTTGCAGTACTTTTGTCTGGATTTTTCCCTGTATTTGAAGAAAAGGTAAATTATTCAAGAAGTGGAATTCCAACTCACTAAGCAGTGGTAGAGAACTGTTTCTGATGAAAGATGAAAATATTAGATGCTTTGAAGAAGTGATCTAAGTAAGCACAGACTGGTAGAGTAATGTTAATATGAATGGGGGGGCTGGCAAAGAGGTGTGAATGGATATTGTGCATTTAAGAGATTATTAATTCTGAAACCTAAAGATAAAACCGGTTAAGTACTGAAAATGGAAATTACGTGAGTAGCACAAAATACATTAAATCTAACATTGAACAGGGAGAGAGCAGGACAGATATTGTGTTTATAATTTAATATTTAATTCATGTAATTAATTAATATTAAACCATTACCAAATTTCTAAAAGGGATGTTGAATTGGATACAGCAGTAGGAATATGCAGACTGCCATCAAATTAGTCTCACCTACCAGATATGTTAAAGAAATTATGAAGGTCTAAATCAAGTTTCACTTCTTAATCTCTGTTTTGAACATTTTGTTTTGTTTTGTTTTACATTATCATTCCTTATTTTGTGTCTCTTTTTTTCCACAGAAACTGGTTTTGCGGATTTCTGCTCCACTTACTCAGGAACTCAACATTAAGTTTTACTAGAATGGCCAGAACACACTGACTTAATTTAGCATCCTTGGCCCTCAGCTATTGATCTCACTTTAATTTTAATGTAAAATAAAGGAAAAATTAGTCATAAAAACATTGTCTGTGAACCTGATGACTGATCTTTTCTTATGTAGTATTTATAACTTAGTATTTCTCAAATAAAATTTTCAGTAGTAGTTAATGAGTATTAACATTAACTGATGTATGTTCAAAATAGCATAGAAGAAATCATCCTGAAAATTCTGTCTCACCACAGATGGAGATATTTGGAAATATTCTCAATGGGACCGTATTCTACACAGCATACACTGGGGTTTTTTTTTCAATGCTATGGTAGGGAAAAAAAAGGAACAACCAATTAATTTCCATAGTCCAATACATAACCTGCCATTAATATAATATGCAATACAGATAATATATAATATAATAAATATTAATATAATATTATATGAAGTTCTGTATTATCATATCAAAAAAATCAGCCCGTTGTCCCAGACTACAAGATCTGGAACTGTAGTGATCATTCACTTTTGTCTCTGTCCCGAAATGTGGTTGCAGCCTGGGCATGTCTTTCTCCAAGTGAGCTGGATCTTGTGGAGGAACCTTAAGACTTGGCTCTCTCCAGAGTCTCTGCTCGTTGCAGTAAGGTCTGATGTGAGATATGTTTGCTCTACACGGTGAAGAGAAAGCAACTTGCACATCAGCTTTTTTATGGGAAGAACCTGGAGAAAATAAGACAATAATACAAAAATGTGTAGCTGAAGATGGTGAGAAAGGGCTGAGGAAGAGCAGAATATGTGCAGTGGGGTGAAGGAGGATTCAAGGTGACAGATGACCTAACCATCTTCATTGCTGTATATTACAGCACGTGACTACAGTCCTTGATGAAATAAACACTTGAAAAGAGTGCCACTCTGAGTCTGTGGGCTGTGCAAATGAAGGTCCTTGTGCAGAGGAGTGATGTTAGCAGGGTTTGTGTATTTGGGACAGAGGAAAGGAGGAGAACCTCTGTGGGAGCAGACAGCATCAGCAGGCAGCCAGACAGAGCAGTGCTTGCTGCACAAACCTGAGGAACAGCAGAGGCACAGAGGATGTGTCTGCAGTGTGTCATGGCTCTGCATTAGACATCCCAGAGCAGGGCAACCAGCGGGGGCTCCAGCACGACAGGAGCTGCTGGTCCAGAGGCTGCTGGCCACAGACATTGCCTTGGGCTTGGCCACACTGCCAATCCTCCTCTTGTGCTGCCTGTGAGAGCCCCGTGCCTGCTCAGCCCACGCGTGTTGCAGACATAAACAGGGATGCTGCATGGCTTGACAGTGTGGGATGGATGGATGGATGGGGACAATTAAAGCAGAGCAGTTCTGTGCAGGATCCAATCTCTTCCATATGTCTTTGCACCAAAGGCATCAGAGGTACCTGCTCTCAGTTTTCCTCCAAATATGTTACCCCTCCAGGGTGTTAGTTCCTCACCATGGCAAAAGGGCAAAGGGAGAGAGAACAAGAGACCAGTGTGTTTGAGAAAGCAAATTTGTCAACACCCTGGCCTGGACTGGGGAACAGAATTTGGTTGGTTTGTGAGTGGGGCTTTTTTTGGTTCAGTACATTTCTCTCTAATCCACCTTACAGTGTGGGTGAAAGCAGGATAGGGAGAGGGGAGGTGGTGAATTTGCTGACAAATTATTAAAAAGGAGACTGGTATGGAGATTGAGCACAGATGTGGCTGGAGAGCAATGGAGATGTGAGAGATGTCTCCTCTGTAGAGAGTTCTTTGCTGGATAAACGTGGAGTCAGCTAGTGCTCACAAGTTTTCTGTGAAATCAGTGACTAAGCTGCCACTTGCACATATATCTTAATAAAATAAGTGCAGAAAAATACAGTCCTACCAGCATCAATATGCTGTTCAAGCTTGTATTACAACCTGGATTTTATTCCTTTCTTGTTATTTTGAGCCTTGCAGTTTCAGTGAACCCAACAGGAAATCACTAGTCAGTAATACATCTGCCTTGGGCTCTTATTTCACATATTTGTTTCGTAAATGTAAGCAAGACAGCCCTTGGTCAGCATTTGTAATAAGGACATGAAAGAAAAATGGAGTTTGTGTGGCCATGTGTGTGTATCTGGCTATTTATCCTCTCTGAGTATCGAGGTGCAGGTGTAATTTGGATCATTTACACTTTTTGGAAAGTTTTTTGGTTACAATGTTTGTTACTTCCTGTTCCAACAATTTCTTTTTTCTTCTTGTGAAAAGGATAACAACTTCAACAAAAAATACTGATCACCTGTTAAAAGTGGTATAAGATGAACCCAAGAATCTAAAAATATTTTACTGTCATTTAAAGTTAGATTGGAGTAAAGAATGATGTTCCCCAAGTGTTGGTGTGGATTATATTTATTACAAATACAGATTTTCAGTGGAGTGAGAACTTCTCAGGCTGGGTTTTAAAAGCATTGGTAATCAGCTGCTTTCTCCATTCTGCCTTTGTTAGCCATAAAACCCACCGGCTGAGTACCTCAGAATCTGAAGGAGTTGAAATATAAAGGGAAAAATCTTACTTTGCATTTCAAAACCCTGGTGATTCTATGACTCTGCCTTGCAAAGCCATAAAGAGAACACAGAAATTCACTAGCCAAAGTACAGTGACCTCTAAGAATATGTCATTAGGCTTCTCTTCTGCAGAGAAAGGAAGAATAAACATTCTCCATTCTACTCCATGTACACTTCATTTTTTTTCATCTAAAATGGATGATTTTAGGTTTAATCTCAAAGGGTCCCCACAGTCCATTCCTGGAAAACAAGAATTTGTTTTGTTGACTAATGTTTATGTTGATTTTGTGTAACACGAAAAGATGATGGTAACCTGAATCAGCTACACTGACTGAAGTTGAACAAATTAAATTTAGGGGACATGCACAGAGAGCTCTGCTGTGCTCATTAAGCCAGACACAAAAAATCTGTTTTCATATGGCCGGATGAAGTATTGCATATCTTGGAACGAAGAAGAGACAAAAGAAGATGTGACTCTGCTAGAGCAAAGGTGACACTGGAGGAGATGTGGGAGCTTCCTGGACCTGAGCATGAGCTCCCAATGATTGGTTTAATCAAAAAGGAGTGGAGCAACCTCAGATACAGACAAGTAAAGGCAGAGATGCTGTAACTCATCTGTTTGTCATACTGACACCATCTTGTTGGAACACTCCTTCCCATTCTGGTGGGATATGTGAGAGATATGTGGAATATATTGAAATAAATAAGCTTGCCACAAAGTAAAGCCACAATAATGTCTGAAAGGCTGCCAAAAAAAAGCATTTTCTTGTGAATGCTCTGTGGAGCTCAACCTTTCTCTACTGGCCAGGAGAAGGCTCATCCCATTCTCTGGAACTGTGAGTCTCTGTGTACCTACGGGGGCAGAAATGCAGTGAGAGAAGCTCTTTAAATTAGCAAAGGTTTGGTGTCTGTTAGTGAAATCAGACAAATTCAAAGACTGATACTTTAATTGTTGGAACAGCTTTTCAAGAACTATAGTGAATTCTCCTGCAGTAGAAATTTTTAAAAGAGAAGTGGACTCTTTTCTAAATAAATGCTCTTGCTCAGTAATTCAGGAGTTTTTTGGAACTGTATCCCTAGCCTGTGTTATGCCAAGTGATCACAGCAGTCTCTCTTGGGTTCACAATTATGAATAATGAAAGGACATTTTGTAGGTTTTTTGCAAAACACGTGGAGATTTCTGTTACGAGTCAGTGCTTTTGGAGATCTCCACATAACTACAAAGATTATAAAATACCATTGATATGATCAGATTTTGGTAAATATTGTTATGTAATGTATTTTTAATAGATTTGAATAACTTCTTGTAAAGGTTTTGGTAATTACTTTTTCCTGTCACCAGGTGGAACATGAATCTACCTGAAAATTTAAGTAACTCATTGTCATTCTCATGCAGGGACTATTTGCCACCCATGTTGCCAACAGGTCTGCAACAAAGATGAAAAATATCACTGGGTCTAGAGTGTGCATGAGGTAGACAACAAATCTCCCACAGCAGAGCTGGTGCCTGGCTCTGTGGAGCAGGGATGCTGTTCCAGGCCCTCACCCCTTGCCCATGGGGAAAAGCCACACAGCTGCTGGTGAAAGGTGAGTGTGACATCCAAGAATGCCAGTTTCCCCTGCAGTCTGGGGTAATGTGACCAGGGGTGATATAGGAACAGTCAGACATCGGGGCTCAGCACCATCAGGCAAGCCAGAACCTCTCCTGGGATGCCCCCAGTGCAGGGACCCACCGGGGTCCATGGCCTGGGCTGGGAAGTGGCACCTTGGCTCCCCTGCTCCCAGATCCACGGGCAGGTGTCTGGAGCCTCAGCAGTGACCCACAGAGACCTTGGCTGGGCACTTGCCACTGTGCTCACTGCAAATGCATAAAATGCAAATACTGCGGTGGAGGATTATGAAATGAAGGTCAATGAATCTACTGGGCTCAGACGGAAGGACACTGCCAGGGCTTTCTCTTTCCATCTCAAGAGGGAAATGCAGCTGCCAGAGGATGTGCCAATAAATATGGGATCTCTCTCTAGAGACTAACAAACTACAGGGATTAAAACCAGCACAGATGCAGGATATAACCTCCAATATAACCTCCAGCAATGCTCCCAGTCATGCCTCAGGTTTGGCAGCCACTGCCCCATGGCTACCAAGAAGTCATCTTGGTACCTCAAAGAAAATCCAGAATGCAGTAGAGCATTCTGGTGTCCCCTCCTGTTAGTCATTCAAAGAAATGAGCAAGCCCTATGAGTTTTAGGGAGTTCCAAAGAGCAAGGCTGGTGGTCCCCAAACACTCCTGTGCACTGTCCTGACTGCTACACTCAGGGCACAGTGAAGCCATGAATTGGGGGGCAGAAAATGCCCTTTCCTGGGAGCAGAGCAGTCAGCTGGAGAAGCCCTGAGAGAGCAGAGGCAGAGAGAGGTGCATAGATAGCAGGAGTGGAGCCTTGGAGCTATTCTGAGCAGTTCCAGGCCTGAGACAGATGGTGAGGCTTTTCCTAGTGACCCTGAAGGGATTGTGTAGACACTCTCTGAAGGTTGTAGCAGTTTCATCACAGAGAAAGGCCCAAATGGAAAAAAAATCCAAAAGGAATGAGAGTTGTGTGTCCTTTCTGTTCTCTGAACTTTGCTTGGGAGGTTTTTGCAGCTGTAGCTTGTGCTCAAATATAATAAAGCTTCAAGGATGTACCAAAAACATTTTGGGGTATTTGTAAAGCAGTTTCCTGCTAAGTTTTCTGCTCTATCAACTCTTTCTTGGTTCAGGCAATTTCACAAGCCCTTGACAGCAGCCCCACCTCCTGTTTTGGTGAGACCAAAGTCCACTGCTTGTGGGATACAATAAAATCTTTCCATTCTCTTGCCAGTAGCTCAGGACTGAGCTGCTTCCTCCCACCTTTTCCCTCCCTCTCCCCCACATAAACACACGTATGGGGGGGAGATAATGGGGGTATGTAGAAATTAAATGTGCTGATCTTAAATTCCTGAAGACACAGGGATTATTTAGAGAACAAATAATTTTCTCACTTATCTAACCAGTTTGCAAAGCAGCTATTAGACAAATTTGGGCTTTTTATTTTTGTTTGAGCTAATCCTTACACATCAGGGATGATACATGCTGTATCAGAGCTTGGTGTTTTGGGATACTGCTGAAAATCACACGTGGAAGGTTGCTCACATCAGGCAAGCTGCTCAAAAGTTTATCCTTTCTGTTCTTTGGCCCTGCTTTTCTTTCATCCTGCCCCCACAGATACCACTCTTAGTTGATCTTTCATGGTCAGGAGTGATGAGACTACACTGTGTCTGCCAAGTGAGATATTTACTTAACAGGACATCTGTGGTCGTTGAATAACCATTACTAAAACTGTTGTGAGAAACACTCTCTCAGTTGCTAGTTGCCTTCTCCAGATTCTCTCTTTATCGACAGATGATCGTGGCTAATGAAGTTTTTCTCAGTTCTGCCGCAGTTTCCAATTTTAGGTCTGTCTGAACCTTTTCCTTTTGATGTTTGTCCTAATATTTTCTCCAAGCAGTAATAACCGCATTTTGGAGCATTCTCCCTCTGATAGATTTGTAACACTTCTTTGGTAGACCATGATGCCATGACTGCTTTTCAGTCATCCATAAAAGGTCTCTGAACTCCTAGTATTTAAAAAAAAAAAAAAAAAAAAAAAAGGAATTAGGGCCAGATAAAATACAGAAATTTCAATATGAATTCAGAGGAAGCAAAAAGGAAAGAAACATTTTTCTCTGCTTTTTGAAAGGGTGTTGATCAGTTTTTTCACCACCTGATTATGCTTTCTGGAGAATAAATCTGAGAAAGCTGAGATAAAAAGCATGGCAATTACAGGATCTATATATATGCATATATACATATATATATAAAACTTTACACAATAATTTTGAAGATACAAGCAATGTTCCTCTCTTTTTCCTTCCACAGGCAAAGTCTGATGGGAAAGCTGTTCTGAGCCATTGCCAAGTTGGAAAAGACAAAAGAACAGTTCCATAACACTGATGTGTTTTTAGACCAAGCAGCTGGAAGTACTGTACTTAAGGGCAGAAAAGAAACAGTTCTTTTAGTAACACATAAAAGAAAATAATACAGTGCATAAACTATGCAGCATTTCATTATTTCTTAATTTGTTTCATGTGATCATAGATATTTAGAGGCTAGAAAAGGAGAAGGTGTTAGAGAAACTCTAACTTAAAATGACTGGAATTTATAGGCAGCTGGAAAGCAATGGAAGTTAAACCACCATTTCCAGTGAGATGCCAACAGTCTGTTTGACTGTCTGACACAGACACTTCCTGCCTTTCAGCACCTAAGGGAAGTTTCAAACCATGAAACAACAATTTCAATATGATTGTTATGTCTTCAAGAGTTCTTTTGTATGTGGATGAACCTTCTTCTGTGTACATTTACCAGACAGCAGTAATTTTGGATGTCTTATAACTATTTCTTTCTTCTTTTCTTTCTTTCTTTCTTAGTGGATCACTTGCAGATAGCCATTTGAATTCTGTTTTGAAAAAGTAGCTATTTATATATTCATAAAATAGACTTGCACATTAAATGTTCATGTCAAGCTGGCAATAAATATAGAATAACAGGATACAGATTTTATAGGAGATTATGAAACCACTATTATATTAAATATTTGCATACATTCTTATTTTTAATTTTTCTGAGGACTCAATTTCATATTTTGCATGGTGCATAGAATTCCCACTAACTTTTCTGCAAGTAGTGTATAGGACAAAGGTGCCTCTGTGACAGCATTTTAGTTCAGAAAAGGAGCAAGCTGACTCTCTCCACTGACTGCACTTGGGTTGAGGGGCACTGAAGTGAATCTTTTCCACATGAGCTAAACTAGAATTGGCTCTCTAAGACAGGATGGAATGCACCCCAGCCATCAAGGAACATTCATGCTGTATGGAGGTAAATCACCCATAAAGGGCATGGGATTGCTGTTGGTGCTGTTGGTGCTTCAGCATCTGGCCTTTCCCAGTAGTTTGGTCCTATTGCACTGTATTACTTTCCATGTTAGACAAGGTCCAATTTAGCCCTGCAGTTTGGTTAAATAATCTGAAAATTCTTTGAAGCATTCCCTAAAGATTAATAGAACATGTGAAAGGACAGAAAGAAATCAGAAAAAATAAATCAGAGAAATTTGGGCTTTTTATTTTTGTTTGAGCTAATCCTTACACATCAGGGAGGATACATGCTGTATCTTTTTCCCCTGCAAAACCCCATTCCTAACAAAAATTTGAAAAACTTTCAGTCTAACATCTGGAGGGACAACGTGAATCCAGCACTCCCAGCAGAATGTTAAATAACTTCTAGTGCTCCCCTTTCTGCACTATCAGTTTAGCCTGCTACTGCTAATTTTTACGGGACTATGAATCAACTCTCAAATTCCTAATGTTACATCTATAATGCTGTTGTGATATTTTGTTTTGAGGTGCAGAGGTCAGATCAGCAATTACTGAAATGCTGCTTTATGAAGAAAAGCAGTATGCTTTTAAATGTGACTTCAATTTTCATGTAATGATACTCACTGACTTGGGAAATGTTCTCTAATGTAAGCATTATGGTTACTTTGGATATTCTTTAATAGCCCTTTGTTCTGCAATACTGTTTCCAAGCAGAGTGGTTTCTCTCTCACTGTTGTCTACTTTGCTGTTATTCCTTTTACTGCTCTAGATCACACTCTTTAATTGTTACTCTTGTGAGGCAGGGCAACTGTTGATTATTTGGCTTTGTGTTTGTAATAGAGCCATTGCTAAGCTTAATAAGCATATCTTCTGTTGAACCTTAAAAAGCAATAATTATCTTTTTATAAGTAGATCTCACAATCCACCCCTAAACTGCAAATGTTTTCTTCATGGTTTCTTCTTTTCCATCTCTAGAAAACAGATGTTAATTTAGAGAGGTTATGAAATTTATATTCCCTGCAGTTGCTATTATAACTGACACAATTACAATGAGTTTTATGTGTTAGTTCCTATGCAACCAGTGCTTGCATATGTTTAACAAGTCAAACCTATTACAGTTCCTTTTCTTAATGCTATTTGTTTTATACCATTTATGACTATAAATTGCTACAGGATTATTGCTATGTGCTCTGCTTTTGTTGGTCTTACTGAACACGGGAAATAAAAGACATGGAGTGAGATTCTTCCTGTTTAAATGTAGTATCTGCTACCAGACAGACATGAGCAGAGGTGCCCCTTGCCACCAGTGCAGACAACAGCACCTCCAGAGTGCATCACTCATACTGAAGCAGGCTCCTACTTCTGGTTGGGTCTACCCCAGCCTGGATTCTGCTGCTAGCCTTTGCTAGATCTCACTGATCACAGCAGGAGCCTAGACACCTAACCCCACACTCATACCTACTCTGTAGACTTTTATACCAGATGAGAAGATTTTCATCCAAGGAGTTTCAACTGATTCTAAATTGCAGTTATTCAGGTCATCAGGCATCAGACTGGAACTGAATAGCAATTCTCACTGTGAAATTTTTCCCCTAGATGAATCACCAAGAAAGTATAGGAGGGAGGGCTCCTTCTTGAGATGGTCCTTTGGTTTCCAGGAACTGATGCCCAGAAGTCCCCAGGCAAGCCAGGTTGTACAGCAGGTGAGAGCCCCACATTTTCCATATACTGTCCTTCAGCATTGATGAAGAAATGCAGAAATGCATTGTGCTGCAGAAAAAATAATGTTAACTAAAACATTTGAAAACCAATCACAAGGATGAAATAGTTTATGCTATTCACACTACAACCTATAAAGGTTTTGTCAACAGATAGGAAGAGATACAATAATTGTGTGTGAATATGGACTTACAAGACATGAAAATGAGCTATGGTTTTCCTATTAGTACTGTTCAGAATAGCACAGCTGGTCACAGGGTAGTAGTTTGAGAGCTTTTCCTCCTTCCCATTCAAACAATGGTTCTTTCAGCCTAGACGGGTTGGGGGAACCTACCACATAATCCCTTAGACTGCTCTTAGAGCTATCCCTGGTTTTTAGATCTCTTTGAAATGGCATTTTAAAATAAAATTGATCTGAAGAAGAAATGAAGAGCAATAGTTTAAGTATTAAATTTGGGAAGTATTTGCATCCTGTATTTATGGCAACAATGACCATCTAACTGGTGGCTCAGCTAAGTGATCTATAGTAGCACTGCAGGGTACCATTAAAGGTTAGCTTGTGAGATAACTGGTTCCTTAATCTTGCTCTGACAACCAGCCAAAAATAGGCAAGTGATCAGTCTTACTGATGTTGCCTAACAAGTTTGCTCTTTTCCTGTTGCTTCAGTACTACAGCAAATGCTGTAGTATTTGTAGTATAGTACAGATGGGGAAAGTCGGATGTTCAAACTGTGTAGCTGAAGCTGTAAGAAAAACAAGGAACAAAAACAATTTCTTGCAGAGCGAGAGTCCACCAAATACAAACCAAACCTTCAAAAACCCACCACAATCTGAAGCATTGTTTTTACAAGCATTACATTTTTACTGTTTGTTCTGTTACGTGCAAGTACAGGTATGCATTAACTGCTAGGCTTTATTTCTGCTCAGGTAAGCTGTTCAGGGACCAATGGGCCTTCCTTGGGAGTTGCAGGCTGTGGTGTGGGGCGCACCCACTGTGGACATCTGTGGAACAGTGGACTACTGACTTCAAAAGACAATATGTCAGGCTTTAACATATTTACATTTCATAGCTATTTTGTAATATTGACAACATTTCTGTTAAAATCAGGTATAGGAATGTAGGAATGGGTAACGCCTGGACAATCCTACAAATCTACAGTAAATTGCTGAAGTGGGAAGAGTTGACAAAAATAATCCCAAGGAGCGACTGAATTTATCTTTAAGAGATGGTATCTGGGAACCACTCTTTCTGTGGCAATGACTTTACCACATTCCTGCGCATCACTGGGCCTTCCCTAAGAGCTGAAACACCCCAAGTGAAATAATCCAGCAGAACACGGGAGCAGCCTGCAGCTGAGAGTGCCGAGCAGCCGCTGTGCCTGTGGCAGCAGGGCGGAGCAGCCCGCGGGCAGCACACACAGCTGAGGGGACAAGTGGCAGGAGCACAGCTGGCAGGGGCACAGCTGGCAGGGGCACAGCTGGCATGAGCAGCTGCCAGCCAGCCCAGTGGCCAGGGGGGCTGAGCAGCTCAGTGCAGTTGCGAATTTCAGCTTAGGGCCTTTCTGGCCTCTCTGAACCAACACAGAGTGTGACATGGTGAACTGATGCAGCACCAGCCAAGCTCTGTCTCTTGGGACAGCAACTCTATTCTTGACTAGGCAGGGTATACAATGAAAAGGGGGATGATTAAAAGAGGAGTGGACTGCAATCAATGTGTTCTGAGGAAGGGTAGTTTTCCTTGCTGTAAATTGTCTAGCAGCCAATCCCTTAAAAGCTTTTATTATTTAAACTCATGCGTACAAAATATTGTATGTCAATGGGGAAAAAACTATCCAGGTTTAGGTGCATTGATTTAATCCTGAGACACTCAGACTCCTGTTCTGTATTTCCTAAAGCCTCTTGAAAACAGTATCTGCTGCTTGTGGCCAGTCTGTGCTTGGGGACAGGGCTACAACTCATCTCCTGTTCTACATCACTACAGAGAGTTTAAAGCTACTATCCTTGTCTCCGATTTTGTGTTCAACATGCTGCTCTCCAAAACAGGGCTTTGTATATTCAGTGTATGATCCATACCTTTGCATCTTACAGGCATGTGTTTGCATTGAACTACACTGCACCATTATTCCAGGTAACTCAGTTTACCATGAAATTCCAATCACTTGATTGACCTACTTATTTTCCTTATAATGGTTTTCATTATGTTTTAGCTGTGAAGTTTCCCAGTAAAGGATAAATATATTGAATAGAACTGATCCTGAAACACACCATTATAGATGCTCTCTAGAATTACTTTCTGAATCATATTTTTTTTAGCAAGTGCAGCATTCATTTTGTATAGTGCTAATTTTTAATCAACACATCATTTGGTGAGAAATTATATCAAATCCTTTAGTAAAATCTAGATGTATTACATTGCATTGTCTCCATTTACAGATTTTATCAATAGAAGTAATATCCAGCATTATTTGTTTTCTGTGTGCTCTCTGTTACCCATCCTCTGCAGTTATCTTTAAATCCACATGTTGAACCTTAGCCTAATTTAATCTCTTTGTGACAGGAACAATTCCAGTGTTAAGAGAGTGCAGAGCACGAAGGGAATTCAGAGAACTGTTAATAATAACTGTGTGCCAACTATTCTTCAGCTTTCTGCTGTGATTTAGTTGTTTCACATTTATTGCATCACTTTGGTCAGAACAGAATTTGAAGTACCCAGTCCTGAAACTCCCTACAAGTTATATCTTGATGTGTCCAAATTATCAGATTTTCCCTTTAAGGAGAATTTTAAAAGCCTATGTTAGAAGTTCACACTTCTTAAAGAGAACATATATACTCACCTACACCTGGAAAAGAAAGATAATTAGAATTTTTCTACAGATAGCAGTAGCAGGTAGTTATTATGTGTATAGTGATGTATTTGTGACCCTCACAGAATGGTGCAGTGCAGAGGAGCATTGTCATGGTGTGAAAGCAGAGACATTGCAAATGGTAGTACAGCGTGCCAAATGTGAGAGCAGAGGGTAAAAAGGAAGTGCTTGGGATGTCCTCCCACTGGGGACCCCAGTGCTGTAAAGAAATCACCAGTGGTTGGTAAGGAAGTGCAGTTGGAGAGCTGGACCAAGCCAAAAGGCCTGAAAGAACAAAGGTCACTGTATACAGTAAATTTGAATGTAAAATGGAGTTGCAGGGCAATGAGGCAGGAGCTCGCAGGACCAGTCTTGAAAAACTGCCCCAACTGAGGGCTCTCATAGTAGGGAGGAAGAAACCATCAACATCATGCAGCTCCTTCCAGCAAAGAAGGAACTCCAGCATGAACACCACACATGCCTTGGCAAAGGGCATGAGTGCTGATGGCTTGCTGCAGCCTTCTTCTTCTCAAGCAGTACTGATGCCATCAACTATAGGACCAAACATGAAAGCCCACGGGAGAGCCCAACAGCAAAGCCCAAGAGCAGAGGTTTTACTAGGAAGGTTTTGTACAACGGTTTTGACTCCATTATTAATGTTATTCTGAATTGATCAGATAATTTGTACTGCAGCAGGAAGCATTATTGTGACTAGACTAATCTTAGTAACTGTCTGTTACATTGTAATTAGCATTGAGATTTTCATTAGACTAATAATAAATTCTTGGCTTCCACATACAGTGTTTTCTTTCCTGCCCATAATGTTGTTTTGAATGCAACATTGGTCTCAGAATTCACTTTTATGTAATAACATTGGTAGGGAGTAGTGGCAACATAAAAAATCATTACATCATAGTTTAATCTCATTAATTTTTAACTTTCTTTTATTCTAAGAAAGTGGTTTATAAGAGAGATTTTTTTCTGTAGTCATAGATATTTTTTCTGTAGTCATAACTTCTGCAGCAGTAATGTTGCTTATACAATTGAAGCTGTCCCTTTTCATTGTAAGATCTTTTACATCTGATCTATTCCTCAGTATGACAAACAGATCACAAAAGTATTTCTTTTCCTTCTATGACAAACAGGTCATGAAAGTCTTTCTCTGTGACTGCAAATAAAGTATACGCATTTCACTGACATCAAAAATGAAAGAGGACATGAGCAGTTAAAATCTGAACAATTCTGCAGCCCTAAAATATTTATGTTTCAAAGGCCTTTCTCTGCAAGGTGGAAGCGGCATTTAGAAATGTTTTAGACATTAAAAATGAGAGTTAAATTAAGCTGTATATAATCTAATTGTTTGTATATCAACTGTTTTTCATTTGCATTGCATATGTAATTTTTCAGAAAGCATACTGCGAGAAAAAGCCTTTGATGGAGAAGTGATATGTGTTAGTATTTGCATTTCTCACACTATTTGTCTTCCATTACTACAAAAGAAGATTCAATTTAATTAGTTTGATTTAGATAGTAAATGTCTGTAAGAAGCTTATTTTGGAAAGCAACTATAAGAGGAACAGCATATTTTAAGAGAGCTTTACAAAGATGTACTAAAATGGTAGTATTAGAAATTCCGTTTCAGACAATTTAAAGAATGAGGTAAATGTAAAGTGCAAACATTCACTGTGTAGTGAGACATATATCTAAGTTTTGGAGAGTAATGCAAAATAGATTCTTGTGCTGTATCTGCTTTTTAGGATCACCAAGGGCTATGGGGAGTACATAAGTCAATGGTGCTTATGGTTATGGCTTAGGTGGTTATGGCTTGGCTTCTGCAACCTGAGAGACTTTCACCATGTCAAGTTCACAGACTGTTTGGGAAGCTGTGCCAAGGATGATATTAAGACCTACACTACATTCTGCCTATGATTTGGACTTTTGAAAAAACAAAAATTAATGGTTTATTTTAAAAAACCAAATTTAGCTAATTTTTGTAAACCAATGTTTATTGCTTTACCACATTACGTTGTGCTGTGAAAAGCTATCCTCAGACACCAAAAAACTCCTAATCAAGTCTGAGAGAATAAACAACAAAGACTTTTATCACATTGTTTTGCTGTGTTGAGAAAGGCCCCTGTGTCAGGCCATTGGGGCTTTGTGTGTTTTGATGCAGACCAATGCACAGGGCTGCACTTGGTGTGGGTGCACCCAGACATGGGTGAAGGAGGAGCTCTGAGGGGCTGGGCAGCAGCTCTGCAGCAAAGCCCTGGGCAAACAACAAACTGAGCACAAACAAGCAGGGAGATCACCCCGGGTGCTGGGAAGGTTAACAGCACCTGGGGTTGTGGTAGCAGAGCCAGCAGGGATTTTTTCCCCCAGGTCACATCTTTGAATTGTATTGGGACCCCCACTATAAGGATATTCAACTGCAGAGACACGTAAGTGCAAGATCATTATAGTGATTAGGGAGCTGATGATTAGATCATAATGAGCAAGAAGAGCAGAGGGAACTCTCCTTGTGTAGCCTGGAGATGAAAAGGATGAGAAGTGTGACTGCTGCCATCTATTACCTGAGTGGAGCTCTCTGATGATACCTGGGAGTATTGCCTTGGAGGTGCACAACAGAAAGCACAAAAGGCAACAGTCAAAAGCTGCAGCAAAAGAAAACCAAACTGAATAAAGGGCAAATTTTTGCAAGTGTTTAGATGTTGGAAAGGTGCACCTGGTGAAGTTGCAAAATGCCAACCTTAGGGAGTTTTAAAGCTCAGCTGAACCAGACCCTGAGCAACTTGTCCTTCCTTTGACAATAGCCATGCTTAGAGCTTTGACAACGGCCATGCTCAGAGCAGGAGGGCTAGGTGAAACATGGAGGTTGCTTTCAACTTCAATAATCCCACCATTCTTTGATAAAAACCAGCAGGTTTCCATGCTTTGGGTGATGTGAAACAGTGCTTTCCCTGCTAAGTTAGCTGCCATGCCAAGATGGCCTCATGATGTATTAAGGTTCATGTTTGATTTATAGTTTGACAAACATCTACAGCAATAAGTAAAATGAAAGCTAGTGAGTTTAAAAAGCTGGATAAAAACTAATCTTTAGATAATCATGAAGAATAACTAATGTTCATAATTAGGATTTTTCTACCTGGAAGGACTGTTGAGTCTAGAGATGTGAGAATCATAGAATACTAGGTAAAACATGTTTTTAATTTGAAAAGGGATGACAAAGTAGGTTTTGAAGTACGACTCCTAAACTTTCCTTGCCATACCAAGCTTCTGCAGTGAATGGTTTCTCAGCTAATGCTAAGCCAAGGCAAAGGTTAGTCTTGCAGAAGGTAAACTCAAGATTACTGATGAAGCTGCAAAGAGAAGCTGAGTTCTCACTCTAGCTGAGAGTGACCCTTTCTGATTTACAGTGCATGATACAGTTCTTGGGATCTAAGTGGCACTTAGGAGAATGCTTGTGTTGGGAGTCTGCTTCTATGAGGTACCAGGTAGCAGAGGAGTCTATTCTGTATTGAATTGGGACTGGTTCTTGGATTTAGGTGTGCTGCAAGACTAAAACTGGAGTGAGTGATAGTATTGTGTGTAGCAATAATGTAGTGTAGTGTTATGTAGAATTAGCAATTATGTGTAGGGAGTTTATCCCTGTGTTAGGAGCCCAAGTTTGTTCTTTATGAAGATTAATGCTGAAAAATGCATAATATTTTCCCAAAAGGCTTTTAAAAAGTAGAAACTTTCAATAGTAAAAGATTTTTTTAGTGCCTTTCCCTATCAAAAGTTTATAATGCTTCTTGGGAGACATACAAACTGGATCCAAAACATATCTTGCAATCAAACTTCTTCTAAAATCACTATATATCTCCAAATAGCTATGCTAATTATATCGCTATGGAAAAGATACACCAAAACTGTAAATAATTAAGGACCTGAAGTTAATATTTAAAGTGTAATATTAATTTGTACTGAATTATCTGTTAAATTCACGAGGGCTAATTAGTTCACTGATCATTTCATTTCTGCTAAGTTCCTGTAAGGATGAATTTGGCCTAGGCTGTTTTAAATATATATGTTTAAGAATCATTCTAATCCTTCTCTTAATCATGCAAAGTAAGATTTATTTACCATTTTAAAAGCTACTGAACTAGCTAATTTAATTTTTTGTGTGTGTTTATAGTTAAATTTTAAATCAAACATATAAATATGAAAGAGGGAATCACTATTCTAATAAAATATATTTTTCTTATTTCAAGGAGTTTTGTGTTTAGCTCTGAAGCACATTCAGAATTGCAGCCCATGTGACAGTTTTAAAACTGGCCATTTACTTTTTCTTTAAATTTGTTTTAGAATTCCTTGGTGGTTTCCCTTTTACTTATTTTTTCCCACTAGAAAAAAAATATTGAAGTGTTTATGAAAGTGTTACTTTCTCAGCTGGGACAAATGATGGTTGTGCTGGCAGCAAGCCAGCATCTTTTTTGCAGAATAACTTGAAGACAACTGTGCTATGGTTACCTAAATAGTGGAATAATTTTCATGGAATTCTTGCTACTGTGGCTCTGGAAAGTATGCTGCTGGTATCTGGCAGTTGCCCCAAACTAATTAGTTATTTATTTTTGAAGATGAATGTTTATTTCACAGTCAAATAAATAATGTATATTAAGTCATTTTAGGTAAACAAATACTGTTTATATCAGGATGCAGAACCCTTCAAAAAGAAGAGGAAATGAAAGGTTCTCACCACAGATACAGAATTAGAAGTCCTGACACTTTTCAGCACAGCTCAATCCATGGTGCCAATAGAATTTAATTTTCATATTCTGATAAGTAACAGAATCTAATTTACCTCCCATTCGAGAAATATTGTGCAATCTTTAGTGGTATCTTAAAGCTGAAAATAAGTAAGGGATCAAGTCTCATTTGAATAATTTGTGAATATGAGTAAGTACATTGAGAGAGCAGAATGTGACATGAGAAAATGGCAATATTGTACTCGTACTTCTCACACAGGCAAAGCAATGGAGCAATGAACCCTCCAAGCTCAGCAAATGTTAAGTGTGAGCTTTAAACCTCACTTAAGAAGCAGACAGCTGCTGCCCAACAACGCAGTTATGAACTCAAGCATATGGTTAAATGCATTCCTGCATTAGTGCCACAGTTGTTCTGGAAGATAGTCAAACTCATTACATTATTTGGGCTGGAAATTTTCAGCCTCATTAAAACCTTAATTGCTTGAATGTTGCCGTGAAATTAGAAAAATCTGATGGACGGTGTTCCCAAAAGACAATCCACATGCTGTTAACTGTTTGTTTAAGGTATTTTAATTGAATGGAAAAACAACATAAAATTAAAATTCATTAATGAAGCAACACATGAGGATGAAAAAATAAGAAATATTCTTACAAGAATCACTTTTATATCTGCAGTTCTTTTCTGTTTTCATGAAAGGAAAAGAAGCAACTCTGAAGTTCTTACTTCTCTAGATATTTTAGTGACTTGCTAAATGTCAGTATTATAAGTCACACTGCCTTTTTGATAGTTCATTAATAACGCAAAATTAACCTATATCATAAATTAGTGTTTGGTAACTAGGATGGCAACTGTCATTATAAAATGCAATCAAAATAAATGCTGTAAAGTTGGAAAATTTAATTCATGGTTATAAATGAGTCATGAGTGATTAAAATCAGCTTCTCTGAGAGTTTGTATAGTCACTGTGGAGCTTGCTTCTGGTAAATTGGAAAAAAAAAGCAGACGATGCCCTGCAGTAACTGTATTTCTTCAAAATGTTGTATACAAGGACCTCCCTTTTGCTGCAGATATCTCCCAGCTGTGTAGGAAATAGCTAGGCTCACTGAGGGGCAGAGCAACCCAGACCACTGCCTAGCTCCTCCCCAGAGAGAAACCTGCTGTCTGCACCCTGAAAGAAACCTATGGGCTCTTTAAAGCCAACCAGACTGAGTAGCTCAGAAAATTGCATTTTATCTAAAATGATAAACTTTCTTGGAGTAGCTAAAGAAAAAGCCCCTGCTGCTTGAGGCCTTCCCTGGAGGGGAAAGCCAAAGTGATTTAATGGATTAAAGTTTGCTTTGTCAGACTGAGCATATGACCTTGAAGCTCCTATTACAGACTAATGATTGATAATTATGGAAGTGGAGGTGTTTAATGATATTCCTATTATTTCAGTTATTGCTGCTTGTAGGTGGGGGCATAAAATCAATTTCAGAAGCCAAATCACAGATAGTACTGGTAAGTTCTGTTACCCACTCAGACAGTCTCTCAGCTGGGAAACAGAAGGTTCTCTATGCTCACACAATTTCATAAACCTTTCCAGACACAATTCCTCCTCTTTCCAGAACCCAGACCACAGAAACCCACTGTGTGGGAGAGGCTTCTGCTTTCTGGTTCTGTGTCTAACAGTGAGTTATCAAATATGACAGAGAATCTTAAGGAGCCATGAAGTTTTTCCTCTCTGAAAATAGAACCATGTTCTCTTTTTGCCCAAAGGGCATTTGTTGGTTTCCTCCACAAAACAAGTATAATCTCAGGAAAAAAACAATCAAGAAGTCAATAAATTAAATCACACGCAGCCTTCAAAATTAATTTGGGACAGAGCTTCACTGTAAGCCTGACTGCATGAAAAATAGTACATGGAGGGACCTGGCAACATGCTGGGATTTCACTGATCTTTGAAGGAATACAGAAACACCCACTACTTTTTTTCAAAATGAGGAAGCCATAGAAATGGTATGGGCACATGTGGTGACAAGTTTTTTGAAATTCCACTATCTTGGCTTACACTGAGAAATTTGTGAAACAAACTGTTAAAAAGCAATTGACAGAAAAGTCTGGGTTTGATTCTTGCTGGCTAATTAGAATATGTAGTGTTATCCTGACTCCACAGGGATCCTTCTGGGAAGATGAAATGACAAGTGAACCCGATATATCATCCAGAGTATTTATTTATGTGAGTTCAAGTGTGTGACAAGCAGTGGATCCAGCACTTACCCAGATTAGTCCAGGTCATTCCCCTCACCGTGTACACATTTGTCTGAATATTTACAGACAAATTGCTTATCTACAGGTAGTAGATAATTGGTTCTCCCTCATGAAATCTGTGTTGGAGTCTACTCGCAAAGATTAAATCTGTGTCTATTTTGGCCGAGTTACTGATTTCTCTCATGCCTATTAGGTGTGACCTAATATCTCCTTGATGTTATCAGGAAATACACAAAGTCATGTGGATAGGTACTGAAGCCACTACCTGTGTGATGGAGGAGGCTGTAGAAGTTTGGGCATTGCTGCTGTTGCATTCAGAAATGCTGTAATGATTTTTTTTTCCTAAGAGAACTGATTTTTACTTTAGTTGCCATGAAGAAAATAACTGGATAACATAGCTTTAAATTGTAGAGGCTATGTGCTAATTTTTTGCATTAGCCAAATTCACAAAGCAACATATGAAGACTTGGCCTCCCAAGATGTATTGCTAATGGTGGCATTGGTTTTATAAATATTCAGAAGCATGCTGAGGGAAATAATATGGGTTGATATTAGGCAGAGAAAGAAACTGTGAAATTTATTATTCCTAAAAGACTTGTAACAAACAAACATTTTTTGCAAATCAGCTGATATTTCTTAGAAATATGGAAGGCCTAGAAGTGATTGGGCATAGAAGGGAAGGAAAAAATAATTCCAGTCATCAAGAGTAGTCCAGGAAGTAACTGAAGAGCAAGAAGTAGATTCTCCTCTACGTCTTTAGGAGACTAAAATACCTTCCTGAATAGTTCAGCTGATCTTGTGAAACATCTAGAGGTTTCATTTTGGGGCTGTCTAATCTTATGTTCTTTGGAAAGAACATTGTTATTTAGAATTTTTGAGATAAATTGCATGCAGACAATCTTCTTGTTGCCATCCACTCTGTCATACTAAACATTTAGTTTAGCAGAACCTGGAATTATCTGCTGCTATGAGCCAGTCATAAATTTTCTTTCTAGAAAAATTTATTTTAAATGAATCCTTATATTTTTCTGGCAGCCTGTCCACAAATGACATCTGGACGGCCAATGCTCAGTTGAACGTGCATGAATAATACTTTTTCACCCAAAAACATCTAATCAGTTTTCCTTGTCCTTTAAAATGAAACCTGAACTTCTGAACTTTAAGCTGACTTTGTTAATAGTTAAAAACCTGTACTAAAAATACTCCCAAGTCACATTTTTAGAACTTGAGTTCCACAATACTTGCTTCACTCTGAGAGCTGGAAAAAGTGCTTAGTAGATTTAAAATTCCTCTGTTCATAGATGTTGAGACCTTACTATGCAGTGCTAGGTGTAAGCTGTTAAATGGATCCATTACACTCCCAGATGACCCTGAGAATGTTTCAGGGGGTCTTTGCCATTTTTAAGTGTTGGAGTAAATCAACTGTGACTCAGTTTCTTCATCCAAGAAAAGCCAATTCTTTATTCACAAAGCTAATATTTATAGGAAATATCAGAAGGCACTTGTTATGGGTTGACACAGTTTGGTTTTTAGTTAAAGTGAAAACAGTTCCCTGTCAGGACCTTAGAATTGTTTTGAGACGGGCACCTATAAGAGTTCATTTTAAAATATTGACATATTGTTTGACCACTGAGGAAGCTAGATGTGACTTTGAGAAATACCCATATAAATTCTGAGTGAGTCCAAGCCAACCCTTTCCTTCTGGCCACTTGAACAGGTAACATCGAGCTGGGCCGTTCTGTTAGAACAGCCCAGGCCGGCCCTGCCTCTCCCTCCCCTTGGGGCAGTCAGCTCAGGCCGGGCCGTGCCTCTGGGCCCCTCGTCAGGCAGGGGAGGTGGGGAAGGCCCGGTCAGGCTCCATGGGCACCCGGCCGGGGAGAGGAGGCTGCTCACACCCCGGAGCCAGCTGAGCCGGGAGGGAGCCGGCAGAGCCGAGCCCCTGATAACAACTATGGGCACAGCCGGGCCGAGCGCACCCCGCTTTGCAACCGAGGGGTGAGTGGAGCCCCCCTCCCTCTCCTCCGGTGACTCCCAGGCAGAGAGGAAAAAGGGGGAAAGCCCGGCTGCTCTGAAGAGCAGCGCTGGAGAAGCTGCTGCCCAGCAGAGAGCACATGGCCGGATTTAACCCTTCCTCAGCAACTTGAAGCTTTCGAAGCTTAACTCTTCCTTGAGAGAGAGCAGAGATGGGCAGAGTGAACACAGAGAAGACTCAGCATGAAGTCGGATGGAGAGAGAGTGAAGAACTAATTGGAGGAAGGATGGAGGAGTTGCCTGCTGGCTGGACTTCAATTAGAGCCATGGAAATTAACTCTATATGTAATTTATCCCTTCAAATCATGGGAAAGATATGCATTTGGGGAGATGATTGTTTATTTGTGGATTTTTGAGCAAAGGTGTTTGTGATGGACTGAGTAACATTGCATTAGAATCTGTGATTCTTGTAGTGTCATGAGATGCTTGAACAGAGAGAGATGAGAAGCCCTTTGAGCCAATGAAGAAGTGAAGAGACATCTCTGTTCCCTGTGAGGAAGAATCCTTTGCCTCTGGCATTGTTAATCTTTAAAAGGTGACACCCCAATACGCCTGAGTTCACATGACCCATGAGCAGCTTGGGAAACTGCTAATGGGAGGAAGGGTCGGATGGGTCATGGAATCAGGTTTGCCCCGGACGGATGTTTCTGTGACAGTTAAAACCCACAAGAGAACTGTTCCAAAATCCTCAGTGGGATCCAGGACTCTTAAGAGAGACTCTTTCTCCTAAAGAAGTAATGGAAGACTATTTTTCAAAGAGTGGAACTGACTGAAAATCACAAGTTGTCTCTCTGTCTTGCTTGTAGGAAAGTGAACAGTTTGTGGGGAGAAAAGTTTTGAAAGTTTCATTTTTTTCTTTTTTTCCTCCTTTAGTGTGTGTTAATAAAACTATCTTCGTAACCTTTAAGTTAGGCCTGTTTTGCTTTTTTCCTTCCTAATTTTATCTCACAGAAAGAAAAAGAGATCAGGCACAAAAACCATCACAAATTTAGTGCATTGACAAAGAAAAGTCAAAATTGGTGAACATGAAATTGCTTGTCTTGGGTTGAAAAATGTAACCAAAAATGTGTATTCTATTTTCATCTGTTGAAACCCATTGGGAGATATTGTTGTTCTCTCCTGCTCCATCCATCCTCCTCCTGTACCCATCCTCCTCTGAGGGACATCACCTGTGAATGGGCCATTTAAGGCCTCTCAAATGACTGACAATGTTACTTCATTCCATTGTGAGATGCTCCACCCAGTGGGAGGAGCCAAATCCTTTCCACCAGCATAAAACCTGCAATCCCAACCACTAAAGCAGCTGGTTTTCTACTGAGTCCTTGGAGGAAGACTGGACTCATTTCGCCAACACTGGACCCTTTTCTTTTCTCTACAGAATCATCTCTACTTCACAGAACATCTGTTACTCCAGGAGGGCTTATTTGGACTGCTTCCAACCCTGACAACAGGGTGTCAGGTCGTATCTCTGACTCTGTCAGGGTTTTCTAGGACTTTTGTTTGTTTGCTTGTTTGTATTTTGTACTACTGCATTTGTATTTTTTTTATATTCCTAGTAAAGAACTGTTACTCCTATCCCATATTTTTTGCCTGAAAACTCCTAATTGCAAAATTGTAATAATTTGGAGGGAGGGGGTTTTTACATTCTCCATTCCAAGGGAAACTCCAGATACCTGTCTTTCCAAACCAAGACATTGCTATAGCACTCTGTTAAACCTAATTGGTCAGCAATACAGTGACAACTCAGTTCATTGGTTGGAAAGGGCTATTGCATATGTCTATCAAATTTTCTTTCTCTAGCTATGTTTACATATTTTTTTCACTGATTCTCAGGGGACAGATTCACTGTTTATGCAGCGGCAAATGTATTTTTCTCTCCAAAAATACGTTATGCAAATAGATTCTCATTCCCAAGATTGTTTCGCTAGGGAACCTAACTAGCTGCACTTTAGAAGAACTAACAAGGTAGCTGGTAATTCAGCAGAGGAAGGCCTGATTTTATAAGGCCTTTCTTTTATAATATCTTTTACCTGTCTGCAACAGAAAAGCTCTTGAACTAACTGAAAACTGTGTCAGGAACTGATGCTACTATTATATGGAAGAACTCTTTCCTTAGGATGTGGCAGGAAGGAACCTTATGGTTGTGCTGCTGATCTCTCTCTTCTGGCCCAGATCAAACTGGAAGAAAATTTGAAATAATACAGGAAAATTATCTAGTGCTAAAGGTACTTTGATACATAACATAGTTCTAGTGTAAATAAATATAATATAGTGAGACAAGAGTATTTGTTGGATAGCTGTCCTTTGTGTGTTTGAAGAGGGGAAGTGGTATTTTCACTTTGTGATTTTATTCTGCACAGAAGCAGTAGAGAGGTATGCAAACAAATGCATTACTAATTTCATCATGGTGCAGAAAGGGTGAAATTATTAGCTGTCTCTGCACTGATGACTCACTAACCTTCCTCACGCTTATGCCATGGTGACAAGGTTTTCTGGGTCCTCACAATGGAGGTGCTCTTATGCAGACAGCGAGGATAGGTTTCAAAGGCTTTTAAACACAGAAGGCCTAGATACTTTTTACAGAAGAATGTATTCTCCTTGATACTTGTGAGACTGTAAACATCCACCCTTGAAAAACTAGTGTTTAAAGTGAACACCTTAAAGAAGTGGAGAGTTTTTCTCTGTGTCTAACCTCTGAGTCTGACACCTCCTTTAGACTTTACTTTCACAAAAAAGGAGCTTCATCAGTATTTGTGTGTTTTGAAAACATACCACAAAATCATGGAGTTATAGGAGATAATTCACCCTAGAAGAATAAAGGGACAGAATGTATCCATCAGTATGTTTTATTACAGATGGTTTTTAAAGCCTGTGGTCTGTATTCAGCTACGGTTCTTGCCAATGGTTCCAGTAGTGATGGCTGCACTGATGGTTCCACTTGTCCCAGCAAATGCTAAATTCCTTGTCCTTGTTAAATGGATTGAAACAATCAGCACGAGCAAAGAAGGAGTGTAGCAGCATGGCAGAATGGTGAAATGCTGCTATCTTCTCGAAGCGTCTCCTTCAGAAGCCGCTTGGGTAGGCCACAGCATTTCACGTCTGTGCACACACACACCACAGATAGCTCAGCGAAGGAAAGACAGGAAGGGCCTTCTGGATGAAGAATTCCAGCAAATGGTTATTATGTCCACCATGCCGAAGGGATCAGGGACAAAAGACCGAGATCAAAGGAGTGCCCAGGGTTAAGAATGGGGTCAGGAACCAATGGTCTGAGGGCGAGGGGTGGTACAAGGCCAGGGCAAAGGTCAATGTCCTACAGGGGACACGGGGGCAGGCCATCAGGGATACCATTACCAATGGAGAAACAGGGAAAGGAGAAACCATGAGAAATAGGGACATACATGAACACCAGAGGTGGGCAAAGCCCACAGACCCATGGGGAAAGCAAAACTGAGGTAGATTAACACAGTGCTGCACAGCATCATGGGGGAAGTAATTTTGCTCACCCTAAGCTCTGAGGCTTTCACAAAGCCTATGGCAGATTCTTCCAAGGCAGTGGCCTACAAATTTCTTTAACAGGTTCAGGGGCTGCCACAAAGGAGGAAACTAACTATATTACTCAAAGGTAGGAAAGAAAGATATAACAAATCTCAAACTGTAGTGTTCACTAGGATATTGGAATTGTTTCAATGCTATCAGAAAGGACCAAGTTATGGCTAAGTTCACTCCATTCTTCAGGTTCTTGAAAGGAACAGTTTGGTGGCAGTCAGGAAAAAATATGACTCTTGATTAATGTTACTTGAGTGAACTATTGAACGGGTACTTGAAGAAGAAAAAGGGAATATGGTATGTTCATCAAAAATACAGATTGAGTAGGCATGTCGTTGTCATGAAAATGCATTGTAGTCACATTGTTCTGTTCCAATAATGCCGAAGTTCACTTCTAAGCTCACTTCTACCTATTCTATCACACAACTAGAACAGATGCCATTTCCAGTTCCTTAACTTCCTACAGATTAGTCTGTGTTGGTTTTGTGTGTGGTTTATTTTTTTTAGTAGTGCAAAGATTTAATCATAAAACTTCTTTTTTGAGATGTCTAATAATGATCTACAAGGCAGAAAGCTGAGGGGGTGGAGGGGAGTAATCAATGTTTGCATCCTGTGGCATTCGGCTTCAATTATACTGCTGAAACCTGGAAGCTGTGAATGTTTTAAAGCAATCATCCAGTGTTACGCATTACAGCTATTCTGGAATCTCTAGTTTGTTCATAGTTTATGTTGTAATTACTGCAAATATATCCTTCATTCCTTAAATTAGGTTGCAGATATTGAAACAATTTATGTAGGTATCTGATAATTAGCAACAGCTAGTAATAATAAAGTAATAATCACAAAAGAAAGCAAGAAAAATATGTCCTGCTTTCCACTGCAAAATTTTCAGAGAGTCACTGATGTCATTCAAATGTCAGCTTACCATATACCACACACAGCTATGTTTCTTTTTGCACTGTAATCTGATAGGTATTTTGTACATAAATTTCAGATACTAAAACTGTCTCTGTCCTAATACTTGGGCATTGTTCCAGTCCTCACACCTTAGTGCCATTTAAGAATGAAAAAATACAAGGCATCTCTCTGGAATGATAATAATGTATATTTAGTCCCATTGGTGCAGATCTTTCAATTACCCCTTGGTTTAGTTTTTAGTTTCTCTTTCCCATATAATCACTCTCAGTGCATGAGAACTATGCATTTACTCTAAGCTGAAACATTAAAAGACAAAATAGTCGTGCCTTTATAAACGTGGTGAGAGAAGATGGATATCTCCCCAGCAACAATGAAGACTTGAATTTCCTTAACTCCTCCATTATTTTCATAGGGTGCTCTATTTATGGAATCAGCAGTCGTCAACAATTTCCATTTTTCTAAGTAGAATAAAATATTAAGATCAGGTAACATAAAAAAGGATCAAAACAAACCCCCACATAACCAAAAGTAAAGTGTATTAGTACAGAATAATGTAAGATCATGTCATACTTACATGATATACCTTTAAGTTACTCACACTATAGTATTGTAACAATTATATCATTTATAGTGATATACTATCCTTACTATAATAGCTCTTCATATGATCATGCTTAGATCCTTATAGCAGTTTATAAAAGAGGGAGGAACTGTATTATAAAGCTGAAAAGCAGGGTTTTTTTCTTTTCTCAAAAACTGTTCTATAGCTTTTAGTTATCTAGTACTTTATTTGTACTGGGCATTAGCCTCTCAAGACAGCACTGGTCCTTCACCCAACACTTCACATTACTGTACAGAAAAAGACAGTAGTGAACTAAATTTCTTCTTGGTGTGGTTTTTTTTGGGGGGTTTTTTTTGGGTTTTTTTTTTTTTTGTTGTTGTTGTTGTTTGTTTGTTTTTGTTTGTTTTGTTTTGTTTTGTTTGGGTTTTGTGGTTTGGCTTTTTTAAGCAGTTTCAGCTAAGGCTTACTGGTTTGGCTGCCTGCAGACACACCTAGAATACTTATGAAGGTACGTGGTTTCTTGGCTGTACTGAGAACTCTAGATAGATTGGTTTAAGAGGAAGTTCTTTAGAGATATCTGATGAGAAATTGCTCTGTGCTTAACAAATTGTTCTGGACAAGAGAATGAAAATAAAGAAATGAGACTTCAGGTGATAACCTCCTGAAAACAAAGAGCCAGAAGATTAGAACTGGGATGTTGCCAGAAGTTTCTGAATAAAATATCCATGATATCTTCCTTGAATTTCTGCTGCTGGAGTTATGCTTTAGGTGTGCACAGGGGGTATATCTCCTGTACATAAGAACAGATCACTGTCTTCTGCATTCCATCACTGCTGTTCTTTCTGTTTGGTATGAGCTAACCAGGTGGTGACATTCAGGTTCTCTTACCATTATTTTGATGTACTACCTAAGATCAAGCATTTAACTTGAATTACAGCAACAAGATTCTAGAAATGAAATTAAAAATGAATGTATTTTGATAATGCTTGTGGCTTTGGAGATTTTTTTTTTTTGCAAATAAACACATTCAACTTACTTTATTGCTATATGGAAAACTATTAACAGACAAAAGAGTAGAGGAATTTAGTACAAGATTTCGGGTTGATATCTTCGACCTGTCCTACATATTGTGTGGCTACACGGCATTTAACTTGCCTGTGCCTTAACTTCCCGCCTGTGACATGGGAATGGTAGCACTTCCATCTCTCTTCAAAATGCTATGATGATAAATACTGGGGACTACTTAGATGCCATAACAATGGATACAAATCAAACACATTACATAGATGATGGCGCTATTGTGATTATTGTTAATTACTATGAACAGAGTCAGGGCAACTGCACTGGTGGTCTTCGAAAAAAAAAAAAGGAATGGGTCTGCACACGTGTGAGAGAGTGAAACCCTCGTTTCTCAATGTGTCAGTGCACGCAGGAACCAAGGTAAATTCACCTTTTTTTCCCTCGAATCTTTTGCAATTGGAACGGCTCTTGGCTTTCTGGGGGCAGCGCCCGCCGAGGGCAGCGCTCACCGAACTCTTCCCGTCTCCTGGCGACCTCCCCGGGAGCACCCTCCGGCCCCGCTCCGCCGCGCCCCCTGGCGGCACCAGCCCAGCCCCGCGCCCCGGCCGTGCCCCGCCGCTGCCCGCGAACCTCGCACCGGGGCTTTTCGCCGCCCGGCGCTTTTGCGGAGGCGGCCCCGGGAGAACTACCCCGCGCCGGGCCTTGAAGTTTGGCCCACACGCGCTGCCCCCAGCCGCCGGCGGGGTCGCTCGGGGCGCGGGGATCCCCACACGCAGTAACGCGGAAGGAAGGGATTCCCGCACAGCCTGCGGAACGGGACAGAACGGAGCGGCAGTTTCCGTGCAAGAGCCAAGGGGAAGACACCGGGGAAGTTCCTCATTCCCTAAGGCGTAGGGAGGAGATTCCCCGGACAGCCTGCGGGACGGGACGGAGCGGGAGTTTCCATGCAGGGGCCAGGGGGGAAGAGCCCGGGGAGGCGCGGGAGCGAAATCGCTCGGGACCGCAGCCTGGGCACGCCTCCACCGGGCACTTCCCCGCCCCGCACGCCGGGGTCGCGACGGCTCCGGTGCCGCGTTTGCCCTGAGGGCTCGGCGCGTGCTCCCGCTCGGGCCGTCGGGCTCCCCGCGCCCGGGGCACGCGCGGCTCCCGCGGGCGGTGACGTCACGCCCCGCTCCCGCCCCGCCGCTCCGGTCGGCGGGCGCGTCCCGCGGGCGCGCAGCGGGGCGCACCGGGGCTCCGCGCCACGGGCGGCAGCGGCGTCGCGCCGTGAGGCCAATATAGGCGCCGCCTCCTCCCTCCCGCCCTCGTTCCCGCCCGCGCCGCTGTCCCATGTTCGGGCTGGAGAAGCCGGCGGGGCACCAGGAGCCGGGCAGAAGCGGTGGGCTTCCGAAGATGGCGTCCGTGGGGGATTTTAACGTACTCAGCTCCAGCATCCCGGCCACCAAGGTGGAGCTCTCCGTGTCCTGCAGGTACGGTGAAGGCTCGCGTCCGCGCCACCCGCTGTCTCCGCGGCGTCGGAGGGGGCGGACGGGCGGGGACCCCTCGTCCCGGGCTTGTCATCGGAGCGGGGAGGAGAAGGGCAGCGCGGGACGCCCTCCTCGTGCCCGGCGCTGTGCGAGGTTCTCTCGCCCCTGCCCTCGGAGCGTGCCGAGCGCGGGGAGCTGCCAGTGCACGCTCGGGCAGAGCCGGGCGCAGCCCGGGGCCGGCTGCCAGCCCGCTGCAGCCCGCCGGCCGCGCTCCGGGCGTGTCCGCCGCAGGGTGCTGCCGGCGGACCCGGGGGCGAAGCGCCGGCTCCGCGGCGGCTGCGGGTTCTGCCGAGATGGGCAGCGGCGGCCGCCGCCCCGCATCCTGTCCGCGCCGCTGCCGGGAGCGGGAGTGGCGTCGGTGAGCGCGCAGGGCGCGGTATCGGCAGCTCTTTAACTTCTGGAGCTGTCCCAAGTGCCGTGGTGCGGACGGAGACCTTCCGGCCGCAGTAATCCTGGCAAGGGTTCTTCAAGGCTCTCTTGCAAAACTTAGGAGTACGGGCATGTTGTGTCACCTCATGTCATGTTTTACCGTAACGCTGCTGCCGAGAAATTGAGGGAATGCCAACCCATAACACCGAATGTAGTGTCTGTGATTTTGTTCCTTTGACGGTGGTGTGTCGGTATTTCAAAAATCCTATTGCATCCCGTGATACAGAGATTTTCTCATTAGAGGTCTAAAAAATACTTCTATTTGTGCGCTTTTTTATTCATGTCTTCGTTCACATTCCGCGACTTCTTTAAGCATTTCCTAGTAGTTGCAAAGTGGTGACGCCTTTCACCAGCAAAGTTGGCAGCTTCTAGCGGAGAATTTGAACTGTCCGTGTGTTTCCTGACGGGAAATGAGACAGAGTTTCTTCTACAGTGCATTGCTTCATTTTATAATGTAGCTCCCCAGAGCTGTTGCTGTTTACCAGCACTACTACCAGGACAGAACGGCAGTGCTCAAAACTTAAATTGTCAGATCACTCCCTCTCTTTCCTTAGTAAATAAAGTATGATTTGATGTTTTATCAAGTGTGGGTTTCAAAAGAAGGCTGAAGCAGTGAGAAATAGAGTAAGATTAAATCTGTAATACTGAAACAGTCACCAGGCTGACATATAGACACCGCATTGTACTTGCTGGCTGTCTCTGCAAAGTTCACATACACCAACTGTTGTCAGAGGAAGAGTGTGCTGTAATGTGTAAAAGCAATCCAGGACCTTTAGTGTTACTTTTCAGTTCTTCAAATAGTGTGTCACAGTTACAGGTGTCAGAGCATTTATGCTGAATTTGACCCAATTCACTTAGTATGGGAGTTCCCTTAATTCCAGGTATCATTTGTATATACCTGCCATGTTTTACAGTGGTTTAAGAATCCTTCAGATAGGTATGAAGAAATGCAGGTATAGAACACAATCAATCAGTTCTGACTTTACTTGTAACTAATTTCAGAATATTTCAGTACATAGTTTACAGCAGCAGTTTCTCTGTAGATGTCATTAAAAGCAGTGTCAGTTTTGTTAAAACTCTTTCATTTGTCTTGATGTCAAGTGTAGAAGGATGGGAATTTCCATGGAGATTCCTTTCTTCTGTATGTGCTGGATGACAATTTTTGGTTAGAAAATGATGCTTCAAAGCGGAATATAAAATGAGTGACACTAGGGCAGAGATTAATGGTTAACACGTTTATGATTCATCTGTAAACACATTCATTGGCTAAAGCTTGTGAAACATGGTGTTAAATGAAATTGTGAAAGACTGCAAGAACAAACTGCAAAATTCAGAGAATGCTGAAAATTCTTTAATAATTAGCAATTGTGTATTCCTTAATACCTGGAGAGAAATGCTTTTAACAACAGTTTGGGTCATGAGGGTTTTTTTCCTTGATACCTGAAGAGTTGTAGGACCAATGTGGTCATTGACTTACATCAACAATTTTTAATTGATAACTATTATTTATTCCTAAATTTTTTTTTCTTGGGTTTTTCTTTTTGTTTGACTTAGGGTTTTTTTTGTTGTGGTGGTGATATTTTGTGAGTTTTCTTGGGGAGAGGAGTTGGACATGAGGGGAAGTTCTTCCAGTTTGTACAGGTGGTGTAACTTGGTAGTCGGTGAAGCAGTGCAAACTATTTGTGCCATAAAGTAAATCTGTGACTCTTTCCTTTGTTGTGTCTTTCTGCCTTATTCAATAAGGATACAGTTTCTCTTCCTTTAGCTTTCAATTCCATGTGGTTTTTCTGTCAGTATTTCCCAATTTGCCTGCATGCTCATACTCCCAGTGTTGCCAAAGTGTCCAGGTTCAGCACTATGCAGATGGCATTACACTTCTTGATGTTCTCCAGGCCACCCTGGTTTAGCTTCAGGGTCACATCAGGTAGCCTTCAGGAGAAATGCATCTCATGGGATGAGAAATTCTGTGAAAATTGTAAAATCCAGAAATACTCTTTTTGGGATTTTTTTATGACTAAAAGCTTTTTATATCATTCCCATGGCTTTTGAATGCCAGCATTAGCTGTAATTTAAAAAATGTTAGAAAAGCAAGAGATTAATTTAATTCATGTTATTACTACTCAGTGCCTATCAAATAAAAACTTCACAATTCTTTTCTGACTCTGTAAGATGTAGTTTATCAGGAACCAGAAGTCTTTGACTCAAGAGCCAGCTCTAATATGGCAGAAGAACTTACATTTGTATCCCAGAGGATCCTCCAGTGCTGGTAGTTGTCCACTATTGTCCGGATCAATTGTTCTAGTATCCCTCTCCCTCTGCACCCTTACTCTCCTTTCATCACATGTGATGAACGATGTTCATGGTCTGATTAAAATGTTGCTGTCACTTGCCTTGCAATCCTTATTTGTTGCTGCCTGGCATAATTTTGCACAATTGTCATGTGGTGAAGGACCAGGACCTTGTCCCTGCGGGCTGTGTGAAAGAATGGAAATAGGCTGTGCTCTATCCTTTTATTCACTACTGTTTTCCAGCCTAGAGGTTCCTCTTCCTCTTCAGGGGTGTTTGCACTGCATGCTGGTTGTAGGCCTGTGTCTAGACACGATTCTTCTCTTATCAGCTGTGTGTGTAAGCTTGTGGTCTTACGAGAGCTTCAGGTAAGCTTCAAGCCATGTACCTCTCATCCTGTTTTCCCTCTGTTGTTGTTCTCCACTGATTCCAATTTAGTTAAGTCTTGGAAAAACTTCATATTCTGTTCCCATCTTCCCTCTCTTAGTGCTGTTACTGTGTGTTGAGTGAAGTAGTTTATCTGTCTGAGAACATCAAGATTATGATTATTATGTATCTGGAAGTTTGTGCTCTGCATGAGCATACAAACTTCAGCGTACTTTAATGGGTTCAAGTTTTTAACTTTTTTGTTGTGATCTGTATAATGATGATTTCTGTTTATCATGGTTACTGTGTGGACAGGCCTAGGCTTTTTCCTGTTGTACCTGATAATTCTGCAGCTATTCTGCAGTCTTACATTAATTATTGTTATGTTAATAAAAACAATAAAATAATTATTATATCTCATGTTAGTATTTATTTTTGGACTTGTCAATCAGAATTATCTTCTTGAGAGTGTTCTTTTAATATCTGTAGGAAAGTGAATCTGTATTTTTATCATTTTATGACTTCTAGTAGTGTATCAAAGATGACATGGTTATTTAAAAGATGGTAGAATTGTAAAATATTGACACAGTGCAGGGTTACTTTGCTAATTCAGGACGTTTGTTATGATAATACTGCTTTGAAAAGTTTTATGTTCAATCAGGCAGTGTGTCTTTATCAGTCTGGGTTTATGTTGGATAAACTCTATACTGCCTGTGTTCCCACAACAGGCATTATGTGCATAAAGGCACTATAAACACCTTGTCATGGTTAATTCAACAGAGATACAGTTGGTTGCCCATGCCTGTTTTGGATCAGTCCTATGCCACGTCACAATTTCTACAGAAATCTAACATTAATGAATGAGCTGAATGGAATTAAGCAACTCCTATTCTTAGTAATTGAAATAATTCAGTTTCAAGTTTCTTACACAGAGGAACAAAGCATACCACTTCAGAATTTTTCTTTTTGTTTGGCAGTCTGAGAGTCTTAGCCAGCCACTTCTGAGTGTTTGCAATACCTGAAAGTATATTTAATTCTATCTTTGATTGTACTAGGCATTGATTTCTGGTGAGATCATGTCTCTCTAGCAATCATATTTACCTTCTGGGTTTTTTTCAAATATTAATAATTTATTAGAAATCTCTGTCACAGAAAGATACAATGATAAAAGAGATATTTGTAACTAATTATTCAAGTTTGTAACTCTCTATAATACAAAATACAGAATATAAAACTAATTTTGATTGTAAATCTGTTTTCCTGCTTTCTTTGTGTATGGGTTTCTAGGTTGGATTTAAAGTCCATGGAGTGGTTATGTGTTACTGGCAACAGAATGTTGATCTTAAATGTTTTTTTTCTTTGAAATGAAACTACCTAGACAACCAGCTGGTTTCAGATGAGAAAAAATATAAACGGTTTACAGTATCCATAGTCATGGAGATGCATTCCTGATAGAGTGCACTGTTTAGTTTTCTCCTGTGTGTCTCTATTGTTTGAAATTTAAACATGCAGCCTTGTGACTGATAGAATTTAAAGCAGATCGTTTGCACTCTAAGTTCTCTCTTGCGATTGCTAGTGATGGGAAAGATGGATGTTAATGTGTTTACAAACAATTCCATGGGTGAGTGTCTTAAGGAGAAATGTGTGTTAATGTCTTTGAAATGGGTCTTAGGGTCCTGCCAGCCTCAAGCTACAGAGCCCAGGCTGTTTGACTCCTGAACTTAAGGGTAACAGACAAATGGGTCAGCACAAAGTCTGCAGAACCCTCATAGACCAAATTTCTAAACTCTGGAAGGAAGTGACATGTTCAAGTGGAAAATGTGGTAGTTGGTTTGGGAGGGCTGTACCTTCCTAGTACTGCAGCCACTGGGGAAAGGAAGAGGACAACGTGTGGCAGGAATTTTAGGGTAAAAGGAGGCTGGTCCTCTGAAACCTCAAGAAAGAAACCCCACAGGCGTATGGTCGAGTGGACTCTCTCCCTTTATTCAAATAAAGCTGTAGGACTCTTCTGTCTCCTTTGTGCACAGTGACTTTTAATGGAGTGATTTTCCACACTCTAGGGACAGGCTGTTCTAACACACGCCTGAGATGGGGTAACTAAGGGTTCCTACTACATCCCTTGGGTTGGATTAAAGTGAAGTAAGACTGAATGACCAGTGTGTACGCACAGGGCAGGTTTATTTCAGAACAGTTTGGTTACATTGGAAAGGAGGTATGTATCTGCTTTGGTTATTATTTATAGAAATGTATTAAAATGTCGCTTAGGAAAATGTACAAGGAAAACAAAGGGTGTGAGTACAAAAGGAGAGGAAAGATAGCATTACCTGTGGATCCAGCACCAAGACTTGATTGTTGCAATTTTGGTGTCTGTTGATCTGTGACTGTTGTGGTCACAGTCTTTATCCATCGGGGGTGGATGGATAAAGACTGCATACAAAAAGATTGAGTGGGTTAATGCATGTTCAGGTGAGAAGGCCCAGGTGCCTGCCCTGGGACTGGAGTTTTACACTATGAAATACTGTGGATCATGCACAGTCTGGGGGTGCTTTGGGGATCTTTGAAAATTTGTGGCCCTATTTTAAGACATGACCACTGTTTCTCATGACTGCACAGGTTAAGCCAGTTGTGACTTACCAGAACGAATAAATACTTTCAGGCTTATTTATGAATGTCCAGATACCTCCCCCAGGGGGTGGTTTTACACCTGAGTCGCATCAGGAGAGGACATGGGCATCATAAAAAGCACTAGCCCACCTTGAAGGATCTGCTTCTTTCTGGCTTTTCCCCTTATCTGGCACAACAAAGAAGATTGTTGATAAGCAGAGCTGGGTTTGTTGTGGTCATCCTCTGGTGGGTGAGTGTGCAGCTCCTCTGCACCTGGGCTCTTCTTAGGAATATCAGTGTTTTCACCACACACCCCCAAATCCTTCTTCTTCTCTTTGTTTAGGGGGTGTAAATCTGGCCTCAACAAAGCGCCTGTTGCTTTTGCAAGTCTGATTTTTGAGTCATTAGCCTTTAACATTTCAATTCTCATGCAGGTGTCGGGTTTCACACAACCTTGCAAGTCTCAGGACTTGTCAAGTTTTGTCTGAACATGCCTTTTGCCTGCATGGAGTTTGGTTTGGTTTTAGCTGCAAACCCAAACCTGGTATATTTTTTCTAGTTATTGGGCAGCTACTGCTAAGTTGGTTTCCCTTTGGCTTGTGCTTATATAATTGTGTGGTATAACCATATTTCTTTCAGCAGATAGTAGTAGCAAGTAGTTAACATATGTATAATGATGTATTTGTGACCCTCACAGAATGGTGCAGTGCAGAGGAGCATCTTCACGGTGTGATAGCGGAGGCTTTGCAAGGAGGGGCACGAATAGGAGTGTGGCAGTAGAGAGTGAAAAGAGGGTACTTGAGATGTCCCCCTTACTGGGGACCCCAGTGCTGTAAAGAGGTCACCAGTGGTTGGTAAGGAAGTGCAGTTTGGGAGCTGGGCAAAACCAAAAGTAGTGAAAGGGCAGGTCTCAAGCAGGTGTAATACAGGCTGTATATAGTGTGTAGTAAATGTGGATGTAGAATAGAGTTGCAGATGAATGAAGTCAGAGCATGTTAACTCAGCTGGGGATCCTTGAAGTGGGGAGGAAGAAATCCTCAACATCATACTCCTTCTGAGACCACCTCTTCCACCCCTGCCACCACTGTAAACTTCATGGTTCTCCTCAGACACGAGGTGGGACACTGATGGGTGGCTCACTGTGACACCCTCCCTCAGCTGAAGCCCACTGACCTAGGCCTCAGAAGGGTAGCATACAGGGAAGCCTGGCAGCAGCAGGAAAATACCTAGGTACTAGGATATGTCCAATGACTGTGTATTTTTATGAAGATTTTCTGTGGTAGTATTCTTTTCCTCATTTTTTTCTCTGCCCATCTGAGCGGCAGCTTACCCACCAAAAGTCCTTCACTGGCAGAGAAAGGATGAATATTATACTGATGGTATATATTTGCTTTTAAAATTACTTCTTTGAGGTATACATTTTAAAGAGTTGTTTCAGAAAAACTGCAAAACCAATCTGTAGGTTTTATATGTTGTTATACATTAATGAAACACTGTATTAACTGTATTATACATTCCTAAAGAAATCAGATCTCAAGTAGGGCAGCATATCCATGGATTTGGATGGTCTGGGTGAACGTAACTGGAAAGAAGTGGTTATTGACACTAGATTGAAAAGCTCTTTTGACCACCAGCAGTCCTTAGTGCCCTTTCCCAGAAATGGAAATGGTCTCAGAGCCAGAGAATGTTTACCTGGCCATCCTTAACAACATAAATGTGGATGGTTTGTTCTGTTGGTTTCAAATAGGAGTTGGGTTGCTACTGGAGCAGAGTTCCACCAGTTTCTGATAGTACTAATTGGTCTTTAAAAAAAAAAATTAAACTGGAATAGTCTAAGGTTGTGATCTGATCTGTTTCATTTGCACAAGAGTATTCTTATAACCCAGTACTTCCTGTCTGTTTCAACAGAATTCCTGTAAAACTATTGCTATGTTAGAGTAAATAAACTCGGCAATTCCTTTGAGGTTTTTTAACCCTCAGGAGGAGTCAGCAGTTTTAATAGAGGTTTCATCTTAAAATTGTTTGCATACATCTCGCCAGAGATGGCTTTCTGTGGTTTGTCTTAAAACTCATGGAAACACTGCTGCTCTTACCCTTCTCATTGCTTCTCCCTTTCTTTTCCCCCTTATGGCTTCTGAATCAATATATTCTTAGCTTGACAATGAAAGTTACCATGAGACTGAAAATGATTTGTTTTCTGGTGAACAAGAAGAGTGAATTACTTCTCCAAAGATTATGAGAGGTATTGTGAATGTTTTCTTAAGCTTGCCCATCAGAGATATGTTTGCTTTATTTCTGGTTCTTCTAGTGCCCCAGAGAGTGCAGATGGTTTGAACAGAAAAGAACAGGTCATCCTAATTGCCTATTAGTCACTAGAGTCACTATTGTCTCACCTGTGAGCCTATTCTAAGAAAACCAGTTATTTTGACAAGAAGGTAAAATTCTGAGAGATTGTCTGATCTGCTGTTAGGTGCAGGGCATTTTGAATCTAGGGATCTGGAGGCTAATAGCTGGCTTTGTTGTGCTCTGATAGAATAGAAAGAGAAGAGAGAGTAAATAGCTGTGCAAGGGTGACTACTTAAGCTGCCACTACAGTCTGTGAAATTACTCTGAAGGTGAGTCAAGTGGGCTCTTCACTCGAGTGGATTCTTTGGATCACACGTCATCTTAGGAATGATCCTTGCAAGTTCAGTGATACCATTAAGGCTGAGGGGCAGTGCCTACTAGATGAATACAGCTATGTTACAATTAGTAGTACTACGGGTACTATTGTGCACATTAAAAAGTGATTAGGGTGCTCCTTTCTTTACCAGGATCTTCTGTGAAAAAGTGATGTGGGCCCATCATTAGGTGATGGAAACAGAAATGCATTTATTTAATGAACTAGGGACAATTCCTTTTCCCATGGATTGATAAGTGTGAGAAAAGTAGTGTGTGCTTGTAATATATAATACAAATATGATATACTGAAAATGTAAATTTTCTAAAAATTATTTTGCATGAGTAATCAACTTCTGTGTTTACAAACTGCTGAGTGCTTTATTTCACAACCAAGAAATCTTTGCATGCATTTAAATGTAATCTAAAGAGGAAGAGAAACATAAAGCTATAGCACCCAGAGAGATTTTGACAAATTAATCTGAAGTGAACCACATATTTATCATTAAAGATTTCAGAGCTGTTGAAAGCAAAGTATAAGTAAGTATTTTTCCAGTCAATACAGATTGTTTTTTTTAAATTTTGAAACTAGAGAAGCGGATTTTAAACTGCTCAGTTCTGTAGTTATGGTGGTCTGTTCTTCAAGGCCAGAATTCTGTAATTTCCAGCAGGGGAATTGGATTTACTTCTGCTTAGCAGTTTGTTGTAACAAAGGCTTAAAAAAACCTTACAGAGACAGAAGTTCAGATATTACTAAAATAAAGTAAAATTTGAAGGAATGTATCTGTGGACAAGGTGGGTAAATGCTACCTTTTGGCGTATATCTGACAACAGACATATAGCACACAGTGGGTGAGAGATGGTAGGAGGCAGCATAGGCTGTGATGGGTTCTGGTTAGCTGCCACTGCTGAATAGATCAGTGCATCTTGAAGCATCTGATTTACACATGTGACTTGTTTTGGATTGAACAGTACAAAACACTTGGCATTAGGAAGCATTTCTTTACTGAGAGGGTGGTCGGATACTGGAACAGCCTTCCAAGAGATGTCAGTGCCCCAAGCCTGCCAGTGTTAAAGGGGCATTTGGACAATGCCCTTAGTGACATATTTTAACTTTTGGTCAGCCCTGAAGTAGTTGGGCCATTGGACTGGATGATCATTGTAGACTCCTTCCAGCTGAAATGTTCTATTCTAAAAAACTTGAGCACTGGACTGTTATTTTGACAAATTTTTATGGAGTTTATGAAACTGTGAACAAAGTGATTCTGTGAGGCATAGCTAAATACATCGTATTTACTGATCACTTTCTTTCTCACCCTTTGGAAATTGCTCTCATTATACAGAAAAAAAATTATCCTAGCATTTCCAGTGTTATTGCCATGGCTCCCATTCATTTTTTTCCCTTAGACATCTATGCTGTTGCAACTGTTTTTAAAGGTCCACACCAGAATGGGCAGGTGCAGAATGAATTCCTTCAAGATCAAGTGCTGGTAGAATAATGCTTTCTGCACAGATGTTCCTAGACTTCCTTGCTATAGGTGTTTGATATGCATGTTTCTCAAGAAAAAAAGTTGTTTTTTTTTTTTCTCCTCCCTCATAATGAAAATTAAGAAAGAAATTCTTTTTCTTTTTGCAATCTTTATCTGAAAGGCTTAATAGGCATAGAAAAAAGATATATTCACCATGTTCAGTTAAAATATAAGTCTCTTTCTCTCAATACTTTGATTAGGAAAAAGAAAAAGAAGTTTCAGGTATTTCTGGTTTCTGAGTTTGTGAGCCTTCCTGAGACAGAACAGTTTATTACCAAAGAGAATGTTTTTCTCAGGAAGAAGGGAAAAATACCCTGTATTGCTCAGCATGTGCAGAAAGTGCCACTGAAAATTAAGAGTACCTAAAGTTCTAGAAATACATTCAGCCTACTTTCTATTTTGCCTTACCATTTCTTGTGGTTGTGAATTGTCCTATGTGTACTTTTCTCATATTTAAAGGAGTACTTTGATTGTTATGCCTCTGAAATGAAAATGAACAAATGAAATTGAGCATTGAGGTGTTAGGTGATTTAGTGGCCAAATCAGGCTCTTTTTTTTTATTATTCCTGTTGGCACTTTTTCTTTAAAGTTCCTTTTGAAATTGCCTGTATTGCTTGAACAGCTTGCAAAGGTCTTATGTTACTATTTTGGTTAGCTGTTGAAGATTTGGGCAATCAGGCATGCTGCAAACTTTGCTAAAGACATTGTTTATTTGTAGGAAAGTGTATGAAGGGTTGAATTGAGGGTGTTGCAAGTTGTACTAGTTCAAAACCGTGAGTTCATTGTGTGAACTATCTGAATTACAATGTTAAACTTGGGGATGCCTACCCTTGCAATCCTTTCAGGGATGCCACTAGAAATGTTCTTAACTCATTAAGGATTATTTAGATTGTTTAAGAACCTGTAGATCCTCATCTACAGATTCTTACCTTCTTTTTATGCTGTTCCCATCGTGGCTGTTTTTTGCAGCTGCTGGAAGTATCAGGATAGACTAAGCTTTACAGTATCAGGCCACTCTTTGTTAGTATGCATATGGGAAAACAGAGGGGAACTAAACTTAAAAAGGAACACAAGAAGAGTAGTAAATATCTTAAGAACTCAAAACATCTTATCTCAGTATAAGCCTGACTAAAATTCCTTAATTCTAGTCTACAGTGACAAGCACTAACATACCAATTGTAAGGTCACTGTATAGTCATGCAGAGGAATTAAAATCGTTTGTAATTCTAATGATGAGTATGGGAGGCCTGTTCCAAAATCTAATGCACTACTTCTATCATATAAGTCTAATTTTGAGGCTTTATTGCAATTCATTTTGGGATAATCCAGTTCTAGTTACCAGGAATGAATGGTGTATCTAGGTATGTATAATTAAAAAGGAATAGGAGGCAATTTTCATTTTGGCAATTCCAATATTGCAGAACTTGCTGTACTGTCTTTTAAAGCAGTTTGTAGTGATTGTTGTCAACTACTGACTTGGGTTCACTGATCTTCCTGGGTTTCTTAATACTTCCAATTTATATTTGCATGATTTTCCTTAAGGTAGGATACAGTTTCACTGAGTATAATTGTATGCATAAAAATTACACTTCTGAATGGACTAGAGAAGTTCAGAAGAATTAGTGTGTGCAGAATTCAGGTGTTTTCACAAGTACTAATATTAAAGCTAGTGCCTACTTTGGCTAGATTAAATAAAACAGATCTGTCCAATGTTCTTTCCGAGTTGTGTTTTTTTTTTTTTTTTTTGTTCACATTGCTTGTTCTGAAGTGTGAGCTTGGCAATACCAAAATTTGGAATACAGTATCTTTTTATTGTTGAAGTCTTAATTGGACCACTTAGAACACCTGTATCAACAAAATATTAATACACTTTTCAGCACTGCTCAGTAGCACAAAAATAATGTGATTTAGATCTCTAGAGAGTAGTTAATGGTGACCCTTGAAGAGGCTCTACAAGCTATTAAAAATAATCAGCTATAAGAGATGTAAACTGGTTATTTAATCCTTCCTTTTGCTCTGGGGTAGGATCAAAGATCTTGCTAGAAATTGTAGCTATCTGACAAGTTCTTGAAGACAGTGGAGATTTCACATCATGTCTCCCACCTTTAACAGTGAAATATGGTAAAACAAAGGAATAAAGTTCAACTTCTGTGCCTGCAGTGCAGAAGACTCAATTTATGGTTAAACCTGTTCCTGCTTATTCTGTCTACATCGAGGTCAGTTGCAATTTGTAGCTTAATTTGCCTTGTAGATACAGTCTATATGCTTCCGACTATTTCTGTTTTCACTGAACTCCAGTGGCTCCATGTCTGCCTTAGATTGCAAGAAACTGGAGTGTCCAAAACATTATTGCTTGAACTGAGTGTTTGTCAGTGTTGTGAAGACCAGACAATTAGTGTAAGGTGGCATTTTTGTTTGTATATTCCAGCATGCTTTTCCCCCAAAGGTACAAGGCTCCTGACTTGCATTCAGTTTGTGGTCAACTGTGGTGTCAAGGAAATTTTTTGATACAACTGCTGTGTATGCAGCTCCATGTAGCTATGCTGCATTTTTGCTGTTAAGTTTAATACCTCCCAAAGTTTATTAGCTTGCTCTTGTCCTTTTTCAATCGCATCCTGTTTTCAAAACATTTTTTCTAGTCTGTTGAGACAATTTTTAAAATTTACTTATTTAATTTTTTGAATGATGAAATGTTGGTAACTATTCTGAGAATGGTTTCTGGTCAGTCCTGATCCTTTAGGATTGTTAATTTAAGTCTATTTATCTGTGTGTGATTCTCAGCTGGCTGAAGTGTGGTTATGATATTGGGACTGCATTGCGTAAGAAAATTAACATTTATTCCTATATGTGTTCCATGTATGGATTAGATCTCTTTACCTAACTTGTCCATGACAGATTCTTAGAGATACTTCCCAGTGCTTCTGAAATCTCATAGCCATTCTTTTAAGTAAGCTTTTTGGAATGAAGTAGCAAGTTAATATCTGGTACACCTTTGTGATTTAAAGGTATTGCTCTTCTTGATGCCTGTTACATGTATGTATAACATATCTGTGGTTGTTTTTTGATTCATGGTATTGGAGTATATGAGCCACCGTTTGCTCAAATCCAAAATGGATAATAAAATGAAATGTAAGCTTACTCCAGTGTTAATGCTGACTAAGTCTTGTGTTTGGGGAGGGGAGAAGACTAATCTGAATCTTGATTTAAAATGTTAAAAACATACGTGCATTGGTATCTGATTTGCATCTTTCACTTTTTTTTTCTACCTAAGATTATTTTTATCTCTTCTTTTTTTTTTTATAGAAATCTTTTGGACAGAGATACATTTTCTAAATCTGATCCAAGTGAGTATATAGTATTTTGTTATTTCTTCTTATTATGTATTCTAAATGTGCAAACACTGGAATAAAATTAGGTGGGTGATTTTCTTCAGTATCTGTTAGGTTTACATTGTCTTTCCGACAATTACTTGGAATAATTAAGTTATACTTGAAGAAGTTACACTTATAATTAATGTTATGAGAACTGGAATTTTAAGGACTGTTTTTAATACTGCTTTCCTGAGCTAAATATTTAGTATTTAGTATCCCTTATTTAGTATTTAACCTAAAGTTTCCTAAAATTAATAGCTTCTGGAAAGCTGGGTTGTTGTTTCTGTTTTAGTTTTCTGGTTTTGTTTTCGATCTTCTTCAAAGCTATTAGGCAAAATACTAAATAAATTAGAAGCATATATTGCTGCTAGTACCTACTGTCCAATAACTTTAGAGGCAAATACTGAAAAATAAAATTAAGTTAATTAATCTTTGGGAAACAATATCTTGCCTGATCAAAAATGGTATGATGGTTTTTGAATTAATTTTTTCAGAATTGTGAGCACTCACTTTCCTCATAAGCTATAGTATGACTGGATCCCTCAAAACTCTCATGTCTATGAATTTATGATGGGACTTGTTATTTAAAATCCCTTACTATCTTCCTGTATTGGATGCTGTGTGAAAACTATATTGAAAGAACCAAAATCACAAAAAAATTCCTTTCTTTTCTGATAATGTTACTCAAAGGAGTTTTGTAGTTAATAGACTGGTCCTTAGCTTATAGTGTCATCTTGTCTCCCCTACAACTCTCCATTTGCTTTTATCCATAAGTTCAATTTCTTTTTTTAAGCCTGGGCTTTTCCTCCTTAGGATACCACATATTGTGCTTACTGGCATTGGAAATAACCCAAGACCCACATACTTGTATCAAGTCTCTGGACATGCAACCATGTCCTGATACTTGAATACTCAGTCAGGTAACAGTGTGAAACATTTGAGTAGTTTTCTAAGAGTATGTGTTTCCATTCTGCATCAAAAATTTCTTGAGAGAGATTCCCCAATACACTTTGGAAGGGAGAAGCTTCTACATTCTGGGGAAAAGCTACAGGAAGTTAGCAGTACCTTTGATGTTTTTAACCTGTAAAGCTTTTTTTTAAAAAAACAAAAGAACCCCAGGAGACAAGGGCAATACCATGCCTCTGGTGTAGGGAGATCACAGAGAAACAAAACTGAGTGTTTTGAACATTAATAAAAACATTTAATTGGCTAAAAAAAATAGTAAAAATTAGTTGAGGGTTGGATTGGATGATCTTCAAAGGTACGTAATAATTCTGTTTAAAAAAGACCCTCAGTTAAACTATTTTCAAGAACATTCAGTGACCTTTTGCCTGTAGTGAATTCAGAGATCTCTCATATTGGCGAAGGAGATATGGTGTCTATAGTTCTTAAGCTCAAATATTATTAAGGACAAGTGCTTCAAGTTTTTATCAGCTAGGGCACTGTATTAGGCATAAATTGCAGAGTTTGAGTGGCAGGGGACTGCAGTGTGAGCTGTGTGGGAGCAGGCCATGAACCACCCTGTGACAGTCACAGCTGGCTCCAGCCAGCCCTGAAAACCACGTTGGTAGCACTTGCCTGCTGGAACTTCTGCAAGCCAGGGGAGCACACAGTGCCCTGCTCAAACAGATCAGTAAAAGTGTGTCAGCATTTGTGAGCTACAGACAGAGCTGCTGAAGATACTGTCTGAGCCACATGTGAGCAGATACACTGCTGGAGATGCCTTCCTGAGAGGAGATGCTCCCCGCAGAGGGCAGTACCCCCAAAGGCTCTGTAGCCCGTGCGCAGCCCAAGAACGCGCAGGTGGGCGAACCAAAGTGACCCTGGCTGGTGGGTGACCCCTTCTGGGAAAAACATGGGAACAAAGTGGCAGGAAAACCTAAAGGAAACTGAGTATCTATTTTAAAATGTTGAATGAGAAGTAAACTGGTAGTATTTTTCTAATGGATTCAGAGTATGTGGAAATATTTTAAAAGTACCATAAACTTGCTTATCAATTTGTGACATACTACTTTTCCGATCAATGTAAATAGCTTATTTAAAGCACTCAAATTGGTGGTGTGCTTTAGAGGTCTGGTCTCCAGTTGTGAGCACCCAGTTATGCTGCCAATCAGGCCTGTCTGTTACAGGTTAGCAGTATAAAACCATGGAGTGTGGTAATACATCCTTGGTGAAGAGAGAAGGGGGAAACTGTTGACTCTGGAAATACTCATACTGTGTTTGCACTCTAGAAATTAGAAATGGCACTTAGAAATTGTCAGAGCAGCTTTGATTTTAGGTACTCTCCAAACAGCGTACCTCCAGCTTTAGTACTCCAAAGGATTTTTTTAATAGCCCGTTTAGTTTGTTTGCTTGTACTGTCCTTTAGCTGGGCACACAGATATGGTCCTACTGTAAAAGGGGTGAGTAGTATAAAAGGTTCTTGTTCTTCTGTATTTGGAAGTACAGCAGGACAATTTTACTCCATGTCTATTCACTTGGACAAAGGCCATTCTTAGGCTGCTCTGTATACAGTAAGTTTATTCTGTAGCTAAAAAGGTGCTAAAATCAGTATCCTGTCACTGTCACAAGATTCACTTTTACAGCCACTGAATTTGCAGCCATTAGATCTCATACAAGATGGGACCATGTAGAGTCATTCCGTATGCTGAGGTCTCATTACTTTTGTCTAGGCCAGTTCTAATATTCTTTTCATTCTCCAATGTATTTATCTAAGGATCATACTGGTAGTGAAAATCCAATTTTATGTTCTTGGTCTTTTTCTCAGAGGGACACACATGAATGTAGCTGACTTCCATGTCAATAAAAATAGCCTTCTCCTGAAATTAAAAAGGAAATTTTGATTTTCCTGGTTCTCCTAGAAGATATGTTTGGCCTTTTTTTGATACTGTAATTGCTACTCAGTATTCCAATTCTAACCACTTCCCTGCAATCTCGAATATTCATGCCAAGAGCAATCTGTCACTTTGCCTCCCCAGAGGCAAGTGACAGAAATAACTGTAGAGATAGTAGATATAGATGGGATAGGTTTGGATAGCCATTGTTCATGAAGTATTTTAAACAATACTGAAACCTCTTACTGACAGTGCTTTCTGCTCAGTGGAGTCAAAGCAAGTCATATATATTGATTGACTGTAGCTTTTGGAGCATTCTGCTCTCCGAGTTTGGAGACCATCTTTTCTAGGAATACGTTTTTTATTCTATGGGTTCTGTTGGTTTGGTTTTTTTCTTAAAGAAAGCTGAACTAAAGCAGTGCTTCCTTGATAAGGCAGGATAAGACCTTCCGAGAAGATACAGGTTAATGATTTTGGCATGTTTCTTCTGTTTAATGACGGGCAGAATTGTTTTCTTCCCCTGCTCTGACAACTCAAGCTGAGCCCTGCAGGGCTGTCTGACAGCAGCACAGTCAGATGAAATGTCCTCCTGTGGAACCCTGTAGCTCCTGAGTATTGATCATCAAAAGAGTCCAGGATGAAAAACTGAAGACATAAAAGCTCTTCCCTGGGGACTCTCCCCATGGAGAATAGTAACAATAAGAAGAATCTCTTTGCAGTTGGGACAAAGGGACCTTAGGGCACCTCTGCCTGAAAGGTATAAAAGCTGGTTAGTGAAGAGTACTGGGGAGCCCTGCTAGAACTGGTACCGTGAAAAGATTCAGGTAGCGTGGGGAAAAGGTCAATTTCATTGTTGGTACATCTTCCTTAAAATGGAATAGACGTGTTGTTTGTTTGGGAAAACCAAGATGGGCAATGCTGATGTAACAGTAGTTGCCAGACTAAAGGATAAGCGTATTTGCAGTGAAAGGGAAAGGGCCAGAGCAGGTAAGAGAGGTCCAGTCTATATGGGAAAATAGGAACATGCATGATATGATGGCTTTTGAAATATTATTTATCCCCCTTTATTCCTTCTTCTCCCTCATGACAATGCTGTTAACTGTTTTCTGCTAAAAAAAAATGGGTTCCTTTATGGAGCCTTTAATCTCTGGTTTGAGCATTACAAGTGCTTTAGATCAACTTCACCATATTTATCTGCATTTCTCCAGCTGGATATGAATTTGATGAAGTTTTTGAGTGATTATTGCAATTAGTGTATCAGGATCTTTATAAAACTCTCTCCAAGAGCCGTTTGAGATAGTGAATCTTGATGGAGACCAGTATCATGGTTGGTTTCCTAAAATTTATGAGCTGCATTTTAGAGGAAAGATAGAAGAATTGAAAAATAGTTCTAAATTTACAAAGTGTTTATCAGAAAGACTGGAATATATGTATTTTTTATGGCTTCCATTAGGGCTGACTTTTTGAAATGTCAGTTTGAGATGCACATGTGTGTGTATCCCTGCCAGACTTACACCTTTTACTTAGAATAAAATGTTGTAGGAGGTGATTGCTTATTAGTCTATATTTTTATTATATTTAAAATATTGGCCACATCTGCAGCCTAGAGGGGGAGACCTTATTGCAGTCTACAGCTTCCACTGATCTCTTCTCTGTGGTGACCAAAAACAGGACCCGAAGGAATGATGTGAAGTTGTGTCGGGGCAGGTTTAGATTGGGTATTGGAAAAAAGGGTTTTCTGCAGAGGGTGGTCAGGCACTGGAACAGGGCAGTGGTCACAGCACCAACCTGACAGAGTTCTAGAAGTGTTTGGACATTGCTCTCAGGCACGTGGGGTGACTCCTGGGGTGTCCTGTGCCAGGCCAGGAGTTGGACTTTGATGATCCTGATGGATCCTGTCCAGCCGGGTCCCTTCCAGCTCAGGATATTCTATGATTCTGCAATTCTGGATGGGTTGTCAGAAGTTGAGTAACCTACAGAACTTTCTTTAGATGTTTTCATAGTTTCTATTTCATTCTGTTTTTCTCACATTTTCCCATTTTACTTCATTCTTCATGTTGTACACTCCAGCAGCCTACTCCAGAGTGTGTTTTGAAAATAGCCTTTTGGTTTGGATTCACTCTACTATAAACAGTAACCAAAGGTAGGCACATGATTGCCAAGGGTTTATTTAGAGTAAATGGAGAAAGACAGATATCTCCTAAAAATATTTTGAATTTTTTTTTTGTAAAAGCTTTTTTTCATCTACAAGCCATCTTACTTATAAAAGTGTTAACTTTTAGCTTCTAGGTGAGCTAAAATATTGAAATTGCTTTTTTCTGTTTCTCCTCTTATTTGCTACTGCCTAAGGGGATTTTTTTGTGTGTGTGGAGCAAATGCACTTCAAGTAAGAAGAAAATGTAGTTAGAGGGTTGACTTCATTTCTGCTTTCGTCTGTTGATGATTCTGGCTTCACTGAAAACAAAATCAAACCTCTACCTTTGTTGTTCAAGGCTGCAACTTAAAATAATATTATTTTTACCTTCTTTTGGAAAATAGTGATTGGTACAGGAGAAGAATTTGTTGAAGAAAAAAATGTTGAAATATCTGTACTTCTGTCATTTAGAAAGGGTTTAAAGAGGAGCTTCAGATTAAAATTGCTTTATTATAATTAAAATTGTAGAACCTGCAACTAGTTCAAGACTGTAGAAAAAAAGGTTTATAGTACTCCTTTAGTGCAAATGATCTGTACTTAAAATAGTGTTTAAAAGACCTGATTATAATCACTGCACCCCTGTCACCAGTCCTTGTGATAAAAGCTGCAGCTTAATGTGTAGTGAGTGCTGTACTTGAAATGGAGATCTGAGTGATACCTGTGGGATGGTTCTGCTTGGTCTTTCAAAATTAGGTCAGGTCAACAAATCTAATTTATTCTGGTTTTTTATCAAGCTTTAGGCTAAAAAATAAAGTGTGCATATGTGAGATGCTTAAATATATATAAATAATTTGAAGTAAAATTAAGAAAACCTGAGAAGTCTCTTTAATTTTCCTTTTTCTGATTTCCCTTGTTTCTTTTCAGTAGGGTCCTCATTTGTTTTTTTACTTTAATTTTCTTCTCCCTTGAAGGAAGTATATTTTAGAGTAATTGTGCATTAGATTATCTAAAATAGTCTGACCAACTACATTTAAAGAAGACCTGCTTTTATCTGATTTTGCCTTTAAAGGTTTTGAAGTGCTTTGCTGTAGGTCAGGTGTAAGTGCTGCCTCCCATTTTAGAAGCACTCCATTTATTAGCTGATTTCTGCAACAAGTGCACCACATAAGTCTCCATAATCATGATTTCTGTGAGATCTGGTTAGGCTTGCTGACAGTTGAGGGAAAGCATAACTATTTGATTGTCCTAGTTACTAATTTCCACAGCACAAGACATTACAAAATTAGTTCACTTAATTTAAAGATAAGTTTGAAAATAACAAAACTTTTTTTTCTTTTCACAGTCTGTGTTTTGTACACACAAGCAATTGGAAACAAAGAGTGGAGAGAGGTAAGATGCATATTCATCAATGTATAAACTTTAGGGTATATTTAAGGCTGGTCATGTGTTCTAGCACAATAGGGCATGTCATAACCTCTTGAATGCCATGCTAAGCTTATGGGGGTCCTATGTACTGGCAAATACTTAAAATATAGTCACACTGATTTCAATTTCCATATCTGGCACACATTTCAATTTATGTCTCCTTTTTGATCTCAATTTCTCAAATGTATCACACATTTCCATTGAAAAAGAAAACAAAATAGAGAAAATACATGAGTTCCCATTTCACAGTCTCCCTCAGTTAAATTAGACCAGACTTAGCTGTCAATTTGGATGAGTTTTTTGGCTCTCAGAAGAGGAAGAAATTCAAACAGGACTGAGTTGTGTTGATGGTCAGTGTCAGCAAAACTAGCCTGTAGTTTTGGTAAAAATTTACCTTTGTTATGTAGTGTTTCAGAAGTTTGATGCTGCTGAATGGAGTGTACACTATTGCAGGTAACAAGGAGGGAAGATATTATGCATAGGTTGGATTTTATCTTCTTATCTGTGAGTGTAAACACTCTGGAGAGATATGTCTTAAGAAATAAAATCAAGTACCTCAGAATTGGATATCTGCAGCAGATCAACATTTACAGCCTGGAACTCTGTCCCAGTATTTAGTCATCTGATTTTTCTCTTCTAATGTTACTTGTTGAAAGAACTGATAGCCTTGGGAGAAGGACAGTCATCTTTCTACTGATAAAATACACAATTTACCTGCCTTCAGAGAGGATTGGTGGAATTTCTTCACTACAGGTGTTCTTCACTACCGGTGCATCGCTGTGTGGCCGTGGAATAGAGCCAAGAGTAGAATGTAATATCTTACTATTTTTCCCTGTAAAAGAGAGATCTGATGTTGTTTGCAGAACTAATATTTTATGTCATTATACTGTGTAAAGTTTCCAGTGGGAGGTGACCAGGGACACAGAAAACAGACCTCTTCTCTTATATTTGCTGTCCTTGCCAGTTGGCCAGAGAATTGTATTTTCTGCTTTGCTGAAACATGGTGAATGTGAGTTTCTGTCTTGTCAAGAAGAGAGAACTGGATTTGTCTCATGCCTGGGGAAAAGTTCATATAACTGCAATACATGAAACAGTGTACCTATTTAATTTGTAGTTTTTAGCTAAACTGCTGCTCTGTGTTGTTCTTAAGTGGGTACTAGACATCCGCCCAGTATACCTACGGGATCACATTCCTGTGATGATTTGTATGAAGAAATGTCAGTTTAGGGAATTCCTAAGTCATAATGGGAATTCCCTAGTCATAGTTTAATTAGGAGTTGGAGTGGACATACACAGGGTTCTAAATGTCTGGATAGCACACTGTGAAAACAGCAGATGCTTAAGTCATACAAGCCTAGGTGGCTTGGTACCATGTGGTTGTCAAGCTTAGATCATCGCTCAAGCATTTAGGTCTTCTTCTAGTCCAGGGTTGAGATGATTTTGTCAAAATTTTCGCTTTTAGTAGTGTCTAAGGTTCATATGTAACTTGGTGTAATTTTCATACTTGTGTATGTTAAAACAGTTAGCATTTTTAATATTATAATTCCCCTGACGGTAGGGTTATAATATAGTCTTACCTAGAAGTACATGTAATTAAAGAGGAAATTTGGGAACTACAGAAATTAAAACAGATTTTCGATACTGCAGTTGCTAGAAAATCTAAGTTTATTATATTAAATCATAATTATTTCAGTCTTGTCTATCAGGAGGTTCAGGTATAAATATTTGCAACTTAATTTTCTGTTTACAGTTAGTGGAAAAAAATAATATCCTGAGGGCAGTTCACCAGGCCTAATTTAGATGTCTGCATTAGAGCAGATGAATCATTCTATATAAATGCCTCCAAGAGATGACCAAAAGCCTAAACTTTTGACTGTGTCAGATGTAGAGTTCAGTGAGTAGAATCCATTCCTCATATCTGTTACAACAGTCAACATTTAGAGGTTGGCATTGTGGAGAGGCTTAATCAGGACTATGTTTTGTATGTTCTGGTGTATTATATTTATACGAGCAGAAAAAAAAATAAGGTAGGTAGAAGATTAGTACCTTTAAATAGTCACATTGATTCTGTTACTCTCCCAAATAGTGTTTCTGAAGGTTTTTGCTTCTGGGCCATGTTGAAATTTTAGCTTTACTCAATTGTTAATGGAGAAAGTAGGCCACGTGGAGAACTAATTAATCAGTAGCTATGTTATTAGTCATAAGTGACTGGATTATAGCAGTAAGCTCTTCTGCTTAAAAGGGCTATAGGTAATTGGGAAAACAGATTTCAAAAGGTGCTTAATTTAGCGGAAAAGTGTAGACCAGTGATTTTTAGAGAAAAGCATTTTAATGTCACAAGTAAGGTAAATTCTATTAGTAATTCATCAGATAAGTAATTAGTTACAGTAGTTTACGATTACTTATGGAACCATTTAGGTTGAAAAAGGCCCTTAAAATCATTGAGTCCAAACATATGTAAAGGAATCATTTGGGTAGCTGTCATGGGTTAGCACTGGCCAGATGTTAGTGCACCCATGAATATATGTTTTTTCTCTAACAACTCCTGTGGGATGTGATCAGGAACAGAGCAGAGCAGGCTTAAATCTTGAAAACAAAAAAAACCCACCAAAACTTTATTAATTACATAAGAACAGGGACAGAAATACTCTTAAACACACACAGAGACAGAAATAAAAACTTCTTAGAACATTTCTTCTCCCAGTTTTTACCTCCCCACCCATCACTTTTCACAGACCAACCTTTGGGTTTTAAATCAAACAATCACCACTCAAAAAAACTAATCTTCAATTCAGCAAGGGAGAGAGGAGTCTCTCTCGCACCACAGACTGTTCCTCAGAAAACACGGGTCCACCCCTTATGTGTTTCCATGTCACCTATAGCACCGCCCGGAGAAGTCTGCTAAGGTGACACTCTCTTTTTCCTATGTCCAGCGCTCTCACCGCTGTCCACAGGCTGAAAACTGCATACAGGGCTCTTTTAAGGATACTTGCATGCCAAGCTCTCCCCTTTTTACCCAGGGGCCAGGGTTCCAGGAGCAGGTCTGCCCTGAGGGCAGAGGGCACCACCTCACCCTCCCCCTCTTTTCTCTGCTCGCTCCAACTCTTCAAGTGCCAGTCACTGTAGCAAAAGCAAGGGCAGCTGCATCCACCCAAAAAATGCAGTTTATGTTCAAAAGAGACTTAAGTTCAGTCCATGGCTGACATTATGCAAGAGAATTCCAGCTCAGAAGGCTACTCCTCTCATTCTTCCATCGAATTCCTTCCAATCATGCTTTATCACCTCGGTCCCAGGCCGCTTCCCTCTCTCCGAAAACTACCAGTCATGAGAATCAATGTCTAAGAAAAGTTTCTTTCTACCAAGCAAGGGTTAACAGTTTCTTCTCAGCAGGGTGCAGGCTGAGGCACTCCCAGGCTCCGCAAACCCCCACGTGGCTGGGCAACTTCTCCCGGAGTTTGGGGGGGAGGAGGGGGGTGAGCACACACAGAAGGCACTTCCACAGTTTTCCACCCCTCCATCCTGGACGGGGCAGCTCAGTTCCAGTCCTGTCCCTTCTCTTCTCCCCCCCCCCGGGGGCTCCGGCTTATGTCGTAGTTGGGGGGGAGGTGAATTTTTTTAGAGAGATGTGGGCAGTCTAATTAGTGATCAGCTTCTCTGCTAGCACCTAGATTGGTCACTCGGAGGTTTGGACACGCCTCTGAAGACACAAAGAGTTAAAAGCAGGAGTCTGGGGGGCTCAGCCTCTTTTTCAGATCCTAGTTTTAGCAGAGGGACGTGTCAGGCCTCCTTCCCCTGCCCGGCCACGAGGCTGGGTGGGGGAGGGGAAACACGTGGTCGGCTCAGGTAAGCCAGAGCCCCCCGGGGCGGGGGGAAGAAGAGAAAGGACAGGACTGGACCTGAGCTGCCCCGTCCAGGATGGAGGGGTAGAAAACTGTAGAAGTGCCTTCTGTGTGTGCTCACCCCCCTCCTCCCCCCCAAACTCCGGGAGAAGGTGCTCAGCCACGTGGGGGTTTGCGGAGCCTGGGAGTGCCTCCGCCTGCAGCACCCTGCTGAGAAGAAACTGTTAACCCTTGCTTAGTAAAAAGAAACTTTTCTTAGACATTGATTCTCATGACTGGTAGTTTTCAGAGAGAAGGAAGCGGCCTGAGACCGAAATAATAAAGCATGATTAGAAAGAATTCGATAGAAGAATAAAAAGAGTAGCCTTCTAAACTAGAATTCTCTTGCATAATGTCAGCCATGGACTGAACTTAAGTCTCTTTTGAACATAAACTGCATTTTTTGGGTAGATGCAGCTGCCCTTGCTTTTGCTACAGTGACTGGCACTTGAAGAGTTAGAGCGAGCAGAGAAAAGAGGGGGAGGGTGAAGTGGCACCCTCTGCCCTCAGGGCAGACCTGCTCCTGGAACCCTGGCCCCTGGGTAAAAAGGGGAGAGCTTGGCATGCAAGTATCCTTAAAAGAGCCCTGTATGCAGTTTTCAGCCTGTGGACAGCGGTGAGAGCGCTGGACATAAGAAAAAGAGAGTGTCACCTTAGCAGACTTCTCCGGGCGGTGCTATAGGTGACATGGAAACACATAAGGGGTGGACCCGTGTTTTCTGAGGAACAGTCTGTGGTGCGAGAGAGACTCCTCTCTCCCTTGCTGAATTGAAGATTAGTTTGTTTTTGAGTAGTGATTGTTTGATCTAAAACCCAAGGGTTGGTCTGTGAAGAGTGATGGGTGGGGAAGTAGAAACTGGGAGAAGAAATGTTCTAAGAAGTTTTTATTTCTGTCTCTGTGTGTGTTTAAGAGTATTTCTGTCCCTGTTCTTATGTAATTAATAAAGTTTTGGTGGGTTTTTTTTGTTTTCAAGATTTAAGCCTGCTCTGCTCTGTTCCTGATCACATCCCACAGGAGTTGTTAGAGAAAAAACATATATTCATGGGTGCACTAACATCTGGCCAGTGCTAACCCATGACAGCTTACCTGAGCCAACCACGTGTTTCCCCTCCCCCACCCAGCCTCGTGGCCCGGGCAAGGGAAGGAGACTGGAGACATCTCTCTGCTGAAACCGGGATCTGAAAAAGAGGCTGAACCCCCCAGACTCCTGCTTTTAACTCTTTGTGTCCTCAGAGGCGTGTCCAAACCTCCGAGTGACCAATCCAGGTGCTAGCAGAAAAGCTGATTACTGATTGGACTGCCCACATCTCCCTGGAAAAATTCACCTCCCCCCCCAACCACGACAGTAGCCCATGTAAAAAAAAATAAACAGAGAAAAAACCTGAAGCCTCAACTAAAGCCCAAAACAGTAATTTAAAATAATTTAAGGAAAAGTTAGCAGTGCCACTGAATTCAGCCTCTTGAGTTTTGTAACAATCTAAGTATAATTGGTGAGAGATGAAGGTGACAGTGTAAAGGGCATTTAGTTAGGCCTTTTCTGGTCTCAGTGTGATTTCATCATCAGCACACTGCCTGTGTATCTTTGGTTACTGATACACTTCTGTAATGCATTGTAAATCAAGTCTGACAGATTTCCCAAGGGTAACATGGTTGTAGTGTAAAATGAAATATTGTTTATTTTAAAAAATGCAGAATTGAAGAGATGAAAAGTACTTAAAAATTTATGATGTTTTATTATTTTAAAAAATTAAAACTGACGCTTAGCTGCCAGTTTATAACCTTCTTTGAAGTAACTTTTCCTTTGGATTCATACATAATTCTATTTCTAATGGAGTTATAAAATTTAAACCCATGATATATGAAATGTGACAATCATGGAATAATATAAGAGAAAGGAACCTAGCTAGTGTTATCTAGCCTCCTATTCATCTGCTGTTTCTGGTTCATCCTCCTGCTCCATGGAAAGCCATCTCCAAAGTCAGGCCAAGTTGCTCTGGGCTTTCCCCATCTAAGGTTTGAATTTTTAAAAAATTAAAATATTTTCAGCTTGACAGGGGCTGAGGCACCTCCTATAAACATCAAGAAGGAAAAGGCATTTTGCCAAAATCTCCGAGAGAGGAGCGATGAAGAGAGAGCTAAACTGAGTGAAATAGGAGGTGGACAGTGCAAAAATGATACATTTGCATTGGAAGGACTGTATCCCTAATATTTAAAGCTGTCTGAAACAAAATATGCAAGCTTTTGCCTGCTGTTGTGTCTAGTTAGGGGGTTTTTTTTTGTGCACTCTTTTTCAGAAAACTGCATTTTTTTAACTGATTCAAATTTTTGTGGTTTTTTATTGGCTTTGGGAGCTGATATTTATCAAGTTTAGGTCATACAATTCAAGGTTATGTACCACTCTATTGAAATATGAGGTCTGCTGCCACTCTGCCTTCATGCACAGGTAACTGATCTATTCATATCAACAGTCATTTTCTTTCATGGCATCTGTTAAAGAGTAGTTTTTACAGGCTGTCATATATCTCACATATTCCTGGTGTTGGCAGTCTGCTTCCTTAGAGCATGTAGCTTAAACTTACACTTTTCTTTTACAGTTTGGAAGAACAGAAGTCATTGATAATACTTTAAATCCAGATTTTGTAAGAAAATTTATAATGGACTACTTCTTTGAAGAAAGAGAGAATCTGCGATTTGATTTGTAAGTTAACAACTTTGATTCTAATATTGTGGCCTCTAAAGCATGTAAAGTTTTGTCCAGCATAAAATTAACTTGAAGTGACGCAGGATAAATTAATGTAATAAACATGACTGGTTTAGCATTGCTTCCTCAGAAATAAATGTGTAACGTAATAATGACTGAGTTTTAAGGAAGTGGCAGATGTTAACTAGTCAAAGTACAATTATGCCTACAATTTTTACTTTCAGAAAATAGAAGGGAAGAGATGTCAAAACGTTAAAATATTCTTGCAGCATAGCCAGCAAAACAGGTACAGATATACTGTCCAGAAATAAAATACTGTACAAGTAGTACAGAGCCAAAATTTTCTTTACTATGCATCTAATTATACTAAATTTTAAGATTTTAAAACAACACCAGTTGTCCTAGAAGTAGATGGCTTTTTACATTATTCCAGATGTGTTTATTTCATTCCACTGGTGGAATTGTTTTGACTTTCACTTTATTTTTTGGAAAATAGAATTGAGAGTCCAGTCACCAAGTCATGTCATCATTGCATGTCATGTCTTGCATTTCAGTTCTTTCTAATTATTTCAGTCGTTCTGATAATCCAGATTGTCTTGGTTTTTTTAAAATTTTATCCTCTTTTTTTTATTAGCAGTTGTTTCTTAACCTTGCCCTAGGAGAGAGTATGAATAACCCTCATAGATAATGAAGCTTTTGCTGCAGCTTTGCATCACACTATGCATTGTGGCCACAAATTTTCTCTATATGTCCCTTTTTAGTTGAAGAACCCTTTTCCTATTTCTTTTCACTTCCTTTGTGAGATGTACTAGACCACCTATTTCAAGGAATGAAAGGAAATACTTAAAGCCAGGAAGATTACAGGGTGCTTTGAGGTGGCTAGGTACAAATTCTTCGACTTTCACAATGGAAGCCTGATGCAGACTTTATTTGTAGTTTTAGAAGTTGGGTTTAATGTCATTCAATCTGTGGAGTATAACTATTGTGGGTTATTTAAAGTAAGTTTTAAGTCAAAACTAAGCAATTTGTGAAATAAAGGATTCTTCTGCAAATACAAAGCATTGCTGAAATAGCTACACAGTGGAGGCTGTGTGGAAATCTGTATTTGTTTGCCTCCTGCTTCTCATGGGATGCATGTAGGCTACGGGGAGGGGGCAGTGCAATAGAAATGAAAAATTATAGAAGTGAACTGAAAAAGAGAAAGCCAAGCTCAGTCTACAGAAAGAAAGGGGAGTCTGTAAAGACTCAGTGTTTGACTTTTCTGGCTAAGTGTTGTCTGGAAAGGACTTGGACCTGGAAGGGAAAACACAATCTCCTGTTTAATTCTTTATGTAGTCAGAGAAATGGACTCCTGTCTGTTTATGAAAAGCTGTAAATATCCCACATTCTCTGTACTTACCAGAAAGGCCTGACTGCTTTCTGCTGCTGTTGTGGGTTACCTGGACACAAGTCTATTCTGAACACAAAGCTGAGTAGCTGTTGCTGTCTTTGCCTGCAAGTGCCCATATAGCCATATATGCAGAGCCCTATAACAATGATGGATGAAAAATTAATTATCTTAGGACTCTGAGGTAGAAATGTGGATCTCATCTAGCCACTCATGGATTAAATCCCAATTCTGAAACTTTAGAAAGTTATATTCAGTTCCTTGGCAAAATTGTGGACTACTGTTTGCCAAAGTGTTATTTTTCAAAGATATTTCCTTATATGATTCGTATATTTTGCAGGGGAAAAAAAATCAAGTGGCAAGTATATTTCTGATATTTGGTGCTTCAGTAAATGAGCATGACCCCCCCAAAATGTACAGCCACCAGTATCTCAGGCCCCTTTCTGCTCACAGCTGGTACTTAGTAAGTGATTTTGCCAGTGAAGTCGTTCTTTGTTTTACTTCTGTAGCAATCCCTCAGGTCAAATTAGAAGTTGTGTTTTTCTGTTTAATTTCACCAAACAGTTTGCTTTTAATTGGAGGTTTTAACTCGTGTTAATGGTATTTATAGGAATTTTGTCTCTTTATAAATATGTTTCTAAAGCTTTGAGTGTGCTGCACCACATCCAGCTACATTATGGTATTCCTGTCATCCTGACTTGTGATCTGGTCCAGGATGCATCCCTGCAATCAGTTGTGGCAGCACAACCAAAGGGATAGCATTCCATGCAGTGGGGATGGAAACATGCAGGGAGCCTGAGACGGGCAGTAACATAACAGATAAAAACACTCAGTTTAGTTATTGGTGTTGAATCTGAACGATTATTTGATAAAAATATTACTTGGATTATCTGATAAAGATGGAAGACTATTAAAGTATAGATATTAGTAATCCTGTATGAATTTCTTACATTACTTTCTTCAATCTCTCTTAAATTCAGAGAGTAATTTTTTTGAACTCTTGGCTTGATTATGGGAGGGAAACTATGATGCTGGCTGGAGGAAGACCAAGATTATGATAAACTCAAAAGAACAAGTCAAACTCTTGCTAAAAGCGGTTTAGTCTGTTGTCAGTTATTCCTATTTGCTTATTCAAATGACTGAAAAATTACCTAAGAAAATAATTTACAAATTCGTTTGTTTTCTAGGGTTAACTTTTAGCTTTTCGTCTGCTTTTTGTCATCTTTCATTGTTCAAACAGGAATATCTCTTTAAAGCTTGCACTTTATTGAAAATTATTTTATTTCAAATAGCTGGTGAACCATAGTCCTATAATATGTGATGACTCAATTTGTCTTCCTTACTGATAGACTTCCATTCATGAAACTATTTGTGTAAATTTCACACATGGCAATAGGTGAAAGAATTGTTTGATTTTTGTTTCTGTACATGATTGTCCTCAGATATGCCATCTGGCAACTCTGATAGAAAATTTCTTTTTTTTTCCCCTCAGCTATGATGTTGACTCAAAGAGTCCTAACCTGTCAAAACACGTAAGTTCTTCCTCACTATTATAATTTCTTGTGCTAAAATGCTTACAGTTCTTAAGTATGTTTATTTTGTTTGGACTGTAAGTAATATCAGATACATAGAGGCAAATACAGTTTGTGCTATGAGTGAAAACATATAATGCTAATGAGTAAAATTTTAATGGGACATTTCTCTTGCAAAAGGCATATTTGACCATGCATGTATACCTTTCCAGACATGTAGTATGCTGCAATCTGTTGATACTTTTTTGGGTACTAAAACTGAAGCATGTTTTGATTGTGTCTTAATATTGGAAGAAACCTTTTTATACTCCTGTTGTCTTGAAGTGGGAGTGATGAAATAGTAACTGTAAATTTTAGAGAATGCAAGAGTAGAATTCAGAGACTTCTCAGTGATTTTCTTTAAAAATAAATACAGGAAGACTTTGGTAAGAGAACCTTCAAGAACCTGGAGCAAAGGAAAAGAGCATAGTAGAAGGAATGCTGTGTGTGTGCTTGACAGTGAAAAGATGAGGCTTTCAGCCATTGATCTCCAATTGCAGCCTCCCTGTAGTGATTGTGTAGTGCCTTAGAATTACATCTGTAATTGTAACCTACTGTTATGTCAAATAGGTGGTAGTGAGTCTGTTTATGATTCATTATTGCATAGTTATTACTAAGATGTGGTGATCAGCAGAACCTGTTGTTCAGTGGGGAGCAGCTCAGATAAATTGGAAACCAAATTTCCTTGTCTGAAATACAAATTCTGAGTTTTTCTGTGTTTGCTTTTCAGGATTTTTTAGGGCAGATGTTTTGTACACTGGGAGAAATAGTGGGATCACAGGGGAGCAGACTGGAAAAATCAATTGTGTAAGTATTCTGGAATGTTGGATGAATGCATACTGCTGCATCAGGCAGGACTTGTGGAGCTTTTTTGCTGTGGGATATCTTGATATACAGAATTGACAGAAATGGCTTTTAAGAGAGAGTAAATTGTTACATGCAGTAGAAATCTTTCTTTATATAGGCTATGATAATTCAGGTTTCATTTTGGACAATTAGCAAAGGAATTGACTAATCTAAAATTTTTGTCAACCTTGTTACATCCTGCATTAGAAACAGCTTGAGTATACTAATCTAAAAAATGTTTTTTAATTTGCAAGTTAGCACATCATAAAACTTCTGTTACTTTTTGTTCAAGCATTTGAGTTCCTGTAAAAAAACCTTCACTAAGAAACAGTGAAGGATCAGCTGACCAGGCTATCAGATTTATAATACAATCACACAAAATTATTAACATCAGCAAATATTGTGGCTATTAGACAACAGTATTTTGTGATTCTCTCCTTAATCCCATTCTGGATATTAAACTTTTAAAAACATGTCTAGGAAATAACCTTGAGGATCAGTCCAGTAAGTGTCATAATAGAAAAGTTTTGTTACGTTATGTGATTAAAAAGATTGTCTGCAAACAAATGAGAAGAGTGTCCCAATGGTGGTGGGGGTAGGTGGGGGAGCCCAGATACTTTACCCCATCTGCTTTCAGATCCATCCCAGGAGAGTCACCAGCTTGTGGAAACTCATCTCCAGACACTTAAAAAGTCACAGAGATACAAGGCACAGGCAGGGGAGCTCCAGTATCACGATTAAGAAAACAATCCCTGCCCAGCTCCAGGGCTGTCCCAGCAGAACCAGAGCCCCTGCACCGTGAGATGACAACACGCAGTCTTTGCTTGTTCTGGACATGTTTTTAGTTCTTGACTGAAAACCTCTGGACTTGGCTGCACAGTTTGAGCACAGAAATACTGTCTTGTCACTTGGGGCAGGAGGTTGGCCCTATTTTGTTTACCTCTACTAAAACAGCAGCTCACTGACTTTTCAGTGTCTAGGCCTTGCTCATGCTAGCTGCCACAGGGAATTGCACTGTCACAACTCCATGGGCTGGGCTGACTGGTTGTCAGTTTATTCTGCTGGAAACCTGTGGTCACTTGGTCAGAAAAAGTGCTGACTTTGAAGGCACTTAAATTTAGTAAGATGACTCTTACCTGACTTATTGAGGGTCTTCAAATTTGTTTCTGTCCTCAACTAGTAAATTATTCAGTGTAGTACATGGGGTTTTTTGAGAAAATTTCTGAAATTTATTTTGAACATGTAGATTATAAAGGCATCAATTCAGCAGTTTAGCATTTGGTACAGGTTAAATGAAATCTGAAATGAGTAACTGATGAAGTTTAAAGTTTGAAATTGTCTGTGAGAAAAGAAAAAATATCAGGGAAGATTCTGTGGAAAAAAGGTCTTACTTCACAGTTGTGTTGGCCTGTGTAATGTATTTGCTCTTGGGTGAACCAGCATTTCTCAGGTCTAGATTCTGATACTCTCTTGTATGGTAGTTACTAATAGAACCCAACATGTGAGTATACACATGTTAATGAGAGGGTGTTTGACTTTTTATCAGTTCTTTGTAGTGTCCCTGTTTTATTTTGTCATTGGTGCTTTTGACAGTGCTTTGAGTTGACAGCTATGCCTGAAAGATGGTCCATTCTGTACTCTCTGAAGTCTGGATATCTGGGTGTCTAGGAGACATTTCTGTTACTCATTAAACTATTGCATTGCATTTCAGGATTATTTGCTTATAGATGTGTGTTTAATGTCTCTTAATATTCAAACAATGAGAACTGAATTGACAATATTGCCTGTCTTCCCTTTGTAGGGATATTTACTGCTTTGAATTTACTGTTCTTTTTATGAAGTCAAGTCTGCATTCTCATAACATGAATGCTGTTTATGATGTATAAGTTAAGAGAGCTTTATCTTTTCACCATATTTCTGAAGTTCATTAACATTTTCCCTCTTCATTTCTCTGCCAATGGATGTACAAAGGAGAGAATGCTTGATGCTGTTTTAGTCCCAATCAGCTACCCTACAGAACTAGCACTTTTTATACTTAAGCAGTTTGAGAAGCTTGAATTCCATTCTCTGATTGGCATTCAAGTAAGCTCTGATATTCTTCAAAATGAAAATCAGAAAGACTTGAAGCTTATTTCTTCTGCTCTATCTACTTCGGGCATTTACAAAAGTCTTACACAACTCAGGACTCCATGGCTGCCGTGAGCTGTGCAGCTTCAAGTCAGATTGTGTATCATCAGGGAAAGTTCCCTTAGGAAGTCTACAAGTCTTGTCCTTCCTCAGAGTTAAACATCTCAAGCCTAGAGGGTCACCATTACTGTGGTCAGGCAGGAATGCTGAAACACACCTTGAATTCATGGCAAGTACAAAAGTGAGGGTACACAATTCACATTTTTGATTGCCTACATTGCATGCATGCCTTGCAGTTTCATTGGTGTTACAAGCACAAGTGGATGACACCTCTGAGGCATGAACCTGACAATATTTCTTGGCAGTTGTGAGATTGTCCCCTGAACCTCCTTCACTGTTTCTGGTACCATTAAGGACTTGGAATTTTATGCAGTCTGTCACAGGAAGGTCTTGCTCCCAGTATTGGAGTGTGGTAGCCTGTTATCCTTGTGACAGTGAGCATTTTTTGTTCAAGAACATGCTTTAGTGTTGCACTTTATTTTACAGACTGTCCAGGGACAGATGTGAACATTTGTTTTGGATAATTTCTATTGGAAAATAATTGTAGTAACTCAAAGAAGGTAAAATGGATAACGTGGCATTTTAACAGTAATGTTTGTTCTCTTTACATGTTGGGTTACTAGATTCATTAAATGCCTTCTCAAGACGAGCTCCATGTGTAAGATTTACTCTGACTTGCCTTGCATGTTCCAGCTGTATTGGCATGGAAGGATAATGTGCAGATACATCTATTTCCAGAAATGGCATGGTTTCCTTTTTCTCTCAAGAGGGTGTCACCTGCTCAGGCATTATCCACAATTAGACCTTTGCATGTTCTGTCTTCCTAGAGAGAAGATGCTAGCCACATTTATAACTCTGAGCAATGTTTTTTTTCAGGATCTGCTAAGTGCATTCCTGTAGGGATTCCCTTTGATGAGGAGATAGGGCCATTGGAAAGCTTAATGAGTGTTCTATGCTAGTTACTCACATCTGAGTGCCATTGCCAGCTAATGAGGCTGTACTGGAGCCAGCTGGCCTATTATGTGAAGTTCTTTCTCTTGTCATCTGGCTGTGAACATAACTGATAGAAAAACACCTGAGCTGACTTCCTGTATATATATTTGTCCTCTCCTTTTATCTGTGGATGTGACTGTCAGAGAGCTAGGCTCTGTGAATTCTGGGATAAGACTCTAAAATTTTGAATGACCTAAGAAATGTTCCATCCTCTGCCTCATTGCAATTCCAGCTTGCAAAATTGGAGGCTCTTTTTCAACTCTTAGATTTGAATTTCTACATAGATTGTCATCTTTTCCACAGACTCTGTAAAGGTCCTCCTTTCAGTCCTTGTTAAAACCTAAATACTCTTGAGTGTCCTTTTAAACTTCTCTTGTGCTGCAGATGTGGTGTCGAAATTTTGAAACCATTTCTTCTAAGGAGACAGTAATTACTTTTCAAGCCTGTATCTTATCTAGACATACAGGTATTGTTAAAAACCTTCCATTTGATAATGGTTGTCTGTTCTATTCTTCTAATGATGAAATTACCTTCTTCTTCAAATACTGTCCAAAAAGAGGTTTCTCACTAGGAGAAACCTACATGTTCTGGACTCTCAAGCCAGTAGGACCAACTGAAATGTAGATTTTCACATTTTATTTTACTTTATTCAGTTTGCACTCTGTTCACACTTAGACTGGCACATTTTCTATATCTGAGTTTCAGATAACTGGCCCTGAATGGGGGAGTTGACTGCAGTTATTCAATACAGATTACAGATAATCTCTGTCTGTCTACCTACCTACCTACCTACCTACTGATTATTATCCCACAAAACCTGATCTGTAATTCTTCCCAGAGAAACCCTGAGAAACTAGTTGCCTGAACATAAATTTCCTATTGTAATTTCAGTGTGATAGAACCTGTTCCAGGGTAGCTCACTACCAGCTAAGGAAGATGGACAATGGCATTGCATTCTGGATTTAAATGGGAGAACTCTTACATGCTTGTCTTCAACATAGTATTAGTCAGTATTTCTCAGGCAATGGGAAAGACTAGTCTGTAATGATGAATCTCTATGTAATTAATTTTTTTCGTACTTGAAATTTTGACCAGTTTGAAATTATTTTATTATTTTCTTACAGGCAATATTGCTAGTTAAAGCTTGTTCCATTTGCCTGATCTGTGACCACTGAAGTTTTTGTCAGGGTGCTTACTTTACATTTAAGGATTTTTCTTAATGAATGATTTGTAAGGGAATTTGTAAGGGAATAAACTCTTTAGTGTCTGCAAATGGTCCAGTACTATTTTCATGCATGTGGACTTAAGCATATGAAGTTTGTATTTAATAGCATCAAAGACTGTACAAGTAATTTGGTAGAGTTTTTCAGAATTTATTATTCAGAGTTGCTGAATAATGACAACTTTTTATTCTACAGGGAAATCCTGTGCTAATCTTGATGAAGTATTTCACCTCTATCAACAATCATGTTAATATTGTCCTTGTATAAGGCCCATGGCCTTCTGTGTTGAGTGTGTCCCCCCCAAAAGGCTGCTGGTACTGAATACATCAGATTATGTGTGGATTTTCTGTTTCTCTGCTGCTTTTTATGCTGAGGAACTGTTTTGGGCTTTCTGGTGTTGCAGCATACGTTTTTAATTGCTATCTGGACAAATAGTAATTTATTTTGTAACTCCTGTATCAGATATGATGGTGAGATTATGTGTCTTCATAGACATTTCAGAATAAATATAAAAAATGCTGGTGTTTACTTTTAGCTATATTTTAGGTATTTTGTTTAAGTAAAATTTACAATAGGATGTTCTTCACAAATCAGTTGTAGAGTTGTAGAGTTTCACAAATCTCTAAGGGAAACATATTGATGTTTCCCTTAGAGGGAATGCTACTGTCTACCCTCCCATCTCCCTTAGATGGGAGGGTAGACAGTAGAATTCTGGTACTATTTCAACCTATTTAAACTTTTAATGCTGTTTCCTTTAATATCAAAACTGATTTGTTTCTTGTTATTTAGAATAATATGTGACTCATTTCCTAGCTCACTTAGGATAAACCAACTTTCTTACACAGGACTAGTGGCAGCAAAGGGAAACTGAATTGCATGCCATCAGCTGTGTGACTTGAAAACTTACCTTGTGCTCTCTGTGTCAGTTGTAACTCTTTATTAAGGAATCTAGCTGATGTGGTTTTGTTTTCTTGCAGGGGAATTCCTGGGAAGAAGTGTGGAACGGTCATAGTAACAGCAGAGGAACTAGGGTGTTGCAGAGTAAGTGTGCTCATTGCATTTCAAAAATAAAATGAAATTATTTTGTAAGTTAAACTGGACTGGATTGTTAATGGTATAACTTATAAATTTGCATTTAGTGATTTATGAAAGAAGTTAGAATACTGTTTTCCTTTAAGTTGCTCTTAGTTGTAGAGAGAAGAAGCAGAAAGAAACAGAAGCCAAAGCTCAGTATCTCTTGCATTCTCTCTAATGCTCCTTCATGTCCTCACTCTCTCAGTCTCTTGCAATGTCTCAGCAGCTGTCACATACTTGAACTTCTGAATTTTTGTACTTTATCCAAATTTTTACAGCTCATATTCAGAATGTCAATGAGTTTTGGAATCACTGAATTGTTGAGGCTGGAAAAGACCTTGGAAGATTGTCTAGCCAATACTCCTGCTCTTCTTAGGGCAAGTTAACTCAGGGCTCTGTGTAGCTGGGTTTTGAGTCCAAGCAATCTCCACAATCTCTCTGTTACAGCTTTTCAGCACACCCAGAGTAAAAAGGCTTTTCCTTATATTTAGGTGGAATTTCTCACATTTCAGGTATGTACGTATTGCCATCTTTTCTCCCACTGGATGCCACTAACCCTAGGCTGTTTATTCCATAATATTACGTACTTACACAGCTTGATAAGCCTTCTGTTTTCCAGGCAATAATTTCAGCTCTCTCTGCCTATCCTCAGATGAGAGAGGCTCCAATCCCTTAATCATTTTAGTGATGCTTTTTGTGGAATTGCTTCATCATTTTTGTGTCTTCCTTGTACTGGGGAGCCTAGAACAGTACTCCAGGAATGAACATTACTTCAGGAGTGGCCTCACCAGAGCCGAGTCACTTCCTTCAACTTTCTGTCAGCACTCTTACTAATGTAGCCCAGCAGGCTGTTGGCCTTTGCTGCCAAGGGCACTTTAATCAACTTGGGGTCCACCAAGGCCCTTCAGTCCTCTTCTGCCAAGCTGCTTTCCAGCTGTTTGACCTGCAGCCTGTATGGGTGCATAGGGTTATTCCCCTCCAAGTGCAGTACCTGGCATTTTGCTCTGTTGAACTTCATGAGGTTCATATTGGTTTGTTTTTCCAGCCTGTACAGATGTCTCTAAAAGACAGGGCAACCATCTGTTGTATAAACTGCTAGTTCTAGTTTTGTATTGTTTTCAAACTTGCAGAAGGTCTACTCTGTCCATCATCCAGGTCATTAATGAAGATGTTCAACATTCTTGGCCCATTTTTGATGTCTCAGCTGCACTGCTAGTGACTGGTCCCAGGTGGACTTTGTGCCACTCAATACAACCCTTTGAAGCCCATCAGTTCAGCCATTTTTCAGTGTCCCTCCTGTCCAGTTATCTAGTCTATAATTCATTGGTTTGTGAACAAGGATTTATGGGACACAGTGTATAAGGCCATGCTAAGGTGAAGAATAAACAATGTCCACTAGGCTCCTCTCAGCCACTCATTTTGTGAGGAAATTCTTCCAGTGGATCAGGCATTAATTTCCCCTTTGTAAATCCCTGCTGATGTCTCATAGCCATCTTTGTCTTTTTCATGTGTTTACATAGGTTTTCCAGGTTTATTTGCTCTATCATCTCAGGGATTGAGATAAAACTGGCTTGGATCCTATTGCCCTTTCTCAGAGACAGGAGAACTTCCCCTGAACATCACAACTTTATAGAGTTAACTGAAAGTAGCCCCACAGTGATATTAGCCAACTCCATCAGCACTTTGAGGGGCATCCTACCAAGTCCCATGGACCTCTGTAATGTCTGGTCTGTTTTAAATGTTATCTTTTGTGGTCCTCTACCAAATGCAAGTTACCCTTGTTCCGGACTTTCTCAGGTCTGGGTCTCAGATTTCTAAGAGTCTTGAAGCCAAATCTTAGCAGTAAGACCAAGACACAGAAAGCTATGAGAAACATGGACCTTGCAATGTCCTTTGTCACCTGGTCCTCTGCCCCACTCAGTGGTAAGCCCACATTTTCTGTCATCATCCTCTCGTTGCTGTTGCACCTCCAGGCCTGTTTATGGAACAGTCTCCAGCAGGCCCTGCCCCAGTTAGCTGGCGAGTCTGCAGGTTTATCTTTGCATTTATAATCCTTTTCTCATTCTTGACTTACGCAAAAGATATGACCTGTGTGACTTTCAGTTTGCCTGATCACAGCAAAGAAACTTTTCTCCTTATTTGTTGACAGGTTGGATGTACTTGGTACATTTCAGACTCATTTTCTTGAAGGTTCCAGACTCTTAAGAGCCAGCAGCCATTTGCTTGACAGGCAGTAGGAGCAGATAACAACAGGTCTAAGTGACTGAAGAAATGAGGTTGGGTCATGCCTGACTGGAGTTTTTAAAATTAATTCTAATATACTTTCCTTGCCTGTGCATCTGTTTCTTTCAGAATGCAGTTTGGGATGTCAGGAAATCCTTAAAAACTCCTGAGCCATTTTAGCATAGAAAATTGTTCTTTTTCTTTTCCTTCCTACAAAGGAATGCTTAGTTCCAGCCATTTAAACTGCACTATGAAGACATTGCACAAATGTGAATATGTAGAGGGCATTTAGAAGACAGATACCCCCATTTATTTTGTTTTCTATTTGTAGAGTTTAGTAGGGTTTTTTTTTTTGTAGTAGTAGTAGTAGACTGCATGATATCTGTAATTTTTCTTTATTACCCATTTCAGGATTCAGTTTTAATGCAATTTTGTGCAAACAAGCTAGACAAGAAGGACTTCTTTGGGAAATCTGATCCTTTCCTTGTATTCCATCGAAGCAATGAGGATGGCAGGTAGGTGCCTGTTGAGTTTTTTTGCTGCTAATCATTGGGCAACTTAATTATTTACAAATAATATAGTTTTCATTTTTTTATATTTTTCAGATTAAGCTGTGTTTCTTTTATAATGTTTGCTGTATTTCAGATTGTCATGTGCAGTATAGGAATAAAACTATTGCAACAAATTGATCAAATACTGCAATTTAGAGTTTTAAGAGGTAAATGTCATAAATATAGAGCACTATGACAGTTAATTGTAGTAAAGTAGTTAAATAGTGTTACTTTTGCTAAGATGTAGTATGCATTTAAATTAAATAGAATTCTCAAAGAAAACTGTAGCTGCAAAATATGCTAATACTTAGAAATTGTTAGATAAAAATATTTTATACTGCAAATTTAAATTAGGAAATATCTTTTATCTTTTTGACAGCGTTCTATGAAATTGAATTTAAAAATCCCGAAAATAGAATTTTTTTATTTTTTTTTTTACAAATGGCTGTTTGCTACATTCATGCTTTAGTTTGTTGAAGTAGACTGATCTCTTCTGTTCCACTGCTAAGCCTTGGCATGCAATGGTCAACACAACACTCTGTGGGGCTCTACTGGCAGGTTAAGATTTCTTGGAAACTGGAAGTCCTCACGTCTAACATATATCAAACCAAAGGCTAGAGGTGTATGCTACTACTTTTTTCTGTAGTCTGAGAAGCTTAAGTGGAACTGTTGTTAACATAAATCTGTGTATGGGTGTGTGTGGCTGTTACCTGCTCTTTTTCACTTGGAGGCAGATTACAGGGACAGTTTCCTGAGTAAACACTGCATATGTAAAACTGCAAGCCTGGAGGAGTTATGGCACCTTTGTGAGTGGCATTAAGATCACTGGGGGACTTTGTCTGGGTATTACTGGGGGTGCTGGTACACACAGCCTCTCCTGGCCTTGGGTGCTGTTCTTTCCCATTTCCTTCTAAGGGATGAGTGTTGAGCCAGTGATGCTTTATGGGTCTCCTGAATCCAGCAGGATGTTGGGGCAGTACATCTGCACCCGTGGCAGAAGGACGATTCCTTTTTTTGGTTTTTGTTTGGTTTTGTTTGTTTTTTTTTTGCTTTAGGCACATCTTCTGAATCATAGCCAGGAAAAAGGGTAGGGTTTTGGGGTGCAAGGAGGATATTCCCTCAAAGGATAACTTTAGTTGCAACTGGATGAAGAAATTCATCAATGATTTCACCAGTGACCTTGTCTCTTGTTTTCTTTTGAACAGTTTAGTCCCCAAGATGGTGATTCAAAAGAGATATTTTAATTTTGCATCATTTAGAGAAAGCAGAATGTGCTAATATGGTTCATGAGATAAGGTGACCATGGAATCTTACAGAGGTTTATCTCTTTTACCTAAGACAGCCCTGGTTAAAAAATCGTGGACATAAAATAGACAATAAGAATCTGAAAGCCATCATTCCCTTAGCTCAGTTTCTTAATCTGTAAGCAAGAGTCAGATCCTCACAAGATCACTTTCTTTCTGGATCTGTGATTAATTCCTGCATTTACAAGGTCTGTTTAAACAAGTGAGATGCAAACTACTCTTCCCTGAAATATTTATTCACTGAATGGTTATAGGTCCAGTTGAAGTTTTGGGTAAAAGCGTTTTAAATTTAAAATTGTTTAGCTAGCAGAGTCTGTAATCTCTCTCCAGTGGATCTCTTCAGACTTTCCTTCCTTCTAATTTCACCATGTCTTTTTTTCTTACCTTACATTTTATATGGACATTGTATGGATGAATGATTACAGCTCTTTTAATTCCATCTTTGATGACACAAAAAGTATATAAATACAAAATATGTCTTTATTTTTTTGTTTTAATTACAGTTTTACAATCTGCCACAAAACAGAAGTTGTAAAAAATACATTAAATCCTGTGTGGCAGGCATTCAAGATCTCTGTCAGAGCACTGTGTAATGGAGACTATGACCGGTAAGCTGTAGCTTAAGGTTTTTTAGCATATACATTTCTTTTATCCCTAAACTTGTGTCTTCTTTGGTATGTAACTTTTTCTATGCAGTCTAGCCCCTAGTGTTATTTAATCCACATCTTGAAAGGATAATAGGTGTTCAAAACCATCCATCACATTAAAGAATTTAGAAAAATAAGGCAAATACACTAAATCTGTAGGAAATGCTAGTGGTGTTTTCTGGAAAAAAATCTTTACTCTCCATGATGTGAATTAGAAACAGAAAGAAAAGACTAATTTAAGGCATGGTCTCTGTGACAAGTGTACACAAGTATTTTTTAATGTTTCAATGAAAAACAATGATGATCTGTTTTCCTTGGGTGACAATGCAATGTCAGAAGATGCTGATAAATGAAAGCCTTTAAAATACATAGATCAGTAGATGAGAAACACAGAAGTTAGTCATCTGCAGATTTGAAGTTTTCAGTGGTGCTGTGCAAAAGGATCTTATCTTTACATGGTAATAATACCATGTTTTTAATTAACAGTAGTTTCATTGGAAGTGGGTATTTTTAGACTCCTTAAAAATGGCCATATTGGTTAGTCTTTCACTTAGATGCAATAAAAATGAAGCAATTTTGTAATGAGCATATTCAAGGAGAATTTTTTACTTGTATTTGGGTTAATGTGTATAATGCATAAGCAGAATAGTATTCATTAAGCTAGTCTCTGGACACTGCACTGTTTATCATATTAAAGAAAAAAGTTTTCACAATAATTAGAAAAGATGTTGTGGTGCAGGCATACTGAAATAACTCCAGCATTCCAAATTAAGGGAACTTGAAAGTGTAATAGTACTCCTTAAATTATTGTTGTGTATCTACTGTTGACCTGCTTTCAACATAATGTTTAAAGTGAATAAAGGCTCAGTGAATAAAGGCTCCATGAAACTTCATAGTCCTGCATTCAGCAATCATGCTTCAAATGTTAAGAAGTAGTCATTAGCTGTCATTTTAATTGAGATTAACCTACTGATAGTCCAGAAAAGCCTTCGGAGGTTTGGGGTTTTTTAATTAGAACCCCTTTCTTTCTAAAGGTAAGGATGAACTTCCTAACTTCCACATGGTAATACATAAAAACACAAACCCCAAAGGTCTCTTTGAGATGGTGATAGTTTCGCAGATAACATTTGGGTGCTCTGGGTTCTGTGATAGATGTGAAAGATGGGAGTAATGTCATTAGTAAAAATAGTTACAGTAAATGTTTATTCTGGTGTTGGGGAGACTAAATTTTCAGCTACTGCATGCTGCTGAGTGTACTCTGTCAATGTTTTAATTATGGAATGATCAGGATTTGCTTCATTTTTCTCAAACTATGCAATTATACAGTGTTTTCCGACATCAGAGGAATGGCATTTCAGTACTGCAGTACTACTTAGTGTCTAATGTCTTTGTTCTTTCTCTTAGTATGAGCTCTCAAAAGGCACTTACAGTTATTTTCTGGGTAAAAGTTTTAAAACAGAGATACCCATCTCTAACCTTGATTATTTTTAGATTAAAGTGCTTTTTTTAAAATATTAAAATAGGAAACCCATCCTGTAAACTGTGTCCTTTACTATAAAGGTTAAATTTCAGTATATGAAAATTGGAAAGGTCTTTTAATATCTTACATATCATGCAAAATAGATAAAAGTCAAGATCTGTAATTAATCCTTTAATATGAAATAAATTTCAGTAGAGAGGAGCTTTATTCAAGGATGAATTGCTCTTACTTCAGTTACCTGTCTGAAGATCCTTCTCAGGAATTTATCTTGATATTCTTAATAATTTATTTTAATAATCCCAGTTTCCTCACTGACATGATTTTGCTATTTGAACACAGATTTGTAAGACAATTCAAAACTTGAATCCCACTAAACCTTACGTAAATCTTAACTTAGTGGTGTGTTCTGTCTGTCATAGCAGGTTTTGAAACATAAGTAAAATAATGGTTGTCTAGGGAAAAAAAGTTGATACTGTCTTTTTTTTCTGAATTCTTCTGAAGGTGAAAGTAGTTTCCTTTGAAGGTTGAAATACTTGATGTGATAAAAGAGGTTTGGAGTTGCTTTTCACTTTGTTTTGCAGAACAACTTCCACTTTAATCAGTTTTCATTGTAAGGTGACTTAAATCCAACCTGAATTTTGCAAGAGCTATAAAATGTAAAAAATGGTGTGGTTGGGAACCTTTAAATTTGAGTTGAAAAGAGATACCTGCAGACAAACCAACTCTTCCTTTACCTATTTTAGAATATAAAAAATGTGGAAAAACATTCAGGTGTGAATTACCTGATATTATATTGTATATAACATCAGCTGTTGCTCAGCTTTATCCTCAACGAGTCTCTTCTTAGTAAAGAAAACTAATCAATATATATTTGACTCTATGTAATTGGAAGAATGAGGAGCAGTTTCCACGGAAGCATATTATAAAGTAATTGCTTAGATTCCTGTCCGCTCTATTAATAAAACAACCCTCATTACTTCATTTCATGTGAAACTGTTCTGAAAAATAAAAGTAAGTTAAGTTGTTTCTTAAAATACAGGAGGTCTGGAGGTGTTATTTTTCTATCTCATGTTCAGTTAATTTTAGGCCAAATAGGATTCACTGTTAGTGATAGTTGGATTTGCTTACACAGATACACTTTCTGCAGTAAAAGGAGATGAATAAAGCTATATACTATCTCTAGACTCGTATATCTTTCCTGTTTCATCAGGGATGTTGATGATAATACGCTCTGTAGTATTTGCATTTTAAGAAATCCACTCTTGAACTAAGTATGTGAAATATGATTGATCTTTACTCAGGAAATGTCTGCTTTTTCATTTTTATCTGTTTCCCAGTCATCCTTGAAGCAAGGTTAGAGCTGTCCTCAAGGGATCACTTTACTCATAAGGAAAGTTCTTAAAAACTTTGATATTTTAAGGTTTAAAGAATCATTTATTTTAAAAACCACAGAAAATTCAGAGCATCAGCATATAAAAATATATTGGTTAAACTTCCAGTGTGTTTAATTGTTTCCTTAGCTTCCACTCTATTTAGCTATTGATTTATGAAGATGTGTTGTGTTACCTGACAGGCTATTTGCTGCCCCATGAGAAATGACTGAAAAACTCTGCCTTTTGGATTCGGCACAATTGATGCACCCCTATGCTATTAATCTTAAAAGCAGTCCGGGTACATACTTAACATTTTAATAGGGTTGTGTTGTTGTTTTGTTTCTTTTTATTTTAGGACAATTAAAGTAGAAGTATATGACTGGGATAGAGATGGAAGGTAAGATCTTATTTCTGTTAAACTTAAGCATTATTCCTGCATGTTTATACACAATTTAAAATATATGAATATTTAGTGTCCAGCATAATATTAGAGAAAGTTAGTTATTTGTCAATATTTAGAGGTACAGTTACTGGAAGGATTCTGCTGTGATACAGCTCTGTGTTTTGCAGTTGTGGTAAACAGTGATGCATTAGCCTTTTTCCAACCTGTGTTTAAAACCTGTTATTTATCCATGGAACATGATAAAATGCACATGCCTGCAATGGCTACTCATGGGAGCCTAAATATTGCAATGTAGAAGCCACCTCTTGATTACCTTAATTTCAGATAGGGTCTAAATATTCATTTCCATGCCTGTCTTCATCTAAATATTATTGTAAACTCTGGAGTTGGAAGGCCTGAGATTTGTATAACTCCCCTTGAAAGAGGACAGTGGACTATATGTGGAATTTCTATTGCTAAATTCAGGAGGGGTATCTGTTATTCTTAAGAGCTGTGAACCCCAGAGTACTGGTTGTACATTTTTCTCTGAAGAAATGAGCCTTTCAAATCGCCTTTATTTTGACAAACAAGGTATAATTGTTTTTAACACAGTGGGTTGATACCTCTTGTTCTTTTAAAAATGTTGGTGCTTATATCTTAATACTTTGATTACAAATTTTATTCATAAATCTTGGTACTAGAACTGAATATATTTCCATTTACCTTTAAGTTGATCTGTCTTAATTATTTCCTATTAATCTTAATTTATATTTTAAAATACATGGATATCCACTTGCATTTTGATTTTTAAAAGCATATTATTTATTCTACAGTAATGTCTTTCACACTACCAATGCAATTTGCTTCTAGTATTATAGATAATGATATTGTGCTTCTGTGGCAACGTCTTGTAATCACAGTAGGCAAATTTATCCTGTGCTACTGTTCATTGCCTTGCTGACAAGATCCAAAAGCCTATTCAGCTTTCTTGGGTTGTAATTTTGTCTTTTTGGGTTTCCATCATGAAGTCTGTTGATGTACAAGCATTCTTATCTCATGTTTAACCTTTATGAATACCTGTCAGTGTAAATTCATCCTTCTTGATCAGATATTCCCTGGAGAGACAAAATAACATATTCTAGCAATTAAAAGAAGTGTGTTTTAAACACATGTTTAAATTTAAAAAGCCATACTAGCAAAAAGTCATTGCATCCTTGTTAGAATTTTTATTTACATTCTTTTCTCAATGAGATTTGACAAATCCTTAAAAATTTTATATATTTGTGTATAAACCACATTTTTTTGAAAATAAGCTAACAAAGTTAAATTGTATTGCCAAGTTAATAAAAAATAAGGATTATATTTTATCATGGTATCAAACCCCATGTGCTGTCTCACTTTATCCAAAATCTGTAAGATTAAAAAGAAAAGGAGGAAATCTGACAAATAACGCTGAGTAGCTGCAAATCTGAGTGAAATCTTGAACATACTGTAGATTTTAGGCAATCATTAGCCTCTCCAGTCTCAAATAGTTTCAAATATTATCTGCATTTGCTCACATCACAATCTAAATACCTATAAAATTAATATCTAAAAAACAAAAAGTGAAGGATACAATTTACATGTTCTCCTTTTTATTCTAATAGTAATTTTTTTGCTGTCTGTTTTGAATTTAGAAGCACACTGAGCACTGACTTCTTACACATAAAATTCCCCTGACAGATGAGACAGCACTCATCTCATGTGACTTTAGACAATGCAAAAATCAGACAAATTGATTGAACTAATCATTTAAGCCACTTCAGTGGCTTACAGGGGAAAATGGTCTGATTGAATCCATCCTACCTGGAATAAATTGCCAGTTGGTGGTGCCTGTAAACTTACGTAGTGATCATAGCAAAACCTAAGTGCCTAATTTAACTTTGACATTGCCGAGTATATCTGAAATGAATCCCATTCAGGAGTTACTCTAACAATTTTTGCACAATTCTGCTGTTCCTCAGTTTGTATTGATTTCCATTTGTGATGGACAGTTTTTATGAGCTGTTGTTACACCAGCTGGGCACCTCACCATGCTGAATCTGTTTGTTCCAGAGATGTGCAGAGTGGGCAGGACCACTCTTTGAAAGATTGCCTGCTCTCTAGATAGCAAAGGGAGTTGTTCTGAATATTACAGGCTGTTCTGCAATCAGGAAGACAAAGTTATGGTGCATATACTTGATTTGAATCAGGACTTGGCTTGATTTTGACTTCCTGGGTCTTGACTAAAAAAATCTTTTCTCCTTTTCCCCAGTCTGTGTTAACTGTGCTTTGAAAAATAGTACCATGGTGCTTTGGGTTGAGCTTCTTCCTTCATGTTCCTAAATTATGCTGTTAGAGTAATTGTCATGTAATATCATTATCATATTATCATCATCAGAGAGCTTTTATTTCATTTTGAGCATCACATAAAACTTCCTGACAAAAAGTAAGATATGCCTTTGGTAACATTAGCACTATTAATTATTAAACATCTCTTTGTGTCAAACCAGTTTTTGCACAAAAACTGTCAAAATGTGAACAACTTGTTCTGTTTCCTTTTATCGCCTCTAAGAGCTGTGATGAACCCCAAACAATTTGATGCTATAAGAAGTTGCAGAAGTTGGGTTTGTTTCTTGGGCCAAACCCACTTGTTTGATAGCCACATTTTTAAGGTTTTTTATTGAGTGTCCTTACATATGAAGCACTTGCAGACAGGTCTAACAGAAGGAAAAAATAAGATAGTGGACAACTTCACATCAGCAATACTGTGATGTTTTTAGTTCTCTCTGAAAGCTTTTTCATTTAATTTCGGAAAAAATATCACTTAGCATACGTGTTGCAAAAGTTGTTTCACAGTCCTGACATTTATGATCTGTTCCATAGAGAAAGTTGAGTTATAAAGCTGTAAATATTGTGGTGCTAACCTGGGACCACAGGAGCATTCATCTGAGAATATGAATACTTCAATAGAGATTTTAAATTTCAGATTCTAAGCTCTTCCAGCTTATTTTTTGTTCTTCGTCTTCCTTTTTCAGCTAGATAGTTGATTTTTAAATTCTTGCATTTTCTCCTTACTCATTGACATCTTTCTGATTATGATTGTCCTTTCCTCTGTTGGTTTTTTCCTTTAGATAACAAAAAAATTCAAAGTAAATACAATTTTGAAAATGATTTTCAGCACTTCAAAACACACGTCTAGAAGGGGAAAACTTAGGGAGATGGGCTTTAAGTGATAATTCTGTGTGCTAACACTCTCTGATTCAGTGTTCTGATATGGCACTCATGGATGAAAGTCCAAGTCTAGGAAAATTTGGTGTTAGGCAGGCAAAGAGGATAAGTACTTTGGATTCTCAATCCAGAGATTAATAAGGAGTGATGATTAATATTAGAATATTTTCTTAATGACTTATACATCTGGCAAAGGCATATTTTGTCCAACAGATGCTCAGCCTTCAGAGCCAGCCTAGTGGTGGCATGTACATCCACCTGAATATTGAGTGTTAAAGATCCAAGTTGTGCTCCTTTAAATGCAGAGGGCTCTGAGGCTGGTTGTGTATGCCCATACCTTTTTAACATGATTCATCAGAGGAATCATATCTTTCTAGCTCAGGTCTTGTCAGTGTTTGTATATAGCCATAGGGAAAGGAAGCCTTCCAGTGTCTCTCAGAATTAAAGAAGCAATTATGTTTAAGCAGTACGGATTCTTTTGCTCCCCAGAGACAGTCCTGTCTGGAATGGCTCATGTTTCCTGTTTGCTGCAGCATGTTTGTAGGTAGTCATCGAACTATCTGATTTTCTGCCTTCAAAATATATAACCTGATTTGAAAATAAAAGGTTCAAACTGTTACAAAATGGAAGAGTTCCATTTTAAGCAATATATATTTTTCTCTAGTGCCATGATTACCCAAGGTTAAATACACCTTGTGGATGGCTTCCTCTGTTCCCTGCTAAAATCGTTCTTGTAGTCCGGAGAGCATTTAAGTAGAGATATACCTCCAAAATACATTTCTTAAGGAAAGTCTTTGTTTTGGAAGCAATTTGATGATCTTCCAGCTGAAAGGAGAGTGTTTCACGTGAGGTAGCCCCTTCTGAATCTGGGCAATATCTTTAACATACAATATTTCTCAAACTTTCTTACATTATGCTTTGCTTATTTTCTAGTAGCATGATGACTGAACCTTTTAGTTGTTTGATTTACATATTTTGTGAATTCATGCTGATTTCAGAAAATGAGGTTTATATTTGAGGGGTTGTTTTGTTTAATTTCATTATGAATAAAGCAAGAGAGAAATTTCATGTTGCTGTGGATTGTTTCCATTTTTTGTCTCGCAACATTCAGATTTATTTAAATTTGCTTTTAATATTTATAGTTTAATTGGAATTGTGCTGAATTTCTTAAAAGCAAGTTTTGCAAGTCACAAAGTCATAAAAATTTGAATTTCTATTTTAGTTTACCATTGGAAGGAAGGTAAAACAGTTAGCTTCGTAGGTCACCAGATGTGGAGGCAGAGTGTAGAGGAAATACAATGCTTTCTTAGGGCAGGAAAAATCTGGAGCAGCAGTGGGGAAGGTTCAGCTGTGCAGAGCAGAGAATGGGAACAGAGCTTGTGACTGCTGGGAGTTGTGTAGCTGATGGCTGGGGCACTGATCCCTGCAGTTCTTCCATTCCAGGTACCTGTCTGAGGTACAAATCTGCAGCTCAGTCACATCTGGCAGCCCTGTGGTTTCTGTGCCTCAGTTCCCAGACCCCAGGCACCTTCCTCAGTGATGCTTTACCCACTGCAACTCCCTCTGGCCACTGTGCTCACAGTGGCTCCTTGGAATGTGCCAGCCCTGTTATACATTGACAAAGCAGTTTTTAAAACATGAATGGCAGCACACAAGTGCCAAATATAGTCTCTAAGCAGGAATGGAATTTAGAAAGGAGAAGCTTGATAACCACTCCTTTACTTTTAAGATTTGCTTTCCCGTAATCCCATAAGCTGAGTAGCCTCAGTGGATTGCTGTTCTGTTGCCAGATGGGAAGACAGGAGCTGAAATGAGTTTTGGGTCTTCCCCTTAGAAGTTCAATGTTGTGTTACATGGATTGGGAGGGCTGGTCTTTTCTGGTTTAAGGTACTCCTTCCATGCTTTCAGTAACTCCCTTTCTCACACATAGCCTCATGCACAGTTCAGAGTCAGTGGTGCCAGTGGTTATCCACTGAGGAAATGGTGACAGTCTTTTGTATCCTGCTCTGTTTTTTCAGATTTTGTAAACTTACATTGGGGTCAGTCACTGATTTACAACATAGTCCTCATTGTGCAGCTAAGTTAAACAAAAGCCATCAAAAAGATTTGAGCCAATACTTCCCAACTCTAAATTTGCATTACTAATAGGATGAACACAAAACAGAGGGAATAATAAAGATTTTTAAGCAGATTGTATCTGTTGCCATTACTTGTTTCTTGGGAGTCAGTTCATATTGGCCATGTGTCTTTTTTGCATTAGTAGATAAAATACATGTTTAAATTCCTAAATGTTGTGCATTTGATTTAAAATCTTACTTTCCAAACAGCCATGATTTCATCGGAGAATTCACTACAAGTTACAGAGAGTTGTCGAGAGGGCAATCTCAGTTCAATGTTTACGATGTAAGTATTATGAATATTTACTCACTCTCAGGAAAAACATGAGAAAATACTGAAAACAATGAAAATCTATTATTGCCACTAATGTGGTGGTTAAGCCTGTGTGGCTATATAACTCTTTGGTTTTTGCTTCTGTATGGTGTGCAGATCTTTGTTATTCCTCAGGGTATCCTTTAATTGGTCTCAGACTACTGCCATTAAACTTCAGTATTTTCATAGTCCTAATATAGGTGGTAACAAATATAATGGCTTAGGTGAGCACTAAAGAAGGCAGGGAGGGTGGGTGCTCCAATTATGGGCTGCACTTTTATTTTGAAGATAAGCAAAGATGGTGCGCTGTGCAGAGTAGGACAAAGATAACAGAAAGCCATGTTTTTTTCTTATTTAGATTCAAGATCAACCCCAGAGTTACAGTAGTTGCCTGTGAATAGTGTCATAACACAGATTACTTGGTGCAGTGAAAATGTCCTCTCCTGTTGTATCACTGACATGAATCCTACCCTACCAGGAATATTCTGTCATAACATTTTAAGTAATTTTTCAGTTTCTTGAATATAGTGTCAGTATCATACTCCCAGCAACGGAGTACATTTCCTGAGCAGCTCGTGTTTGCCTCCCCACTCTGCAGTCCTCCATACTTGGGCACTGCTTCTACTTCATTAGTCTGTACAGTATTAGAACAAAAAATACCAGGCAAATTCTTTTTCAAATGTTTTGCTTTTACAAACTAACCCAGGGCAGGTAGAGAAGTTTGAGTGAGTGTCCCATATTTAAAGATTAGGAACCTTGCTAAAGCCACCTCTTTGCAATTGGGCTTTTTTTAATAGGTTCATTATAATTCATATAGCTTTCTAGGTTCCTGCAGAGATGTAAAACATTTTAGAGGCTAAAAAATGTTGTTTAATCACTAAAGTTACCTGAAATTTGAAAAAAAGTCCCTGCATAAATGTTATAATAATTATAGTACTATAAATTATAGGAGAGAAACAAACTGTCATTTAATTCATCTTTGCTCCCAAGTAGGTGCCTCGTTTCCCATGATATTTCACCTCAGGCTGTAGTGCAATTCCTTGCAATTCCTAAGAAGCCAATTGTCAAGTTACCTGAAGCAGAAAGTTCAAATGAATCTTCTCTTTGGCATTTAATGACCGCTGGCAAGCAATATGCTGCTAATTCAGGCCTGACCATTGAATTCTGGAGAGCAGTGAGTGAACTGCCACAGGGCAGACAGGCAGCCTGTTACTTTCATCTTCCTCTTCTGGGCAAATGTCAGCAGGAGTCACTTTCTGGCTAAGATTTGGGTTCAACAAGAATTACTGCATTGTTTAATTCCCACCTTTACACAGGCTTAATTTTTTGCTCATCAGACACTGTTAATGGAGGGGCAGGAGTTACTTGGTATTTTTTAAGTGTCAACAGGCTTATAAGCGTGTAAAAGAGCAAAAGCTTTGCAGAATATTTACTGTATAACATCAGTGTACCAAAGTGGGGGAAAAGAGTGAGTCACTTGTTTAGCCTGTTTGGGAAGACCTCGAATCATAGTTGTCTCTTCCTGCCTTACATTTCACAGCTGTTCTGTGTTGTACAAGGAATAAGATCTTTAAATGTAATTTCATTTTGGTTGGGAGAGAAAATCTTTGGAAGACAAATATTATTAGTTTGCCCATTTTCAGGCAAAATTCTTTAAATATTTTATACCGGATAAGTGACTAAGAATTCAATTGGGAATGTTTTCATTCCTTATCATTTGCAGAACATCTGTGAGTAGTTTACAGTAAAACTTGGCAGCAAACCATAAGGCATTGAATTTCCTAGATATATGGGAGATCGTTGAATGACCTAATTAGCAAAATAATGTTTTGCTTCCAATTCCATGTGCATTTCTGGAAAAGCAGGAGTACATTTTCATGTGTAGGTAACAAAATTAACTGAGACTTGCCTTTTGTAGGTATTCTGAAGGGAAAAAAAATATTGGTGGCTACAGTGCGAAATTTCATAGGCATGGGTTCCAGACCTTCAAGAAAACTGTTTAATGCTTTTAGTCCAGCTCCGTGAGGATTCTTGGGTATGGGGAGTGCATTGAGGCACCCCCAACTCCTGTATGCCAGTCAGGTGGTGATCATCAACATTTTCATGAAATTACCTATTTCATTAAATCCAGTCTTCCTGTCAGCCAGATCCTGTCATTGCACCAAGTATAGAAATTGGGAGTAGAACAACTCTCATGTTTCTCAGGTGCCATGAAGAGCAGATGCAAACAGATTAACTGGATTGAAGAGATGCATTCTGAGGTGACAAAGCAGTGACACCATACACTGAAACACTGCAATCAGGAATGCAGAAAAAGGCAGAATCTTGTGAAAATTCAAAGTGTTTCACTGAGCTCTCAGATAGAATGAACGCTCTCACCTCTGTTGCCCCCATCCCTTATTTGTCAAATGTGAGTAGCAGCACTGGCTTACCTGGCAAGTACCATGAAGTTAAATTCACTGGTTTTCAACATGCACATGTCGCAGCATTAAGATGCATCAGTAAACAGGATGCACTTAAAACAGAATACTTTCTGCACTGAAAATACCTTACACTTACCTTTATATTGGATCATACTGCTTTAATGTTTGTATCTGTGTTTCTAGGTAATAAATCCAAAGAAAAAAGGAAAAAAGAAAAAGTATGTTAATTCTGGAACAGTAAGTAAATATATTTTATGTTACTGGATGTTTTTATTCTTGCTTCTAACAGAGTGTAGTTGACTTGTAATTTAACAGGATTCGAGCGGAACTGTCTATCAAGACCACAATAAACTATTTACTTTTACATAGCATTTATTTTCAGATTTTTAAAAATTTGAACAGTGTGATATAAAATTTGTCCAAGTGTGCTGTCAAGTTGCCAGTGGTTTTCAAAATAAGCTCTACCAAAATTTCAGTCAAATACTTGAAGCTATTAGACTGTACACTTTTTAATTTTTATCTGAAATATATCTGCACTTTTACAAACAAATTTTCTTTTTAAATTTACCTGCTGAGCTAGAATTGTTAAAAGCTAGTATGCTTGTCATGGCTAAATCAAAAATAGTCAACAATTTTTACTACCAGCAGGTCTTTTGTAAATTTATTTTGAAAGATCTGTTAGTATTGTTTGGGATGCGAATTTCTCTTTTTTGGTTTGCATTCCATATTCTGTTCTCATGTTTATGAACCATTTGATAGCAGTGCAAATATTTCCCTTCAGCACTTGCTAAGCTTTGATGTCCTGGCATCCATGATGTTCAGAACATCATTTACAAAAAAATGAAGATAAATGTTGAGGATTGTGATATTGGAAAACCTAATCAGTTGTAAGAGATGTTTTTTGTAAACACATCCACCATGTGGGGTTTTTCCACATGAACAGTTCTACTAAAGTCAATAGGGCTACTTTCATGCTGAAAAGTAGCCTTGAAGGAATGTTTTGACATTCTTACATTCTTGTCTAAGTGTGCTTATCAGTGACAAAATAAAAACTTATTTCTCTACCTTTGCTTTAAATTATGAAAAATTGGCAGAAGCAGCTTGCCTGTTAAAATTTACCATGCAATATCTAATTCATGAGGTAATTTATTCTTTGCTAACATACTCCTTTTACTAAAATCTATCATGTTAAAATCAAGTTCTATTGCATTAAATTAGTGAGTTAGAAAATTATGTGAAGTGGTTCTTTTCAACCAGCGATAAAGGTGTGCTCAAAATTTTAGATATGAAATCTGGAAGGGCAAAAAAATGTATTTTCACATTCAATGTTTGTGTTGATTTTGGTTTAAATACTTTAACATCTTCACAAGTATCTGTCTGCATTTGAAAAAACATATTTTACTCATGTTTGAACAGGCAAAATCAGCTGTCTTCTTTACTTCAAATTCATCAAAATTTCCAATGAACAGTTGTTAGCCATTTTCTTTCCTTTTTCCTTCTTTACCTTTTCTTTTTCCTTCTCCTCTGTTGGTTTTGTAAATTCTTTTTGCTATCAAATCTCTGTCCCCATTTGCCCTTACTTCTAGTAGTCCTTCAGGGTTCCCTTCTGCTTCTCCACATGGTCACTTTCTTATGTGTTTGCCTGCAGTTTTATTTTTCTTGTCCTCGTCATTTACCCAAGATGTTCTTTACTGTGCAAATTTTTAAATTTGGGAGCCAGGCACCAAGATCATAATTTTCATTAATAGGAGGTAGAATTCTGCAGAACTTACAGTGGATATAAATCATTGACTGCTATCTCACTACAGCATTTAAGGACTATGTGCATAGTGTGCACATCTGAATTTATTATTACTTAAGGGGTTATTTTAAATTCAGACAGTCAATTTACATACTAGGCAGAAGTGTTTCAGAATATATGGTTAGTTTTAAGCAAAGCCTAGTAAGGAAATAAAAAATTCAGTGCATGAAACTTGAAGCATTGATAAGTAAATACTTTGGCCACATTGGGAGTAGTTTATTTCCATTTTGGGACTTTTAAGATCAGATGCAGTGAAAATCCTTGCTTAAATTAATTAGGAACAGGATAACCATCTGTAAGAACACATCAACCATTAATATTATTGTGTCCAGTGGCAAAAAGCATAGAAATTTTGGTCTTTTTTGCAAGGCTGTGCTACTGATAGCCTGGGAGAGCATTGTTATATGGTCTTCTGTTCTCAGCTAGAAGGGTGATTTGGTGATTTTAAGCTTAATCATTCAGTCACATAGAACTGTGATAAAGAAATATGATAGAAGCCAGAATTACTACCTGTAATCTCATTCTGAGTCTAAGTTTACAACATAGCAGTATTTTCAGTTTTTATATTTTGCTGCAAGTGGACACAAAATTCTGTGATAGACTTCCATTCCCTTTTTATTCCTTGTATCTTTATTCATGGATTTGCTCTGAGTAGTTACTTAAGCAATTTTCACTGACTGCCTGCTGCACTTATATAATGAGAGAATTTGTATAAATAAAATCAGAATAATTTTAATTCTTTGCTTCATAAATATTGTGCAATATATGAAGATCTTAAGTGCTGGATCTTTTCCACTGGAGTTTATACCTCTGTGACTTGAGTGCTGAAAATGCCAGTAACACCTTCAGGTCACTCTGTGTTTTGGATCTCTGCCATTTCTAAATTATAAAATCTGGGACTGCTGAAATTTCTTTCTGTTGCATTTATGTATATCTATATATAGATAGATAGATGTGTATACATATATATACACATATACTACTTTGAAATATATATATATTTCCTATATGTGTATACTTCACTAGATTTTTGGATTCTAGGCTTGCATTAATACTCAGTACCGCCTTTAATGTGAGATGAGTAATTACATAAATACTTGTAATTGAGTTCTTCAGACAGTGTTAAACTGCTCATAGAATAGATTCATTATCATCTACCCTGTAATCTTCAATTGTAGGTGTAGTACACAGAAATCAGAAAACATATATGTGGTAACCTGCTCTGGAATACAATCTTTTGCCCCTTACCTTCTCTTAAATTAAAAAAAAAAGGCAATTATAGACTTCTCAATCTGTCTGTTCCCTTTCAAGAGCTGCCTACTGAAATTATTTAATATCTTTTTTAATCTTCTTTTTTCCCTTAATACTGTAGGAAATTACATCCTAAGGACAGAGCTTGAAAAACATTGTGCTTATGTGTCTACTTGTTCAACTGGGAAACACACAATTCATGTCTGACTCTCTTTTATTTGCTTTCAGGTAACATTGCTTTCCTTCCTAATTGAAACAGAAGTTTCATTCCTTGACTATATTAAAGGCGGGTATGTGATTAGCAACAAACCTTTCTTGTTTTCACAATTTCTTTATGGCTCTCAGTAGCATCTGTAAGGAGCTTTATTATTTCCTCATTTTAGGGGCTGTACTTTCCTACATAAAGCATGCACATAGTTACTAAATTATGGAATTTTGCTTATACTATTGGAATTGGAGTTGATACTAAAACACTGAGCAAGAGTGACCTCTGATCAGCCAGAGAAAATTTGATTACACAAAAGGGAATCATCTAGATGTTATTAAATTATTAAAATGCTATCTATTTCTTCCGATTGTACTGAGATTTGGTGTATTTAATACTGGTATTTACTTAGAGCTTTTCCCCTTCAAAGGCATTTTTGCAATACTAATTAAAAATTTTAACGTGTTAGATTTCTCATTTATCATCATTTTTTCTAAAGAGAAGTAGAGACAGAAGTATCAAATGTCTTACCCTAGAAGATGTCTGGAAATGTGACCAAATCTGAAAAATTCCTGGCTCTTAATGTCCCTGCCAGAACACTATACTTCTCTAAAATAAATGGAAACTTCTTGTGCATTCCTAGGCACTTACTTTTGGACTTTTAGGGCATAATGTCTGAGTATACATTCCACATGTTTTTTAGAGCTTTGATTACCTGTGAAGAAACAAGCCCCCTTTTTTTTTTTTTTTTTTTTTTTTTTTTTTTTTTTTTTTTTTTTTATGACTTCAACCAGAGTTCAGTACAAATAAAAAAGAAGTCTGTGCTGTGTTTTGACAGTAGCTATATAAAGCTTTGGTCCCAGCAGTGGCAGTCCTACATTCCTGTTGTTGACTTTGACAGTAGTTGGAAATGCCCATCCATCCATGTTTGCCAGAAATTTCTATTGATTGAAGTCTGTGTATGCACAATCATGGAGAAACAGTCTTGCCTCTGGTGCAGCTGTTTCCTTTGAACTGTGCTGTACAAATATGCCATGACTGTTCTGTTCCCCATTCATTCAAAATTCATCTCTACAGAAAGAGCAGGTATGAGGAACTGAGGAATTGACTGTCTAAAACTGAAAAGAAAATTATATAGGGGCTGCTTATGTAATCTTTTCAGGGTGGTCTATCACATTCCTCCTTAATACAAGTTAATAAACCTAATTATCTACATTCTTGAGAAAAATCACATAAATTTTGAATACAGTAATATTGTGTTGTTCTTACTGATGTTTTGTATATATCTCATTAACTGCAAGTCAAAGAAGATTTGTGATATTAATAAATTCCACTTAAAATTTTTTCTGCTCTTTTTACAAAAAAAAAATCAGTAGAATGCTCAGTGTTTAAAAGTATGAGCAGTAATACTTATTTTATACAGAATTTTTTTAGTGATTCATACAATTATTTCTATGTACATGCCAGTGAAAACTGTAGAAGTATTTGTATAAAATCTTACCTTTCTTTCTGCAACATATGCAGTTATGTAAACATGACAAGGAGGCTCAGACTCAGAGTTATTTTCTAGGCTTCTCCTCTCCTCTGTTTGTCTCATTTAATATTACTACATATCAGTTAAAGTCCAGTTGACAAATATTTGAAGGAAGGGGAAAGAGAAGATTTTTTCATTAATCAGTCTGTTTTCCCATCGTGTCCTCAAAAACTGGTTTAAGTTCCCTGTTTTTCTTCCATTTGGATAGGCAAGAGGTAGAAAGCACTGATTCTGCAATAGGCACAATAACATATTTGTTCTTCCATAAATGGGTGCTTATAAAATACTTAATGTTCAAAACATTCATTGTAATTCATTTGAGGTGTTTAGAATTAATGCAGATGTCATGGAAATCTTGACAGCTTTAACAAATTATGATTACAGTATTGATTTCATTTATGTTTTGAGTCTGCATCTGTTTAATTGGCATATTCCATTACCAGTATCATCTATATGACTGTTGCTTCCTGAAAGAACTTTGAAGAATGAAATCGAGGTTTGTCCATAACTCAGATTCCCTTTTACTCCATAAGACTGGATTTTATAGCAGTATGGCAGAAAAGAGAAAGATGTCTCTTTTGCATCTGAATGTTACATCAAATAGCCCCATCTTAATGGCTGGTTTTTCTTTACACCTTGATACTTAATCTCTCATTTTGCCACACCGACCTTCCCACATTTAAAGCATGTATGTTGTGCTAAAAATAATGTATATTTCAAAATTACATTTCTCCTGCTGCTTAATACAGCCCCAGTTAGTAACATATTCCTATCAAAACACCTCCAAATATATGAATAAGTTCAACAATGTAAGCGATACAGTCTTGGAAAGGAATGCAATTGAATTTACAGGAATGACTGTCAAACCTATTTTAGTGTCTACTCTATTTTTTTTTTGTATGGAAGGAAGACCAGAAGCCACAAAGCTCTGAGACTTAGTGGACTGAGAAGATATTTCTTTGCAGAAGTTTCTAGTCTGTTTGACTTACTGAAACATGTAGTGAGCTAGTTATTTGTAAACCAGTAAAATTCAGGAGCTAAATCCTTTTGCAGCTGTAATATCTCGTCATCTCTTCTGTCCCAGTTTAGTGGAAGATAAGAGGAAATGTTTTTCTCCATCATGTTAAAAGCCTTACCTTCATCTAGGTCTTTAGAAATGAACACCCATACATTTTTTGGATCCAAAAGGATTTGGACACATATTTTTATCTGAACTGTATTGAATTGTTGATGGTCAAAAGGGAAATTTCCATTTCCTTTCATGGCAGCTGTTTTAATCCAGGCAGTACACTATCCACTGTGATGGGAGGCATGTTTGCTGTTCACTGTTTGCTTGTTCAAAGCAAGGGCTGCCATAACTAGGTATTTTGGAAGCTGTGCCATGTGTTTCTTGTATCCTTGGAGACTATCAAGAAGTAATAAAACTATGTAAGAGGAAGATCTTGAAGAGACTTTATCTGCAAAATCTTCCGTATGTTGTTACAGCAATATAACAATTTGGCTCAACAAGCATCTGCAAAGGGGAAATTATAAGTCACACTGGGGGTTTAGATGCCATGGAGAGGATGCAGCCTCTTGGTAGAATTAGTTGCTGTGACAGCTCTGTTGCAGAGTTCTGTGCAGTAAGTGGTCCTCAAACCTTCAACTGCTCCCCCCGCTGCTGACAGACCAGCTGGTTGTCATTCTGAAGCCACAGGGGGAACGGCATGATTCCTTCCAATGTACTGTTTAAAAAACCCTAATCAAGCCTAGTCAAAAACTATATTCAGGCTTAATTCGTTCCCTTATGTATATCAGTACTGATGGAACTCCTATTAAACTATGACAGGTTTTGCTTTGTTCTCTCTGTGGCTGTGAGGTGAGGATTATTGTTCCTTTTAAGATACTTCATTTCTTGTGGTATACAGGAATATAGGGTAAAATCACCTGTCCACTTTTAAGTAGATCATGTATTTCTATATTAATTAATTATGGCAAAGTAGTAGTGATCTGTGCAGCACTGAATCCAGAAGGCACATTGCTGTTATTCCACCTCAGTTGGGAGAGGACATCTTGCATGACCAGGGTTAAAGTATGTCCAAGAAAAAAATCAGTTTTACTGTTAAAAGGATTTAATAATATTTATGGCAGTTAAGTTCCTATTAATGATTATTTAGGTTTTTTAATTTAAAAAAGCATGATGGAGTCAAGTAACTGTTTTCAGCGTGTTAATAAGTTAGTGTTGTGTAACCCTTAGCTTGAATCTTATATAAGAGTATTTTCAGTGTTTATTTCCTCTATTAGAAAGTCAGTGTCCTACAGTTTGTCCACAAATGATGTTACTGTCTCTTGTTTATTTTTCTATACAGCAGTACAACTATTTATAAAATTTGTGTTTGCTTTTTCCGGCAGAACCCAAATCAATTTCACGGTCGCTATTGATTTCACAGCCTCCAACGGTAAGAATAAAAATAAATATCTTGTGTGTGTTTGTGCTGTGTTCCTTTTAAGTGAACATATGTGTGTTTGCAACAGTATTCAGCTGGCACCACCTGGACTCGAGATCCCAATTTGCTGAGCAACAGATGAGAGGCCAATTCCTTGTCTAGGAAAGCAGGACAAACAGAACAGATAAAAGTTGGAAAAGCTACATATAAAATTTAATAGCCAGAAGCTGTTTGAAAATATCTGTAGTTTTTAATTATTGTTATTATTTGGACTTTATAACTGCTGGCAGAAAACTTAGAGGAACCCATTGAGAAGGGCCAAATAGTTCCAGGAAGAGCAAGACTGAAGTGGGGTGAAGCAGAAATAAGTTGTGATCCTACTCCAAAGCTGCTTTCAGAAGGTCATAATACTTCTGTAAATTTTGCCTTAAAAGTGTATAAATTGCACAAATCTGTAAGTTTCTGGCTGCTCTTTCAATGCTGAAATACAGCAACTTCTGCTAAAATCTATTTAGAACTACCAAAAAATTACAACTTTTAAAATTTATTCAGAACACTGCATTTTCACCTGATGCAACTTCTTAAGAGAGAAAATTCTGACATGATTCAGCTTTAAAGTAAATCTGATCCTTGTTTTAACAGGTAACCCTTCACAGCCAACTTCACTTCACTACATGAATCCCTATCAGCTGAATGCTTATGGCATGGCACTGAGAGCTGTTGGTGAAATAATTCAGGACTATGATAGTGATAAAATGTTCCCAGCTCTAGGTTTTGGAGCTAGACTTCCTCCAGATGGAAGAGTATCACATGAATTTGCACTGGTAAGTAAATAAATATATATTTTTAAAATTTCTTTATTACAGCAGAATTTTGGGAGTTAAGGTTGTAGTCTTAAGCAGTTACTGGACAAGTAAAGAATGGAGAATGTGCTAAGTCATCTGTGCTAACTCTAAATAGTTGTTTCAAAAAACTTTTAATCATAGTAAAGTTACTTCACTTGAAGTTATGGAGAGAAATCTGTAGTCAAGTCCCTGTAGGCCAAAAATTGTAATAAAGAAAAGTAATAATCTTTAACCTTGGCTGTAGCATCTTGAGAAACAAATGCTTTAAAGATTTCAGACTCTCTAAAGAAGCAAATGAATCATGTTCCCAGATAATACTTCATTATTATTTTTATTCTGTCTCATTTTCTGGGATCTCTATCTTTACCAGCTCCTAGTTCAGAGACACAGAGATATCTAAGTGGACTAAAAGATGAGTTGATAAAAGAGATCTCAGTTGAGATCTGAGATTGGTCCATGGGTCAGTTAAATTGCAAGCCCAAAGTCTACCGGGATTTGCCAGAAAGGTTGATCTGGTACAGCTGATGCCTGTAATTATTGTTGATATTTTATCTACTTGCTTATTTTGAGGTTTTTGTTCTTCTCAGAGTAGGATAAAGTTATCAGCAAAGGCAGGTATATCAAGGGAGTTATAATCAGATAGCCTCAAAGACATGGCAGAAGGTTGGTGACTGTAGATTTGTGTTTCTTCTGTCAGCCTGTGCCAGAAAAAGAGTGCAACATATCTTACCTCAGGGAAAGGTTTTCCACATAGATAGTCATTTTAAACAGGTGCAATTGCAAATACTCATTTAAATTGCAGACTTTGGGCTTTGTATAGCAAGTTCAAATATATTGATACATCTTTCAGTTTTAAGGGTCTTTCTAAAATTAATTATGTTAAATATATCACGATGGCTCATAAATTACAGAAGAAAAAGCATCATATGCATACATATATGTGTGTATATTTCCTTCCTCCATCTATAAACATATGCAGGCATCTCCCATGTAATGCTAAGCAGTGTTTTAGATATCTCTTTTAATGTGTTAAACAAATTCTGTCAAAAATCTCCTTTGGTTTTATAGATTCCCAGGCAAGTATACTTTACCTCAGAATGAGGTACTGGCACACGAAGCCAACGAGGTGTTGACATATGAAGGAGAGTAGGATAATTTGAATGGTTTTGAAGCTTACATAGATCATTTCCATGGCTTGACATTTGTCTGGAATTCTGCTTTTATGTTTGTATTGCCTTCTGTAAGTAGGTATCCTCATTAAAGAATCATTTTGGAGATAGGTAGTAAAATGCCTACCCTAAAATTTACAGTACCAGCCATTTTGTGGGCTCCCAAAGAGTAAATTTCTTTCCTCATTTATTTATACCGCGTCAATTTTTTTTTCAATTCAGAAATATTGGGCCAAAACACTGAAAAGTTAATTGTTTACCTTGCACTCTTAAAAATGTATGAACCTCAAGATTTGGCTACCATTTCTTTTTTTCACATTTTCAAAAGAATAAATCATTGAGCCTGAACTGTGCTTCCTAAACATTTACATCTGACCTCTGATTCATACCTTAAACCCACACAGGGAAGTGCCTGCTACTGTTGTATGTTTGAAGGAGTGTTTAATTACACTAAAATTGGTATGTATGTCTAGGAGCCAGTTCTAGTGGTTCAGACTGCTGAGGC